>NC_090778.1:14482500-15152500 GCF_040054535.1 Antennarius striatus | reverse complement strand
TCATAAACAGACTTCTACTTGGTTACAATCACACTCACTGTCAGTCAGATTTTTAGTCAAGCTAGTGCTGCTTCTCTGGAGCTCAGACGGCCATAAGTTTGATGCAAACTGTCACTGCAAGGTGGATTCTGGTAAAATGCTTCATAGATATTGAAGCTATCCAGATGAGGATTCTTTCCAACTCTGTGGCTCTTTTAAAAAAAAAAAATTCTGCAGCTTAAAGTGTCATTATTTGTTTACAATTTTAATTGTCCAGCTCTGGTTTATTACTAAACCTTGACTGATTTGTTTACCCTCCTCAACTTTTGTGTTCAGGAGGGTGACACCTAACTAATGTTAGCAATTCAATGTCACCTAACAAATGTTAGCAATTTAAATTGCTACCATGCTGCAGATGTTAAAGAAAAAAAGAAAGATGGTTTGTCATTATACAATTGTACAACTAAATTACAAATTAGCAGATGTTTCTGCATTTAGTTGGATGCATCAAGAACAACCTTACTGTTACAGAGGCTTCCTTATTCTGTATTTTGCTTATTAATATTATGGAAGGGCAGCATGGTGGTCCTGTGGATAGAGCCGCTGCCTCATAGCAAGAAAATCCCTGGTTCAATTCCACCTGGGGCATCTCTGTGTGGAGTTTGCATGTTCTCCCCGGGTCTGTGTGGGTTCTCTCTGGGTTCTCTTGACTTCCTCCCACCTCCCAGAACATGCAGCTTCAGTGTATTGGTCACTATGAATTTAAATGGGTGTGTGATTGTGAATTTGTCTTTGTGTGGTCCTGTGATGAACTGACGTCTTGTCCAGGGTGTACCCTGCCTTTCACCAAATGTCAGGTTCCAGCATAATCCATAATTTGGATAAGCAATGAGGAAGTAAGCAATATGTGATCACTTCACCTTATAGATGATGAATTTCTTTAGCACAAGCTAAAAATAAGTTTAAACTTGCATTGGGACATATTCAGTGTTTCTTTTTACTCTGAAGGAAGTCTGGTTGTAAATTTCTAAACTGAAATTTAAATTTCAGTTTGGAATCATCTCTTTCACCTACCTAAACATACATACTACATACCAGAACCTTTGTTTGGTTGGTTGGTCTGTTGTTTGGGCAATTAATAAATCTAAAACTACTGGAGAGTAAATTTCAGTTTTCTGATTTTGCAGGTTGTTGTATTAATTACATCATTTTCCATTTATCAGTCTGGACCTCAGTGTGGTGAGATTTTAACTTTTTTCTCCCATCTTTCAAATCAGAAAGCGACACCTAGTGACTATGATACCTTAAATGCCAGCACCACAACAGACTATGGACAGCCTAGGACTATGAAGACCCTGTGTTAGTAATTAGATGAGTAAATTAGTTCAAAATCCTATATTAGTGGGAATCCGTGGAAATTTCATTATAAAACAATAATATCAGACTTCATACCAAACATATGAAAACAAATGTATTGGTATTATAAACCAAGCGCACCCTGTAATCTGTACAGAACGACATTAAGGGGGTGTGATTAGTCAAAAAAACGGGTGGTGGGGGGAGCCTAAATTCTGATCAGTTGAACATTTATATTTAATACAAACTTAAAAAGACATGAAAAAGAGCTCGTTCTGATAACAGACTTCATGTGGCCTTTTCAGCTTTCCTGTTAGCACGTCATATGCAGCGCTTCATCCTTTTATCCACATCACTGCAAACCTTTTCTGAGCAGGAAAGGAACGTACAATGTGTTCATGTGCATGGGGAGTTCATGAATATCGAGACTGCCAATAATTTGTGTCAGGTTGAAAATGAGAGCGGGCAATATAGATAATAGATGGGGTTGTCAAATTCATTCAGCAGATTTAGAGATGTAAAAGCCAGTGTGTGTGTGTGTGTGTGTGTGTGTGTGTGTGTGTGTGTGTGTGTGTGTGTGTGTGTGTGTGTGTGTGTGTGTGTGTGTGTGTGTGTGTGTGTGTGTGTGTGTGTGTGGGCGGGGGGTGGTCTCCCCAATCACCCCTAAACAAATCGCACCCTGGTTATGATACTAACATTACTGTAATTCTAATTGATTTAAATACTTATGAGGGGGTTTGTGACAAAAACGGAAATCCTGATTTAAGTGAAAACATATTTCTACATATTTGGCTTGAGCATGAAGGTAAAACCCCAAAATGTTATTTTTTTAAATCTTGACAAAGGAACAAATGCTTGTTTTTTACTATGTGGTACTTAGTTAGGCATGCAAACAACTGTGACTAACATTAGAGCATTTCAGCACAACTTTAAATCCATTTGTAAAATGTTCTGCTTCTTTTGAAAGAATGAGACGACACGCCCTTCCAAATTGCATAAAATTGATCTTATCTTTATAAAGTGTAGGTACAAAGAAAAGAAAGGAGGAGGTGGGAGCCTGGTCATTGGGGACAGCTCACAGAATTGACTTCTTCATTGTGTTTTTGATCCACAGGAGTTGTTTGTTTGTCAGAAAAGAGTACACTCCAGGCTTTTTAGGCGCACCACACTTCCGCCCAAAAGAAGTGACTCCAACTAGGGCACCATTGCACAGCAGAGGCCCTCCTGAGTCCCCCTAGAGAGAGAATAACCAGCTTGCATTTTAATACATGCAATTAACCATTACGATGGTGAGAATGTGACGTTAAGCACTTAACTTCCTGTGCAATCCATTCTTACCTGACAGGTATCAGCTTTATTTTTGCCACTTGAACCAGCGCATATCATGCTGCTGGTGATGATGGGATTGAAGTTGTAATATTCAGCAGAGTTACATGTTTGTCTACTGATCACAGTCACGTTGACTGCCATGAGGACATCTGAATTCTTCTTCGCAGCGTCACTTGTTTTCCCCCATCCAGCCACCAAACACTTGGTGTTAGGCTTTGGTTCTTTAACGGTGTTACTCAACTGGAGACATGTCACGCTATCAGTTTTCTTCACTTTTGTTTTAAGCTGAAATGTAAAAGCATTGACATTTTGTAAGAGGACGACGGTTTTTGCTGCTTGTTTTTATTTCATGCCCGAATAAAGAAAAAAGCTCAATTTCTAATTCAACGGGGCGGCAGTGGCTCAGCGGTAGAGCAGATGTCTTGAAGACAGATCACCCAGCCATCGGTGGTTCAAATCCCGCTCCCGCCAGGACATCCCTCAGAGTGTGAGCTGACGGTGGGAGACGTCAGCTCACCTCCCAGCCACTGACGAGGCGCGACCAGTCACTCTGCCTCCCCCTACTGTTTGTGTGATGTGTTACTAATTGCATGCCTACTGGCCCCCAGTGTGTTGTGTTCAGGGGCCTGCATTCAAAAACTAGGTGTGTATGCATGACTAACAAAAGACTGTAACCACATGCAAAAAGAGTGAAGAGTGCAAAGATAATTTTCCCACGTGTTGACTAATAAAGTAGATTTAATCTTGAGTCAACATGAAATACTTTTTGTTGCATCACTAATACATCTCAGCATTAATTCACTGGTTAATGAAAAGTTATCTTACCTTGAGCAACATCAGGTCATTGACTTTTTCGTCTGCATCAAAGCAGGGATGTAAATAATTCTGCTGAACGCCAATGACTTGCCTGGAATCTTTTTCATTTGCTTTGATGGAGTGAACTCCGAGAAACACTTCCTTAATCCTTCCAAGGCTGGACAATCAGGCGTTATTTAGTTTTGTACATATTCTGAAAAGCTTCACTTGCTAGCAATGCACCAGTAAACTGTACATTATGAGTTTGAGAATATCACTACACCATTTCATTACACCAGAAAATTTTTTAACTGTACTAAATATTATAAAATTTTAGGGATGCATGTAGCTTGCTCTTACCTTGCACAGTGGGCTGCAGTCAGGACCCACTTTGGATCGATCAATATTCCTCCACAAAATCCAGGTTTCTTCACCAGAGCCATGAAAGGCAGTGAGTGGGCCGTCACTTCTTTACCATCAATGATCTCAGAGCCATGACCTCAAATAGAACCAACTGAAGTCATCAGTTTCAATAAACGTAGATAAATTAGTCGAAAATCTGTCAATCCAATGAAACCCGTGTAATTTCCTCCAGGACTTATAAAGTATCAGCCAGCCAGCCAGTCAGTCTGTCTATCTATTGAAGGAAAATGAACTAGGCTGCCTAGGCCTCTAAGTCAACAATACCAAAAACCTTGTCTATTAACTGAACTTTACCTTTAGCTGACCTTTAATTGGACAGCTTCACAGCATTTATCCTACACACACACCTGCACAAAGATATGATAAAAATAACAACGCTAACAAGCCTGCTTCCCAGCTTTGAAGATATGGACGATGAGGTAAACGTGTACTCCCTATCCGTTTCTTAGAGCGTCCCTCTGAAATTACTAATGATTGTATTCCTGCAAAGGAGTCAGATGAAGCCACGCCTGTTATGCAGAATAGTTATGCTGAATAGTATATTAACCACTGTTTTGAAATGTTGTCCTTCTATCCATCCATCCATCCATCAAGGACATCACTTTGCTCCAAAATGTACTGACTTAACCAGCAGATCATGTGGAATAAATGATGTTAATATTACTCACCAGGCTGGAGGAGGAGGACCACACCAGATACAGAGAGAATGAAACCCCTTGGGGAGAACATTTCTACTTGTCAATCTTTTTGACGTGACTTGAAGACACTGAATCCTTCCTCGTTGACACGCCTGCTTTTATGTGTCAAACTCAGAGGATGTGGTTTGACTGTGGATCTCTTTCTTACTATTCAGTGTGGGCAATCATTTTATCAAATGTCATGTCAGAAAAGTTTTATTTACCGTGAAATAAAACACTGACAGATGAAAGAGAATGACAGACCTTAAAACTTGACAAATGAGTTATGTTCATTGTTGGAAGAATTGTTTATATTTTTTTAGAGCAATTCTTCAACTCCTTTGGAAACTTTTTTATTTTGGACGGCAGTCACATCTGCCCATGAAGGCTGCCATTTGTCTCATATATTGGGTAGTGATGAGAGCGGTATCAATCTTTTATACTACCATAAAATGAATTTTCTGTGAATCTTTGGCTTACAATTTTCTTCAATAGAACACAAAAAAAATCATGAGATTATTATTTATTTATTCATTTACATGAGGAACACAAGTACCACAATTTTTTTTGATGTACAATAAAATGTAAAAACAAAAACCATAGACTGTCAGTGGAACACAAATCAAAAACTTGAATTTTGAATGTGAACTTGTGGAGTCCATGATGGTGTGACCTTAACTGTGTACTAGGTCATTTTAAATGATAACTTGCACAACACTGGTATAGAATGTCATTAAAACTAGGGATGAGCAAGTACACCACAATCTTTATCTGTGTCTGTATCCTTACCTGTACTCGGAATGGGTGGGACTAAACCGGACGTGGGTGTGGTTTGACCAGAAATGGGTGGGGCTTAAATTGGTACATTATTTTAAGTCTGAAATTGATATGGATTGATTAGAAGTTTCTATATTTGTTTATTTTAAAATTATTTACAGATAACAGCCTCAAAATTGAGATTCAAATCAATGTCTCCCACCTGGTCCTGGGTCTGCCCCGAGGTCTCCTCCCAGCTGGACGTGCCAGAAACACCTCCCTAGGGAGGCGCCCCGGAGGCATCCGCACCAGATGCCCAAACCACCTCAACTGACTCCTTTCCACGCGAAGGAGCAGCGGCTCTACTCTGAGCCCCTCGCGAACAGCAGTGTTTCTCACCTTATCTCTAAGGGAGACACCAGCTATCCACCTGAGAAAGCCCATTTCAGCCACTTGTAGCCACGATCTCGTTCTTTTGGTCATGACCCATCGCTCATGACCATAGGTGAGGGTAGGAAGGAAGATTGAACGGTAGATGGAGAGCTTTGCCTCTCGGCTTAGCTCCCTCTTTGTGACAACAGTGTGGTAAAGCGACTGCAATACAGCTCCTGCTGCCCCAATTCTCCGTCCAATCTCACGCTCCATTGTTCCCTCACTAGTGAACAGGACCCCAAGATACTTAAACTCCTTCACTTGTGGAAGGACCTCATCCCCCACTCGGAGAAGGCAGTCCACCGGTTTCCTGCTGAGTTGCACTGCGTACGTGCAACAAAACAAAACAAGAAACAAGTTCACCAAGTAACCTTAAATAGACTGACATAGAGGCAAGCTGAAGAAAACCTAAGGACAGCAACATGAACTACAGTGAAGCCACGCACAGAGAGATCAGTCAATGTCTGTGTGTGTGCGAGAGTGGGGCAGTGCAAGCTCAGGCTGCAGTCTCTGTAGAGAGGGGCGGGCGCTGTGTGTGACTGGCCAATCACAGAGCGTGAAGACAGTCAGTTCTGATGAGGATTTTCCTTAAGCATGAGTATTGACCAGATTTACTCGTATCATGTTCGTACTAGTCAAAAGTGCTTTATCCGTACCGCATACTCATCTGAAACGAATACCCAGCTCAAACCTAATTGAAACCGTCCACTGTTTAAGTGCAAAATATATTTTTAGAGTACAAATATTTTCGGAAATAATAATTGTTATTCTTTCAATTTGTTTCATGATAAGTTTAACTCATTTAATGATGTATGTGTAGCATGGTGCAGAGTGAAGTTGCCCTCCACTACACATTTAATTTTTAAAGTCTTATTTTTGTCTGCAAAGAGCAAAACAATTCCCGTTACTCATTACAGTTCGCCACACACACAATAAATGTACGCTCTGAACACTTCCATATTCTATCACAGAAAAATCATGAACGTCTGTAAAAACATCAAAACAATCGGTCATGTACATTACCTCTCTATCGAAGATCAGTTTCATCATGGGTATTTAATATCGATATCAACCAATCATGTCTTACATCCATAATTAATTCATCCATTAATTATGCAATTCTAACTTCCCCTGCTTACCTGCAAAGACCAAAACAATTCCCGTCACTCGTTACAGTTCGCCACACAATGTACGCTCAAGTATGTGTTCTCGTTCTCTGAACGCTGCACACAGTTTAGCGAACGCGCCCTCTGCTGGTAGGAGTTAGACAATGCACACTGCTAGATAACACTACATTTACATTTCAACCACTTAACCATCCAACTTACTTTTACAGAAAACACACAGAAAATATTATCATACTCAGAACATGAGCTGTACTAAATAAAAATGCAAATTAAACAGATAAATCATATTGCAGGTATAATCAACCCACTGATGACTCTGTATGCCACATAAATGTCTGCAAAGTATGGTGTGAGAAACAGGCATGTGTGAAAACCTCACATTTTTGTTAACATGCAACCGAGAGCTGCAGCACACGGAGAAGGGTCTGTTCTCCTTTGGAGGAAGTCTTGACCACAAACACTTTCAACAAAGTGTTTTTTCCAGTGCGGTTTGGTAACATGTTTTTTTTCTCACTGACATCTTTGGTCAGGAGAACATTGAATCAAAGTGACTTTCGTATGAGAGCTTTCAAATAACTAAAATAATCTCTCCCTAATGTGTTTTGTTCAACTGCAAAAAATAATTTACCAGCTGTTTGGCACACAGTGAAGAAGGTGCAATCACCATTAATAAATGTCAGATGAAAATTCAAGCCTGATAAAGACATGCAAAACATGACCTCAAACTGGATTTGTAGGAGAATAAACGGCCAAGACTTGATTTAAAGTGTTTCATTCAGCCACATATCAAAATATTAGACAATGGGTTGTACATGTAAGGATGTTACCTATAAGATGCAGACTGTCTAAAGTTATATCTGTACTTAATTTAGCCAAAAATAACTACAAAGATGCTATATGATGTATGGTTTCAGCTGATAATTAACAGTTATAATATAATTTCCCTCGGCATAAATAAAGTACTGTATATACTGTATATTTAGCATCTAACAATCTAGAAGCTGAATGAATGTGAGCTATTTTTACATTGAAACTGCTTTAAGCTTTTCTGGCCAAACTTGATCTTCATTCACCATCCATGTCCAGTGATGCTGATGGCTGCATGGCCCAGACGTGAAAACGCTGATCTGCTCCAGCAGAAAAGGTCTGAGTGTTGTCAGGGTTCAAAGCCAAGTGCAGGACTCGCTGAGAATGACCTGAAAAAAATAAGACAACTGAACTTTCACTTAAATGTAAAAACCTTTTTCCATATAAAAAAGTAAGATATAAACTTTTTTAAATTGCTATAAGGGAGTAATAAAGTTGTAAGATCTTGGAGAAAGAAGAAAGAAAGAAACACACCTTTACTGTGCCTCTTGGGGAAAATTATCTTTTCACTCTTACTGATGAACAAGTATTTTTACAGTACAGTATTTGTTAGTACAGGCCCCTGAAACAACAACAAACACCAGGGGCCTGTAAGCATGCAGTTAATGTACACGGTGTGGGAGGCAGAGTGATACCCAGAGTGGGCAGCGACTTCTGGGTGCACCCCGAGATGAGCAGCTAGTAGGGGGGACGATGCCTTGCTTAAGGGCACCTTGGCAGTGTTCCAGAGGTGAGCTGACACCTGCCACTGTCAGCTCACAGTCCGAGGAATGGCTGGTCAGGAGCAAGAATCAAACCGCCAATCTCAGATCATGAGACGCCTGTTCTACCGACTGAGCTTCTGCCGCCCCAAAGATTTAGTATTGAGCTGGGATAAACGGATCACTAGAATAATTTCTTTCAAAGTCGTAATTTGGATGATGTTACAACAAAATGATCGTCAACCACAAACACAAGTACCAGTTACACTGCTCGCACCTGATTGGATAATAAAGAATCCCAAATGATACCATCCTAGAAGATTTTTCGTCAACAGTCACTTCAATGTTTGAAGAATGAAATAGTTACAAATACATTTTATATAGTCTTCATGGGATTCATAACGCACTGATTTAAAAAAAAAAATTATATATATTTTTTAATATGTCTAAGTCGTAGTATTGCTGACATGAGTCAACATTAAATGACTATAACATATCTGTCATTTGAGCAGTATCAACACTGAGGCTGTCAAACTGGATTTAAAGATGAGTTACTGATATTCCTCAGCATGTATATTGCGTTTTTGAGCACTGGAGTCCATGAATATTTCGCTCACATCTCTGACCTGTGAGCTGGTGGGTCGGGGTGAGGGAGGGAGAGTCCCAGGTCCAGCAGGACACGTGGTGCTGAGGGACACCATGACCTGTTGCCAGATATCTCTTCTTCTCAGCCCATCGTAAACAGCATATCTGCAAATCAAGTCATTAGTTATAGTCTAGTTTTTACTTAGTTAAAATAATACTGTAACAGTTTCAGTCTTCAGCACCTGTGAATATGTCTTCACTGACGACACACAAGTCCCTGAATTTGTGTCCCAGATCCTCAGCTCTCCGTCTGTCCATCCCCCTCCAGTAGCAATCATCTTTCCCTGCCATGGACACCATCCCATTGCCTAGCAACAAAAGCACACACACAATAGACTGCAGATTGTTTGAGTGTTTGAACAAATCCAGTGAATGGCAGCAGGACTTTTGAGCCCTTGAGCTATATATATATATATATATATATATGACTGCAGTTTTGTTAATCTAAAAACCTCCAACTGTATGAAGACATCCTAATCAGGGACATCATCAGGCTGTGTGGCTGTACTGGTCAGTGTAGTCAGCTTTATGTTCCCATGATGACCTTATGACCTTCATCTAACGTTTCCATCTCTTTACAACCCAAATGTGAAACGCGACGACAACAAAGAGAAAATCTCCCCATGTCAACATGCTCAAACGACGAAACACCAGCATGTCAATATTTATATTGTCAACACAGCATATTAGCAGGAAGCTTACTTAAACTTGTGGAGCTGGAAAAAAAACCTTAAATGTCAAAATGAATGTGTCCTTGTTAATTCACCAAACTTTATTATAAACATAAAAAAATATTAGCTCTGTTATCTTTTATCAATGAGGCATATTGACCTTGACAGCACTGAGCTGTTTCATGGTAGTAACTGGCTGGTGTGACCTGGTGAGCCCTGCGACATCACTATTCCATATACAGAGGAGGCCCCCTTCTGAGCCGATGGCCAGCTGGTCACCTCCTGGTGACCACTGGAGGCTGCAGATCTTGTCTTCCAGGACAGCTGCTCCTATCAGAGGTGTAGAAGCCCGTGGGTCAAGATGATGGATTTGTCCAAGAAGAGAGCCACTGTAGGGTTGTGCAAACTGTCATTACCAGTGAGTCACATACATTTCATATGCATATACACATGCTGCATGTATGTTGTTAAAGCAGTCTTCATTTAGATGTGGTTGAAAACCAAGTGGTGTTTCGTGTCATTGCTTCTAACACCTACTTGCTGAGTAACTGCTGTTTCCAGGAAAGACCTCTAACCACAGACAAATGTGAGGGGAGGTGACTCATTCTCTGCTGGTGTTCAACATCCCATAACTACAAAGTTAGAGAAAGAGACATAGAGACCACAAACAGTCAGACTGATGATGAGTGTCACATTTTGCTTCTCCTCACATAGGTTCCCATTCAATGAATTGAATTTCCACTACTTGAAACTCCCAGGTGTTTTTACCTGTGTCTCTCCCCTCCTAGTGCCAACGCAGAGAGCTTTGCCATCTTTGCTCCAGCAAAGACATGAGATGGCCTCACAGTCTGATGGTCGTCCTGGTTGTTTACTCAGGTCCAAATGTCCCGCCAGAACACCGGTTTCTGAATTCCAAAAGCAAACAGAGGAGCCCAGTGCTAAGGCAATCATACCATTACAACTGCAGTCAAGAAGATCGGTGTCTGAAGGGGAAGAGGCGGAAAAGAGAAAAGGCTATTGACTGACAGGTGAAGTACTGGAAAATAGGGCCTTGTGTATAAAAGCACAAAGGAGTGACTAAAGCTGAGCATTCTGCGTCACTGAACTCATACTAATAGTACAGAATATTTTATGGGTGATTCAAGATTCTCTTAACATACTGAATCAGCATCAAAACTACATCCATCCCAGTTTTCTTTCATGGTAATTAAACAGGATTTGTCTCTTAGCTTACAGTAATCATTTACGAGTGACGTCACTGCCAACTTCATCACCGACTGTCCTTGCAGACTCACAGAAGCTTTGTCCAGAACAGTAAACGGCGTAAGATTATGTCTTCTGTAATTACAATCTGCAATGCAAACAATTTTCATTAACCCACAGATGCATAAAGCACTGCATACAAGAGCCATGCATATGCAAAAGAGAAAGGCTAAAAAAAACTCAGGTTTTGTATTGTAATGACAAGGAAACTAGAGCCCAGTGTATTGTGGAAATATGAACTGGCTGCAGAGACTCTGACAATGTTTTTTTTTTTTTATTTCATTTATATGCCGTTACCATGACCTGGATGAATGAGAAATACACAGACATTTACATGCATTATTACTTTTTATTTCATCTATCTCCATAAGGTTTTTAAAATACTGCGCCATCTTACTCATCTGAGCAAACACACATATCAAAAGAATAGACCTCCCACCATCTTCCGGCAGTTTTATTTTACTTACAACACCTCTGTCATTTCTCTCTTGTATATGTGTATGACATCATGCAGCAGCTATATGTGATTTAGAATATCAGTCATTTTTTGTGTGTCTGTGTGACTGTTACCAGACTGTTGAAAATTTGCATGTTCTTGAGCTGCAGCTCTCCATACCCATCCCTGCAAATGTATTTACATTTAAACCATTATCCATTTACATGAGGCTTATATTAACATGTCAACAACAAAGCAAAAATATCAAGTCAGTGTTAGTAACAACTACATAGTTTCTCTGACATAGAACATCGTCTAGTTGAAAATTAGACAATGGCATATAGAAAAACAAATGCAGAAAACCTGTTTCCCTTCTCACTACACAAACAGTTTTTTTTCTCCTCATTTGTATAATCAGGACACAAGGTTCCTTCAAAAAATAAGAGAAACACAACAACAGAAACAGATAACCAACCCTAACTATATTTGATTGAAACAAACCTCTTCAGAAGTCTTCTGTCTGGTGGTATTGGATGTGCCTGGTGGTTTGAAAGCCATACTGTAGGACACACCTTTCACCAACACTGTCTCTGATTGAGACAAAATAATATAATAGAGAGAATAAACTTGACTTTCATCACAGAACAGTGCTGCAATGAAACTGTTGTCCACACCGAGAGACAGTTGGATACAATGCAATAAATTTTCAGTTATCCTGAGGAAGTGGACTACAGTACCTCAGGATAACACGCAAAGGTCATGTCAGTCCCTGATGAGGATAATGACAACTTTTACAAATGCAAATGACTTATATACTAATTTGTGATTGTAATAACATACATTTGTTGTGCTTATGTTTTAGGTGGTGGTTCTGTCAAAAATAAAAACACCTTGAATATTCATTTACTTGTCTGTTTTCAGATGACAAAGTAAATAAGCAAATATACACACTAGAGCATTTTTAAATCCCCTAAGTGTATGTTCATCTATGTATATTGTTGATGTTGTTGTTACTCACCTTGAATATTTACTTGTGGGACTCTCCGGACTGGTTGACGGCGTCTTGGTGGAGAATCCAGCTCCAGCCTCTGGCAAACGGGATCAAACTCAAAACTGGGCTCACACTGCCGCCCAGTGGCCAGCGGTGTGCTTGCAGTAGGACCACCACCGCGGCTCCCCTCGAAGATCCTCCTACTGAACAGCTTGTACGACAAGTGACCGGTGACGTCATGTTGTACCTGCTTGAACAAACAAGCAAATGAACGAACAAATATCGTGAAAGAAGAAAGAAATAATTTAGCTAGTTGATATTTTTTAATCTATACAGATTTTTTTGTACATGATTTTTAAAGTGTGACTCAGGGATGGTCACATTTTCCAAATTATGACTTACAAATCATTAACTAATTTATTTTTTATGTGCATTCATACACTGAAAACCTTTACAAGTAATTGTGCCTTTTAATTTTTTTGCTACGTTTGATGTCATTATTTATTTTATAGTTTTTTGAACGTTTATTTAAAATAATAACTACTTTCAAGCTGAGTGTGATGTTTAGTTATTTTCTCCACATCGCATATCAAATGAATGAATAAATCCGCCTGGGGCCAGTGGAATACCGTACCAAATACCACCTGTGGATGACTGTAGTTTTATTCTGAAGGAATCCTTGAACTTCTTCCGGCGAAGAGATTCAATCCACCTCACTGGCCGATCTAGTTCTTGGTAAATTTTGTTAACTCCACTCTACCAAAATTTACCCAGTAGGCGCTCACAATGGTGTCTTAAATGAATGGGAGTGAAGGGAAACAAACTAAATATATTTATTTTTGATTATATTATCACCTATTTTCTGACAAAAAAAAAATTGAAGGTGATATTAACCATGAAAGCCTGAGAATTCTGCTGATTGATTTGAGGCCCGACACCCCTCCCAAAAGAGTCTGGGGGCTTACAGAGGTTTGCTTATTTTTTATATATATTTATTTGTTTATTTATTTTCTGAAATCGAATAAATAGCTATTGTAATACCAGGATGACCTTATTTTTATCTTTCCGACACCGACTATTAATACCATCAAGCATAGCGCCACCAAGCGGCTGGAGTGCTCCTGATACTTCAAATTAAATGAGTCACATTTGAAACAGTAACATAAATAAATAAATAAATAATATAATATATTTTGTCTTTTGTACCAGACATGTGTCCCCATTAATGATTATTTTGGAACCCCATCTTCATCGATCCTTGTTCCCTAAGTCCCTACACACACCCGGAAGTTGTGTGAGGGAATATTTCTGCTGTCTTTCGCTCCACACTTTTTGGCAGGACCGGACCGGAGGAGGCTCGTTTTTTTTGTTTTTTTTTTACCCCCTTCAAGATGGAGGCTCTGGGGGGCTACCCTGCTAAGTCCTCCAACCCCAAAGCGAAGAAACTGACGGTGCTGTTGAGCATGGCGGTCGGTGTGGGCTGTCTGTTCCTCCTGCAGACGCAGCTGCTGAAGCCCAGAAGACCCGCAGACTTCTACTCGTTCGAGGTCAAAGACGCGAAGGGGAGGACGGTCTCTCTGGAGAAGTACCGAGGAAAAGTAAGTCCACATCATCACCACATTCAAATTGGGCCGCTAATCCGGACAGATTAAGTTCATCCCTGGGTAAAACTGGGTTGAATTTAATGCATGAGGCGTGTTTTGGGTGTTCTTCTGGGTCGGACCGGACCTCTGCTCTCTGCTCTCCAGGCGTCTCTGGTTGTAAACGTGGCGAGTCGCAGCCAGCAGACGGAGGCGAACTACCGGGCTCTGCAGGAGCTGCACCGGGAGCTGGGCACCTCGCACTTCAACGTGCTGGCCTTCCCTTGCGCTCAGTTCGGGGACACGGAGACTGGGACCAGCCGGGACATCGAGGCTTTCGCCAAGTCCACCTATGGGGTCACCTTCCCTTTTTTCAGCAGGATCAAAATAATGGGTTCAGAGGCCGAGCCCGCCTTCAGGTTCCTCACAGGTCAGCAGGAGCATGTCCCCCACTCTCTGCTGTCCACGTGTGACACGACAGGGTCACCCAGATTAGTGTCTGAATGTCTTCAACATTCAAATGATGACTCGACTAAGTCTCGTTTACGCACTTTATTTAAGTAGAACAATTTAAACATTCTACATGACACGAGTGGATGTTAAACCTGATGTAGAGACTATTGTGCGTCATCTAGACTAGAAGACAGAAATGAAGAAAATCACCTAAAAATCAGTAATAATGGATAAGAAAGTGTGGTTGGATATGTAAAAAGCATAAAATTATTTAGCAGTATGTGACAATCAGACCGAATAGGTGGAATCTTAGTCAACAATAATAAATATCAATTTATTTCTGTCTACTCTAAGGGCATGAGCGGCACACAGTGTGTGTGTCTGTGTGTCTGTGTGTGTGTGTGTGTGTGTGTGTGTGTGTGTGTGTGTGTGTGTGCTTACCATTACATGTATGTGTGGTTACTTTCATTACATAGTCTGCTGCTGTGAGGCACAGATTTGATTTTGCTTGTTATAAACCAATCAGATATATGTGATATATCAACCTGTAGTTAAGGACTATAATAAGTGTCTGTCAGACAAATGCAGTATATTAAGTTGAATAAAATAACAGTACTGTAATTAAATGAAGCACTAGTACGTTGAATTTGAAGCTACTGCATTACTTTAGTTAATATACTTTGTTACACTTAGTATTAATAAACTTATCGTTGAAATTCACAAAAAAAAATTGGATATATTTCAGAGCTTTTGGCTAAATTTGACTGATAATATATGTTTCAGATTCTGTGCAGAAAATCCCAAAGTGGAACTTCTGGAAGTTTCTGGTGAATCCAGAAGGGAAAGTTGTCCGTTTCTGGAGAACGGATGAGCCCACTGAAAACATTCGACAGGAGGTCACAGCGTTGGTGAGGGAAATCATTGTGAAGAAGCGGGTGGAGCTATGATGGAGCTTTTACATTGATGCTGGACCCATCTTTGTGTGATGTCGGTGTTTCCTGTGCCTTGAAAGAAAGGAGTAAACCCACTCTGAACTGTCACAGCGAGTGGTCATGTGATGTCTCGCTGCAGTCACACACAGGGATGAAAAGATCCACAGGTTTTAACCACAAACAGGGACTGAATTCAATTTCGGCTAATCAGAATGTGTGTGCATTTGTGGGAGATTGTGTTTGTCTGTAAGAGAACTGTCCTGTGATCAATAATAACAATGAACATTCCTGATCATGACCACTGCTGCAGTTGAAGGATTGTTTGATCATTGAAGTCTCTGATTTATTTTACTGTAAGGTTCTGTATGACTTAGTTTGTGCTGTGCTCCTCCACGTTTGCATTAAGATCTATTTCTAAAGCTGAAGCATATTATTTCCACTCCATTCATCAAAGAATAAATGCATCAGAATTTTTTGTTGAGGTCTTTCATGTTAAAGCCAGATAATTCTTTCAGCCATTGAATCAAATGAATGTACCTGTAATTACTGATCGTTTATCCTGCAGCTGCATTTGCTCTTTATTTAAAGCCATGAAATGATGGTGAAATATCATTAGTATGTTATTCTGTTTGATCATAATTGTTTTAGGGGGTTTTTTTTTTGTCCAGAATATTCACATACCCAATTCATAAACATTATTACATAGCTGTGCTTTTGGATACCGTGAATTTAAGACTGATTGTTCTTTGGTGTGGTCTGTGGGAAGGTCAGTTAGAGACGACTCAAAAGGTTTCTCTATAACCCCATACGCAAAAACATTCACTAATCTATAGGCGCCCCAAAGTAACGGAGTAGACATTATATACTAATGCATTTGTTACACAATTGTTTTTCAGGTTTCATGGAGAAATGTCATCTTCAGATGACTCATGTTTTTATTGCTCATCCCTTTTTTAATTGCGAGAAGAACCTATTAGCTAGAGACGTCCTCTGGGGCTGCTGGTGTTGATTTAAATGGAGAGTTGGAGGGCAGCAGCAGGTAAGCTGGCACTCACAATCAACCAGCATACTAGGCACTGCCTACCAGCCATCCACGATGACATCCGGCCATGTTCAGATTGTTCCATTTTAACTCCTTGTGAAAGCAGAAGCTCGAATGTGACCTTTTTGCAGGTTGGAGTGGCTGAATTTACAGCCACAAAGAAAGTAAGAAATAAATGTAGTTGATTGTAACTGTTAAGGGAGCAGCGCAGTGTGAGCTGGCAACAGAGAAGTCAGCTAACACTACACTGCCACCAAACCAGTCACCGCTCACTTTGCCTGTATGCAAAACACCTTGGTTTGACTGTTGAAACGAAAACCGAGCTGTCATAGAGGAAACGTGGATTTTTTCTAAATGTACTGTTTCCCCTTCCACCTTTATTTGACATTACTATTTTGTTCCACGTAGGTGAAGCACCGTGGAATACATGGTAGGATGTCAGGTTTCCTAAGAGTTCTGAGGTCAGCTGATGGCAGCAGCGAGGAGTGTATCTGACAGCTGTCAATCAGATCCCACAGCCTGCAGCAGTACACTGCCACACTGTCACCACCCGGTCACTAACTGGACCATAATCCACAAATAAAACCATTTCTATCTTCATTTTTAAGAAAGACAGAGTCATGTCTTTCCTAAAAACAACTGTTCTGGGTACTAGTTCTGGTGTTGATGAAAACATTTAGAATTTCATGCTAACCTACAAAAAAGATCAGAATCTCTTTTTCAAAGGATTATATAGAAATCCGTAGTAATTTATGACAATAATGGTTTGTAGTAAAAAGGTTTTATCTCATAAACACTAAAGAGTAAAACATTTTGTGAAACATTGAGCCATGTGTTTGGAGTTTGGTTGCCTGGTAGCAGCAGTAGCAGGTTATCCGTGATATTCAGGAAATAAGCTCTTTCTATGATAATTAGATGTTACAAATTAGGCCTACTCACCCAGTTTGAATCTCCATTTTTCAGGCGCATCTCACTTTTCACAGCAGGACTAAATGAGGATTTCCTTTCCTCTCCGCCCGCCCGAGGACACCCTCCAGCCCAGCGCACCTGCCGTCTGTCTCCCTGGACTCGGTCCTGTCTTAAATAGTCTCCCCGGGCGCTCGGCGGAGCGGGAGTCACCGGCCTCAGACCGGCTATTGGCGGTGAGGTGGAGCTTGGTGTTCATGATTAAATAAAGCCCACCTCTGTTCAGGGATTCCCTGCGCGTCCCAGTTTGGAATGAACACAAACAGTTGTAAAAAGAACATAAAAGGATGTTGTAAAATGGATGTTGTCAATTTACTGTCTGGATGAGCTTTTTGTAGGAGGAATCAGGCGTCATATTTGAATTAAGTTTAGACTACAACAGCTGATGAGCCGTCTGAGTAGATCAAATGACAAAATTCCGGTTCATGTAGTGCTTCCACTGCTACCTATAATAATAATAATAATAATAATAATAATAATAATAATAACAATAATAATAATAATAATAATAATAATAATAATAATAATAATAATAATAATAATAATAAAAGGTGAACAGTCCAACATATAATTATTATTATTAATATTAGTAGTAGTAGTAGCATTAGTAGTAGTACTAGTACTAGTAGTAGTAGCAGTAGTAGTAGTTGTAGTACTAGTAGTAGTAGCAGCAATAGTAGTAGTTGCACTAGTAGTATTTTTGTCAGAGAAATAAATCTGATAAATGTTTTGTCACAATAGTACACTTTCTGTCGTTGTTGGACTTCATTCGTAACAGTCCGTCAACCAAACAAGCATCTTTGCTGGGTGTCCGTTTGCTGGGTCACCTTACGGGTGACGCGGTCCGCTGCACCTTACGGGTGACGCGGTCCGCTGCACCTTACGGGTGACGCGCGGCTCTGGCGCTAAGTGGGCTGAACGGCGCGAGCGGCGCACGTCCGCGCCACCTGCCACCTCCATATGGCGCACAGGCAGCCCTGTCGAACTGTGTGACAAGTGTGTGTTCTCCGTGACAGGCAGCAGCGAACACGTGCAGCTGGAACAGCTCGTCGGAGTGTGTGCGTCAGTGTCGACTGGCTTTAAACTGGTTCAAACATGATATTTTTCAACCACGTTGACAGAAATGTCACCAAACAGCCTCACTGGCTGCTAAAACTTTTGCCCCTGTAATGATCTGGGTTAATATTGAAACAGTCCAGCTTTAGCGCCATGTTTTTTCATTAGAATGACTTTAAATTACTTTAGTGAGACAGTTCTCAATTAAACTTAAGTAACTGACAACACCATTGAAACCTAACCTGAACAAAACATTGTAGCAGGCTGCAGTAATTGTTCATTTATTTGTCCTTGGAGTCGGATCATGATGGAAGAATAGACAGTTTAACATATCAAAGAACAAAGACATAACACCTGTCTGTCAAAGTCATGTGAAATAACATGTTTCCTCTAAAGGATGTAAAAGGTTTAATGAAGTGAAGCCGAAAAATATTACAGGAAGAAAGTAAGTTTTATGTGCATCTGCTTGTTTAGATTTAATTAAATGCTTCCACTTTATCTGAAGTTGTTTACTTCAGTCTTGAGATTGAACTAATAGTTTTTATCATTATGTGAGTACAGCATGTTATACAAACTCCTTTCTATAGCTGTTTGTACCTTTGCATCAATTCACCCTCAGTTCTAACTTATTTAATATATTACTACTAATTTAAAGTGAATATATATATAAAGCTTCCATTAGAGTAGATCATCATCTGCGTAAAGTTGAAGGATGTCACTCCTTTTCCCGCGGGTCTCCGTCTGCTTTGCAGCATCCCTGCGGGTTTGGCTTCAGTCACCTTAGTAACACATTGTGTCTATATTTTCCTTTCTCTCCCGCATTGTCCCCCGCAGTTTGGCGGCAGCTTAACCGGTCAAATGTGTCACAAACAGCTCAAACAAAGCTTCGCTCTCTGCTCTCACTCTGGTCAGTGACAAACGGATTTGTTTGCAGTAAAAAGTGTGGCGCTAAGCTGGCGTGAAGGTTTGTTACATGAGAAGCGTCCTGTTTGAGTTCCGTTGGCAGCAGGAATTTGGATTGTTAACGGTAATCATGTCGGGTCATGCGGTCAAGAGGAGTCAGGTACATGTTGGGTGTGTTAGGCAGCGCCTTTTACAAGTCTAAACGTCCAGCCTGCTTATTTATTCATCTGAATACATTTGCAGGATGATTAATTTGTATTTTAACAACATTTAAGAACCTACATTACTCCAGCAGGCTTTGCTCATATATGAAATGTGTTGTACTAAAATCCCTCTCATATCACTTTGGTATTACATAGTAGGAAATTTCTCATGGTGTAGCAGAAAACACAAGTTGATTTATTAGAGATGTATATTTCTCACAGAACACCAATAAATGATGATCTTAAAGAGTAAAATGTAATGCTATTGATTAAACTACAGTAAACTGAGTTTAAATATGGTAACATCTCCTAATTTTGACTAATTTCTATTTATATATTCTTGATGGGTTATTTATTACTCTTTCTATTTGGTGTTGGTACTACTTTCTATGTGCTGGTGCTTTCTGTGTGCTTTTTCTGTGTTTTTGTGTACTCACTGTGCTGTGTGTAGTGCAACGGATACAGTTGTACTCTACTCTCTCTAATTTTGGACAAGTGAACTGCCAGCCATGCTGCTAATGTCTAACTAATAATTCGTTCATTAATAATTTTTGAAAATGTAAAGAATAAATCTTGATGTTTAGTTGTTTTTTCATAATTCATAATGTAGGACTATAATAATCATGGCTTATTACAAAACAGTGGGTAAGTCTACGTTAGTATTAACAGTTATTGATTAGTTCACAGATATCTGTGAATCAGTTGTTCTTGAGTCTTGATGGCCATACTCTTAACTTCTGAAACATCAGTTTCTATTTGTGTGAATCTAGCAGTGATTTATTGAGTAGTTGCTAGTACTGTAATCATTTCATTATGTGGTTACATTATCCTTAATTTTTTTCCATTTAATATTTAACCAAATGATTGATCATGCTCATTTTAGTACAAATTATATTATGATAAGGTACTGATAGACTATTCATCTATGTGGTGATTTCATAAACCAAGTTCAAGTATACATAGTTTTATATTTGCATTCTAAATCAACAGATTTAAAGATTGAATGTTACAGTGTATTATAACTTGTTTATTTATTTTTGTTTACAGAAATGTGTTCATTCATTCATTAACATAAATAAATACCTAACATTTGTCTGTGATGAATATTTCCGTGTCACAGTGAAATGACTGTTTACTGTTTTCTTCACACCCCTTCTCATTATCTGGTTCTTATTGTATGTACTGTAAAAGCCTGTGAGAAGGACAGTAGTAATTATGACCAATTCATGGGTTCTTGTGTTGCCTTCACTGCTCTTCAGTAAACAAACCCAGGTTTGGGACGTTTGAACAGGTGTCTCACCTGAGATTTGACATTGTCCAACGACCAGTCCACCCCATGCAAACCAATTTTATTTTTTTTACAGCTGAATTCCTCAACAGTGATGTTGAAGGGGCCTCAGATATAGGTGAGATGGTCACATCCTTTTTTGAATATATAATTATTTGTTCTTCTTTTGATTTCCTTATTTGACTGTTTTTCTTATACCTGAAAGTTTCTGAAACATAATTCAGTGAATCAGGTATCAAAAAATAATTTTAAGTGGCAGAACAACCAATACTTTATGTTGTGAACAAAGAAAAATGACTAACTCTTTGTTTCCTGTACTCTTTAAATCGCAAATATAACTTTACTCAATTATTTATACTATAAAATCACTCTGTGAACCACAAAGTGTTAAGATAAAATTTTCAACAGGAAGTCTTAACACCTCTGATCTTCTGTGGCTTGAGCATACTGACAACTTACAGTATGTGTTACCACATGGTTTAGAACACCAAAGAATCATACAACAGGAATGAAAAATTCAATTTTCGGAAAGGATATAAGCAAGGATGTCGGCTGCAACCAAAATTAATATATTGAACAATTTTCCCTTGGGTATCAATAACGTTTTCTGAATTCAATGCTCTTATTCAGAGCACACAGTCCCTCAGTCTGAGACAAAGGGGAAAGAAGTTCCTGCTTCTTCCAGAAGGTCAGGGGTCAAATCTGTGTCACATCTTAAATACACAGAAAACAGTTTCTTTGCATTTGTTTAAATATGACCTGTTGTTTCATAATAACAATCTCAAGCCAGTTCTATACAAAATGTATTCTCCTATTCAAATTTTAACATTACATTAACATAACATAATATTAGCATTTACAAAAATAAACATGATGTTGTTTTATTGTTTGGCTATCATTACATTTTAAGGCATGTAAACAGGAACACAGTGAAAACAAAAGCTTTGGCAGTGTTATTTCCTTTGTCTGGCACCACCTCTGACTGATTAGCTTACAGGCTACCTGAGTGAAACATCCTTTAATCATTCACTAATATCACGATGGATTATAAGTTAAGCATTAACAGTCATTGCCCACCCACACTTCCTTCCACTCTTGAATTGACATAATAAAAGTGTGAATGGAGTCAATTCCATAATTGTTATCATTGGTTTCATCTGTCATTGGGAACCCAGCGAAAACGGTACCCTCCTTGCTGTGTGATGGAGGTGAAGGCATGTCCACTAGGAAACACCTGAGTCCTAATGGTGCTGTGTTCTCTAACAGAAGTTCTGAAAGATGAGACACTCTCTTCAGGCTCTGCTCGGTCCAGGACGCTGTCTTTAGAAATAGACGTCTGCAGACCTGAGAATGAACCATACATGCGTATAGCCTCTGATTGCTGCTGTGGTTTTGTTCCAGCAGTGGCGTCATGCAGGACAGCATTACAGCGTGTGCTGATGTCCCTCAGCATGTCCTCTACCGATTCAGAGGACTCGGTTTCATATCCTTCATCCAGCCGCTGTCGCTTACAGGGACTCAGTGAAGTTCCATCACCACAGGGTATTACTGATTCTCTTACACATGGCTCTCTAACTGTCATAAGTTTCTGAAAGGAAATAGGTAAATTAAAGCCAGACAGGGCAAAGACAAGAGATTAGAAGCTGAAGTTTATCCAGAAAGAATGTGTGTCCACATATTTAGTCATACTCACTTCTAGAACTGATGCCAAGTTCTTTGCCCGACTGGCCAGCTGCCTAAGGTGAAGGTTTCTCTCCTGAAAGGAATCAATTTCTTCTTGTTTTTCCTGCAGAATTTCATGGCGCTGCAGGCAAAAAGGAGGCAGATACATTCACTCATGTTGACATGGAACACAGATTCAGAGGCCTATGGTGCATCTTCATCTTTAGAAGATGTACAGTTATTTTACAGCATTAAATTGCATACCTATTACATCATATGATAAACACCACACTACATTGAACTATTGAACTGTCCCCGTGTCATAAATCATAATGTCATAAATCACATTCTAACCTGATTGTTGACTTCAATGGAATCTTCTAAGGCCTTGCCGTGGTAATGGGCAATGTCCCTCCACACAGTTTCCTCTTGTAGATATGAGTGACCTGCTTCTGAAAATGAGCGAACCAGACTGTCTTCTGAAGAGAAGTCCCACTGAGGGGTGAGAGGAGGAATGACACATCCATGAAACGGTAGAAGTTCACCTGGAGACAGACTGCTCTCCAGTGTGGCAGGAGAATCTGACAGAGACAAACACTCAAGTTGATGATCACATAATAATTTATAAGAAATAATAATGACAATCGGAGAACATATTATTATTATTATTATCATCATCATCATCATCATCATCATTATTATTATTATCCTTAACACCACACCAGATATTACTAAAACAATTGTTTACTAACCTGCAATGAAATCCAGCGCATATCTCCCAAAGTCTTGGACATGTGCATTGGTTTCATTCACCTGTGAATGAGTGAGAATTAAGATTAATACATGCATATATGTTTGAAAATCTCAGTCGACAAGGGAATCATAGCTGCACCAGACCTGGAAATCCCAAAAAAACCCAGAAGGCCAATGTGGCATAAAAGTGGAACATGTCTTGGTGGTCATTTCTGCCAGTGCGCCGTCAGGAGTGGTTTGGGTGAACGGTGAGTCGTGCCAAATAGGCTACCTGTGGACAAAACTTGTGAGGTCCGCCCAATTAGCGGTACTCTGCGTGTCATGAGTAAACAACAGTGTCATTCAGGAGGAATTCCAGCACATCGAACATTAACAGCCAGCGAGGGGTGACGGTCTGCCGCGCCACATCTCTGCTGTCGGTGGAATGTGTTGGAAAATGCGTGGATATGCAGGAGAAATTGCACACAGACACAGACACAGACACAGACACAGACACACACACACACACACACACACACACACACACACACACACACACACACACACACACACACACACACACACACACACACACACACACACACCTCTCACCTGTGAGCCGATGGAGTCGTTCTCTCTTCTCACGCCAGACCCGCAGTCCTCCAAATCATCCCATGCAATTGTTGGAAATGCTGTGGGAAAATAAAGCTTATGTGTCAACTATTGATGTAAATTTATTTAACCATAAATTGTAATTGTTTTCTTTTTGGTAGCTATGACAATATTAGCGATGCGCGGGGTCTACCTTGGTCACTGACGTAGGGGAGCTCCACGTACACGGACACTGGACTGCTGCTTCTCGGCACCAGTACTTTATCCTGCAGAAAAATCACGTTAACGCCACTAAACACAGTTGTGTGTGTCTTATTGTAAGGATCAGTGTTTATGCTTACTGAAGCTCTCCTCCTCATCATATCGAACACCTCTCTGTCTCTTCGGATCTCCATCGGCGCTGCTCCGGACCGGACTGAGGATTCATGGTCGAAGTTGGAGATGATATATAGAACGAATTCTCCCGGTGAGAATCTTTCCATGCCGCGGCTTCACACCTTTGGCCCAATCAAATGCTACTTATGCGGTCTCCTGGGAGTGACCGCGTCCCCCTGGAGATTAAACTGGCGCTGATTAACGGTTTTCTGGTTCCGAGGTGCAAAGTGGTAGCGCGCATAACGGCGCCATTCGGCCCGCAGCAGGTGCGCCCCTGCGTCAGACCCGCCTCCCCCCCTCCAGATTTACCCCTGCCAGACGCACATGTACGGTGATCTCACCGGATTCTCTCAATTTTACATCATGATTTCCAATTTTTCGTTATGACATACGATTCCGTTCGTGATTTATATGCATTTGTGCGTAAATATTTAGTCGAATTAGGTCAAGGCCTGTTGCTACATTTAAAGCAAAGTGGAAAAGGAAAAGAGCAATTAAATCCGACAGCTCCGTATACACTGGTGACAAATGCCCCCAATTAGTAAACAAACAAGAGTAATCCTTGTTGGCCCTCAATGCTGAATGTACCTGTGTGGTCGGCACTGTGTCAGCAGGCCGAGATGCCACGCGTAATGGATTATCAGCGAGCCCCTCAATAGACCAGACTATTGGCGCAGCTCAAACACTGATACCACTGATAAGCAAAATAGTGGAAGTGACCCCGCGGTAAACCGCTGCAACAGCCTGCAAGGGACAACAGCCTGCAAGGGACAACAGCCTGCAAGGGACAAACATCACATGTGCCGTGAGGAAAAAACTGTAAGACGTTTTTCATCCCTCACATTAAATTTAGTTTGTTGTGAATGGGTTATTTTTCTCAGCGTTTAAAAATCTAACACACTAGTCAACCTAAGTGATTATAGTTATTTATTTATTTATTTATTTATTTATTTATTTATTTATTTATTTATTTATTTATTTATTTATTTATTTATTTATTTATTTATTATCTTTTAACAGCGGGAAGTCTCGAAAAGAAGAGCTGATCAAATCCTGACAGATTCGAGGAAGTCTACGATTGTGAAATGAGAATCAATTTTCACCTTTTTCAACTATAGGAAAATTCCTTCGTTCCCCCCACTTTCATGAAATACAAATCCATGATAACCAATACATGAAGTTCCACCACTAAAGAACTGGATCCAGATCGAACTCATAAGATCCAGGAATTACATAGATATATTTATATAGGGAGAAATAAAATAATCATAATATAAAAGTATATGGAGAGGCATAAAGACATGGTATTTACACCAATGAGTATCATGCAGATACATTCAGACTAACTGAAATGGATCTCATATCTGGAAGGGGCAAGACTTTATATTGTAAAATAGATGTGGATGTACACATGCGAGAACTCTCATTTTTCTTTATAACTCCTAAATCTAAGATAAATTCTTGATTCCATGTTCTATAGGTCAAAGAATAATAGATTGGGCAGATCTGAGTAAAGTGACGTCACAAGTTTAAGTGAACGCTGATGAGAAGTTATGATATATTTTTGTTATATGAATGTCTTCTTCACAATATGATCTTATTATCAAAAGCTAAATTATTACACTGGTGTAAAGACTGAAAACATCAACAGCTGTTTTACATATCAACCCAAAGTTTCCAACAACTGAAGTGTGTTGTCAAATACTATAAATGACATCAGTCATGGCTTCAAATTCTATTACATATTCAGAGACCAACACAGGTTGATTTGATTATTTATTTTATTAATAAAAAAATCAATGGATCACAACACAGTTTTGATTTCCTTCATTTAAGAGACAGCAAGGATACAGAGACTTATCAACCTGCAGTAAGTCCGTGCATAGACAATAAAAACGTAAATACACAATATTATAAACAAAATATATTAATATATTCAACATTCTGTTGAAAACAACAAATAGTTTATGAGGTATACATGATGTTTAGATCATGCTTCGAATGCATGTTGCACTGGATTCAATCCCTAGCATTTGCTAGAAATTGAACACTGACACTTAATTTCACATATTAGAGATCAAAATCTCCCGGTTTAATGAGACCAACAGCTTCAGGTTGTCTTTACATTCCTGGGCTAGACTGTAGGTTTCATCTCTCACAGACAGGAAGTGACCCTTAAATGAGGACAGCGAGTTGACATCAGATTGCTCATGGCTCCCAGATGACTGAGTAGAAGCCAGATGGATACATAGTTCATCCACAAAATTACTCCACAAATCTTCTTTTGACTGCATAGCTGTTTGCTCAACAAGGCCATGCTCAGTTTCCAGTAGGTCACTGGCAACCCAAAGTGCACAACCTGCAGTCAGAGATGGTGGATATTTGTTGAACGAATAGTCTGCCAGACTCAACTCACATACTTTTTGTGCAAGGTTGCTGCACTGCCTGGGTGTGTTTGTGCCTGGAATCATTTGTCCTAACCGGCTACCACATGCATTCTCTGATGAAACTTGGGTTGCTTCATGGCGGTTGGTGTAATAGTCCAAAAAGAAAGCCAGGGTGGGGGCGGCAAGGCAAAAATTTAGACGGAGGAGGATGACACACTCCAGGTTGCAGAGTTGCTCCCTAGTGAAGGCATCACAGCAGAATGACAGGAGACTGCTGATCCGTGGTGAGTACACCTCCACCTGGGTGAATACAGAGAAAGAGGTGGGTTACAGTTTATGAAATACAAAAAAAATCTCTCCTTCAAGGATTTCCCGTTCTCAAACAGGCACCTGTTTACTGGCCAGGAAGAGTGCAGTGACACCCAGTAGCTGGAAGCAATCAGTAGCCACTGGTGTGGATGCCAAAAACCTGTCCATGATGTTCACTGCCAGGCAGCAGCACTCAAAAGACAGATGTAGATGTTTGGTGACGGGAATCAGCCAGCTAACCAGCGTGCACCGCGCCTCGGCCGTCAGCTGCAAGTAAAGAAAAGTATGAGCAGCAGGTCCAACTCACAAATACTGTCATACTGTTTACTTCACATGTTTCATACATTCAGCCACTACTTATTACTTTTACGAAGACTTTCAGGAAACAGTTAAATTGAAGCCATAAGATGTGTAACCATATTGAGACACCTTGAAATTATTGCGCTACAATAAATTATAAAGCAATTAAATTGAGAAACACTCCTCCTCCTCTTACTACTACTACTACTACTACTACTACTAATAATAATAATCATAATAATCATAATTATAATAATATTTGGGGGGCATAATTTTTAGTCTGCAGATGTCTTCAATTTATATCTGATGATTTCAGTTGTGAATACAAGAGTGAGAACAATAATAAAAATATTTGTTATACAAGTACCCTAACACATATCATCTTAATTGTCTCATTTGTGTGTAACGGGTCTTATGGAGTACCTGTGGCTGGCGGGCCAAGCTCCTGCAGGGGTGATATCTCGCCTCCTTCTTCCTCTCAATCTTGTATCCGATGTCGCCGTACTGCAGGTACCATGTGGACGCATGTCCCGTCGGACGCTCGTCCGAACAGAAAGGGGACTCGTCTATTCGAGCCGCAGATGAACTCGGTGAGGATCTCACATCGTCCTCGAAACCGGAGTCACTTAGTTTGGACATAAATATCTGCTTCCTGCACCGGGCAGACCGACACCGCCGCACCGGTGAGAGCGCAGGAGTTGCGCCGTTTGTTCGTCTCCTTTTGTAAAGAGTGTCGAGGCCACAGTCACTGTTCGCAAAAGTCACCATTTCTTCTCTTGGTAATGTTCAAACCACAGCCACCATCCCTCCGTCTAACAAAGCTTCTGTCTGCTGGAGGGTGGTAGGGAGAGTTCCTTCTGGTGACGTCACTTTCCCGGGGTCTTCCCCGCTCATGCAAGGCACCTTTCTCCCGTTTCCCGGGTAACACAGTGTCAACAATGACTTAAAAGTGCCGTGTACAAATTAATTACTACAAGCCTTTAATCTTATTTCTGATTTTTTTTTAGCCTGTAAATCTATGTACGAGACAAAAAACATCCACTCCTACCAAAAGAAGGCAAAATATTTTCAAAATTGAAACGTGACTTTAAGTTTCACTAGAAATACGGATTGCACATTGTCTTTGTGTGCTTTTGTCTGTATCTCCAAAATCTGACACATATAAAAAAAGGTTTGAGTCCACATGTGAATTTTAGTAGCAGATGTGATGAAGAAAATTGAATTTTCATAAGGACAGTCTAAAAAGCATTTGTGGGTTATTATACTGCAAAACGGAATAACTACAATCTTTAACTAATATAATAAAGAAAAGAAAACACTAATTGAGAGGCGTCCTTTGACAAAGCCATTGTCAATAAAACTCGAGGAAGGAAAAAATAACTTCCATACAATGTCAAAACAAAATATTGGAAGTATTATTTTTACTAGAGATACAGCACTTTTGCTTTTATGTACACTGCGTCAAAAAAATGATGATTTGATGGATGAATGGATGGATGGACAGATGATGGATGTTATAATCCACAACGCTTTTTAAAAATGACAGTTTTTGAGATGAATTGTGGACACAATGTCTAATAAAAAGCACAAAATAATATTGTAAACTCCTTGTTGGAGGTAAGAACAATGAAAATGACACCGGGATGATGCCATTGTTTGTTCATAACTGCGCTAATATCACGATAGAATAATTGAGGAATTATGTCAAATTTCCAAGACAACTAATATGTCCCTAGCCGGTTTCCGTAAATCTGACAGAATGGTGCGCTGGGCGGAACCTTTACGCTTACGTTTACAAAACACACAGCCTGATCGCCACTTTGTAAACTCCTGGGGAAAACCAGCGATCATGTCAAGTCAGACTTGAACAACACTTCCACTGATGTTGTCCGAGCACTGGTTCGAAGCGTGTGCCGAGTAGGGTAGGGGGCGTTTCCGCAAGGCCCAGCTGATACCACGTGACTGATTCAGGAAGTGGTGCGGAATGTACCGCGAGTTTTGTCAGTGCTATAAACCCGTCAGACGCCACTCAAAATGTGGTTGCTTGATAGAGAGTTGCGGTCAGAGGGAGTTTGTAGACAGTCTGGAGAGAGTTCGGATAGAATTAGAGATAGTTTGGGGACAGGTACAGAAAGTTTAGTAGAAAGATTGTTTCTAAATAAAAAATATTGATGTGTCCCTTAAAGCAGTGGTCCCCAACCTTCTTAGCTCCACGGACCGGTTTCATCTAAGAATATCCTCACGGACCAGCCTTCATTTGCTCGATAATCGTTTGTTATTAGCTGTAGTCTAATAACAAATCATCTGCAGTGGTTTTATGTAAAATGCAGACAATAAACAACCTATTTTTTCCCCAAAAATTGATAACATCTTTGTAAACAAAAAGAAGAAGTAGACTAACTCTGTAAACGAAATAATTATATTTTAAAAAAAAACTCGATTCAAGTGACTGCACTGATTTATTTTGAAATATAGTGACTTACAATCAGTGCATTCAACGTAGGAGAAATACGGATCATTTCCAATTGAAGGGTGAACAAGTCAATCAAATAATCATAATTACAATAATGAGAATTAGTGGTTGGGGACCGCTGATCTAGAGGTAACGGGAGACAATGACGCCTGAAGTGTGTTCCAGACGTCCAGTCTACACCGCACTTTGGTTTTCTTTACGGTCACTGCAGAAAATCCCGCTTTACAAAGACAGGAGGTTGGAAACGGAAGCAGGATTTTCGATACTTTTTGGGTGATCTCAGGATAATATGGTTTGACTTTAATCCAGAACACTTGCGCAGTTGTGGGCGCTTAATTTAGGGCTGATAACCTGTCACGTGACCCAGACCTGTCAAGCGGGACAATGACTCATTCGTCTGTGCGTCATTCCACACATACGTCACTTTTCAAAATAAAACATCTTTAGACTGGTAATCACTAAAAAAAAGTCAAATGTTCTGTGCCGCCAGGTACCAAATGACCACAGACGTAGACGGATGTAACAGAGAATCTGGTAATTTTTCAAAGTAAAACATCTTTCAGATTCCGAAATAAATAAAACAGAATTAATGTACATTATCTTTTCTTTCCGGCGGCTCAGTACCAAATGACCCACGAATCGGTACCGGTCCGTGTCCCGGAGGTTGGGGACCGCTGCCTTAAAACTTAATCACTGGCCATCTCTCAACGTTTCAAAAGCACAATCATTGTCTTTAGCCCAACTCCAACCATTCTTGTCTCACTGCCATCACTAAATTGTAAATGTTTTACATACCTCTTTAGTCTGCTGACTGTTTCATTCCCAGGATTTCTGCAAAATGCCACACACTTCAGTCATGCCATCAGATATTTTAGCGTCCAGTAGGTGTCGCACTAGAGCACATGAAGCCTCAAGAAGCTTTGCACTGAGGGAACCAATTGGATGAAAGGCTTCAAAGCCTCATGAAGCCTCCTCTGCACATCACTACGAGTACGTACGCGAGGTATTAGATGACTTTAAAATTATTTATAGCTAGTTAGTGCCGCTGACTTTATGTCACAGCTGTTGGCTCCTAAAAACCGTAAGTAGTCAGTAATGCTAGCTGTTGTTAGCGTTTGTGCAGTTAGCTGTTTGTGTGTCTGAGCTACTAGCTTTAAGCTAAACAACAGAAACTGACTAGTTGAGCTCTTTAGGACGTGTCAAGTTAATTAACGTTGAATTATACGAAAATACTTATTTTTACACATCGTTTCGGTACTAGAGTGATTAATTAATGCGGTGTTCTGTCAAGAGGGAGGGTTAATTAACGCGAGTGGCAAATGAGACAGCAGGAGCTAGTTAGCTCGTTTATGCTAACCCAGTTCAATAGCAAGCACCTGTAGTCATTTAATTATTGGGCTAAAGTTACAATTATCCGGTCATTTAAGTCACTAATGTTAACTAAAGCTACGTTCGTGCGTTTGCAGCAACCTGCTGTTAGCACATTGACGGACTGACATGACCGATACCTTCGGTGTGGTGTCAAAAGTGTTAGTAATGCTTTTGTCCCCCCCCCACAGGAATTAAAATGTCAATTTAGTACTTCAGAACTCACATTCAGTACCAATAATAAGCTGAAAGTCAACCGGTCGAGGATACGAAGCGTGTGCTTCGTAGGAGGAAGTAAGGTATCATTTACGCTTTAAGAGACTAATCCACCGCTTTATTTGTAGGATCAACGTAGATTAGCATTCATTTCGGATGGTTTTATTCAATTGCAAAGTACTGCGACATTCTGGTCCGAATTACAGCGCTTGATAATTGATGTAAACGGGAGTTCCTGCACACACACACAAAAAAAGAGCAGCTAAAATAACATGGTGCTCTTTCAAAAAGGGATATCATTCAAATTTACAAGTTTGAGAGATGTTCCCTTGGAGGTTACAGCTTGTGTAGAGGACGTAAGGATTAGTTCAAAATAACTAAACATTTTATACTTCAGTTTTAGCGTAAGTGAACCATGGACCCTAACTCAGGCAGACCTTACCGGACCAGGCAAGGTGGCTGGGAGAGGGGAGGAACGACAGAACAGACTGAATGCTGGAGGACTCAGGACCCGGGTCAAGGGCAATGCTACAGATATGAGGGGAATCAGCAGGGCAGGAACCAGTGTGGGGCCTACCGGATTAGTCCCAGGAAAGGACCTCAGGGGCCGCTGAGCTACTCCCCAGGTGGATTCAGAGGTGGACACAGCCCCTCACAGAAGGATGATTTCAGACGGTTCTCAGGTTCGGAAAGTAGTGGTGGGAGTAGAGAAGATAAATGGAGAGAGCACTCTCATCACCAGCAGCCACACTGGAGGGGCAGATCACAGGGAGGTCCAAAGGAGGACAGAGAGCAGGGGAGGAGAGACACGACTGATGAAAGTGCTCATAATTCAGGTGAGGAATAGAAAACGAATGGGTGACATTTTCACCCACATAAAATTAACTCACTGGCTGCCAGTAAGTTAAATGTGTTAATTGTGTTTTTAAACAGGGAGGGTTGGGGGGGGCAGTCTGTCGGAGCTCGTCAGTGACAATCAGGCTTCTAATAATGGAATTTAGCAAAATTAGTAGTGATCCTTTTACGGAACAGTTAATAGTGAAAAGGAGGAAAACCGAGAAGTTACGGCAGCTTGAGATGCAACAGAGTTTGCGTATCTCGGAGCCCACCGACGAGAAAACACGGTGTCACTATGACACTAGTGATCGGTCAAGAACAGAAAGAAAACACCAATAAATGTCCAGAGCGTTGTCGTAAGTCCACTGCAAAGATCAATGGCTACAAACCTCTGGCAGCCAATGAGGCGAAGGTAGTCATGGGTGTCCTTACATTGGGGTGTATTGGGATTCTTTACTGTACAGTTCCTATCCACATCACAAATTACTTTCACTTTATGATTTTACTTATGCGGTACCAGCCAAAGGTTTGGAGACAGTCGAAAGAGAATGTGTCAAAAGTTTTTTTTACTGTAACTTTACTAATTGTTGATTCACAAAATCTCAAATACTTTTGACGGTTCTTTTTTCAAAAGGGAGAAGATGGAAAAACAGGAACAAGAAGAAAACTTGTGCTGAAGAGAACAGAGGCCTTGAAGAGATCCCAGCCTCGGCCAAAGACATGAGCGGTCTGCGACAAGCAGAGAGGCGGCTCAATAGAGACGAGATTTACTATCTGAAGAAGGTACAAACTGTACCCCAAATATTGCAGTCAAATCCATTTTATTTTCACCAGCCATGATAAAACGTCTGCTTTCAGGTTCTGTGCTCTGAGACATTATTTTGGTCTTTAAAAAAAAAAGAAAGTTTTCTGATTCTTTTCTTTTTTTTAAATGGAGTTATGAAGTGAATCATGAATTATAAACAAGTTATTGATTAAAAGATTAGATGAAATCTATTTAAACCTTTTAAGTCCAATCACTTCTTATTTGAGGGAAATCCATACTCTCATTTTTCTGTTTGTGAATCCTCTTGCTTTTTTAAAATTTTCATTTCATTTTAATTTCAGGTTCAGAAGTCCTCCAGCAACCCCAGTTCACTTTACACCTGCACTTTGTGTGATGTTGTCCTGGATTCTCTGTCAGTTGCTTACAGGCATATCAGAGACAAACGACACAAGAGGAAGGCCAAGGTGAGAAATTCCCCTTTTATGCAAATCATGATTTTCCTCAGATACATTTAATGATGGTGTAGTTTAGTCAGTGTTATGCAGCAAACTTGAAAACTTGTGTTATAGGAAAGGCAAGAGCAGGTGATGCTGACTGAGATTCAGCCTCCTGGGCCAGAGCAGATCACTGCAGTTACTGCTTCACTGGAGGCTGTTTTACGAGAACATGGGCTGAATGATGGGGATGTTGAGGAGAGACAATTTGTTGTTGGCATCATGCAAGACCTCCTTCTGTCTGTCCTGCCCGGTAGGTCCCTCAAGGAATAAATAATTGATGACAAACTGATGAGACATGAAGTCATCTAGTATCTTATAATGCTTTGTAGATGACAGACTATTTGTCATGTTACGTCATGTTTTGGGAGCTTTTTTTTCTACTCCACTAAATAGCCATCCTTACACAAAGTTCTGCAAAACTCTATAATGCAGTGTTTTACAGACTATATTTTGCTGAAGTTGAATATTTTAAAAGCTGTGGCATGACTTTTGTTTAACAGTGAACATAATCTTCCCATGGGAACAATTTTTGTTTCTTTCTAAAAGATGTTGTCACGTGGTTCATTATTCTGAGTTGTCTCAATTCTGATTGACATTACCCCCTCTGTCATTCTTATATCCATAGAGATCAGACTCAGGCTATATGGATCATCTCTTTCAAAGTTTGGATTTAAGGATTCTGATGTCAACATTGATATTCAGTATCCAGCTCATGTGAGTAACTCAGTTTGAGTTGGACAGTGGGAACTATTAATATATTTTCCCCACTTTTGCAATAATGTTCCTGCATATATCAGAAACAATTTAAATCTGAAAGAACTCGGCTGATTAGACAAATCAGACACACACGTTACTTGGTACAATTTGGAATACAGATCACTGACGGGTAATTGGTCAAAAATGGTAAATGCTTTATTTTCTGTATTTAATGTTGTTGTTACATATTCTCAGATTTAATATGTTATGATTTTGCTTGGACAACTTGGAAATTATGGCTTGGCCAATTTAATATGAAATTATTATTTGTTTGTTTTTTGTAGTTTGATTTTCAAGGTGATTGTTTTGTGGATGTTTAAATGAAGTTTGTAAGAGCCACCACATTCTTATACCCATATTTATGTTGTATGGAGGCTTTGAAATGGAATGTATTCACAGATGCACCAGCCAGATGTCTTGTTGCTGGTCAAGGAATCGCTGTCTGTGAGCCGTGAGTCTACTCTTATTCATTCAGTGGGAAGATTCTATCATAGGAAAGTCGTTCATTTGTGAGATTGTTCAAATTTCTGAAATAAAGCTTGTTGTGTACCCAGCTCTCTTTGTTGACCTGGAAGCTGATTTTCATGCCAGGGTGCCGGTGGTCATCTGCAAAGAGAGAAACAGGTGGGCAGCTCTTAGTATAGTAGTGATAGTTATGTCAAAATTAATGAATGGAACTTTGACTTGCAGGGATATTCAGGTTGGTCATTAATCAAGATTATATTACAAAATAAAAAGATATAATTAAGGTTTTATGAAACAATTAAAATGTTTTTTGTTTACTGTACTTGTAAAATCAAAATTGCTTACATCAGGGTTTCACAAGCACCAGAGCAAGCAGTGAACTGTTAATGAAAATGGAATTTGTTATTTTCCACAACAGTGGCCTTGTCTGCAAAGTCAGTGCAGGGAATGAAAATGCATTCCGGACCACCTCCTATCTCTCTGCTTTATGTCGCCGGGAGCATCTCCTTCTACCACTGGTGTTGGGCCTCAGACGCTGGGCCCAGGTATGTGTCTTGTTGATACCATGAACGATAGCTCACATCTCAAATTAAAAGATGAATAATTTTGTAATTTTTCTTGTTTAGATCTGTGTGATTGATCGTGCTGAGGAAGGTGGACTGCCACCATATGTGTTCGCCCTTATGGTTATATACTTCTTACAGCAGCGCACAGACCCCCTCTTGCCTACTTACCTGAAACATGAGGTGTGTTTCTTTGTGTTGTGCTTCAAAAAGTTCTTGTTCATGCTATTTGCCCCTTTTTTCCACCTACAGCTAATCTAATAACCTGATTATCTTTAGATTACGGTGTTTACACTCAGTAGACTGGCAGACTTCAGTCTCACACATGTTGAGGATGGATATTTACACTGGGCTTATAACCCTTCCTCCAAAGAGTCATCAAAGCCAGCAGAGAGCTCCTGTTTGACGGGAAAGGTAATAATAAAAACTCAATTGCAGGTTTTTATTTGAATAGTTTGATGTTCCCTTATATCCAATCATTTAATATATCATGTAATACTTTTTGTTTTCAACTGTGTTGGACAGTGGTTTTCAGTTTTCTAATACAATAGGTGATATCGTTATGAATGTCTTGCATCTCCTGTTGCATCTGATCACTTCCAATGCATTTGAAGGTGACCAAAATATGTATGATACTTTTTGAAGAAAAGTCTGGTCATATTGATGTTCACCCAGGGAAATTGATTGTTTATGCTTACTAGATGAACTACAGTCTTGATGACAACTTATTTAATCTACCATCCTATCTTTATATATTTCCTTCCAGGTGCCTCTGGTATTCCAAACTCCTCACCCGCCTGTGGAAATCGGGCTGCTTTGGATTGAAATGCTTCGCTTCTATTCTCTGGAGTTTAACATGGCTGACAATGTCATCAGTGTACGGACCAGTGCTGTTCTGTCCCGAGAGATAAAAGACTGGCCAAAGAAACGCATTGCAGTGGAGGGTCAGAAACTTTCACAATTTTAATTATTGTTCTATCTATTAATTGGCATTTTGTCAGTGTTGCTTTGAGAGGTTTTCTGGGCTGGTGATTAGCTCTTCATTGGTACTGAAACACACGTGAACTTGTTTAGGACTCTTAATTTTTTAAATAATTGACATTATTTAAATGGGATTTAAATACATTTAACAATAAATGATGTCACTATTTCAGACCCATTCGCAACCATGAGAAATGTGGCTCGCTTCGTGAACAGTCAGCAAATGTTTGAATATATCCTCCACTGCTTGAAAACGACATACAAGTACTTTGCACTGCCTCTCAATGCGCCTGCTTCAGGTCGCAAGGCACAAACGCAGAGTGAACACATTCAAGGAGCCGATGAGGCTCCTTCGAATGAAGATCCAGCACCAAGTTTTAGTCAACTAGGCAGTCAGTCACAGCACGCTGCAGACAATTGTCCCGAAGACTCTGATTGCATTATTGAGGAAGAGGAGGAAGTTGAAGAATACAGTGACTCTGATGATGAGACACATAAGGAAAAAGTGGACCGAGGCAAAAGCAGTCTCTCTGAGGATGAAGAGGATGAAGATGGAGATATTTATTTGGACGCGTCTAACAGACAACATTTGGACAGCTTCACCACAGAGGATGAGGACATTTTCCCCGTGGATGAATTCTCAGGGGGGGAGCTCCTGTCCGATGAGGAGGGGCCAGAGTTTGACACACCCGGCTCAATGGATGAAGACGAGGTAGAGTTGGCGCTTGTGAATCTTTCACCTCCATCTTCAGAGGATGTCATTAAAAAGGAGAACCAGGAAAATAAAACCCCCAAACAGAAGACACAGTCCTATGACTTTACCAAGCAAGCTTTCACCAGAGGGAAGGTAATTTTTCTTTCATTTTCATGAAAAAAGAATAAATTTTTTATATATATATATATATATATAAATCGCGGATAAAATTTATAATATGCCTAATCCAAATTAAACTATCTTCAATCTCTTAGTCACACATGGTTGTGTGCAGCTTATGCAAACGTGATGGACATCTAAAGAAAGACTGTCCGGAAGATTTCAAGAAAGTGCAGCTGGATTCTTTACCCCCACTAACCCCAGGTTTTCTCAGCATCCTGAACAAAGTCTGTGAACAGTGTTCCAGTGAGTATCCTATGGCTGCGTAGGTATTTGTGTCAGAGATAATTGTATTGATGGGGATGAAAAAATGCCGTTTACCTAAATGTTGTTTTTTTTTGTCAAATATTTAGCAGTGTTACAAGAGAAATACTGTTGCACATCTTGAATATAATTTACTTATAAAAGTAAAGCTTCCAATGTAAATATTCCTGAAAGGCATTTGGTTGTATCTAGCTGTTGCGTAAGCCTGTTTGAACAAGGGATTACAAACTGATAGTTTCCACAAGTACAACAATGTCTTTTTTAATATGTGAGAACAATTATTACATCTGACATCCTGTGGACTGTTTTGGTTGTGTAATGAAGCTGGTCACTGGTCTGATCCGAGTACGGTGTGTGTCTCCTTCTTTAGCTGACTTCGCCCCAGATGAACTGGAAATGGAAGTAAGAGAGTGCATCCTTCAAGATCTGGAGGCTTTTGTCCGACGATTTTTTGCTGGTGAAGTATACCACAAACTTCACATTTAGTATCTTTATGGTTTCAAAGTGAAACTAGTATGATAGTCCATGAAACAATCTTGATTCACTGGCTTATTTACTTCATTAAAATAGTGAATCTGACAAATCATGTTTTCATGTTCAGGGGCTCGGCTGCAACTCTTTGGATCTTCTAAAAATGGCTTTGGCTTCAGACAGAGCGACCTAGACATCTGTATGGTGCTTGAAGGACAAGAGGGCATAAATGTGAGTAGTCAGTTAATCGCAGTGCGAGACTTATTTCCATTATTTGTTTGCATGAGGGTTTGATTTGTTAATGTTAAGTGGAAAATAGACAATCGAACTCTTGAATAAGCATTTAGTTAATGGACAGAGATGTAATTTGAGGGTATTCTGTTTTAATTGTAGTTCAGAGAAAATAATGCTGAATGAATTTCCTTCACAGGATAGTGATTGCATTTGTATTATTGAAAACCTGGCAAGAATGCTGAAGAAACATCAAGGTTAGTAATCAGTTAGATTGTGTTTTATTTATGCAGATCCAAAGACTCACATCTGACTCAAAGAGATTAGAATCTTACTACACTACCTTTAGTACCTCGGCTCAGAAATGGAACACTCTCCAAAAAACCCATTGTTTCTGTGTAACAGATTTGAAATCTTGGGGTAAAAAGAAAACAAAACAAAACATTGCTTCAGCGGCTCATAGCGGGCTCAATGGTTTCATCAGGGATTTCCCCACAATTATTTAAAAAAAAAAATCATTGCAAAGTATGATTATAAATTACAAATGTGTAAAAAACATTAAAATATAAAAGCACAACATTTTTCTTACTTCTACATCTGCACCCTGTCATCAGGGGTGAGGAACGTCCTACCCATCACTACTGCAAAAGTACCCATCGTTAAGTTCTACCATCTTAGCACTGGCTTGGAGGGGGACATTAGCCTCTACAACACTCTGGTAGAACTTTTTAAACTTCTCTATCTTTGTTCAAATCTCATATTCATAAAAAGATAAATAGTTTTACTTTAAGTCACTTCCAAACAGTCTAAGACTGATGTCTCTTCTCAGGCCCTGCACAACACGCACCTGCTAGCTTCCTATGCTGCCATTGATAGGAGGGTGAAGACCCTCTGTTATGTCATGAAGGTTTTTGCCAAAGTGAGTATGCTTTATGTATTTCCAACAGATACGGGGTCTGGATATATTTTTGATCCTGAAGTATTGAGTTGCATTTTGATCATGTGTATATATTGCATCATGAGGTTTTTTTTTTGATTACAGACTTGTGACATTGGGGATGCTTCACGTGGCAGCCTCTCATCCTATGCCTACACTCTCATGGTGCTGTTCTTTCTCCAGCAGAGGGACCCACCAGTTATCCCCGTGCTTCAAGAGGTAGTATTTGGACTGTTTTAATTATGTAGTAAAAACTTACGAGAACTATATTTTTATCTCTAAACACACTTTCAGTTTGAAAATGTTAAGGCAAATCAACTTTAACACATAATCTGTGTTCCCGCTTGAAAAATCCAGTTTTCTCTCAGGTTTACAGTTTACTCTCAGGTTTAGGTTTATTCATCAGTCAAATAGCCTTCAGTGATTTTTTTGGTTGTGGTGTTGAACTGTTCAAGAACAGATCAGATCTCTGCCAACATTATGTTCTCTTTTTTTTCTTTTTAAAAAAAATCTCTGTATTGTTAGTATGCAAACATAAAATTGACCTCTCTGATACTGGACATCCACAAACATCAACTCCACTGTCTGTTGCAGATTTACGATGGACAGAAGAAGCCAGAGGTGCTAGTTGATGGTTGGAATGTGTACTTCTTTGATGACTTGAAAACACTTGTGAGTGCTGTATAATTTTACACATAATCTGTGCGTGACACCCAGTATGCATTACAGCATCTTTAATATCGCTTCAATATCGTCTTCCCCCTGCAGCCCAGTCGTTGGCCACACTATGGGAAGAACTCAGAGTCTGTTGGGGAGCTGTGGCTCGGCCTGCTGCGCTTCTATACCGAAGACTTCGACTTCAGAGAGCACGTTGTTTGCATCCGTCAACACGCCTGCCTCACCACCTTCAACAAGCAATGGACATCCAAATATATTGTCATTGAAGGTCCGTTTGTGTGACAAAGACTAACTGTTTTGTTTTGGCACTTTGGGAATCAGTACTATCATGAAATGATTGTTAAATGAGTGTCACTAATAACAGAGTACCCTTTTATAATGTTTCTGAATTGAAATGGCTTCAGTATAAATGTGCGGCAGGTTTTTTTACATAGAAAAAAAACAAGTAAATCTGTAAGTTCTTTTCTCTTTGTTGATACTACAGATCCATTTGACCTAAATCATAATCTTGGTGCTGGGCTTTCCAGGAAAAGTAAGACTATTTTTGTATTATTGCCTTTTATCATTTTTGTTTTCTTGTCCTGCTCTGTCTTGTGTAATTTTTCTTTCCAGATGTTTCTCTGATGTGTCACTTCTTGTTTTTGCCATTTTAACAGTGACGAACTTTATCATGAAGGCTTTCATTAATGGCAGAAAGGTGTTTGGCACACCAGTAAAAGCCCTTCCTCCTGCATACCCCAATTACCAGGTACTCTGTCTACACACCAGATTTGGTTTTTGAAGGGTTCTGTTGGGTTTCACTGCAACAAACTTATTCGGGCTCCTGAACCTAGCGGCTCCTCTCTCTCCTGCTAGAGCGGTTCTTTTGTGTTTTTTTACTGCCTGTGGGTCTGAGAGGACTAATTTCATCTGTGCTGTATCTCGTGCATATATGGTATAATTGACAATAAAGTTGACTATGACTGTTGGATAACTGAACCTGTGACTTGTCCTGGTCTATGTCAGGAGTATTTCTTTGATCCTGAGGTTTTGACTGAGGGAGAAGTGGCTCCTAATGACCGCTGCTGCCGCATTTGTGGGAAGATCGGCCACTTCATGAAGGACTGTCCCATGCGTAAGAAGTAGGTGTATCCGTGCTGCTTAAATGGATTTGCCACGGTGTTAATTTTCAGATAAATGTCTCTGTATCAAACTAAATGATTTTGATCTTTTTGTCCAAGGGTGAAGTATAGAAAGGATGTGGAGAGAGTGTCAGAGCACTCCTGGGACAAAGTGGATGCAGGAGGAGTTTCCAAGGATCCAGTCAGACATAATAACGAGAACTGGAGGAAAAGAGAAGCACTGGATGTACGCTGCTGCTACCTGTGTGGGTCGAGTTCCCACATCAAGAAGGACTGTCAGCTATACAGAGGCCCTGCAGGTTGTTTCAAGACTTTTTTTCCAATGATGTTGTATATCCTATAATAGAAATTTTGTGATTTTGTTTTAAATTTGAGAAAATGGAAACAGACACTGACTATACATTGATAATGTAATAAGGAGATGTCATTGCATTGGTTGCTTTAATCTTTGTCATTTGGCAGGTAATGTGAAGATGGAAAACTTTTCTTCCTCCTCTTCATCCCACTTGAGAAACTTGAGAGAAAAAGAGAAACAGGTGAGATCTCAGTGAAAAATGTAAAACATTTCTGACCTACCTTGTAGGAGATTATGTAGTTATGTTCAAAATAATAGCAGACCCTCAACAGTAGCAAGATAAATCACTGTTTTTGTTACAATTTCAACCTTGGCGCCGCAAGTAAGTTTCTGGATGGTATAGTAAAGGTATAGAAAACCAACAGGCCTGCCGTGCATTCTACTGATTCTGTAAAACTGAATGATTAACTGTGAGGGATTTGTTCAAAAAAATAGCAGTGGTGAGTTCAAATAGGGAGGGCCTGGATTCTGTGGGGGAAAAAATGTTAACAGGTTCTTATTTAAGGATCAAGGCAGCTGACATTATATACGCTGGCTGTGTATTTGTCCTGAAAACCCCAGTAAAATGGGTCATTCAATACACTGTTCTGATGAAGAGTGTTTCTTAATATAGAAAAAAACCTAAAAAGAAGTGCAGAAACTTAAAGGGCTGTTTAGCTAAAATGATATTAAACGCTTTAAACTGGCAGCCAAAACCAGAAAGACGAGGACGAAAAAGAAAAACAACTTCTCGAATGGATCAGGGGATAACCACACTGGCAAAGGCTCAGCCAATGATCAGCTCCATGAGGATCAGAGAAGATCTAAACGTGCCTGTGAGTATTGTTACAGTCAGACATCTATGTGATGCTAATCTACCAGCGAGAAGCCCCTGCAAATTCCCATTGTTAAAAAAAGACACATGCTTAAGCGGTTACAACTTGCCAAAGAACACATTGACTACCCTAAAAAGAAATGGCGTAATATTGTTGGACCGATGAAAGTCAGATTGTTCTTTTTGGTTCTAAGTGCCACAGACAGTCTGCCAGACGTCCAACAAACTCGGGATTGAATCCACAGTACACAGTGAAGACTGCTAAACTTGGTGGTCCAAGCATAATTATATGAGGATGTTTCTCATACTATTGTATCAGTTCTATTTATCACACACCAGGGATCATGGATCGGTTTGAGTCCATCAGATTACTGGAAGTAGTCATGTTGCCATATGCTGAAGAGGAAATGCACCTGAAATGTGTGTTTCAACAACACAATGACCCCAAACACACCAGCAAGCGAGCAAAATCATATTTCCAGACAAACAGCATCCAACTAATGGAGTTGCCAGCACAATCTCCAGACCTAAATCCCATAGAAAACTTGTGGGCTGACATAAAAACTACAATTTATGAGGCAAAACCAAGAAATAGTTAAACATAGTGCAATTGACCTGGGTTGCAACACTTGTTGACCGGTGCCAGAAGTTGGTTGACTCCATGCACCAAAGATGTGACGCAGTTATCAGAAACCATGGTTTTGTAACAAAAAATTAGTTTAGCATACTCAGCAAAGTTTCTTTAAGAATTTCTTAGTTTGTACGGTGGACTTTTGAGTTTCCAAAGACCAATGTCAACACTGCTATTTTTTTGAACATTACATTTCTTGACTTTCTGGGAGAGATTATAAAATGTAATTTTTTTGAATTTTCTTGCTTTGAAATTTAATGTGCAGTGTCCCCATTACATTTGTGTTCATTAAAGTACAATTTATTTGAATAGTTTTGACATTTACTCACCTTTTTAAAGGCACTATTATTTTGAGCACAACTGTACATGGCTACAGCTAGACCTTTAGTAATCTTCTGTTTTTCAGGGTCCATCTGTTCAAGAAGAGCATAAGAAGAGAAAGCCACAAAATGTGATATTAAGTCCACAAGCAGGTATGTGAGTTTACAATGAATGATAGATGTCCTGTTTTCAGTTGAATTGTTGATCACGTGAGATTGTTTTGCCAATCACGTTAGTCAGCAGGATCATAGGAAAAATACTATTGGTTGAGTCTCATGAAAATAAAAGGGTTTCGCATGGGCTAAAGACAAGGAGACACAGATTATTTTTACCTTTTAATAGCTGTTGTTGCAGCATTGCCCTGTATTCCTGCTGCCCACGTGCAGCTGTGGCTAAGTCCGCTAGATATCAATTTAAGAGAGGGACTGGAGTTATGGGTCACAATAAGGTTTAGCCTGGAGTTTTACTTCACACCCTCTATAGGAAGCAAGCCTCAGCAAAGTGAACAGTCTTAAACATTTATTGAACAGACCGGAACAAAGGGCTTTCCTATTAGAATTGGCATAAAATATGATTCTGTTTTTTTCTGGCCCATGCCCTACCTTTTAGACCAAGGCTTTGGAAGTCCATTCAGTATAATTTGTATGACACTGCTGAAGACTTAAAGCAACCAATGGATGTGGGTGAAAACAAGCTGCTGACAAGTTTAATACAGTCACATATTTGATCATAATGACACTTTAGAGTTGATGCTTCAGCTACTAGTTCAACATTTGATTGATTTAAATGTGTATTGCTTATTTGAGGTGAGTTCTGTGAATATAGGAAACATTTTCACCAAGATTCAGGCCCCATCCACACGGTGCCAGAAGTTTTTGAAAACTTAACTTTTTTCACCCAGCATAGAAAAAGATTTGCGTCCACTCGACAGCGTTTTCAAAAAGATCTCCGTCCACACTTATCCGCATCAGTGCGTTGATCAGCACGCAGGGGACGCCCCCGGATAGAGAAAGTTGCAGATACAGTGTCCACACGACAACTCAGACCCGCCGTTTTCAAAAAATTTCGCCTTCGCCAGTGTTTTCAAAAAGTTGCGTTTTCGTCCTGATATCTGCGTTGTCATGTGGACGGAAGGCGTAAACGCAACAAAAAAGTTGCGTTTTCAAAAAGTTTCGACATTGTGTGGAGGGGCATCAGACACAGCGTGAATTATCTGGTCTCTTTCCTTATCACTTGCAGGTCAAAAAGATGTTTTTGCATAACTTTTGACATTAGTTCTGCTTTCTTTTAGGTAGTTTAGCCTACAGAAATTTGGGTCGCTCTGGTCAGAAGAAGAACCCATTGGAATGAGCAGCAGCTGTGGTTACACATGGCACGTTTTTATGCTTGTCCAGGCAGACAGTAACCCAAAGTTCGGAAACCCTCGAGTCGGAAATGACCTGCTGGGCCAATGGGAGCCTGTTAAAAGCCAAAGCAAGGACACCTTCACTTGAAGCCAAATAAGGCCTTTTTATGTGAAACACACACCCCCCCTTCAAAAAAAAAAAATCTCCTTAGAGGAGCTTCTTAAATTTTTCATTTTAACAAGACAAGCCATTGTGTGGTCACCTTATGTCTTTGTTTACCTACACTGCCAGTCAAGGTGTATGTTTGTTTTTTTGTTGGTGTTTTTTTAAATGGTAGCATTTCAAGAAATTTCTCGCTGATTGGTGTGAAATATAAGTGATTGAGAAACGTCTGATGTATTACAGTACATAGGTTCGGTTTTCATCACTACGTAATGTATCAGCAGATGACATATTTGCCTTTTACAATTGATTTTATTGGTTCAGAAAAGATTATGAGGTAAGAAAACCACAACTGGTGATTAGACATCTTCTCTGCTCCCTCAAGAATCAGGGTCAGTTCAAATTCAACTAAATCAGACAGAAGTACCATTTCATTATTTTATTTTTATATGTTTTTAGGATGAATTTCCTGTTGAGATTTTACAAAAAAATACAATTTAAGAGTCATGGATTGTTAAAAAAAACAAACTTCCTGTAGTGTATCTTCTGCATAATTTTTAGTCCTCATCACTTTATCTGCACTGATATCTACTATTCAGTCTGTCTAACCTTGAAAGCATATGTGTTGAGAAAACAACCCAGTAGATTTTTTTTCAAGATCTTTTTGATTGTTTTGACACATGATGCCGTTCAACTTTCTTGAATAGGAAACAACAGAACGGTAAAATGGTTTGTTCTGATGACTCCGGCCTGTCTATGTCCTCACATAGGGACGTATAGTAGCTCTTGTTCAAGAATATAGTTAAGAAAGTTTAACACACACAGGTCCAACTGATTGTGTACACTGCTGCAATTTTTTTTTAACTTTATTTCTAATTTCTCATTTAGTTCAATGGCGGGATAAATGTATTTATTTGCCACAAAGGCTTCATTTTCTTGTAATGGTGCCACAGATGGGTAGCTGCACTGTGAGGGTTTACTCCCTTTAATTATGTTCATCAATGTCTCAAAGACCTGCTTATCCTATGAGTATGGACGGTCAGTCTTTATTGTTGTCCTAATGTAGCAGATTTTTTTTTTAAATGAACTTTGTTGTTGGAATCATCTGGTTTTAAAACAGCTTTGTTTTAATGTCAACCTTGAATTTTTAAAAAGATTTTTTTTTTTGTTTGACACAAATGCGAGATTTTGTTTGACATTTTGGTACCCAGTTCTGTCAGGAAAGTTTAATTTGCAATCCATTCAGTGTGAAAATATTAAACTAAAATCAAATCCCAGTCTGGAATATTTATTTGAAACCTCTTTGTGAATCATTTCTAAAAAAAAACTTGACCAACTCTGGCTTTTCTTTACTGACTATTGTACTGGTTAGTGTTTAAACACAAATGCACTAGTAATGTATTACTGCATTCCCAAGACATTGTATTTGTTGTGTGTATGACAGATTATTTTATTCTTAAGAATTGGGCAGCTCAAGAAATTTTATATAGTTCTCCTTTATCTGTGTGCAACAATTGGTTTTACATTCAGAGTTGTGGCAGCTTTATTCAGAGGAATAAAGCTGATAAGCCATACAATAAAGTTATAGGAAAGAGTTGTTGAAGCTAGTTTAAGGGCAGAAGTGAGCATTTGTGAGCAGCAGTATGGTTTCATGCCAAAAAAGAGTACTACAGATGTGGTATTTGCTTTGAGGATGTTGATAGAGAAGTACAGAGAAGACCAGAGGGAGCTGCATTGTGTTTTTGTTGATATGGAGAAAGTTTATGACAGGATGCCCAGAGAGAAACTGGAATTAAATGAAGTGTGGAGTGGCAGAAGTATGTTAGAGCGGTGCAGGACATGTATGAGGACTGTAAGACAGTGGTGAGGTGTGACGGAGGAGTTCAAGGTGGAGGTGGGACTGCATCAGGGATCAGCTCTGAGCCCCTTCTTGTTCGCTATGGTGATAGACAGGCTGACAGATGATTAGACAGGAATCTCCATGGACTATGATGTTTGCAGATGACATTGTGATCTGCAGTGAGAGCAGGGAACAGGTGGAGGAGAAGCTAGAGAGATGGAGGTTTGTCCTGGAAAGGAGAGGAATGAAGGTTAGCCGCAGTAAGACGGAGTACATGTGTGTGAATGAGAGTGACCCAAGTGGAAGAGTGAGGTTACAGGGAGAAGGTTGAGGATTTTAAGTACTTAGGATCAACAGTCCAGAGCAATGGAGAGTGTGGAAAAGAGGTGAAGAAGCGTGTACAGGTAGGATGGAACGGGTGGAGAAAAGTGTCAGGTGTGATAGAAGAGTTTCAGCTAAAATGAAAGGAAAGGTGTACAAAACTGTGGTGAGACCAGCGATGTTGTTTGGTCTAGAGACAGTGTCACTGAGGAAAAGACAGGAGGCAGAGCTGGAGGTAGCAGAGATGAAGATGCTGAGGTTCTCTATGGGAGTGACCAGGATGGATAGGATCAGGAATGAGTACATCAGAGGGACAGCACATGTAAGAGGTTTTGGAGATAAAGTCAGAGAGGCCAGACTGAGATGGTTTGGACATGTCCAGAGGAGAGATAGTGAATATATTGGTAGAAGGATGCTGAGTTTTGAACTGCCAGACAGGAGGCCTAGAGGAAGACCACAGAGGAGGTTTATGGATGTAGTGAAAGAGGACATGAAGGTAGTTGGTATAGTTGGTTATATGGAGGCAACTGATAAACTGTGACGGCCCCTGAAGGGAAAAGCCAAAAGGAGAAGAGGAAGTTTGGTAAGGCAAACTTCCTCAGCTAATAGAGTGCGCTAGTGGCGCTACAGCAACATTCAATTTTTTAGAGCTTTGAAAATTCTTAAGTCATTTGTACATGCTGCAGCTTTTTCGCCAAAATGAAGGTCAAGTTGAGCAGAAATGTCCAGGTACTTTGAATTGGTTAAATTAATATGGAATGAAGGACTACACTCTGTTTTATTCAAAAACTTTTGAAGAACTTAAATGTCTAAACATTTTGTTCAATCGACATGGAACCAGTAACTTCTCCTCAGATTGTCCTGTGAACCATCCAGACAGACCTTTTGTTGTTAAGACACTGTAAAGAAGTTGAATAATATAATTGAATGCTGCAATTTCTCAACAAAAAAAAAAACTCCAATATTCATCAAAAAATCACATAAATTTGGTATTTTGTATTCTAAACTGATTAGACAAGTTTCAATTTGGAATTTTAACTTGTAAAAGCAATCCCTTTTACAGGGGCTCCCCAGCAAAAAGATCCACAAGCACCAATACATTCATTACTGTGCTGCTCGGATCCTGACGAAAGTGTGAAAATCTGACCACATGTCATCCGTTTTGAAATCACATTTCCCTCGTCCAGTACACGTGATTCAAAGAATGGTTTTATAAATCCCCGCAGAAGCCTGTTGACCACTCGTCAGAATCTAAAACATGCAGACATGGTCTTTTCCTGTTTTAGAGACACATGTTTTATCATAATTTCCTATCAGATAAACATTATTTATCGAATCATAATAATAGAAATATTAATCAAGTGTGAATACGGTACATTTAATTCCTCCTTGCTAGCTAGCCTTGACTTTCCCCTTAGCAGCCATTGGTTGAGTTTCTCGCGATCTAATTGGCTGTCGCTCCTGTCCGTCTTCCGGTTATCGAATCATTGACCGGATTATATTTTGCGGGGCGGCTGATAAATACACACACTTGCGCAGATTAATGTTATGATTTTAACGGGAGAAATATGTCTGCCTCCATGGTTCGAGCGACCGTCCGAGCGGTCAGCAAGAGAAAGATATTACCTACTCGAGCTGCGCTGACGCTGGTAAGCTGCCATTTTTAAAGAGTTCATAACTGCGGTTATGAACGGTTGTCAGTTCTGTCTGCTCGGTTGATGCATTGCGTCAGAAAGTGCGGCTGAAGCTCGTAGTAACGTTACGTGATCCGAAGTTAGATAAGCTAACATTAGCCAAACATTTGCTCCTTGTACACTACTGTCGTCGGTACAACTCGGCTGCCTTTCATTTACAAATCTTCATGGTGAAGATGAGCTTATAGTATAACAACACAATGTACGCAGGGATGACGTCAAACAGGATGTCATATTTTATAATAACCATGATTATTTGAAAGCTAATGTGGCTTCCTGTCAACGAACTTCGGATCATTCTGACCAGTTTCAGTGGGTTCTTCTATTTTATTTTTACAGTCCTCACGTCATTCATCATCTTTCTGTGTCCTGCCATGTTTTTGCGTAGTTTGTTGTAGTAATCTAAGTTTATTTTTTGTTATGTTGATCAAATGTTTTTCTTGGCATAGTTTGACCCTCCTATCGTTATATCATCTGCTTTTCCCCACCACGTGAGCCATTTTTAAAAACTATTCTCTTATCTGATTAAATTACAGACTAGAGATCAAACATATGTATACAAAATAGCTCCGAACATGCATCTTTAAGTTACCCAACTATTACTGTTTTAAAAATCTGGGGAGATCCTAAAGTCATTTATTTCAGTAAATATAAGAGTGGTGATTATTAATAATGAATACACATTAGGTAGAAGAGGATTGTGCTCTATGGCCATGAAACTCAACTACAATCAAGAAACAACAAGGCAATGAGATGCCTCCAGGTTGGGACACAGTCGGGATGTGTGGTTTAATGGGAAGCACAATACAAGAGCACACATAAATAAGTACACTCCTTTCAGCTAGTGTAGCTTGCCTCATTCTTACAAGTACCTACATCCTCCTGCCCAAAAACTGAGATCCCTCCTTTTCCTCACATTCAGCCATTCATTTTCATGGAGTGGAAATTCAAATGGAAAAATATCAAACCAAACTGTAGATATTTACTCAGGATCAAAGTGTGCTTGTGTCTTGTCATTCATGTGCAAGTTATGTTCGAAACCGTGACAGTTTTGGTATAATATGTAGACTCCATCTTAGCGTTAGGATATGTACAAGTTCCTCCGGGATTAATAAAGTATCTAGTCTAGTGTCTATTGTTATTGTTAATACTAACCTTTTATATTTTTTTGTCTTTAGACTCCATCAGCTGTAAACAAGATCAAGTTATTGTTGTTGGAAAAGCCAGAATATGTGAGTAATGGATGTGATGTCATTCACTGAAACATCCCTCCATTGAGCAGAGTCTACATGTGTTTCTATTTCAGCAGGGTGTGCTGTTGATCAGTCATTTAAAACTGAGTACAAATGAGAGGAAGCTATCCTCTTCTCCTTTTGTTGGTGTGAAACTTTAATTCTTAGCGAGTGGCCCAGACTTCTTTCTTATCCCCTTACCGATTGTTGTGTTTGTTGATAAATTCAACGTTTGCCGTTTACTAAATATTTCTTATGTTGAATCTGATCTGATCTGCGCTGCACTTAAATTTGCAGACATGCCACTGATGAAAAACATATCTAGCAACTGAATAATTCAGTTGATAGAGATGTTATCCTGTGCTGGCATTTTAATTTTAGCAAAAGTCAACTTTTATTAGTATTTAAGGACATTTTATTTTTATCAAATTTATAATGGAAAGCTTAAGGATGCAGTCACCTTTCCCTTCCTTTGCTAAAATTGCATCTGTTTCAAAAAATCTTTGTCCAGACAGAAACAATAGAACTTCACACAAGGCCTCACATTTGTGCACACATGCACAAAATGGAAACAAATGATTGATCACTGCTTTGAGGATTCGCCCCCCCCTCATTGTGCACAAATCTTTATCAAGGCAGCTCAGGCCCCGTCCACACGATTACGGATTTTTTGAAAACTTTTTGTGGCGTTTACGCCCTCCATCCACACGACAACGTAGATATCCAGAACGAAAACGCAACTTTTTAAAAATGCTGGCCGAGGTGGATTTAAAAAAAAACGCTAGGTCCATGTTGTCATGTGGACGGCGTATCCGCAACTTTTTAAAAACGTTGAGTTTTGCCTGCGACAAAAACGGCTGTGACGTCATATTTATGGGCCCCTTGTGTTGTGACAACAAAACACGGAGGATTCCTATTGGATAAAATTTGACTCAATACTGCCACCACATGGTTTGGCATGCTTATAGCCGTCTTCGAAAACGCACTGCTGCGTTTACGTGTGGACGGAGATTTTTTTGAAAAGCAGTCGTGTGGACGCAAATTGTCTCAAAGATTTCAGCTGTCAATTTCCACTGTAAGGAACATAATGAGGAAATGGAAGAACGCAGGCACAGTTCTAGTTAGGGCCTGGATTGGCAAGCCAAGAAAAATGCCAGATGAGCAGAGGTGACGGATGTTGAGAACAATCATCCCGCAGATCAGCTCCAAACACCTACAACATAGTCTTGCTGCAGATGGTCACTGTGCAAGGAAAATCAAACTTCTTCATACCACTGTATGTTATAGAATAATTCTGATTTGTTTTTTGAGGAAAGCTACCAAGTTAAATTTGACTCTGTGACCTAAAGTCTGAAATTACAAAAAATAATTCACATTGGAATTGGCGTTTAGTTGACCAAGTTTTTTTTTGTCTTTGAGGTAGTTTGGTATTCATATTTGATTTCTGCTGTTGAATGGAAAAAGTTTGTTGTCTTGTTTTTTTCATATGATAAAATTGCTGAAATTGAATAGTAAGTTGAATTTTCAAGGCTTGCGTTCATTTCTCTTCAGATCGGTTTGAAGGTCGGAGTGAAAACCCGTGGCTGTAATGGTCTGACTTACACACTGGACTACACCAAGGAGAGTGACAAATCTGATGAGGAAGTGGTGCAGGATGGTAAGCTATGCTGTATAACCTGCTTTCTAGAAATGCTTTTCTATACAATTTTTTTAAAATTGGAAAAAGTGATGGCATACTGTCTGACACTAAGCTTTTGTTCCCACTGGGGTCTGCTTAAGATGTGATTTTTCAGGTTCAGTAGTGTCTGTCATAAATAATATACTTTTTATAGGTTGAGGGTTATCATATGGTAGAACATGGGAGTAGTTACAGCTCTGTTGTGTCTCTCCTGCAGGTGTGAGGGTGTTCATCGCAAAGAAGGCTCAGCTGACGCTTCTGGGAACTGAGATGGACTTTGTGGAGTCCAAGCTGTCCAGTGAATTTGTCTTCAACAATCCCAACATCAAGGGAACATGTGGCTGTGGAGAAAGCTTTAATATATAAGCATTGTGGGCCTGCTGCCATTCCGACATCTTTGCTGCCCCATTTTTAAAGACTGAGAGACTGAATATTGCTGAGGCCACTGAACATAAGGAAATGCCCGCCTGCATTCTTACCACTGCTCTCCCTGTAGACTTAAGTACACATGGTTTTAAGTTCTGAGACATCTGATGTTAACAACTGCTTTTTTAGTTTTGGCTTTGCATCGTATAACACTTCAAAATGACCTAAAATCACAGGGTTTTTTTTTTTTTTGAGACAATGATCTTAGACATATACGCACAGCATTTCCTTGACTTCCATGGCTTGTATACACTATAAAATGCAACACAATCAACAACATGCACACTGAAGCTGAGAGTTTATTGGCTTTCAGTTTATGAGGCTAATAGCTCTCAGCATGATATTGTAGGTATTTTTTGTTTAAATTTGAATCTGTTCAGCAATCCCATCTCCATCATGGCTGAAGTCAGATGACAGTGTACCATCATCCAGTGCATCCCCCAGTGTTCTACAAGTATGGAAGCCTTGGAGGGTCTTGACACTGCTTTATTAGTTTGTACGTATATTTATTTCTGCGTGTAGCTATGAGGAATGTAATTCTCACTTGAAACTCAAACGCACAAAACACACACCGAACATCCTTCACATGAGAGTACATATACATTTTTATGATTTTTTTGCCCAGTCAAAAACGAGATTTTAGTTAGACTGTGCTTCTTTCAACCTGTGCAATACATCTGTGTACATATGAAGTAATAAATCCAGTAAAATGGAATTATTTGACCACCGTTGTCTTTCCAGTAGCATGAGTTTAGGAGTTGTAGCAACATGATTGTTTCATCATAGAGATTCATATTTTTGTAGCCAACTGCTTAAACATCAACATTTGTATGAATTCATTCAAGACAGTTTGAGCAGACCTCCAAGACTTGCTCATACAGCGGACTGTGTATAAAAAAACAGAAGAAAAAAAAGCTTCAAATATATTTTACATTATTTTTAAACCAATTCTATTTCTTTTTTTGTGTTTGCATGTGTTTATCTTTACACGTTTCAATTCAACATATATAAGCTAAAATAATGATAGATTAAGTCTCGAATTAGCATCAGGAACACTGCTAATGTTAAAAACCAAGAATGATAAATCCGCCACAGCATGTCAACAGATGACCTGGTGAAACGGGTGCAGTAGCTATCGTGATGAACATCAGATGATGCTGCTGCTGTTTCTGATCATCTCCACTGTTTCCTGTATGTGGCAACCTTTATCACAAAATAGTCTGTAAAATGCTTATTCACTTAAATCAGTTTTTATGAAACAAGTTTATGTATAAAAGGAAAAGAGACAGGATAAATCCTTTTAAAAAAGTTATTTTATCTTATTTTCTTTTTAGAGAAAAAATGAAACAAGGAAGAAACACATGCATTGTAAACCCCTTTATTGAAAAAGACATACTGTATATAGAGTCTGAAGTTTTATGAGTTTCTTTCATGACCAATATAAATCAGCAAAATCCTTCTGAAGCCTCCATTATTATTCAGTTTCTGGATTACTTCAATCCTTCTGCAAGCTTTTGTCTTCCACTCAATACAAGATCACTTACGTTTTAGTGAATGTGCTTCACTGTGTTTTTGGTAGGGGGGTCATTGGAGTGCAGCTGCTTTTTGCAGGGATGTTTAACCCCTGCCTCGCGCACTTGGTTTTTCCCACCAATGCAGACACATCATATCTCTATACTATATATTCAAAATGGATATCAACATAATTGCATGAATATGAATTACAAGTAGTTTAACATTTGATAATGGAAATTACAGTATTCTACAGGTTATTTTCAAGTCATATTATGCCTGAGCTAACAGTGAAAGAAGTTGTTACATCCCTCTTAAAGCGACGATGTAATTGTCAGTGTTTGTGTGTTTGTCCATTCTTCTATCTGTCTGTTTGTCCATCCATTAGTTAGTCCACCAAATATCTTCGGAACTGTTATAGATGTAAAGATGAAACAAAAAGCACATTACTCAGGCAACAAAGGGGATGAAAATGAGATGATGACCTTGACCCTGAGAAAAGTAGGTCAAGTTCTAATTTCAACTTTTGTACACTCAGGAACTGGATGAGATAGAAAGACGAGAGAGAAGGCCAATGTGAGTAAGACCGTAGATCAAAACTAGTGCTTTGATCTAAAAAAGTAGGTCAGAGCACTAGCTTTGATCTTTTCCTGGTGCAGAAACTGTTAGAGCTGGGACTGTCTGCCACCACAGGGAACTGGGTCCTGGACTTCCTGGCAGACAGATCACAGACTGTCAGGGTCAACAACACGGTCTCCTCTCCCATCACCCTCAGCACCGGCTCCCCACAGGGTTGCGTGCTCAGCCCCCTCCTGTTCACCCTACTGACGTATGACTGCTCAGCAAAACACCCGAGCTGTCATATCGTAAAGTTCGCAGACGACACAGTAGTGTTGGGACGCCTCCACAACAACGATGAGTCCAGACACAGAGAGGAGGTGGAGCACCTGGTGCACTGGTGCAGACGCAACAACCTCTGCATCAACATGGGGAAGATCAAGGAGATGGTGGGGGACTTCAGGAGGAAAAGACACTCCCCTCCCCCCCTGCACATCGGAGGAGCAGCTGTGGAGGTGGTTTCCAGCTACAGGTACTTGGGGGTTCAACTCACTGAGGACCTCACCTGGAGCTGTAACACCTCCTACCTGCTCAGGAAGGCCCACCAGCGGCTCTACTTCCTCAGAAAGCTGAGGCGTCCTGGACTGGGGGGTCCCGTCTTGAAGGCTTTCTACATGGGTGCGGTGGAGAGCATCCACACCACCAGCATCATGGTGTGGCACGGCAGCTGCTCTGCAGCAGACAGGAAAGCCCTGCGGAGGGTTGTGAAGGCTGCACAGAGGACTGTAGGGGGTGGCCTACCTACGACCACAGAAATCTACACAAGTAGGTGTAGAAGGAGGGCATCCCACATCATGAGAGACCCCACCCACCCAGCACACAGTCTGTTCCAACCCCCCCCTCAGGCAGGAGACTACGGAGCATCCGGAGCAGGACCACCAGGCTGAGGAACAGTCACCCTCACGACGCCCCGAGTCACCACAGACACACGGGGATCTGGTGCAATATGGTGCTTCATCAGGTGCAATGGATGGAGCACCCACATACTTACCCACATACAGCTGCTACACTGTAAATAGACTTTGCTGTTCAAACACTTTTCAATTTACACTTACTATTCTTAACTTTTCTATGTTCTCCTATTTATCTTACATTTTTAACCTATCTTTTCTTAACTTATCTTATTTATCTTATTTAATCTTATTTATCAACTGGGTTTACTGGGACCTCCAGAGACATATTTCGTACTGTCATATTTAAACGTGTGTCAGCATGACAATAAAAACTCTGATTCTGATTCTGATTGACCTATGCAAGTAGGTCAGAGTAAAATTTTGAGTTCAGTGGTGTCGCAGGATGTTGCAGTCTGTGACACCATTGTTTAGGTTTGACCCTGAAGTTAAGATAGTCTGTCTCTACCAGACAACAGCTGGGAACAAGACAACCATAGCAGGAAACCATTGCTCTTATTTCAGAGTTTGTGACATGGATCTAGGCCATATGGCATTGCTTTTATTCTGACTGAAACTGAAGACTTATTCAAAGTGCCTCAGGAACCCCTGGTGGGAAACAAGGAAATTGACAGTGAGATTATTGTTCATGCATCGAAAAAGCAAAGCAGAGACGCCTCTTTCTTTCATCACGCTGCTCAGAAACACAGACATACAACAGGTTCAAAAGAAACCGATTGAGTCATCCAACACACACACACACACACACACACACACACACACACACACACACACACACACACAATGACAGTATGTCATGTGATCTCTTAATAGGGTCAAACCAGTCAGACATCTCATGACCTTTAGGGGGTGAATATCAATTATATTTGTCAGTTTATTAAAAGTCAAAATGTTTGAGCCCCAGATTTGATCAATGTACAGAAAGATGACAATGTACAAGAACAACGTACAGACCAACAAATATGAGTTTGTCTCTGCATCCTTTTGAACAGCATTTAAATAACATAATTATTTGACTAGTTTTCACTATTGCGTTTAATGCTGATGTTAAAAGCAAATACTGATCCTTTATGTCCCAATTTCAGATATTGTACATGAACATTAGCTTTTCATTCCATTTTATATTTGTCCTCCACTTGATTTCAAAGGAGGGTTTTCTGCCACACTCTTATGCTTTCAAGTTTTAACAAGCTCTTATAATCTGCAGCGGATCAACAATAACAGGAAAAGTATCACTTGATCACTGAATTTTTCATAAGTCTACATGATTTTTTAATTGTTGACTGGAGTCCAATGTGTTTGAAATGTTTTATTTACTGCCATTTTGGTGCTGATTTGTTATGATTTACATTTAAAGGTTATGAGCTTTACTTGGTAAAACTAAATGAGAATGCTAATATATTATGTTGAAGTAAATGTCATAAAATTCAACATCTTTTCATTTTTACCTATCCCAGTAGTTGTTTGGGGTTATAAATCAGCATCAGCGCAGCTTGGCAGCAGAGCTTATGGTTCTTATGCACAAAGCTGGCAGTCAAGAAACATGAAAATGTCCCAGTAAATTTTCATGTCTAAAAACAGTGAATGTTTACTTTTGTCAAGTCATATCTGTAGTGATGATAGTTCAGCAGCTGTATTTACAGCTCTGGTGTTTTTTTGCAGCAACTTTGTGCAGGTGTGTCTCTCTATCCACCTGGACATGTGAGTCTCATGTGTGCAGCGTGATTCAATTCTCCAAATCACCACTTCACCTCCTTTTCATTAAAACTGGTGGGACCTGTTAAATGCCCTCTCTCTGTCTGTTTTGATCCCTAACCTAATTCATTAAACACACTGAGAGCTGCTGAAATATATTCCTTTGTTCCTCAATAAACTGAGCTGTCATGATCAGTTCATTGATTGACTAAAAAAATTACACAAAAAAAAGTTAATAGTATTTTAGCTCCCATTTATGTCATCATACCAGCTGCTCTTGATGATGATTTATTTTCATTACATTATTTAACAAACAAAATTTTACAATGTCACTGTTGGAAATTTGGAGTAAGCATAAGAGCATTTCTCACCGTATCTCTAACTTTTAAGACTATGTAATTGAAATTATCGTCTAAATTTCAATGACTAAACATAATTACTAAAGTTTCATCCTTAAACAAATTGTCAGCATTCGTCTCAAACAGCATTGGCAGTAAAACGTTGCTTTTTAAAAAAAAACATGCTTTAAAAAGGCTTTTAATACTGTACATAGCGGTGGACAACACGAGTATCATCCTTTCACAGCGGTGAAGCTGAGAGGCTGACGTTCACAAAGACTTCCGGGTTCCAGCAGACATCACAATGAAAAAGGCTCGTCTGATTTTGATGCCTTCATGAACGCAGGAGAAATGAGAATTTTCAAAAACGTTCCTGCTCATGATCTAACCCCGGGAATTCCATTTGTGACAATTACAGACCACACCATTAGGAAAATTATGACAGGAATTATACAAAAGGGAGTAACACTCAGTCACTTCCCATACACGGATTTGAACGCAAAAGCTTAAATTTGACACGTTTCTTTAGCAATTCAGTAACAAACTTGAATATACTACACATAAAAGATTAGTGGGACGTGTAAGAATCAATTACATCCTAAAAACATTTTTTTGCTCTCTTGTGATTCCTTATTAAAAAAAACTTTAAACAGTATTCAAATAATATAATTTAATCTTTGCAGGATACATTATTAGATTAACATGTTGGGTTTCACATTGGTTGCGAGTGAAAGTAGCTTTGTCCCACATAATCAGTAAAACAAGACCTCACGCCCTATGCCAGGATAGGCTCCAGCTCCACGTGACCCGGGCAAGCGGTCAGGAAAATGAGTGAATGAATGGATGAATGAATGAAATTGACAGCAAATAATCCACCTATACAAACAGTATTCAGTATGAAGAGATCACTAGAAAGTCTTCTCAAATCATTTGTCAGATTATGATTCTGGAATTGATTTGGGAATTAGATCAATTTATCCAATCCCTGTAATTTACCTGAAAAAAATAGATGTATAACTGCAACTGGATTTTGTATATTATATATTACATATTATATATTACAAGATAGCAGCTGTCTTTGGAGCCCCAGACTGTCTGGGACCAAATGGATTTCACTACAGTACTTTCAAAGGAGGTGACTGGTACTTATACAGTATTTCTGATTAAATGTTTTTAGCTACGTGTTTTGTTAGTTAGTTAGTTAGTTTTTACATAGTATAATATTGGCGGTAGGTTCTATTAAAGTAAATGAACTCAAAGTCCCGTTTTACTGAATTCTTACTTGCATAATCGGTCCAGATGGCGGGAAAAAAAACCTTTGAAAGTTCGAGTTCAGAATGCCTACTTTTTTTGCGTTATTTTCTGCTCTTTCTATTTTGATACCGATTCAGTTACCATACGCACTGAAAGGTAGCGAAGAACTAAAAATGAGTCTTTATTTCAATACGTAACAAACGAGGAAATTAAAAAAGTGGTGATCATGTTTTGGAGAATTTACGAGCAGCTCTTGAACGCAACACCCCTCACGCAGATAATTTACGTCCAGGACTCGGGAGAGAGAAGATAAAACTCCACTTGACAGCGAAAGTCATCCATTTTGCTGAAGCCGACAGAAGAAACATCCCCAATCTGACTACAGGATGTCTTTCAAAACCATGGAGCACAAGCAAACCATTAACTTCGGCGCTGGACCTGCAAAACTCCCCGCGTCCGTAAGTTGAGATTCTTACTTTTGCATGTTAATTTTTTTTTAATGGTATCGTTTATTTTCTCATTCAGTATTTTGCACCCATTCTGTCGTTCAGCCTCTGGCATCGACAGAGCTCCGCGTAACGTTCACGTCAGCGCTCGTCCACCACGCTAGGATCAGTCTAGCGTTGCATCAGCCCTGCTCCAGCCCCTGCACAGACCTCCTCATTGGTTCCCTTCCTTGGGGCACACGCAGCCTGTCCGCGGCAGAATGATCTAAACCCGACCAGCCGATCACCCATGTTGTGTTTAGAACCCCAGATATCAGGGAAGGTGTCCTGTTCCTGATTTACCGCTGAATGCAGACGCATTCAAGGCTCTGCAGCTGAGTGGGACATATGGGGACTGGATTACATATACAGTAGACAGTAGTTGTTGTTGTTGTTTTTAAAGTCTATGCAGAAGGGGGAACAAAACATGTATTTTAACAATGAGAAAACTCAGAATGAAAATGTATCCCATGAGTCCACAGAGTGCCGTAGTCTGAGTGAAGTTGCTCTGCATGGTTTTAGATTGATTGTGTTTTAATCAATTTTATGGGTTTGGTTTGATATGGTTTGCTCTGTTCGCACCATTGTTGTCGTATCATTAAAAAAAAAAAATACACAATGTGTTGTAGGTTCTGTATCAAGCGCAGAAGGAACTCCTCCACTACAGCGATACAGGCATCAGTGTTCTTGGTGAGTAGAACACTTAAGTTGTTCCTCTTTGCTTGCTCAGAAGGATCTAGTGAGGGATCATCAGCCAACGCTTCAGAGTATATACCATATAAACCAGTATTAACTTAACTACGTACCTTTTTTGTAGTTGACATGTATCTATTATTATCAATGCCCACAGCTGATCCTTTTTTTCTTCACCCACTGGAATCTGTACAATTGGGAATACATTGAATAAGATTTTTTAAAAATTTTTTTATTACAAATGGTGAAAGAAATCTAATTGAAATTATTGTTCAACTGTTCAACACAGAGATGAGCCACCGGTCATCAGACTTCAACCAAATCCTGAACAAAACCACGAGCCTCCTGCGGGAGCTGCTGTAAGTGCTGACTCATCTATATTATCCTCCTCCTCCTCTTCCTCCCAGATAGATGGATGAATAGACAGATGGAGAGGAAGCACGTGATGCTGCAGTGGTGTTGGTGCTGATTCATATTAACTTTGAAACAACTTTGTGGAGACAAAGCACTATTGTTTTCAGATATTCTAGGTCAAGTCATTTTAATCTGTGTTCATCGTTTTATGTGTGTCATTGTTCCACACTTAGTTTTTTTCCCCCTTCATCTTCTGCTCCTCATTAGACACGAAGTCACTGATGGCTGGGGGCCAAACAGTTTTATATGAGTGTGAAGCTAAGCTAGTTATAGTCAACTGAGTGCACCATTATCTACCTTTATTTAACTGCGTAGGTCAATTGAGAGTCGATTCTCTTTTATAACAATGAACTGGCCAAGATACAGTTGCATAAGAAAACATGAACAAACAATCCAACAGTAGAAATACACGCCGTGTACAGTAAATACAGTGACTCATGTTAAAAGCAGAGAACAGAGAGAGGGATGGATGAACTGAGCTTTAAATGTTGCTGCTGAATATTCCAGTCATCAGGAAGTTGGTATCACGATGCTGAGAAATCTGCTTGAGCGCAGACGTGATTAATATGTTTACCAATGACTGTAAATATGAAGGATTTTCCCAAAATAATAGTTTTGTAAATTAACCGAAACCAGTGAGTCTGTCAGTTTACCAGTGTTGTTCAAAGGATCCTCAGTCATTTGACTTCCGTAGCACCAGTATTCGAACCGGTTCTTAAAGAAACTGATTGTGTCTTATGAGAGTTTTCTTTCCACCTCGAGGGAACATCTCTAAATTCATCACAGAGACTTATTTGGAGATCTTGGAGGTCAACGATATCTGTGACCCGATAAAACGTGTTTTTTTGATCATAACCTAAGAATTTATGCTCCATGAAATGCTTTTTGCAGAAAGTGACCATTAGTATAAAATTAATTTTTGTGAGCAGAAAGGTAAAACTTAACTTTGTGATGTCATGAGAGTCTTTATTACTTCTTTTTGCTTCCTCAGTTTTTTTTAAACATATGAACATTTCCAGCAGTCATCATCCAACACAAGTACATTCCTTTTGATGATTTGAGTGTACAGTGGTACCTCTACTTACGAAATGAATTGGTTCTGGAAGAAATTTCGTAAGTAGAAAATTTCGTAAAAGAGACGTGTTTTCCACGCAAATGTCCTAATCCGTTCCAAGCCCCCCAAAATTCAGACATAAATGTTTTATAAAGCATAAAAATGCATCATAACATGTAACAAATACATGCTACAATTAGATTATTACACAATAAATGAGAGTTGTGCATAACGTAAAAAACAAAGAATAGATCAAAGAATAATAATGGTCTTCATTTACTTTTTAACTGCTGTCCTCATTGTTTTTTGCCCTCTTTGGTTCATGCGCTCCTATCTCACAATGCCGAACAACAGAGTGAATTCCAGTCCTTCTTTTGAACTTCTCCAACCACCCACGCAATGCCTTAAACTCCTTAAACTTCCTTTTGTTTTAATAACGTGGCAATTGTAGATGCATTACGGCCATATTCTTGGGCGAGATCAACCAAACGCATCCCTTTTCCATGCTTTTCTATGATCTCTTGCTTTGTTTGTATGGATAAAAAAACTCTTTTCTTCTTTTCTTTTCCTCTTTTCTCCGTCACTTGCTTAGGGTCCGTAGTGAATACTCCAAAAGTTAATGTATTTAGGTAAAACTATCAGAACACGTCATGGGTTGAGGGCCGAATGACGAGGACGCTGTATAGACACCAATGCAGCGTCCTTAGCCAACAAGCAACCTCCTCATTGGCTAAGAAGAGGTCCCTCTTAACCAATGGGATGCCAGGATGCTAGGTAATATCCAATAGCAGAGCAGCTATAAGAATGTTGCGTTCAGGAACCTTTGGGAGCTGCGAGTAGCAGCCCATACTGTATTTTTAACTTCCGTAACTCAAAATTTCTTTCGTAACTAGAGGCAATATTTTCCTGTTGAGACGTTTCGTAAGTAGAAAATTCCGTATGTAGAGACATTCGTAAGTAGAGGTACTATTGTATTGTTGTTGTACCACATGATGTCTATCAGTCCAGTGCATTTACACTTGTCATCAGGTTAAGATCCTTTACTGAGATTTACTGTACAAATTGTTGAACAGTGATGCGTCTCTACAGGAATATCCCAGACAACTACAAGGTGTTGATGCTGCAGGGGGGAGGGTGTGGACAGTTCAGCGCTGTCCCTCTCAACCTTATTGGCCTGAAAGCGGACAGATGTGCCGATTACCTGGTGACCGGCACTTGGTCCGCCAAAGCAGCCAAAGAAGCAGAGAAATATGGCAAAGTCAACATCGTTCACCCAAAGCTGGATTCTTACACGAGTAAGTCTGTGTGCACAGGGGGGAAGCACGTTCTGGAAGTAGAGGCAGAAGAGCTGCCTTAAAGCTGCTCTAAAAAATGAAGGAAAACAACAGTAAACAAATTGGTGATTAACTTTTGTCCCTAGAATTGAGATTTGATAACTGAAGTCATCGTTTTGGATGAGAAGTTTGTTTTAATCCTGGTTTATTGCAGTCACCTCATTAGTTTCAGTTGGTTTCAGACGGTTCCTCTTGCAGCGTTCAGGCTGTTACGTAACAGACAGTAAAGATGGCTGCTCAGGAATTAGTCTGGCACGCACATTTTTACACTTGGTTGTGTCTGATTGTGGTTTTTCAGTGCAGAGTGTTTTTCCCCTAATGTTCCCAAGCTGTTTTACAACTTTTTAAATGTGCATTATCTAAAGCTATTAACTAAAATGTAAATAAATCTAATAAATAGTTAAAATATGTTGCTTCATCTGTTTGTTCCTGTATTCTTAATCTGGATTATTTGGTACAGATATCTGATACACAGTGTGAATAGAGGCTCAGATCATCTCTTCAGTGAATTTATAAATGATGGCATACTTTCATATGAAAGGAAGTCATGTAGCTGGTTAAGCGTGTTTCATTGTAAACATTTCAGCCATTGTGTGTACGCGCGCACACATGTGCATGTGTGTGTGTATGTGTGTGGAGGAAGACTCTTCTGCCTGGTTGAACACTGTTTTCTCCCTCCAGAGATCCCAGACCCCAGCAGCTGGACCCTGAACCCCTTGGCCTCCTACTTGTACTACTGCTGCAATGAAACCGTCCACGGTGTGGAATACAACTTCATCCCCGAAGCAAATGGAGCAGTTCTTGTTTGTGACATGTCCTCCAATTTCCTGTCCCAGCCTGTGGATGTGTCAAAGGTGAGGACGAGAACGATACTGGATAGAATATCCAACTCTTTCTTTTCATGGGTTTATATATATATTTCATGTTGACTGACTCTACTGTCTGAAAATCAGTATCTGTTTAGCTGTTAAAAAAGGAGATAACAAAAGATCTGTTAAATAGGATTTAACCCATATATCATTTACACCCTATGTACAAAAATAAACCTGTTCATATGCTGAATCCATTGAATCTACTTACTTTCATGTGTTCTTCAGTTTGGCTTCAATACTTAATGATATAATAAAGAGTGAAATACATAGTAGAAATTGAAGAACTCTACAAATAGTGTAGCTCATAATAAAACATTACCAGTACTTAGTATCCTAACAGAATTGAGCTCTGTGTCTTTTATATTAATAGACAAACGTCAGTATCATAAACGTGAAACACATTCATAATCACCTGTTGTGACTGTTCATGTGTTTTATGAATGCTTTACTTAAGGTGATTATACATTTCTTGAGAATCATCATTAGTCATCAATGTTTCTTGGTGACGGCTGTCACGTCGTCTTCATGTGAAGTGTTAAGAGTTCTCGTGGGCCTTATAACATGATGTGGCGGGCCACATTTGGCCCCAGGGCCTTGAGTTTGACACATGTGGTTTAGACTTTCATCTCAAGCCGCTATAATAGTTCATATCATGTGAGTCGCTACTATGAATATACGTTTCATGTCTCCTCTCTCATTTTGTAGTTTGGGCTGATTTTTGCCGGGGCCCAGAAGAATGTGGGTTGTGCTGGAGTCACTGTTGTCATTGTGCGAGAGGATTTGTTAGGCCACTCTATGAAAGAGTGTCCTGTCGTCCTGGACTACAAGCAACAGGCTGACATGAACTCGCTCTACAACACGCCTCCTTGTTTCAGGTAGTGATTAATTTTTTTTTTAAATCAAGAAGCTTCTTTGTTTCCTGTAACTGTTGGAAAAAAAAAATCTTTAGTTTAAAAACGGAATTGACAAGATCTTGATTTTTCTGTATCTACTGGCATTTTACTAGTGGCATTTTTAATGAGACAAATCTTCAGTGATAATTCAGAATTATGGGAAATGCACAGAGAAACAGTTGGAAGAGTTCTCACCTTAGCATAAATACTGGAAACATTGAGAAACTGCTCTTGGGTCTTCATCAACAAGTGGAAAAAAAAGACAGTAGCTCTTCAACTAATTATATATAATTATTAAATATTGTATTTATACAGTACATACAAAACCGAGTTGTGTAAATAGTGTAAAAGAACACATTGGGGTTTTTTTTTTCTTTGATCAAATACTGCATTGAGTTGCAGCGATGGGGAGATTCACGTTTGGAAGAACGTGAGGGTGAATAATTTTCAAATGCTTTCATTCATGGTGTCACTGAGTAATCCTGATTTTTTATTTCAGTAAATTTGTGTTCTGTGACTATCATGAAATCACATAACCAGTGGTGACTGACTCTATGAACCACTAATAAATGCTTTGCAGTATTTGTCTATTTGCTTAATGGTAAATTAATTTCACATTATCGGAGAGGGGATCAGTTTGAAGGAACAAGAACGACCAGTCTTGTTCATTTTCATTGATTGTAGTTACGGTACCTGTTATTTCAGATGAAAGTGATCATTCCCATGATGTTGAGGACCTAAAGTGTTTGTGAACATGAAACCGGGGTGGAAGGTAGCAAAATTGAGCATCAAATTTCATGGTGGATCCATTACCTACTTTGACTAGTTAAACACGTGATAAAGCACAGACTAGATTTTCTTGAAAGTTGATTGGTTAAGTTAGTAACTAGAATATGACTGTGTTTCCTGCTAGTTTCCACTTTGTATCTTTCATCTGTTCAGTATCTACATCATGGGCCTGGTTCTTGAGTGGATTAAGAACAACGGCGGCAGTGCCGCCATGGAGACGCTCAACAAGCAGAAGTCCGCCATGATTTATGACATCATTAACGCCTCTAATGGTTTCTATGTGTAAGTTTCACCAAACCTGCAGATGCTGCTATTGGTGTTCCAAGTCTACATCAAATAGTTCACATAATTGTATAAGAATGAGATAAATAATAGTGTAGCACATAATAAAACATTACCATCATTTATTATCTGTATGTTTAAATTTGATTTAAGTATCTACCATATATACAGTATTTTGATACACTGACTTCCTGAACTGTTAGCAGCTTAAACACATTTTAACAAACGATTACAACATGTTGCTTAAAACTGAAACAGTGGACAGTATTATAAAAGTATTATAAAATTAATAAGCTCGTTTTTTTCACTTGACAAATGGCTTCCAGACCAAACTAAAGCTCATTTACATCTCCAGTGATTGATGGCCACTGACACACCCTCCTCCTGTTCTCTTGAGTAATTACTTTGTTTTGTATGATTTCTGACAAAAGTGAAGAAACCTGTGTAATTAAAGACTAGCTTGATAAAAATGATAATGACCTGCTGATGTGTCCACCTGTTCAGGTGTCCTGTAGAAGAGGGTTGTCGAAGTCGCATGAATGTGAACTTTCGTATTGGGAAGAAAGAAGGAGATGAAGCCTTGGAAAAAAAGTTTCTAGAGGGTGCATCCAAACGTGGAATGATATCACTCAAAGGACACAGGTTAGTTCATCATGCAATAATGCCTTCCTTTTTACCCTTCTTTACAAACCTACTTTAATATCCATATAACAACATTGATATAATTAATACATTAAAATCATGCTCTGGAAATTGCCAGCAGTTGGAAGTTGAATTACTTATTGTTTTAACTATGATTGAGTCAAACGCGACACTTTGGCCTCTCCTGCAGGTCAGTTGGAGGAATGCGTGCATCTCTGTACAACGCCGTCACGCTGGAGGAGGTTGAAGCTCTGGCCACTTACATGAAAGAATTTCTGAAGGAGCAACAATAGACAAAGCCCACCTGAAAGTCAGCTGATGTCCTAGAGTGGCCTTTCATTAATATTAAAAATAGATGTTTTACCTCTAGCGAAGATCCACGTTGGATCTGGGAGGTGCACCTTAAGACACGGGGTTTTTACCACCCAGTCATCATCTCTAATATTCTTTTACTGCCAGTAATGTCTTTCTCACATGGTTCTCATACTTTTTTTTTCATTCATCTGTGATTGGCGGTGCTTCGGCGTACCTAATATTGTTGGTTCTGTTCATGTACTCTCTCTCTCAGCCTGTTCCCGTCAGTGTGTGCCTGTGGGTTGTGCCCCCATTAAAGGTTATCACATTCCAATAAATCTTTCTAGGCTTCCTACATTGCATTTGAGTCATTGCTTGTAACAGATTACACTTTACAATATAGTGCACAGAAAATAAAGTTGCTGCTCTAGAACAAGTGATGAATGACTCAGGAACTAGATAATAAATGAAGATTTACTGTGTAATAATTAACAGACTGATCTAAATATTAAATATAATATGAGTTAGAAGAGATGTGACGGGGAGATACTGTATAAACATAAAGTAAGAAGGAAATTGCTAGTTGACAAATATGTATAAAATTGACATGTCAGCCCTATTCAGTAGTGGATCCTCCTTTACTCTGATTTACACACATACAAAAAAATGACATTATTTAATCATTTCCTCACCCAGACAGATTCAGAGTGCTGCAGTTTTTGTCTGCAGCGTTTCACTGAGTGGTTTTCCAGTTTTGGTGTGACCATGTGTGTTGGGTAAAACGTCATTAACTTCATTAAACATCATTAAATTCAGTTGCAAATCTGAGTAAAGAGCTGATCTAGGTCTTTTTCTGTCACTTTTTTTAATATTGTAAAATGAGGTGTTTTTCATCATCTTTTCTTTGTCAGCGAATGCTGCATGGATGAAACATGTTTTTTTTTAGAGTATTGGTAGGATTATTGTGTGGAATGTGTTGTAGATCCAAATAAAAATCCAGACCCAACAGAAGGACTTGGGTTAAAGATTACAGAACTGCTAGGAGGGGTGCTATAAGGGTCTTGGTGGAGGAGGAATGCATTCTGTTGAGTATACCAACCTCCTGAATCAGTTCTTGAGTGTTGTCACAATTTTTGAGTACAGTATTGGAACAAGTTGCTGCTTGTCATACTAATGGCAGGTTGTTGTTGTTGTCTTGGAGCAAACCTTGACAAAAAAAAAATCAAAACACAAGATTGAGCTTGTTTCACAATTGTTAACACCATCACTGAAACACCAAGGAACCATGAACGAGAAGGCAAATCATCAAAACCGATCACTTTATTGATTGTTAATGTATCAAACAATGTTGAGCTGAAAACACCCATAGTGATATGACTGAAATTACATACAGTGCCTTGCGAAAGTATTGCCCCCCAAATTTTTTTTGACATTTTGCCACATTTCAGGCTTCAAACTTAAAGATAACAAACTGAAAATATTTTTTACGAATCAACAACATGTGAGACACAATCATGAAGTGGAACCAAATTTATTCAACATTTTATATTGTGTTTCCAGATAAAAAACTGAAAAGTAGGATGTGCAAATGTGAGACCAAATGACACACAGGGGCACTCTGTTTGTCATTGTTGTCATTTAGGTCAACACTGGATCATTCAGAAGTCATCAGGGAACTTCTGGAGTCGGTTAGCTGAGCTGAGAGAACAGGGGACCAATACTTCTGTACATCCTACTTTTCAGATACGGAACATCCGTCAAGACTGCAGTATGAGCTGAAAAAACGAAAAAAAGGCCTAATTTTTTAAAATGGATAAACAACCAAGAATTGTAGTTATGTTTCTTAATTACTATTTTATACATGTAGAAATCAAGACGGTATCAAAGAAAGAGAAATAACTGAAACAACAATTAGAAGGGTGTTTGCACAAATTTCTGCACCTTGATCCCACTCCCCCTGAAACCTAATCACATCTTTAACATTTAAAGATGATGACTCTTTGCCCACAGGCACAAGAAAAGCTAAAATATTTCCAACAGAGAGGGCAGTTAAAAACTGCTTGTAAAAACTGCTGGTGTGCTGTTCTAAAATGCTGGAAAAGGCTGGAAAATATGCAGCACAAATACTTAAAAAGAGGAGTTAGCGTGCCTCTGAGGTTATATAGTCACCTGCTAACACTCCCCATCCTGTTGAGAGCAAAAGCAGTTCAGTATGAAGGATTGAAGAGGTCTGCACCACATGAGGAAAATGGAGGGACGGCTTCATGGTGGGACAGACTGGCATCCATCTGGTTGTCTGAGAGCCAGTATTCATTCTGATGAGGGAGGTCTTCAGCAAAACGCTGCAGCTGCACCAGCTCTAAAGCACTAAGTGTGTCTTTCAATGACCTTTGACCTCACTGGAAGAAAGGTGTAATGCAAATTACATTACCTTGCTTAATGATGCAATCTATCCTTAATGGCTGTTAAAAATCAAACGTGCACTTTTGGAGACTGCTCCTTGAAATGCTGAACACTCTCACAAAATGTACATATACATTTACATTTATGAAAAATTCTGAAACATTGTGTTTCACACAATAAAAATACAGTCTGGATCAGAATAAAACTTCCATCCATCCATCCATTTCTTTGTAGACGAGTATTTAGTCACACTGCCTCCAAGCCCGAAAACGTATATAAAGCTGTTGTTGCGGAAGATGACCTCTAGGAGGAAATGTTCACCAACAAACCTGCATGACGTTTATTAAATGATCTGAAAGCTTCCTGACTGAAGTGTGGCGCTGGTTGCTCAGTTTAATGGGTCTTTGTTGGCGTGATAGCTTCATTTTATTAGCTTGTGTCTATATATGGTAGTATATGTAACACAACATGTAGTAACAAACACATAATGTCTAATCATAGAGAAAAGGCAGTTCACAGACAACAATCAATGAAGCGTAAAAACTACAGAGAGAATGACGGAAAGTTAGGTTACTGAGAGTCCCTGAGATACTAAACGCTTAGAGCCAATACCACCTGGGGAGATCTCCCACAGCAACCTGGCCTCAGGAGGTTCCAGGCCAACAGTGATTTGAACAGTTCTTGAAAGGCCTGCATCACCTTGCCAAGAATAGGGAAACTTGAGACCCCCTGTGGAGTTAGATCTGAAACAGGAGATTGTCTGCAGGTGTAAGGTTACTGGTCCTTGAACTATGAGACGATGACCTTCAGAGGTGAGGTGCATTATGGGCGGGATTGCAGGTGAGAGAAGGGAAATGGGTATTCTTACTTCTGTCATCATAGACGTGATGGCTGGGGACATGGGACAAACTGGAACTGTGTGAGGTGGTGTTGCATGAACTTGGGGACATCTTCCTGTGTAATCCTGTTTTCTCGAACCAACATGGATATGGTCATTTTGGATATGGACCATGGGGGGGGGGGGTCCCCGGGGGTGTGTGTGTGTGTGTGTGTGTGTGTGTGCGTGTGTGTCCTGTTCCTCTGAGAGATATCAGTGCCCACAGCAGCCTGGAGGAACTTACTGTTGTGTTACTGGACTTCTGTGCTAGACATGGATTGGATAAGTGGCCATTACAAACATCTTGTTGAGCATTAAGCAGATCACAAGTGTGCATGGTATCACAATAACTTAGACCAAAGGTTGATGATGTGGGACCCTGTCAGGAGGCTCTGAACTCACCAGAATGATTACACGTCTCATCCAGCCTTGGAATCCCCCCATGACGAGCCTGAATGTGTTGCTGGGGACGGGATTGTTTGGAATACCCCCCTTTGCCTGCTGCCACCAAAACACTACCCCAGATAAATAGAAGAAGTATAGCAAATGGATACATTGTTAAAAAAATGTAAGAAACAAACATAGATCTACATTGAAATGGTTTGCTGGACACGACTGACATAAATGAGTCTTTAGAGGTGAATATCTGTGGCTTTGGGTGTGCGTGATATTCACCATGTTTTATCTGTCATGCTTTACAACTTATTTACTGAACGAAGATGGGTTTAATTTAATTTGAGTGGTAACTGAATTTATAACCTGCTGGTTTCGTATGTTTTCAGACTAGCATTATTGATGTAATATACTTCTTAAAACATAAAAATCTAGGCGGTACAGAATCACAAAGCAGAACCTCTGAAAAACAGACTCTTTTGGAATCAGGCAAAAAGCTATTTTTCTTACTTTCATTTTGAAATATAATGAAACACAAGGTAAAGTTGATCCAGGAGTCATTATTTTATATAACATCCCAGATGATTCTTTCCAAAAAGTAATTTTGGCTGTTAGCAAATATCAATACCAAGAGCAAGGGAGAAAGACTGAATGCTGGTGTTGACTGTGGATCCCCAGGGCAGGAAATGTTGTACCTGCTGCGAAGATTTGTGTGCTGAAAGGTAGAAATCTTCTGCTAGAGTGAGGTATTGCTTTAAGCCACATGAGTTTTGTGTCAGAGTAAGCCTCATCATTTTCTTTACATTTACATTTGCAGCTCGTGCCTTAACAGCCTGTCTTAGTTCACGGTCACTTTGTGTCCTTGAAAACCTTCATTGTCCCATCATATGCGGGAACGTTCATGCATCATGTTCGTTTTAGTGTGTTCAGCAATTAACCCTTACTTGACCACCTGTTTTAAGTGCCAGATATCCACAAAAATACAGCTGGTCCTTGATTTTCTACTTATCTCTACATAGTTTTATTATTACAGCTCATCAACATGTTTTTAGCCAAGCTGTCAATTCATGTAACTGACATACTTCCTAGCATTGGTGCTTCAGGATATAGACAGAGGATGTCTATAATGACCATTTACAAAAATAGCAGCCTGAATGAATGGTTTTGTTTATCTGTGTTTTGATTAAAGTCGAGAGAAACTTTGAATATTTGAACGTTAAGATTAAGACCACAACCATACAAACAGTGAATAAATTGAAAATTAATTTAGGCATCACAGTATGTTTGGGTTAAAAGGTAATTTCAGCGTTGTAACATCCACACTATTATCTCCATGTTGAACGGGATAATGGTAACAACTTTTGCCTTCTTAACTTGTGGAGCAATGTCTCAATACAGTTGAGAATGATGGGAATGTTTGCGGTTTTGCAAAGTTTTTTGATCAAATGGGATTTGACCTTCAGAATGTGTGAGATGGAAAGTTCTGGAGTTATTTCCTTCACAAGAGAACATTGTTTTGTAAAATAAAAATCCATGACTCCTCGTGCTCTAGACAGAAATTGATAGACATCTGAATAGAACCAGAAAACTACGCAACCAAACAGAATCGTCTGTTTGAGGAGGTTTTAAAAAAAAAAACTTTTCTTGGGTAATGGTTCAGAAAAGAACCAGGAATCTACACTTCATGTTTTGTTGTTAATGTGCTTGGCTCTCCAGTTAAGGCTAAACAATATTAACAATGGTTTTTCCCTTTTATTGCAAAGCCAAGCTCTTTAAAAAATGCAAAAACCGTTAAACTAAAATTGAGAAGTGAAGTGGAAAAAATCACGAGGGGCAAATATTCCATTCCATTTGATCAGCCCAGATTTCAGCTTCTTATTAGAAGAGTTGATAATGTAGTTGTAAAATTCTCAAATCTTTTAAAAAATTCTAGTGTGGTTGGAGTCACAAGAACTGATTGCATTCAGGCATTGATTGATTGTGATACGCCTGTCAACAGTTTCTGCATGTTTGCAGCTGCATGACTGTATTTATGACTATGCAGAGTGAATTCATGTCAGTTAAGAAACTAAGACTCATATTTGGGACTGAATAACGACAAGAATATGTTAAGTTATTCATATTGATCTATCTTCAACTACCCCAATGAGGATACCGTATTTGTGAAAGCAATGTAAGAAAATAGAGAACACTTTCAAGCATTGTCTTTTCACTCTTGCCAGTGTAGGTTTCAGTACTGTGCTTCAACCAGATGTACAATAAAAAGTTCTTTACACTTTACTTTCTGCTCAAATGTAAGTGAAGTCCAACAAACCGCCTAACTTCCCAGCAATTTCCCCCCAAATATTGTCCATTACCCTGCTGCAGATCCACCTCTAAGCAAAAAAAAAGGTAGTGAAAGGCAAGAGGAGACAAAGGAGCTTTGAAATGAGAGTAGGGTTACAGCAGAGATGGGAGGTTGTGACAGGATTGTGTGGTGATTCTCATTCTGTCAAGCCCACTAATGTTGTGGTAATGCCACCGGCAGGCAGCAGTAAGACGGTGATAATGAAAAACACCGGGGAAGACAATATCAAATGGCTCCTGTACATCCTACAGTGGAGATTAGTCGTCGCAAAAGAAGGGCGGCAGAGGCAGAAGAGGCAGAGGCAGGCTTTAGTGCTGCTGATTGAGTCTCTTGTCAAGAGCTCCATGCTTTCAGCATGACTGACATCCTTATACAGTCTATTTCAGACTAACACACATTCACACATACACACACTTGCAGTTTGCATTGCTTTACAATCTGTTTTGTATAGATAATGTATGTACAGTCTGCTCAAAGATGAATTTTGCCTTGAGCTAGGTTATTCTTTTTTCCTCCTTAGAAATGCTCAGTGTGCCTCACAGAGTATTTACTGACCTTTAACTTCTCTGTCACAAAAAAATGGTGCTCCACTGTTGAAAATGTAGCTCCGTTTTGAAGTAAAAATTGACTTAATATATGTTACATGTAAGTAAGTGTACAATGATATGTGTAATAGCTTATCAAAATGCATGGAACCAGTTTTATTTTCAATGAATTCCCTGTAGATCTCTACTTAAATATCATCAATGAATGTTTTAAAGGTGCACAATAACCTTGAATGCAGAGCTGATTCATTGGTCATCTGCTTTTTAAAGTTAGGATTTATATTCTCTGCAACATGACAAGAGGAAGAGGAAAATCGGAGGATACTCTAGACTAGATGGTCTCTTCTATGAAAGAGTTAAAGAGCGAGTTAAGGAGGACTTTAATAAATTAAGGAGCAACTTTGATAAGTTAAGGAGTGACTTTGATAAAAAGTTGGAAGAAAAGCTAAGACCTGTGCTAGACGCCGTAGAAGAAATGAAAGACAAAGAAAATGCGGAAAGACATAGATGAAAAAGACCGAAGAATTGTTGTTTTGGAACAGGGATAACAAAGAATGGATGATTTGGAACAAAGCATTCGTATAAATGATGTCATCATCACTGACGTCGCAAAAGCCAAAGAATTACACAAATGATGTGACCAGAGGAGTGGGAACTGAGCACAGCGTTGACATCGAGACTGTGGAACAATAAGTGATTTCTCAACTGAGGGATCTGGAGGTAACTACATCCAGACCAGAATGAGACGTCTTATCCACTGCCATCTGGAGGTTAGATACCACCTGCAGTGCTGATAAAATTCCAGAATCATAAACACAAAATTACTCTTCTGAAACAAGGCTTCAAACTGAAAGGAAAAAATATCTACATTAATGAGAATCTCACTAAAAAGAATGCTGATATTGCTAAAAGAGCTCGGCAACTGAAGAAGAATGGACTGATCAACAACAACTGGACAAACAACTGCAGGATCTTCATCAAAACTAAGGGGCTTTCTCCGGACCAGATAAAAACAATGGTGATCAGGAGCGCAGAGGAGTTGGTGAAATAAGAGCAATAAAGACGGACAAGAATTGTTACTGCACCAAAGATCTGTACAACACAATCACTTCAATAGTGACACTAATTTTGGACACGTCAAGTATTACATGGAACAGTTGAAAAACCATTCATCATAATCAATGTCAGAAACATGGATTAATGAACAAAAAAACATGGATTTCATCTCGGAGGGATAACATTAAGTTTGAAACTTTAAAGAGCATGTTGATATCATTTGACAATATATTAGCATATGTAATTGTTAAAGTGTCTGTAACAAACTGGTTAATTCTTGGATAAACACTGTCTATCTGCTGAAAGAGGTGAATATAATCATGATATTCTTGTGAAGAACACTGGCAAGGTCAACGTCTTGTTTTGACTATCCATGACGTTAATAAACCTTATTGTTGCTAGGGAGAATTTAAACATGGTTATGCTCTAGGCTATATCTGGGATGAAGACTAATATCTTGAAGTGGATAATGTGGATAATTCTCCAGCTTCCAGGGCGGAAGTTGGAGAAGCAGCTGGGGTGCAACCAGGTGCGGGAGGTCTGGAATGGGATGAGAACCATCACCAGATACGCGAAAGGGCACAGCACTGTGGAGGGGAACAGTGAACAAGCAAATGAACTAAACAGCTTTTTCAATCAGTTCAGCTCCCCCACCACTCCCGGCTCCTCGTCCCAGGCCTCACGTCCCAGGCCCTGCAGACCGCTCCACTGATGCTCCCTCCTCCTGTGCTTCCTCTCCTTCCACCCCTGCCACTACTCCTTCCACCCCTGCCCCTGCCACTTCTCCCGAGCCCACTCCAAGAGCTGCGAAGCTCAACGGCCCCACCTCAACCACTGGACTTCCAACCTCACCTAGACCTCCTGCTCCCATCATGACCGAGACCGTCATCACTGCAGACCTGGTGACGACAACGCTGCGGAGGCTCCGTCCCTGTAAGGCGGCTGGACTAGATAAGATCTCCCCAAGACTCCTCCGAGCCTGTGCTTTGGAACTAGGGGACCCCCTGCAGTTATTGTTCAACCTCAGTCTGTGGCTGGGGAGGGTCCCGTCACTGTGGAACACCTCCTGCATCATCCCGGTACCCAAGAAAAGACGCCCTACTGAGCTCAACGACCTCTGACCGGTCGCTCTTACCTCCCATGTAATGAAGACCCTAGAGCGACTGGTCCTGGAGCGACTGGTGCTATGGACCCTCTCCAGTTAACCTATCAGGCCGAGGTTGGGGTTGATGACGCTGTCTTGTACCCACTCCACCGTGTGCTCTCCTACCTGGACACCGGGGGCTGTGCCGTCAGGGTGCTCTTCTTTGACTTTTCGAGCGCCTTCAACACCATCCAGCCCCGGCTCCTGCAGGACAAACTGACCTCCATGGCTGTGGACGCCTACCTCGTGAGCTGGATCACGGACTACCTAACAGACAGACCCCAGTACGTCCGTATGGGGGACTGTTTGTCTTCTATGGTGACCAGCAGCACGGGGGTGCCACAGGGGACCGTGTTCTCCCCCATTCTCTTCACCCTCTACACATCGGACTTCAAGCACAACTCGGATACATGCCACATACAGAAGTACTCCGATGACACAGCGATTGTAGCATGTATCCAGGAGGGTGATGAGGGGGAGTACAAGGCATTGTTGGCTGACTTCGTGGAGTGGTGCTAGCGGAACCAGCTCCAGCTCAACGTCTCCAAGACGAAGTAGATGGTGCTGGATTTCCGGCGGGCACCTCCCTCTCTACAAACAGTGATCATCGAGGGCAGTGAGGTGGAGGTGGTAGAAAACTATAAGTACCTGGGACTGCAGCTAGACAGCAGACTGGACTGGTCACTCAACTCGGACTGTATGTACAAGAAGGGACAGAGCAGGATGTACTTCCTGAGGAGGCTGGCCTCCTTCACCATCTGTACTAAGCTGCCCCTCATGTTCTATCAGTCCATAGTCTCCAGTGTGCTGTCATACGCCATTGTGTGTTGGGGTGGGGGGGCCAGGAAAAGAGATATGGACCATCTTAACAGACTTATCCGCAGAGCGGGCTCAGTGGTCGGGCTGAGCCTGGACTCTGTGGAGACAGTTCTGGAGAACAGGACCATGTCTAAATTCAGGGCCATCATGAACAACACCAGCCACCCCCTACACACCACCTTCTCCCATCAGAGGAGCACCTTGAGCGGCAGACTGCTGTCACACAGCACCTCCACAGAGAGGCTGAGGTCCTCCTTCGTGCCCCGTGCCATCAGGGGGTACAATGACTCTCTCAGGAGGAGTAGGAGGGAGGTGGCGAGGTCAGCACGCAGTTAAATTGATTTATTTTAATTATCTATCTATCTATCTATCTATCTATCTATCTATCTATCTATCTATCTATCTATCTATCTATCTATCTATCTATCTATCTATCTATCTATCTATCTATCTATCTATCATAGTATGAACGTCTGTCAAAATTTAATGGATGAACTGGTTGAAAACATTTAATTTCTCAGTTGTTGACAACCTATTGTAATGAAAGAGATGTTTGTTGATTCTGGGTGACGGGAATTTCACAACCCCTATTAGCTTCTATCCGTTAGCCCTATTTTTTCGGATGTTGTTATTGATGTTGTAAATGTGAAGTTTTTTATATTAATATGTCTGAGGAAAAAAAAACTAAATTAAAAAAAAGAAAGTTGTTTACATCTAAAAGCCTAACAGAAATATCTAACTATTAGTGATCCACTGTGCTCAGCAGCTGTTCACCAACTTTCTGTGTGTTTTCTGGTGCTGAGCAGATACAGTGGGTTCATCAGAGACGTACAGCTGAGGACGTCTGCAGCTGCTGAGATCGACTGATAAATCAGAACAATGAACTGTGTCATGTTGGGAAGCTCGGGCTGTGGTACCTCTGGGCAGATCAGAGACTCAAATCAGAGACAGACAGAGAAAAGGCAAAGCTTCGAGGTAAACAAGGTGGTCATACAAAAGAAGTCAGTTTGACACAGACAAATCTAGGAAGGGAGTTAGAGAAAATAGAAGAACAAAGTTAAAATCTGTAGCATTAAGAAAAACACTGGAGAGTGATAAACACACAAGCAAGAACCAAATAACCTGTTACTGGAGCCATGGGGAGTACGTACAGTACACACAAGTTGTTTAATAGCAAGGCCAGGGGCAGCTGGGTAATTGGGAGCAGATGTGGATTATCAAAGGGGCAGGAGCCATGGGAGGGCAATAACAGGACCTGTTTGTCTTTCAAAATAAGACAGGAAGTAAAATATGCACAGATAAGGAGGATGTCATATGGACATTTGAGAGAAAAGACATTTGAGAATCTCTGCTAAAATTTGTGTTTTCCATTAAATCCGGTAATTTTGATTCATTATAAAAATATTAATTAAGGCAGCTTTACCTTCAAGAAAACCTTTCTAGCAGGAAACTTGAGTCTGGAGCAACTCTGTTAAAGTCCTTGTTTGTGTTAAAGTCCTTATAAGGGCAAAGCTTATTATATCATGGCAACCGACAAAAAGAATCAACACAAAGAAAGACATTTAAGAACGATAAATGAGCACAAACACCAGGCACACATTTTTATTTATAGGTATGGAAAAAGCAATACAGACACTGACGAGTTATCATCATAAGTTTAAGAAGCCAATGTAATCTTAGGTTTAGTTGAAGAGTTACTCCCAATATTACATTCAGTTTGAATGCAGCATTAAAATGGTTTATGGTAATTTCACTTGACCACCAATCGCCAGCCCTAGGAACGAATAAGGAAAAAGCCTGGTGATCTGATGTGTGACGCAAACAGCCGTGTGTCTCACTGAAGGGGAGGTGTTATGGTCTTCATGGCTGGAACTGCTAGAGTGTGAACCTAGATGCTGAAGACATTTACCCTCTCTTTTGTCTTTCCCATTCATTCGTCATTGTAGTCACTTATTTCCTTTTGGCCCCTCTCATCCTCACGTTGTTTCTCCGTCCAGTACCTGTTGATATCTTAGTCTGTTGACTGTATCTCTCTTTTCAATTGTCGCCATTCTTTGACTCTGTCTCTCTCTCGCTCCTAAATTCATTTCTTCATGAGGCTAATCTTGTTAGCACCAATCGCGCCATGTAGCTCCTCTTTATTGCTGTTGTGTTATTAATGAGTGGGGAGCAGGGAAATCACTCTTAATTAGCTTGTCTCATTCTGCAGACATCTCAAGTGAAGTTGTGGCAGCCGTGCTCAGGCACAAACACACTGGGGATAATTAGAGCACTTCACTTGTCGGAGTATTAATCTAAACCAAAGAGCAACAAGCCGTTCTGCAATTAGCCTTGTCATTCATTAGCAGCAAAGTGTCATTGATTCGAGTGTTATGTTGTCGTTTGCCGCCATTGATGGTCGTTTATTCAGGGTATCTGTGATGGTGTGCTAAATATATTCATGTGGTGAAATCCTGGCCTGGAATGACTGAGTGTATATTTATATTTTTTAGGGGTTTGCTGAATCACGGACATTATCAGGCAAGCATGAGTCAGTTCTTTTTTTGGGGGGGGGGGGGGGGGGGGGCTTAATATGCCATTATCTCCAACTTAAACGATTTTGTGGACACCAGAATCCCACGTTCACAAATCAGTACTGTATATTTAATTCATGGCCATGTAACGTGACTGAAAACAATCAGATTGGACCAGCATGCCCACGATGAGAGAGCCCAGAAGACCCCCTATGGCGAAGACGGACACGGTGAGAGCGTACCCATGTCCCATGTCCCATGTCCTGAAAAATACAAAAAAACAAAAAACAAAAAAAACCCCAAACCCTGAACAATAAGAGTAATGGGAATCATCATTCACATCCCCCCAAAATAAAATTAACGTTAGATTTTGCTTGAAAACAAATCATATTATTCCACTGCAGTCGTAGAACACTTTGGCCCTAGAGAACTAAAATTATATTCAAAGTCAGTAGCGCTGATAAGGGCCATGGGTCAGGTCAGAACTAGGGTTGAGCCTGAAACGAGTATCCGGTACAGATTACGCATTTTTGACGAATACGAGTACGATACGAAAAAAAACCCGTTAATACTCGTGATTGGGCAGAAGGAAAATCATCCTGTTTTCACGCTCTGTGATTGGCCAGTCACACATTCCTCCCGCCCCTCCCTACAGACTCCACCTAGGGCGGAGCTTGTCCCTGTCCCACTCTCCCTCACTCGCTGACATTTACTGATCTCTGTTGGTGGCTTCACTGTTCCTCACGTCCTTCTTCTCAGGTTTTCTTCAGCTTGTCTCTATTTCGGTGTTTGGTTACCTGGTGAACTTTCTTGTTGTTCTTGCCTCCACTCGTCTTCTTTACCTGTTTGCTCTAAACTCTGTTCAAATTAATAATTCTGTACTTTCTATACTGAGAAATAGCGCGCATACACAAACACACACACACACACACACACACACACACACACACACGCACGCACACACACCGCAATAAACTTTGTTTAACTTAATGTGAAAAAAACAATGGCAAGAACAGTAGGCGCTAAAAATAAATAATTGGAAAAAAAAAACCAGTTTGATTATTAAAAAAAATTAAACTGAAAAAGAAGAAAAAAATTAAAAGTTTTGTTAAGTATGACAATTCTTGTTCATGCATACTTCATTGTTGATAATTTCCTATTGCATGCATTTCATTTATGCACTTTGTGTTTACTCGTTCTATATCCTTTACTGTTGTGATCAAAAGCGTTGAATCTCAATTCTCAAGCTCTTCGGTAAATATTCATACATAGACTTAAGAATATTCATGTTCTGACTCAGTTCCATAAAAAAACTTGTTCTGTAAATAGTTCTCTTACTTTTGTGATCAAAAACATTGATTTGAATCTCAATTTTGAGGCTGTTCTGTAAATAGTTTTAAAATAAACAATAAATATCGCAATTTATGATCAATCCATATGAATTTTAGACTTAAAATAATTTAATGATTTAAGCCCCACCCATTTTCGGTCAAACTACACCCACTTCCGGTTTAAGTACCGCCCATTCCGAGTACAGATACGGATACAGATAATCTAGTTGGTTGAGCAGATACAGATACAGATAGTGGTGTATTTGCTCATCCCTAGTTAGAACCCTTCAAATTCTGTGATAGATCCCAGATATAAGGGCAGATCCTGAGTTTGATGAGTTACTTTGTCTTAATGCCAGCCATGATTTTTTTGTGTTGCAACTGCTTTATTAAAATCCCACTTGTGATTTTCTTTGGGATTGAAGACAATTGTGACGGCCCTTGTAGAATGTTCCACCATGTTGACACCCAAACTTCAGCTTCCTCACAGATGGGAATAATGTGTTCTCTTTGGACTTTCTGATACTGATCTTATCTCTCACATGCTTGGTCTGTGAAGACTGGAACTGTGTTTTAATGACATTCAGTTTGAAAAAGTGTGCTCTTGTGTAGGACAACTTCTAAAGGTAACATTTTGAATTAAATCTGCAAAACAAAATTGGATTACCCTGCACTGATCTATTTAAGCAGATACTATATGATTTATTTGTCATAGTTGTACTATCACAAGCTATGTGGGGCAAAAAAGTAACTTGTCTTCCTTCCTTTTCTGCACTGTAGTGGTAGCAGAAGGAACTGGTGAGAATTTTTTTGGATTTTTTTTTTTCCCCTGAAAATTACACATTGTTTTTATCTTGAAGGGACACATAAACAGTATTCTATTACTTTGGCTGATATACTGTATATATCCATTAATGTGTAACTTTTCTCAAGTGGTTGCATTTGGCCGAATTGAAGGATTAAAAATACTGTATGTTGTTTTCTTTAACACTCAAAAGACAGAAATTTAATTAAAAAATTTTGGTGCATTCTTTAGTACCTACCTCAAAAATGGAGTAAATAAAATCTCGCTGTCGCCAAGTGTACCTGTCACTTCCTCTGTCTAACCCTGACATGCTCACATTATGATGGGAGACCTGTTTTGGTGCATTAAGACAAATTTAATTTTCACCTACAGCTAAGTGAGATAAGAGAGGAAACTCTTGTGGGGCAGGACTAATTGCTACCTAGGGATCTGTGCAAATGTGTTCACATGTGTGTGTTTGTCTGGCTGTCTTCCTGCCAAAATAAACACTTTAGTGAATATTTAATGGGTGTGTTTATCTGTGTGTGTCTGTCAGCATGTGATAACAGAATGTCAGCAAAGACACAGGAGTTAATGAGGCTTTTTTTTTTCCAGCATGAGTGGACTGAGCAAGGTGTATACAGCTCTGTGCACATTGTGTCTGTGTATAATCATAAGAGTCATGAGTAATCTGGGCAGCCACAGTACACAAAATTAGAACAGATATCACAACAATATAGTAAACGATCTAGCTGCTCATCAAACACACGTTTGGTGTTGCACCATCGTGCATGGATTTCCAGGTATGTCAAAGAGAAAGATGATGGGTGATTGACACTGCAAAAAACTCCCTCAGCAAATTAAAATTATAACCAGCGAAAATATATTCTTATAGTATACACATTAAGGTTCTGTCTTTGTGCTCACTGTGTTACATTTGAGGGTTTTTAAAAATGATAAACAAGAAGAGTAAATGGTAAGATGGGGTGCAAAATATCCGTGTCTGGGTATTTTAAATTTGATTGCACATTAATTTTTCTCATTTGAAAATTATTTTAAAAAACGTATATGTAATTAAAAAAAATAAAGTAGAAATAATCATGACTGATGAATGATTTACCAAATAAATGATTATAAATAAACCATAATGACAGAATTTTTCCACCTCTGCAAATGCATATTAAAATGATTGAATTAAAGGTTGGATTTTGAGTGTTTCCAAATATTACAGAAATACCGCAGAGCCGTAATTTCTTCGAAGATCAAGTCTGATATTGTGTCTTGTGTTTGCGTCTCTGAGCGAAATGACAGAAAAAGTGCTGTCAAGGGTAAAACTTTTTGTTCCGTGTAATCTCATCTGATGTAGTGCCGCGGTGTTTCCTCTGTCTCTGCTCGCTCGTGTCCTCAGCAGGCAGGCTCATAAATTGGACAGCTAAGCCTTTCATAAAGTTTAATAAAGCGCTGTTTCGTGGCTCAGGGGAGCTGGTATTAGTGACGAAAGCTGCTGCTGCCATTCCAGCAAATCACATCATCATAATGAGGCTGTACTAGGGGAGTAAGACATCTCCCTTATCGCTCGCTCCCTTCCGCCCTCTTTGTTTTCTTTATCATCCCTCTGACACAATGCAATGTCTTCACATCACAGCATTCTTCATGGGGAATTTGGGGGTGGGAGGGGTAGCGTTGTTTAAACGTTGTGACCAGCTTAGACAGGCTAGGGTTATTTCTCATTTAGTAAAGATCACAGATGGTCTAAATGCTCCAGCGGCAAGCGTGAATGCCAACAGCGCCGTGATTGGCAGCTTGACGGTGGCGGCAGCATTTGCATGGCATTTAGCTGGGCGGGCGATGGCCACCCCCTAACACCAAGGTGGGTAAATAAGATGACTTCTCTGTTCACACAAAGTACACATGCACAAACACACATTTATGCACTCGCACATGAAATCTCACAATCTCAACAACTCCCAACTATCTTGGCCTGCCAAACCTGGAGCCACTCATAATTATGTGGCATTTAGGCAAAGGAGAGGAGCATCTAGTCGTGTGGGCGAACGGACCGCTGAGAAGTCAGAGATTTCACTTCCTGCTGTTGTTTGAGAATCATGGACTATTGCTAACTTGATAGTAGACCTTCTCTTTTGAGAATAATACAATAATTTTAGTTTTTTTTTTCAAAGAAGGACATTATTGATCCTGTAGATTCACATCGTATTAATTGAAGGTGCAGCATCCTTAAAGTTGGGGTGAGTGATTCTAGAAAATGACTGATGAGTCTCATCCCCAGGTCTTTAACTATTAAAACTTTGGTCATTTTTTTGGATGTGGATTTTTATTTTGTTCAACACCAAAGTTCACACCTCATTTTATTCATCAAGATCCAAGGTTTGATGGATTTTAAGGGAACTGCTGGGCCTCGGCAGACTGACTCTCACTGCGCACTTCCGAATATCATTGTAGTTCTCTCATTTGATGGACTGCTGAGTGTAACAACCCTGGGCTAATAAAAAGTTCTCTCTACTTTTTTGAAACCATGCATTCATCCCATAGCACAAAGATAGCACAGTATTAGCCAAACAGGGGACTTTAATCCAGCCAGTAAATTCTGACATAGATGCTAGAGGACACTGTGGTCTCTGCAGAGTTACCTCTAAAAACCTCTAAAATCAGTAAAATCTGTTTCCATTTCTTTGTAATATCATGCTGTGATAACAACTATATGATCCAACGATACATGTGCTGTTTAGACAGTTGCTGTCCCTGGACAGCATGAGCAAAGTAGACAAACAGCTAGCTGCATAAGCACAAAGCTGGCTGGGGCCAGAATGCATGAGATCTCTAATCAGTGCATACAAAAGTACATGTGTATGTGTATGATTCCTATTTACCATGATAGAGCATGCAAAATGAAGGTCAAAATTAATGCATAGTTAAAAAAATTAATTTCTTTTTTTCTTTCCTTTGTTTTAGATTCGTATGTTGTGCCCATAAAACCTGCTACTTTCAGCAAAGCTTCTTTATACAGTATATGTCTAGCATCGATAAACTGACTCTTACACTCTGAGTGACATCATCATCACTGAATTGACAGCAACCTAATGCATTTTTAAATGATTTGTTTGTATTGATAATTAAACCAAATTATCTACAATATTATTTCTAAATGTTTCATGCATCCATCAGAAGCTTGTTTCAGTCCAAATCATTAGAGTTGACATTTAAGTGATCCTTTTGCATTGTGTGCATCTCCTGCTATGTAAGTGACTGACGGGCATCGGGGCAGAGAACCTCTTTGTCAGTAACATTTGAACATGCTATGTATATGTAAATAAAATATAATAATACATGCTAGGTTCGTCATCTACAACCCCTATGTGACACATGTGACAATTTATTTTTAAGTTTAGATTTGTGGTTTGATTTATCCTCCAAACTTGTATGCAGTGTCTATTGACTTTGACAGATAGTAGCAGCAGTAGATGCTGATTTTTATTGGTGGTAATTATATAGGTAAAACTCATACTCATTAAGACTTCACAGCGTTGCCTCCATTCCTAATCGATGTCAATTAAAACATCGCAACTATTCACATACCTTCTTTCTATTCCCAGACTCCAAGAGCAGGAGATCTGTTTATGCGTCTCAAGTCATATCAACTTGTCCGAATCATCTTATTTTCTAATAATTTATCCATCTGCAGATCAACCACACACTCACATTTACACGCTGTCCCTCAACTTTTATTCAGCTGAAATTATTCTGAAATGACATTACCACTGACAGCCAGGCAATAACAAAAGTACAAAAACTTGTCTGAAAAACAATAAATCAATAAGCCTCGGCAGCCTATCCTGTTACATCCCCAACTCCTTGACACCTGAAGCTCATTAAACACAGTCTAACGTCAACTTAGAAGAAGGAGAGTACACAGAGGGTTGCCTTTTCGGAGTCTATCACAATAAAAGCTACTGAGCAACCTTGATATATTGTATATACAAGAAATAAATATGATTGTCCTTTAATCTGATTTTATTATACTGGGGACTCCCGCTGGCAAATCTACTGAGGGCTGATAGCCGGTAATCTTATTGCAGAGAGTGCAGCGTGTTTCATATCCCCTTCTTGATGGTGTTTTATCATGTCAGGACTATTATTGTTCCTATTGCTATATGTGTTTCTACATTTATATGCGCCAGTGTATATAACCTAATAAATCAAGTTATTGTACAGTCCATTTCTGTTTGTATATGCATGTGTGCATGTTTGTGTGCATTCCAAAGTCCCACCAGCTTGGACTATGCATGGGTGCTAATTTTGCCTCGCAGCTTTTCTGGTTCTGCTCTGTTTATGAACAGACATATTGACCCAATTTGTGGCATTGGCTCTCTCTCTCTCTCTCTTTCTCCTTCTCCCTCTTTTTTTATTCTCCCTTTATCCCTCCCATTTCGTCCACCTGCCACAGAGCAATGAGAGTCTCCATGGGTGGAGAAACGGGTGCACTCAAACTGAACTAAACACCGTGTGCATCATTGAGCAGCATTACCAGCCTCTCCCCACTCATCACTCTCGCTGGGTGTTGCTGGTGTGTGTGTGTGTGTGTGTGTGTGTGTGTGTGTGTGTGTGTGTGTGTGTGTGTGTGTGTGTGTGTGTGTGTGTGTGTGTAGGGCTCAGTTAACTAGAGGGTCTAATAAATCAACTTGTCTGTCCACAATCTCCCCCTTTGCTGTTACCTATTCCCCCATTACTCCTCCCTCCACCTACTGTACCTTCCCACTCAGGCTTTTGCTCTTTGCTCTTCGTCTTCTTCCCCCTCTCCGTCCATCACTCCCCGGTGTGTCCTGTAATTCTTATTTTAAAGCTCAGGAGGTGGAGTTGGAAGCATTACGTGCCTACTGATAAATCACTGTCTGAGCGCAGGTCAGAGTAATACGGCCATCTGCAGATCAGCTTACTCTTATGTGTGTGCTTGTGGATTATCCATCCATGCATACTCCTGTCACAGTGATTGTACATTTTTATTGCAGTGTGTATTTGTGTGCATATGTCTCAGGTATTTGTGACTGCATGCCATGTGCAGTGTGTGTGTGTGTGTGTGTGTGCATTCATGCACTAGTTTCTGGCTGGTACTGATCTCCCTGTCCTGCTGAATGGTGGCTGATTGAGACACATGGACTGCCTTTGTGCCCTGATCTAGTTGCCATTGATTACCTATCAGGGTTTTTGATTGCATCCTGGAAGTAATTCTTTTAAATAGGCCCTAATGGCCTCCAATCTGGGCTGATGACGACCTCAGAGAGTCCAATCGCAGATCCATTTAGGCCCTTTCAGACCCCTCTGTGTACACTCAGAAACTCTCATTCATTGCTCACATCCCCCACTACTACTAACTCTTTGCCTTGTGTCATGTCAGCACCACATCTCTATGCTATTACTTGCATGGAAAAGTTGACTTATAATAAAAATCTGACCTTAATATAGAGATCTAGCTCATTCTTTATAGTATAGAGTGTGTCTGGTAAAGATTAGGGAATCTGATAATGGCAGGAGGTGTACAAAGTAATTTGAGGATAACAGCAAAGGAGATTGTAGATTATAATTCTACTTCTAAATGAAAAAAGAGGAAATAAGCGGAAGACAATTGGGGTTTAAGATTTGTGGACAGAGGAGAAAAACAAATCCAGGGGAAAAAGAAAAGGACCAAATCAGGCATAAAGCAGAAAATGGCGTGAGGGGCTGGTTGTCAGTGTGTCAGACTGTGTTATTATAGTCTGAGGGGTTGGATGGAAGCATGAAAAGGAGGAAGAAGAGGAGAATGGGGTTGCAGCAGACAGGAAGACGACTCGCCGTCTAATCCTCCAATTTTCTTACATTACCACTCCCCCTCCTTCTCTCCGCCTCTGTCCTTCTCTCTGCCACCAGACCCCCCCCCACCACCACCACCACCACCATTGCTGCCTCTCTTTTACTCCTCTGCTCCCCCCTCTTCTCTCCGCTACCAGGCCTGTCGACAAATGAAACTGGAGATAACGGCGACTTCACAGAGGTTGACTTGAAAGTGTAAAACACACAGAAAGAGAGCGAGACTGAGACCTCCTGCGCCTCAGCAGCATAGATGTACTGAGAAAACCCCGGTGACTTCATCGTCTATTGTTCTGTACAGGGCCAGAAGAAACACAGTGGATTGAGAATCATGCTTTATGTTTCCAGCAATATTTCCTCTGCTTCAGTGTAATGAGGAATCACAGGTCTATAAGCTGGGAAATTTGAACGCACCTATTTATGTGAATCAACCCTCAGAGAGAATATAGCTGTCTTGTTGTGAAAGCAGCCCTCAGTGTGATCAATAACTTCCTGCTGAGGAGGAGAAAAACCTGATGACAGAATATTAAATTAAAGTGATTGTTTCATGCCGGGAATGTATTAACGGCTCACTTAGCAGAATTATGAAGCAATGATGACAAACAAGGTTCATTCAGTGTTCAATGCTGCACATTATGTGCTTGTTTGTTTATTGATAGCTTTTTCTATTTCATCCAGGATCATTTTATGTTGACATTCTCTACCTAGCTGTCTTTGGTACTAATGTGATCTTTAGATGCTGCTTTGGTGTTATGAAAGAAACTGAGCATTTAGGAAAAGTAATTTCACAAAATTAGAGTAACATTCTTTCACTATAGAGTCAATGTCTTCTGACTAACAACAGCATCAGCTTTTCATATTTTTTCACGTAGGCAGAGACCCCACCACCCCCCTTGCCACATCTTCCACCAGTAAATGGAAACAAAGAAAAAACCGACAAAACAAACAAACAAACAAACAAAGAAAGAAAAAAACAAAAAACAAACAAAAAAATGAACTGGCTTAATAGTATTTTGTCCGAATTTCAAAAAAAACCCCCAAAAGAAACCAACTTGATTTTTTTAATCACCTCCAGAAAAAAAAAAAAAAGTTTTATTGCTATTCTCGTCCTCCCCTCTCCACCACAATTTAGTTATTTCCATTTCCCCGCCCTCTTGATTGATTTGCATTCCAGTCACCTCTTATTGGACGAGGCGGAACACTGACAGAGTGGGACTAATTTGCCATGCTAATGAGATGGCTCCAATGAACACAGACAGCTGGAGACCAGAGTAAATGATCCTGTCATCAGTCAAGAACACAAACATGGCTAACAGCTAATTAGCTTGCAGCAGTTTGTGGAGGTGACATTCTATCTGATCTGTGCTGCATTGGAGAGTCGAAATCTAGGGAGGAGGGGATCCATAAAGCAGGGACGGGAGGCAAGGAACACGGTTCGTGTTGCTGCTGAATTTGGCTTTGTTTTTCAAAGCACATGCAGCGTAAAAGACACACACGCAAGCACACACACACATACACACACACACACACACACACACATGCACACCATCATCTATAACTTGTTTTATGAGGATAGTGAGTATGTTCTAGCAAAATGAGGGAAGAAAATATGCTAAGCTGACAATCAAAGGTGTACCCCCTGGTGCTTAACAGCCAATCATGGCTGTACCAGTGTGTGTCACCAGCCAGCAGGAGGCAGAATTAGTCCTGGTTAGCAGCCAGAGCCCTGCCGAGTGGCTGATTAGTCTTTTCGACTAAAGAGGAGACAGAATATTAAAGGTCCACCTGCCTATCCGAGAATGTTCTGTTCAACAAACAAAGGTCAATTTAATATTAAAAAACTACAGACTTATTGTTATCTCGTGAATGTGAAACACTAATCTTAACAAAATTAAACTGAGCAGTGTCTATGATGGAGAAATGTGCATGTGTGAATGTAAATGTGTGTCTTTTAGTCCAGATATCTGCAGACAAGATAGTTTTAGGGTTTCACTGTATTTACTGCATTTACTTACAATGCATTACTGTATTGTCAGGAACATTGATTAAACATTGTGTGATAAGTATTATCAGGCAAAATCCCTCATATTTATTGTTTATTAGCAGTCCTTGAACTATTAATTAATGCGTTATAGTGAAGTGTAAAGATTTGGATCTTTAAATGTTTATGCAGGTGCGGAAATCCACTGTGATGAACCTGAATCAGAAGCAGCATAAAGAAATAATATAAAATGTTCTTTGTGTGGGACGTTGTAATTTTGACAAATTCTGTATCTTATTACAAATGACCTTCTGTCTGCTCGCAGTTACATTACGTTAAATTGTAAAGGATTAATTTGATATTCATATAACAGGCTGATATCAGTCATAAACCTTCTTCCTACAACGTCTGTTCAAACAACGTTATGTGTTTGGATGTTGTGTCTTGGACTAACTCACTGCATTATTTAGACCCTTGGGATTTCTTCTCTCATCTGTTCTTGATGTCACCACTTCTCAAGTAATTAATTGTTCTTTCTCCAGGTCTGTCTCCTTTTTTTTTTTTCCTGTTCTCTGTGTCTCTGCCTGTTTGTCATCTGGTTGCTCCATGCCATTTCGGTTTTTATCAGTGCAAACATTTTTTATCCATCCATTTGTAATCTAATAAAGAAATGGCAGCAATCTGTATGTTCCTTTTGGGGGACTGGATGACTTTGAGCACCAGATGCTGATGTTCCCCCAGAGTCGTTACCCTGATGGAGCCGATCCTTAACTGTCTCCAGTGACATGCATTTTCTCTGTCTCTCTCTGTCTCTCTGTCTCTCTGTCTCTCTGTCTCTCTCTCTCTCTCTCTCTCTCTCTCTCTCTCTCTCTCTCTCTCTCTCTCTCTCTCTCTCTCTCTCTCTCTCTGTCACACATACACACATACACAAAAACACCTCCTCCTGTTCACACAGTGTGGAGGCAGGATTAACCTGCTGGTAGTGGAGTAAATCCAGCGCTTCCTCCACCTCTCTGTCTCTGAGTCTGAGGAGGCCTGGTTATCCCTTCACACAAGCTCCCTGTTCAAAGAGGCGACCGCCAGGGATTAATGATGTGTTAAAGGGGTGAGCATGGAGGATTTGGAGGCAGCTTGCTGTAAAGAAAGGAGATTTAAAAACACAGGCCAGTGGTTAGTGTTCATTGAAGTATGATTAGTTAGGCACTGAACCCCCCAGCACACACAGCCACAGACAAAGACAATGGAACAAAGGTGTTATGTTATTATTCCACGTGTCCAGAGGAAGGAAAATACTCATGTAAAAATACACATGTAACAAATACTTTGCAAATGTTTATATTTGTGATGACATAATAGTCATAATTCATTGCGTGTTACTCAATAGTGTTAACAGACCATACTCTCTGTTACCTTTGTGTATTTCCACTAGGAATCCAACTGCAGTGTGATGCCTCTCCAATGTGATTTTATATTTTAGAATTAAAGGGGTCCAATTTTGAAAACCAATTTTTTTCAGGTCTCTACATATACAGTGGTACCTCTACTTGTGAAATTAATTGGTTCCGGAAGAAATTACGTAAGTAGAAAATTACGTAAGTAGAGATGTGTTTTCCATGCAAATACCCTAATCCGTTCCAAACCCCCAAAAATTCAGACATAAATGTTTTATAAAGCATAAAAAAACTCTTTTCCTCGTCTTTTCTTTTCCTCATTTCTCCGTCACTTTCTTGGGGTCCATAGTGAATACTCAAAAAGTTAATATATTTACATAAAACTATCAGAACACCTCACTGGTCGAGGGACGAATGACGAGGACGCTGCATAAACACCGATCTAGCTCCACACAGAGGTCCCTCTTAGCCAATGGGATGCCAGGAAGATACTACGTAATAGCCAATGGCAGAGCAGCTATGAGAATGCTGTGTTCAGGAACCTGTGGGAGCTGCGAGTATCAGCCGATACTGTATTTTTACCTTACGTTAGTCGAAATTTCTTTCGTAACTAGAGGCAATATTTTCCTGCTGAGAAATTTCGTAAGTAGAAAATTTCGTAAGTAGACGTACCACTGTATAGTGATCCTGCCTAAACCCTACATAGTGACCCAAAGGTCATGACCAAAAGGTAGGAACATAAATTGACCGGTAAATCTATGTTCTAGAGACTTGAGGTAGGGCAAATTTCACCTACCCCCCCAGTGCCATGCAACCTCAGAGACTTCAGCTGGGGTGGTGTACGACCTCTGCTTCCTCCGTAGAAGACATGGTATCGCCTGAAGACGAGACAATGATGTATAAGGTGATGTTTTTTTCTGTATTATATTAAAAGATAAAATTTAATTATTTGTGAGTGCAAAATAGATTTGTATTAACCAAATATAACTGAAACTGCATTCAAAAATAAAATACAGTACAGAACTGGAAATGGTTATTTTTGGTTTATCTTGAAGACAATTCGAGTCGCGTCATTTTTCGACTTCCGTTGCCTGTCCTGGAACCAGTTAACGATGTAAGCCGAGGTTTAGCTGTAATGGTTTTGCAGAGTGCTGCTGCTGGTGAGCTGCAGTCTAAGGGGAACTCCACTGATTTTACAAGCCAAAATCTGTATATGAATCTTGGGCTCCAAAAAAAACCCAAACTGTATGATGCCTCTGAGGCTCTAAATGAGCTGAGCAAAATCTGATAAATAGCCTCAAGTGTTTTCACTTGAGTCAGCATCATTTGGAAAATGCGAAAACATCTGGAGAAGCAAATTTAAGCAGATGTCTATAGCGGTAACCTTGTCTCCATCTGAGACTAGCAGTAGTCTGTTGAGGAGTTTGACAATGTTATGGAAGTGCAATTCTGTAGAGCTCCTGTTTATAGCTTCCCAGATGCTGAACACTGTCTAATTTGCTGTGGTGTTAAAAGTTAGCAACAGTTAACAGAACATATCAGAGACTAACAGATACTGTGGGATGTAACGTGTGAGAGAGTGAAAAGAGGGGGAACTGGAAAGAAATTAAGAGACATATGTCCAGGTCCATCCAGATCAGAGCACAGAGCATGATACTGGCTGATTTTACTACCAACTTCCTAAATCAGACACACACACACACACACACACACACACACACACACACAGACAGACAGACAGACAGACAGGCACGCACGCACGCACACACACACACACACACACACACACACACACACTTAATCTCCCTCTCCCCTCTATAAGCCACTTGTCTCCCCACATACACTAACAAACATCCAGCCTCCAACCCATTTACAGTCACAATCCGCTTCTGTGCAATCTCCTGTGCATCAGCTGCCAAATGAAGTTCCTCTTTATAAACAAAAAACAAAAAAAAAACTTGGCTGTTGAAACGTTGCAGGCATCGTGGCTAGCGGAGAAGGCAGCCCTTGTGTTGAAGCCAATAATCCGGTGTCAGGGCTTCAGGTGCGCAGAGAGATGTGATTGACAGCCCTCGATATGAGGCCCTCGCCTCACTTGACATTTGGGTTTCATAAGGTCTGGAACAAAAGGCAGGGCCAAAATAATCAGAGAACGACGCAGGCAAATAAATCTGTTTATTCCTCCTCACCTGCCCTCCTCCCTCACCTCTGCCCCCCCGCCCCCATGCTCACCCACATCACTGCTCAACCCTTGGAGGGGGAGGAAGAGAGAGCGTGGTATTACCTTTTCTGAGCCTTAGTGGATTTACACACCACAACAGTAGGTCACTTATAGGCCCTGTGCTTACCAGAGATATTAGTTTATATGTGAGGTAGATGGAGGTGTGCATTTGAATGTCTTAGGCTGTGTGTGTGTGTGTGTGTGTGTGTGTGTGTGTGTGTGTGTGTGTGTGTGTGTGTGTGTGTGTGTGTGTGTGTGTATGTGTGTGTGTGTGTGTGCATCATGCATGCATGTAGCATTGTGTGTGTATGAGCAAGAGGCTGGACATCCACAGAGACAGGCAGACAGACTGGAGGAGACATGATTGATGTGGCGTCATATGGATAACAACCATATGGATAACAACACGTGTGTATTCGATATAGATAAACAACTATGAGAAACTCCTTTTTTCATTGCTTATCCAGTTAAATTAGCAAAATCATGACAAATCAAGCTCTAAATCTCCCTTTAATAGGTATTAATAATTCAGTGCAAGTGAGAGAAATGTGAAGTGTGATGGAGAAGATGATTTAGATTTTAGTCACAGTCAGTTTGTAGAGCCAAATACGGAACACGGTGGTTAAGCAAGCCGCTGACCCAGAAACAGTGCATCTCATCTGCAAATAGATCTCGATGCAGAGAAAAAGAGTAAAGCGATTCATGATAGATTGTAAATATTTACTATATGACAAATGTCTTAAGCAGACCAGCACTCGTGAAACAGTAAAATGATATTTAAGATGATTTTTATTGCTATGTTTTAAACCATGTGACCATTAATTGATAATTGTATGACTTATTGAATGACTATGTTCTAACAATGTGAAAGGAGTTTCTTTCTCATTTCACCCAAATCTGTTGCTCCCTTCAGTTTAACTGAGTTAAAGAAGACTGCGTTTTAGCTCATCGTTTAGCTGTTTACTCTCTTCCTCTGGATTCAAGTACATATGAGATGCTTTACATGTGTCCTCATGACGGAATAAAAGGGCTAGCCAAAGTATTAAATGGGCTACCACTGTAGTAAGATTAATAATAATTGAAGTTGAGATTTATCAGCTTTTTAGACTGATATGTCCACCCCTGCATGATTTATATCCTATGAAAATACAAGGGGAGCCTGAGAGTTTGATTGCAGTGTTGTAAGCGCAATGTGTGGAAATAAGAGCAAACTGTTCCAAAGTAATTCTATCAAAGAAAAAAAAAAGAGGAAAAAACAGGAGACACCTAGGGACCACATGCTTGTTTTATCAGGATGTAACAACAACAACAACAACAACAACAACAGTAACAGCAACAGCAACAGCAACAGCAACAACAAAGCCCAAATCAACAGATAATCTCCAGATTAATCACTGTAACATCTTGTAGGAGCAGCCCGGACCCCCACGTGGGGCGTCTGCGTGAAAGCGTCTCATGTTCCAGATGATTGGTGGGAGGACAGCGCGCAGTGTGGAAACATGTCTGCAGCCATTGGTGGTCTTCCACGGCCACTCCTCCTTCAGACCACACAGCATTGGCTTTGGGGATCTTTGCGGAGAAGCCGGGAAGTTGTAGTTCTTCACAGCAGGCGCACATCTGTAGTAGAAGTAAACATCACGTCCGGATTGTAATTGGCACAGGTCATTATAATTTCTTGTGAATATGTAATTGCTCTCGTGTGATTGGTCGCCTGTGAATTTGACCTGACAGAGGCTGGCAGCATCAGTCAGTGATGCGGTCGTTCCGCCGGTGCTGTGTGAGGACGTGAACGCCAGCGGAACTCTCTTTTCACCTTAAACGGATGCTTTAGGAAGTCAACCGTTAAAAGAGTGTCATCGGGACTACGTGGAGACTTTTAGACACGATAAACAGGTTACCGACCAGTCACAATTTGATGATTTGTAGGGAAATGCAGAAGAAATCAAGGACTCCTTATTAGATCAGAGGGAGAACATTCAGTCTTGTGCGCACACAATTAAGCGCTGAAGATATTGGAGAAATTCGAGGTCAACTCCTGCTTTTTTTTTTCTTTTTCTTTTTCGCAGGGAATGGACTTGAAATACTGTATAAAAGAATGAACAGCAAGATGTTTTTACTCTTCACGGAATGTGCGCTGCTTAACCCGCAAACCCGACACTGACTGACCTTTTACGCAGAGAAACATCCGCCGTCACGCACACACTTGTTTTCGCTTTCATGTGGATGAACTTGCATATATATTTTTAATGATTCGAGATCTGAGCAAGATGTACCCCCCGGCACGGCATCCGGTAAGTAGAGCGCAATTTCCTAAGGCGGTCTGTCAGAAAAGTGCAAATTAACATCCGCGCGTCTGACGCGTAATCATTTAAGATCAAGTTTCCGTGCCACTGTGCGCCCTCACGGACAATTACGCACATTGACAGACTACTGTAGCTCTATGTGTTGAATGTGTGAGTGCTGTGTGTGTGTGTGTGTGTGTGTGTGTGTGTTTGAAAGGAGTCTGACTGAAACCATGCGCACCACAATAGGCTTTTGTCATCCACAGTCTCAAGGCTTTGTGGGTGAGCATGTGTGCGTCTCTTTGTGTGTGGTGTGCTAATACTGAACTTGGGTGTCTCAGTTCTTACTCTTCTTCCCCCACATGCTGTTTTGGTTTGGGTTGAGGTCCCCCACCAGCCGGGACAGCCGCTAAAGTTCACTGTTACCGAGTCCTGCGACAGGATCAAGGAGGAGTTCCACTTTCTTCAAGCCCAGTATCACAGGTTTGTGGATGAGCATTATGGGAAAGCTGCATGGAAAAAGTACATCCATCCGTTTAGGTTAAGATTGATACTAAATTTGATATGTGTGTTATTCTGGGTCGATATTAGAGCTTCAACACTTGATTGATGAATCCTTATAATTATCATTCAGGATGTGCTGTCACAACACAGACCAAACCATCCATCGGGAGACTGTCAATAAACTGTTGATGATGATGATGAAAACAATACATCATTGGTTGCCGCCTTATACTGGAAGATGATTTGAGAAAAGGGGCAATTTCTGGGATGTTCATGTCATGCATGAATCAGACATTATGACCGACGTTTTCTGGGAAATGCATGATGCAATGACATGAGAAATTAGATAAAAACTGATAGTTGTGTTAGATCTGAGAAATAAAACATTTCCCAGTTTGAGGAAAACATCCATGAAATGATTCTCCTCAGATCCTCCGTGGAGCTCCTGACCCTTTTGTTTCAGGTCCATATGGTGACTGTCCACAGACAAAAACCCATCAAACTTGGAGAGCTTGTCTCTCTTTGCAAGCTTAAGTAGGGTGAAACAGTTTTTTACCCAAAATGATGAAGTGTGAAATACATTGCTTGGGGAGGGAGGGAGGGAGGGAGGGGAGGCAGTGATCTCACCCAAGGGTAGTTTATGCTGCAGGTGGATGGAATCCACCTGCATTCTTTATATTTGGTGTCATATCAAGAATGTAAATGTTGATTGCATGTAGTTCGAAGCAACATAATTCAAGCCACCCTAAAAATATTGTATTTATTAGCAGTCAGTTAACAAGTCAAACAAAAAATAAAGCACAATATGTGACTTTCAGTGAGTACAGCAGTCTCAGAGTAGTAATTACGAATAGTTAATAAAAAAAATGCAAATATGAAACACAAGTCTTACGAATTTTGTAAAATATATGAATGTCATTTCATGGGTAGATTTGGTTATCATAAAACTAAGGTGTGAACATTTTTTTCTTCCATGCAAAACATAACACACATTTTTTTGGAAGTTGTTAATAATATAAATGTAAAAATTTTTATATGACGTTTCAGTCCCCTGTTAGTAAATTGGTCAGAAGGCTCAATTTATTTGAATCCATATTGTCTAAAAAACTGAAAGACTGAGTGAGTGGTTTTTTACGTCTGGCTGAGAAACTTCTGAACACTGTCAGATATACGTACATTATCATCAAGCCTAAACTGCAGCAGGTTGATGCTGATGCGTTGAAGGTTTAGAGTTTTACATTTTAATAGAAATAGCTTAAAATTTAAAATTATAGAACGTATACGCTTACATATGCTTGATGTAAGATACATGTTTATGTCCTTGCTTTACCCACAGATATGTGGTACTGTACATAACTTTGCCTAAAACGCACACATAAAAGCATGCCGTAGTAATATGTGGAGGCTTTCCATTAATGGACAACGTTTTGAAAGAGGTAAGCTTTTGTGTAACCACAGTTGTTAAATGGATTCTCATTATATGGTTGCTTTTTTGTTGATGGTGCAGTTTGGGCATCCACTCACACTGTAACAGTATGTGATGAGGTTTGTGTGGTTGTCTATTGATCCATTAATTACTGCTCTGTACCTGCTGAGTAAGTGTCTGCAGAGTAAATCAGCATAGTCCAAGCAACTGCAATTTTTTCGCCCCATCATAACATTTAGGAATGAAATATAAGTAAGAGGATGCAGTCGCTTGTAAGTTTTCTCTTCTGTAGGTGGTTTCTGATTTCCTCTTTTTAAAGGTACATGTAATGGATTTGTTTCACGAGACAAAATTTTTTTCCATCTTGTCATGAATGATTTCTCATTTGCGTTCCCTCGATCGTTGTGTGTTTGATCACGATGTACTCATAAAATGTTCTGATTGCTTCACAGCTTGAAAATGGAATGTGAAAAATTGGCGAGTGAAAAAACTGAGATGCAGCGACATTACGTCATGGTAAGTCTCATTGTTTGGATTTTCTGTTTGGATGAATGCATTAGTAGTTTTTTGGTGCAGAGAAAGTATTTCAATCTATTTTTGATATACACTCTTTTTTTCCAGTACTATGAGATGTCGTACGGGCTGAACATTGAGATGCACAAGCAGGTAGGAAAATGTTTCTTTCTTATTGATATGTTAAAAAACAACAAGAATTTATACCACATATTAGTGGATGTCAGAGGAAGGCAGGTGGAAACAAGCAACATGATTTTGACTTAAATTGCTATTAACTCTAAATTGTACAATTTTTATACTGTCCAGCATCCTGTTGATAATTTATTGCTGTAAGTTTGTCACGGTAAAAGCCGAATGACACTCAGAGGTTTTGATGGAATTTTAAATGAATGAATCTGAAAAATCAGAAGTTTCAAAAAGTATTTTTTCAGGTCCTATTTCATACAAGCTGATTTAGTTAGGCAAAATTCTGGGATATACCTTTCATTCATATTCTTATAAGGATCTATTCTTAAATAGTTGGTGAAAATAGCCTTGAATTAATATTTTTATACAGTATTAGGCCCAATTTAACTTTCACACACTTTCACTGTATTTAAGCTACACAGCCTAGCATCTTGAAAGATTATGTTCAAATGGTCAAGGCAATGACATGTCCAGATCATTGTAAGTGGCCTTGATTTTAATTTACTGCAATGCTAAAAATGTTACATTTGTAGTTGAACTTTAGCACGTTTTCAGGGTAAATCTCATGAACATTTGTAGCAATTCCACATTAGAATAGTCTGATTGAATGACAAAGTTGATAATTGCTTAGAATTGGAGCATTATTGCATATTGAACATCCCCATTAATGTCGTGTTTTTATAAATGTGGAGAATATTGTGCCAGCGCTAACAGAGACACGTTTATTTCTACAACAATTGTGTGTATAGGCTGTGTGAATGTGTGTTTGTGACTGCAAGAATGTTTGGCCTTTGTCTTGCTCTACATACGATCTGTTTGTGTATCTACACTGTGTGTTTACTTTTTTGTGTGTTTGCATTTGTGTGTGTGTGCTTCTCTGCGTGTTGTGTAGTGTCTATGTATACTGTACATGTTTACTCGGAATGTGTGTGTGTGTCTGTGTATTGTCTGATAGAACAACGTGGTTGTTTAGTTTCCTGTGGATTTGTGCACATTTATACGTCTTTGCACGTGTTTTTGCATGTTAGTGTTTCACATGCATGCATCTTTTTACTGGTACACTCATCAGACATGGCTGATGAATAATGATGTGTGTGTGTGCCTGTTTGTGTGTGTGTGTGTGTGTGTGTTTGTGTGTGTGTGTCTATGTATGTGTGTAAGAGAGAGACAACAGACAAAATTAAGAGGTAAAGTGTGGCCTTTATGTGGTGCTCAGAGATTTCTGTCAGGAAGCAGGTTTGCAAAGTGAATTAATAATTTCTGTCAATAGACTTTTTGTGTGTTTGTATGTGAGGGAGTGTATTTCTGTTGCCGTGGGTATATAAATATGTGTACGTAGGTAAGTTGTGGGAACTCTCCATCCTCATGAGAACAAACTCGAGCCCTCATATTTTAAATCACTACATCTCAGAATGACATTAGTCTAAAGTCGGGGTAATGTCAGAGATACTCTGTAGATTTTTTGTGTATGGAGTGCATGACTTTGATAGATACGTATTTGTCTGTTCTCGTTTTTGTGCAGTATACAAGCATTACTGTGTGGCTTCATATTCAGTATGTTACTGCTAGAGGTGTGACTCATTTGAGTGTAGGCCTGGCACACAAAACAGCTCAAGTGTCGCCAATGATCCATCTTACAGTTTTCGTTTTCACACTGATTCCTTTCTGCATCTTTGGAAGTCAGTCAGTCATCTTCAGATTACCACTGCTGTATCCGCCACAGCGGGTCACTGGGAGCCGGGGCCCATCTCGGCGGCACAGGGCGTGAGGCGGGGGACACTCCGGGCACGACGCTAGTGCACCGCGTTGCCACACAAAGACATACAACCATGCTCACACACACTCATTCCTACGGGGCATTTGGAACGGCCAATCAACCTGAAACGCCTTCTTTTGGAGGTGGGAGGAAGCCGGAGAACCTGGAGAGAACCCACGCAGACACGGGGAGAGCATGTGAACACGGTGGGACTCGAACCCGGGTCTGCTGTGTTGTGAGGCGGCAGCGCTAACCACTGCGCCACCGTGCCGCCCATTTTTGGAAGTGCTTGTGTGGTAAAAAGTTTGGTTCATCAGCAAGAATTTAGATTTAGCCATTGATCTGATAAAAGCTGCTGTTTAAAGCGTTAATTTGCTCCACCAATGTCAGGAGATTTGAGTAATTGTTAAACCTGAGATTCTGCCAATTTTATTTAAATGGTGTAATCAGTAGAGACAAACCTACTGTTCCTGCTACTAGTGGATCACTGTGGTTAATGAAGTTATTATTTTCATCAATGATGATGCACAGGCAGTGTGGTGGTGCTGGGGTAACACTGTTCCCTCATAACAAGAAGGTCGTGGGTGTGATTCCTCCTGGGGCGTTTCTGTGTAGAGTTTGGATGTTGCCCCTGTGGCTGTGTGGGTTCTCTCTGGGTTCTCTGACTTTCCCCCACCTCCAGAAACAGGCAGTTTAGTTCAACTGGTGGCTAAAATTGTCCATAGTTGTGAGTGAGGGGCAGTTGTTTGTCTTCTATGTGGCCCTGTGATAAGCTGGTGCCTCATCTGGGGTGTGCCCTGCCTCTCACCTACAGCCAGCTGGGAAACACCTGTGACCCGAATACAGGATTTATTGGCTGAAGAAAAGTCGATTACGAATGTTTCATCCTCAAGAAGATAAATGAATAAATGACTTACGGTGCTTGACTTCATCCACCAGAGCTTCATCCACGGTTAACTAGAGGGTCAGGGTCTACAACTTGGCGACCATGGACCAAATCCTGTCTGCACGAAGCTTTTGACATTACATGATGCAATACCATTATTAACATTTTTCACCAGAAGGACTGCACTTTAGCAGGCACAGAGCACAAGCACAATGAAGGAAAATAATAAAACAATATTTTATTGTACTGTTGCAATGGTTGATTGGTAATTCTTGCTCACATGACCCGAATTACAAGTCCAACTGCCAAGTTAGAATTCTAACATGGAAATTGATACTATTTTTGGGAAATTTCAATTTTTTTTATCATTTAATTTTTCTCTTATTATCATGAGTTTGCTTGTCTGATTTCACGCACCTTAGATTTTGACTGCGCCTACAAATGAACAGACTATGGATAATTGTGGAACAAACACTTTGCATCTTGCACCATACTTTTTGCACAAATTCTATGCTGTTTAACTAATAATAAAAGAGAGTTGAATATGTTTCATACATCATGGACTTAGGACCATTATATCCACTGTATGGATGCTGAGAGGGAGAAGACGGTGTTGTTGGAGCTTTTCCAGGGTGCGGGTAGATGTTGAACCTCGGTGACATTAAGGCAGTCTCCCTCACCTACAGAGCGAGTTACTAATACTGCTTGTTTAGCATTTTGTGAGGGCAATAAACCAGATTGATTTTAGCTTCTCTTGGTTTTGTTTACACAGAAGGGCTTCGGTGCCCTCGTTAAAGAGAAATTGAGTTTTAGATGGAGCGGAGGACACACAGGAGAGCAGAGAGGGGTTAGCAGAGATCAGGAGATCAAGAGAGAGGAGAGTACGTTTTGGTGTGGAGCAGGGGACTGAGCTGCCAGAGGACAGCTAATCAATTCCAAATCAGTGAGAGAAATACAGCAAGTGATGGATATGGAGAGAAAGAGGGGGAAGGAGAAGGAGGTAATAGGATATTTTTACTCTGAAGACTGGCTGGGTTGAATGAACTCTGAGTCATTTTACTACAGGCGATAGGAGCCATCTGTTTCATTTTGTGGGCTTTAATTAGAGTTTTGTCTGACATTTTAATATTTGGTTTTACTGATACAAATGCCTTAAGAACAAGAACCTTTGAATAATAACAAATACTGTAAGAAATTAAGTAAGTTCAGATTTCTGATTCTTCATTCATCTCGTGTTGAAATTTTTTTTATTTTCTTACTGCATTTATCATTTCTGTATGCATCAAGAGTGTGGGAACGGTGGCAGACATCGACCAAACGATGATTTAGTGATTCCAAATCTTAAAGTCTGAAACAAGTCTTAGCATACTTATTCAAAAATATTTTATACTTATCAATATAGAAAAAGTGGAATTTGCTCTTGTTTAGTGTCAACTCAGACATCATGTAACTACTTTTTTCTGGAGGAAGAGAGGTTTTATACTCTGGAGTTGCGTTATATTAAAGACAAATGAAATGTTTATATTAACAGATGATTATAAAAAAATTTCTACTTGTTAGTAAGACTTGTTTGCACATCCCGTGCTCTGCCTTACCTAGCTGTGTTGTGTACACACACACACGCGCGCACGCACACAGACACAAAACAGTCTTTATATGGTGGAGTCCATTAGGTATATTAGCTAGTGGTGAAAAGTGATGCTGATGGTGCGTACAGAGTTCCACAGGGGAGAAGGACATTTGATCCTCTCTCTGACCCAATCTGACTCCTGGCCTCCGTCTGATCTTATTTCTTTGTTATAATGACTTAAAGTATTCGAGTTGTGTTTTTCATCCTTTTGGGCTTCATCATTTGAAGTGTTTATTTCTCTGGTGTCTTTGTGCTTCTCTGAATCACCCTCCCTTTACAACTCGGAGAGAACTCTAATCCAGCTCGGTTCTCTCATGTAATGAAAGCAGATTCAGTGGCAAATTCTAAAAAATCCTGTTTTCAAACATTTTAAAATGCCAGCAGTTAAAAGTCAGTGGGTCAGTATGATCACACCATTTATTGATTGTCTTCAATAATCTCACAAGGTGGAAATTGGGATATGAGCCGATGCTGTACAACTGGTGTTCAAGGATTGTCCTTCTTTTTAAACTTTTTATTCAGTGACTCACACTGAGGTTCAACATAAAATCAGTGCACATGATCTCGCCTCTGAGGTTACTGGACTTCATTGAGGCTTCTAATCTTGCGATGAGCTCCATTGATCAACATGGTATCGCTTTTATCCTTAGAGGATTCTCTGGCTGGTCAAGGCAGTGACATGTCCAGATCAATGTTGAGGCTAGTTAGTTGCAGAGATTCATTCTCTGGTCTTGGAAAAACCACAGGACACTTTTGAAGAAAAAATGAGTCTACTTTTTTTGCTTTGGTCAATGTGTGTGGACAGATGTATTGGCCAAACCAGCTGACATGCCTGCACTCTGGCCGACAGGTGTGACAGTCTGCCACTGATGTAGAATCACCTGAAATTGGTTGCGATGCTTTGTGGAAAAACATTTTGTGTTCTGTTCTTGTAGTTTTTCCCCATTTCTTTACTGACATCACAGGGTCATTGCCTTAAATGAATTGTAGGTTCATGGTGGAGATTTCTCATCTAAGAATTACATTTTTTAAATTAATCTAGTAGGTTTGGATCCTTGTTTTAATCTTCTTAGTTTGTTTGGCAGCCTGACAAATTTAAAGTTTTGTAGTATTCAGTATTATAAATGATCATGTTTGCCATTATCAATTGACCTCTCGTATTTCATTCCTTCCAGAAGTATTAACTGATAATTACATCCCACTTCAGAGCAGTGATGTATTGTAATTGTCAGTTTGGGTGTTCGTCCATCCGTTAGTCCACCAAATATCTTCTGAACCATTGCAGATAGAATGAGGAAAAAAAAAAGCACACTACTCGGGCGGAAAAGGGGATGAAAATGAGATGAAGACCTTGACATTGAGAAAACTAGGTCAAGGTCAAATTTTTACTTTTGTACACTCAGGAACCGGATAAGATAGAAAGACGAGGGAGAAGGCCAGTGTGAGTAAAACTGTAGATCAAAGCCACTGCAAGTAGGCCAGGGTACAAGTTTGAATTCAGGGGTTTCGCGGGATGTTGAAGTCTCTGACTGCATTGGGTCTTGTTGACAAATTGTTTCATCTTGAAATTTAATACATTTTACATAAAAGCATAAAATACATCAGGTTGTTTCCAAGAAAGCATCATTATAGTTACTACTAGAGAGACGTAATTATCAATTAAATCATTACATTATAGTGTTAGTTAAAATTGCATTAATTCAGAGTAATATGTTATACTATTATGTGGCTCAATTTGAGTGCAAACTGATTGTTTAGAAATTAAATTTGCTATTCCACAAAATGGTTTTCAAAGTAATGTAAAGCACGAACTGTGGTGACGCCAGTGGCCTTAGGACAAAAGGTGCTGAAACCACAGTTTGGTTCTTCCCATCACCCTGTCTCTTCATTTCCTGTCAGCCTCCTACCGCAAGATAATAATTACAGGACTCTGAGTTACACAATGAAAGAAAAAAAAAAATCAATTTTCAAAACTTGATAGGTGATTTCCAATTTTTGCACTGCCTGGAAGTCTTCTTACTGCAACTGGTAAAAGTCAAAGACTGTCAGCACTAATATTTTATCATATAATATTCACTTAATAATGTAGCAATCACTTTTCAATATTCTGATAGCAACAGCAACTTTACATATGAAGATTTAGCTGCTATAGATGCAGGAAATCTATCTATCTATCTATCTATCTATCTATCTATCTATCTGTCTGTCTGTCTGTCTGTCTGTCTGTCTGTCTGTCTGTCTTCTGTCTGTCTGTCTGTCTGTCTGTCTGTCTAACCTTTAGTAACTTATTTGCAGATATAAAGACTGATGTTTGGGCATGTATGGACTTGTGTTGTGTAGTGTTAGCTCATTTATATAAATTAATATATCAGAAAGAATTGACTTGACCAAACGCCTCTTTGTTTGAGGCTAGAAGCTTCATAAACCACCACTAGCATAAAACTCCAATCTGTTGATGGTTGCATTACCCACAATTCAATGCCAGGTTTTTACCAGGAAGTAAAAAGCTTTGGAAAAAAAGAGAGTGATTAAACAAGCCCATTGTTCTCAGTTTGTGTGTGTGTGGGTTTTTTTTTTTTTTTTGGTGCAGACTGGCAGTTATTTTTATTCCATTAGTCTCTCATGAGTAGTTCAGACACCATGGTGCACTGGTCTAGTGAGAAATCCCTCTGATGAACACATCAGACAAACAGCCTGCAGTAGAGCTTTTCTATCGATTAAAAATGAGATTGGAGTGATTAGGGAGCTTCAAATTCACCTTAAAATATGTATATAGCCGCATTCCTACTTGCAGATACACAGTTAAGGAGAATTATGAGCATGACTACGGCATCTCTGTCTACCTTTCAGTCTAAGTTCTCGGCTGAAATGATACGCATTTCAATAATCACTCCGTATAAATGTTTTAGAGAACATCTCTGTGATTTAGTGACTGTGGTGTTAAGTGCCCATTTCTGTGGTGCCAGTGTGCTGCACTTTCCAGAGAGCATCAAAATCACAGTGTGGGTGGTGCTATCTATCTATCTCGCCTTTGCAGCAGGTGTAGTTTCAACTTCTATTAGTTTTGTTCTTTTCATGTCTTTGGCTGTTCATGCTATCCTTCCAACTCTTCACTTCTGGTAAAATGATCAACTTAAACAAACTCTACTTTTAGGCTTAACTGTACATTTTTCCACACCAACATCTAGGAATCAGTAGACCATTGGCATGTCTGCATATGATACCATATACCTGTATATCATTATTCTTGAAAATATCAAAATGAATAACAAAAAAGAGGAACCACACAAATGAAAACAGCTCCATAGAATTACTGAAGGTCTAGAACTCAAATGAGAGGTGCGGCATCTCTATTCTGTAAAAAAACATTGAACTCCTCGGTGGCAGTGCACCAGGGGTGAATGAGATTCACTCTGAGTACCTGAAGTCTCTAGATGTACAGGGATTGACTTGGTTGATGCGTCTCTGTAACACCGCATGGCAGTCACGGACAGTACCTCTGGATTGGCAGACCGAGGTGGTGGTCCCCCTTTTCAAGAAAGTGGTCCGAAGGGTGTTCTCCAACTAAAGGGGGATAACCACACTCCTCAGTCTCCACATGTGCTCTGTGGATCTGGAGAAGGCATTTGACCACATACCTCGTGGTATCTTGTGGGGAGTGATCTGTGAGTATGGGGTTCGGGGCCCTTTGCTAAAGGCTGTCTGATCCCTGTATAACCAAAGCTGAAACTTGGTTCGCAGTAAGTCAGACCTGTTCCAGGACTTTGGTAGGGCTGCCCTATACCACCGGTTCTGCTCTTAATAGACAGAATTTCTCCACCTTAAGCGAAGCCAGCTGTGGTGGCTTGGGCACCTATTTCGGATGCCTCCCAGACAACTCCCTGTGGAGGTGTTCCGAGCAAGTCCTACTGGCAAGAAACCTCAGGGAAGACCTATAACACGCTTGATGGACTATGTCTCTCAGCTGGCCTGAGAGAGAGGGAAGCATGGGAATCCCTGCATAGATTGTTGCCTCCACGACCCAGCTGTGGACAAGTGGTCGAAGATGGATGGATGGATGGATGGATTAATGGACTGATGCTCTTTTGTTAATTTGTTACTGTTATTTTGTCAGTTTATGTGTTCTAAGCTTATTGTGTATTTGGGTCCCCTTCTTTGTCTTGCAGGCAGAGATTGTCAAACGACTGAATGCAATTTGTGCTCAAGTTATCCCCTTCCTCTCTCAAGAGGTAAGACTCCAAACAGCCTCTCACTGTGAGTTGTTGTTGAATACTGTCATGCACACGCGCTCACACACACACACACACACACACACACACACACACACACACACACACACACACACACACACACACACACACACACACACACACACACACACACACACACACACACACACACACACATACAGAGATTATCCTGGTTTAATCCTTCTGCTCAGGATAGGCAGATATGCTCTGAATTTATTAAATGCCTCCCACTAACATATGCAACAGCCAGCGGCAGTGTGTTTGTGTGTGTGTATGTGTGTATGTGAGTATGAGAAAGAGAAAGAGAGAGAATGAAAATACTTGGAGTTAATGTAATTGATGTATTTTTCCTCCTGCACACACATAAATACACTGTGCTGTATGTCCATTCACATATTTGTGTTTATGATTGAGGAACCTTTAAGTGTGTGTGTTTACCTGTAAATCATTCCTCTGGAGGAGCTGGAAATGTGTGTTTGTGTGTGTGTGTGTGTGTGTGTGTGTGTGTGTGTGTGTGTGTGTGTGTGTGTGTGTATGTGTGTGTGTATTCTGAGGTTTAGGAACAGCAAGAACAAGTGAGTGTGGACTCCAAAGCTCTCCTCCAGATTATCCAGGGATTAGGAGGATTTAGGGTGGATTAGGAATAATGGCATTAGATTGTGGTGCTGCTACAAGGCCCAGAGGCCTACAGTGAGGGAGGCAGGCTGAGTAAAACAACTTTAATGGCTTTGTTTTGATGCACAGACTCATTTACTGGTTGCGCATACAGAACGCAGGCCTAACCCTAATTTATTATTGTCATGCAACAAATCACATGACAGTAATAAATTTAATTAATTAATTAAACTGATTTGTTTTTTTAGTTTCATTTTTGTCATTCCTTTGTATTGTTCTGGCTTCACCACCTGTTATTTTCATAAACCATCTGACAATGTTTTGGCTGTGTAGGCACAAAAATGCAAAGCTAAAGTGTGATGGTAGTGTCAAGACCACACAGTAGCAACACAACCCCTCTATGTGCTGCCCTTCTCTATTCACTGCCCCTCTCTATTCACTGTTCTTAACGTCCCTTCGGGGATTATAACAGTGTATTAAATTAAATTAAATTAAATTAAATTAAAATCAATGGAGATTGCATCAGTGTATGATTTCAGATCGCATTCCCCAGTAAAATAGGTTTTATATAACACAGTGCCACTGGAGTGTAGTTTGAAGGTCCACGCATTCATTACAGAGAAATAAAATACTACAGTGCGCCCTCGTTACTCGCAGTTAATGCATTCCAGGAACCACACACGAATAACAAATTCCGCAATATAGCGCCAAACTATTTATCTTATTATTTATGGTAATTTAAGCATTTATGAACCCTCCCCATACTGATATTAAACCACCTTCTATATGTATTACCTTTTCCCACACTCTTATCTACTGTTTAAAGCACTTTTGTGTCTCACTAAAGTGCGCTGCGTTCTGAGAATCACGGAACGTAGAGCACTTCCAGATGCCGTCAGCCAATGGAATGCACGTACAGTATCACGTGACTACCTACTAAAAATCCACGATGAGGTGAAGTTGCGCAAATTGATGCACAAATGTGTGAGGGATTACTGTATTTCCATTTCCATTCTGTGCTACATGTTTGTTGATCTCATATTTTTAAGTACTTTGAGTTAGCTGTTCTCCCCCAGAGCTGACACCTTATCGTGGTGAGGCAGTTTGAGTGCCTGAATGATCCCAGGAGCCAAGTTTGTCAGGGGCTTTATGCTCTTGCTAATGTCTTCCTTGGCAAACAGGTCCTGGGTGAAAGGCCAGACTAAGAGCATTAACAAAACCCCTATGGCAAGTAAAACATCAAGGACCATGATATTCCCTGGTATGGTGCAACCGGGGCCCCACGCCGGAGCCAGGCACGGGGTTGGGGCTCGTATGCGAGCACCTGGTGGCGGGGCCAGGGCTCAGCCCGAAATGACAACATGGGCCCAACCTCCAGTGGACTCACCACCCGCTGAGGAAACCATAGAGGACGGGTGCATTGTGGATTGGGTGGCAGTCATCAACATGGGGCTCGACGACCCAATCCCCAGACAAAGAGTCTAGCTCTAGGGACATGGAATGTCACCTCGCTGGGGGGAAAGGAGCTAAGAGCTTGTGAGGGAGGTTGAGAGGTACCGACTCGATATAGTGGACCTCACCTCCACCCACAGCTTGGGCTCTGGAACCAAAATCCTTGAGAGGGGCTGGACTCTCCACTTTTCTGGTGTTGCCCATCGTGAGAGGCGGCGGACTGGTGTGGGCTTGCTCATAACTCAACAGTTCAGCCATCACATGTTGGAGTTCACCCCGGTGAATGAGATGGTCGCGTACCTGGGCGTCCTGGTTGAGGACAGGTGTCTAACTGTTGTTTCGGCCTACGGGCCAAACAGCAGTGCAGAATACCCGGCCTTCTTGGAGTCCCCGGGAAGGGTACCAAATAGTACTCTGACTGTGGACTCCATTGTTCTCCTTGCTAGTCACAGTTAGTTCATAACAAACACCTTTTTCAGCCACATGGATGTTCATAAGTGGACATGGCACCAGGACACCCTAGGCCGGAGGTCAATGATCGATTTTGTTGTCGTATCTTCAGACCTCCGACCGCATGTGTTGGACACTCGGGTGAAGAGAGGGGCAGAACTGTCAACCGATCACCACCTGGTGGTGAGTTGGATCCGCTGGCAGAGCAGGGGACCGGACAGACTTGGGAGGCCCAAACGTGTTTTGAGAGTCTGTCGGGAACGTCTGGCAGAACCCTCTGTCAGTGAGGTCTTCAACTCCCACCTCCGGGAGAGCTTCTCTCAGATCCCGCAGGCGGCTGGGGACATTGAATCAGAGTGGACCATGTTCTCCCTTTCCTTTGTCTAAGTGGCTGCTTGGACCTGTGGCTGCAAGGTGTCTGGTGCCTGAAGCAGTGGTAACCCCTGAAGCTGGTGGTGGACACCAGAGGTAAGGGATGCCGTCAAGCTGAAGAAGGACTCCTATCAAATCTTGTTGAACTGTAGGACTTTACTGAGGCAGCTGACAGGTACAGGCAGGAGAGCTGCTGACATCGACTGAGGATATTGTCGGGCAGTGGAAACAAAACTTTGAGGAGGTCCTCAATCCCTCTACCATGTCTTACACAGAGGAAGCAGAGGCTGAGGCCTCAGAAGTGGACTCGTTCATCGCCCAAGCTGAATTCACCGAGATGGTTGCTCTTTGGTGGGAAAGCACCGGGGGTAGATGAGATTTGCCCTGAGTACCTAAAGTCTCTGGATGTGCAGGGACTGTCATGGTTGACACGTGTCTGTAACAACCTCTGTAACAACCTCTTGATTGGCAGACCAGGGCGGTGGTCCCTCTTTTCAAAAAGGGGGACTGAAAGTGTGTTCCAACTATAGGGGGATCACACTCCTCAGCCTCCTGGGGAAATTCTATTCCAGGGTACTGGAGAGGATTAGACCTATGAGCTTAGATTAGACCTAGTCAAACTGCGGATTCAGGAGGAACAATGCGGTTTTCGTACCGGTCGCAGAACACTTGACCAGCTCTACACTCTCCATGGAGTGCTCAAGGGTTCATGGGAGTTTGCCCAATCAGTCCGCATGTGTTTTGTTTATCTGGAGAAGGCTTTCCATCGTGCCCCTCATGGTATCTTGTGGGGAGTGCTTCGTGAGTATGGGGTTCAGGGCCCTTTACTGAGGGTTGTCCGGTCCCTGTATGACTGAATTCAGAGTAGGTTCGCATTAACTGCAGTAAGTCAGACCTGTTCCAGGTGCATGCTGAACTGCCCTCTATCACCGGTTCTGTTCATAATCTTTATGGACAGAATTTCTAGGTGCAGCCAAGCATCCGGAGGGAGTCCGATTAAGGGACCAAAGGTTTTCTAATTTGCTTTTTGCAGATGATGTTGTCCTGTTGGCCTCATCAAACCTGTACCTTCAGCGTGCACAGGGACGGTTTGTAGCTGAGTGTGACGTGAGTGGTATGAGGAGCAGCACCTCTAAATCCGAGCCATGGTTCTCGACCAGAAAAGGGTGGTGTGCCCTCCTCAGGTTGGTGGAGAGTCTTTGCCCCAGCTGGAGTAGTTCATTTACTGCATCTTCAGATCTTGTTCACGAGTGAGGGAAGGATGGAATGTGACAAATCGAAGCAGCTTCTGCAGTGACGCGGTCGCTGTATAAGTCTGTCGTGGTGAAGAAGGAGCTGAGTCGTAAGACGAAGCTCTCGATTTGCGGGTCAATCTACATTCCTACTCTCACCTATGGTCATGAGCTTGGGGTCATGACTGAAAGGACAAGATCCCAGATATAAGCGGCTGAAATGAGTTTCCTCCATAGAGTGGCTGGGCGGACCCTCAGAGATAGGGTGAGGAGCTCCGTCACCAGGGAGGAGCTTGGAGTAGAGCCGCTGCTCCTCCGCCTCGAGTGGAGCCTGCTGAGGTGGCTTGGGCATCTGTTCCAGATGCCTCCTGAACGCCTCCCTGGGGAGGTGTTCCAAGGAGACCTCGAGGAAGACCTAGGACATGCTGGAGGGACAGTGTCTCTGGGCTGGCCTGGGAACTCCTCGAGATCCCCCCGGAGGAGCTGGAAGAGGTGTCTGGGGAGAGGGAAGAATGGGCATCCCTCCTGAGACTGTTGCCCCTGCAACCAGGCCCGGGATAAGCGGTTGAAGATGGATGGATTGATGGATGGATGGAGTTAGCTGCTAACGTTACAAGTTGCTTGTGGGTGGTACATACAAAATGTCATCAGAACGTCACTCTTCTTTCTTTCTTCCTGTCCTATCATCACATCCAATTAGACTGATGATAAATGTCTGCACAATGGATTTTTTTGGTGGCCGTCATAGGTTTGTAACTATTAGAACTGTTGTACAATAAAATATTGCCAACGTTCCTCAAGCCGATGGATCTTTTCATGTGTGTGGGTCACGTTCAGACGGGTTAGACTTCATCTGCAGAGGTGTAACTGAACTTAATGGTCAGGTTCATTTCCACACCAGATAAGCTCTTTCATCTCTGCCACACTTTGATGTTTGGTTCTCCTGGATCAATCTTGCTGCTCCTGCTTTCACTGTCTCGATGTGCCCTTCTCACTCCGTACCCTTTGGATGACTTTGCCCTGTTAGTTGCCTTTTTCTGACTGCCTGTATTGGTCTGTGTACAACACATTCCTGTCTCTATGTTGAGGAGTTTTGCAGCTAAATAATTCTGACAAGTGTGGGCAGACATCTGAAAATGTTGTAATAATAGTTGTTGCATGGAATCTCTTACACACTTGGTATCAACATAAGATATTGTAGGTTCATATCAGTATGTTTTCTATAACTAAGTGCAGTTTAAATGTAATCAGACAAGAACCTGAGATATCAGGGTGATCTTAGGTGTGTGTAAAATAAGCCCCCTGATAGCAGTCACCAGCACGCTCATTAAAATGATAAAAATGTGCAGTTTATTAGGGCATTCTAATTGAATACATACAGGCCAGTTACTTCATTCTTTAGGGAGCAGAGGTCCTAGGGGGCTGGTTGAAGATCTGTGTTTGCCAATGGGCCCAAGATTTGTATTGGGTTTTAATGACGGTGAATATATCATGAGGGTGAATATTTTTGTCCAAAAATATGTGTTTAGTTAAAGGTATAGTAAGATACAACTGCTTATTTTATGAGTTTACATGTAATTGGACATATGGAGTATTAGCACTATTTTTTTTTCATCCAGAGCCAACCATGTAACAAACATCTGCCATCTAGACTTTTCAAGCTTTATTAGAAAATATGACCAGTGTTGGTATTTTTCATTTAAGAAAAAACAATTGTGTAGATTCTGCAAGACCTGATTTGTAATACTGTAGCTGTAGAATCCTCTGTTTGTTGCTAGAGGTCGTAATCCTCCTAATCCCTCTTTAAAATCCAGATTTTTGAATGTGACATGTTCATGTCTCCACTGTCTAAAGTGCCCTTTGAATATCTGATCATCTGTCTGTCTGTTTGTGTCCCAGCATCAGCAGCAGGTGGTACAGGCAGTGGAGAGGGCCAAGCAGGTCACCATGGCTGAACTCAACACGATCATAGGAGTGGGTGTATTTCACACACACAAAAGCACACACACATACATTACTCTACCTCTTTGATAGGACACTCTTTCAAACATGGAGACAAAATTCACAACAGTAAAATAGAAAAAAGAGAAAAAACACCTGCTGATTTAATTAGATTGAGTAGAGCCATGGATTTGCATTAGTATGGCATCCTATCAGACAGTTTGTGTTTATCACATGTTATGAGAACTAACAGACAGTAACAGGCCAAGCCACACCATGTTAGTTTTTCATTTCCTGCCTCTTATTTTATTTTTTCTTCGTTTTAGTTCTCCTTCCTGTCTGTCTCTCCCCATCTCCCCATGGTTTGTCTTGCACTATGCAGACTGTTCCATATCAGAATGGAGCATTACAGTAATTATTATTTCGGTGTATGATTCAGCAGCAGCAACTCCAGGCGCAGCACCTCTCCCAGGGCCACGCCATCCCCATCCCACTCACCCCACACCCAGCGGGCCTCCAGCCCCCCCTGCCCCCCGGTGCTGGAACTGCCAGCCTGCTGGCTCTGTCATCAGCCCTGAGCCACCAGCTGCCGCTCAAAGACGAGAGGAAGCACCACGACCACAGCAGTGAGCACCAAAGAGGTGAGGACTGCCCTGCATGTGTGCATGCAGTGGTTTCGTCTGTATTTGACCACGTGTTGGCACCTCCGGTAATTCTCAGGATGGATCAATGGTTGTTTGTATCTTAAACAGCCACAGAGACCAGTTCATATTATATTTGATTACTTCTTTCTTCATTTTTATTCAATGAAAAATACTTTAATTCTGATACAATGTCTTATTTATGAAGTTTTCATAGACTGTTATAGATGAGGTGTTATTAGATTATTTCTATATCAGAGAATTTAAAAAAAGTATAACATAGAACAGTGCTAAATAAAAGAAGATGCCAACTGTTTTGGTGTTCATAGCAATGTCTGTGCATTTTGATTAATTAATGGAATCAATTTTAGGTCTGGAATATTCATTCAAAGTTGTTAATTATAGAGGTAGTCCTCAACCTATGAACACTGTTGGTTCTGAGAGGTTGTTCGTAAACTGAATTGTTTGTAAGTTGTTATTTGAAATGAAATAAAATGAAATTTACTTTATTGTCGCCTGTAGGGGAAATTATCTTTAAGTTACAATCTATAGTAATCATTTGAATGCCGTTAAACCTTTAAATGCCATAACTGTTCAAAATACAGAAGTACTATTCCCTAAGACTTATTACCAGAAAAAATAACAGGACATGAAAACAGCAAAAAATAAAATATTGTAATACTGTATTGTAACTTTTATATCTCTACCTCTGGTGAATGAATTTTGTCCTCGGGGTTGTAGAGGCTAAACCAAGCTTCCAACCACTGAGGTATTCCAATGCATTTACGTGAATTACGCACTGATAGGCTCCCTGGTGATCAAAAGTCTGACACTTGATGCATGTTTAATAGTTAACATCAAAGACACCTGGTCAGCCAATGCATAGTAAAAACTTCTACTGATATGAATGGATTTGATATAAAACTAATCAAGGACACACTGGATGGAATTCTACAGCCTTTTAGACACATATGTAACTTGTCATTTCAAACTGGGGTGTTTCCTAACAAAATGAAGATTGAAAAAGTGGTTCCAATATATAAAAATGGGGATGTCTGTTTCAAAACCACCACAATTATCAAAAATCCTAGAGAAATTGTTCAATAACAGACTGGATAAATTCATAACAAAGCGCAATCTCCTTGACTGTAGTCAGTACAGCTTCAGGAAGGATTATTCGACTGCGTTAGCGCTGACAGAAAAAATAGAACTCATTACTGATGCCATAGATTAAAATATGTACTCCATAAGACTCTTTATCAACCTCAAAAAGGTTTTGACAAAATTGATCATGAAATTCCAATTGAGAAACTGGAATGAGTTGGATTTAGGGGTACAGTACTAAATTGGATAAATTACATGAGAGGCCACAATACGTCACTCTGAGCGGGAGGACATCAAAAACATTAGACATTGTGTCTGTGGTGCCACAGGGGTCAGTGTTAGGTCCAAAATTGTTTATACTTTATATAAATGATTTATGTAAGGTTTCAAATGTCCTTAAAATGGTACTTTTCGTGGATGATACAACAATCCTTTTGAAAGGAAATAACATAAATAAATTAGCCCAAACAGTAAATGAGGAATTAGCCAAGCTGCAATTATGGTTTTATTAAAAAAATTATCCTTGAACCTAATAAAAACTAAATACATGTTATTTGGGAAGAAAAGCTGCAAACACAAAATTAATATCAAGATGTATGAAGTAAATATTGAGTGGGTTGCTGAATTCAAAATGCTAGGAGTGATCATTGATGAGATGCTAAATTGGAAACCTCATGTAAGACAACTGCAAAAAAAGTTAACCAGAAGTGTATCCATACTCTGGAAAACTCAAAAACTATTAAATCAGATGGCACTCCATATAATATATTGCGCACTAATCCTGCCTTATCTTAACTAGCGTGCTGAAGAATGGGGAAACACATATGAAAGTGGCTTACAACCTTTATTTCTGATCCAGAAAAGAGCCATAAGAATTATTCAAAATGAACATTATAGAACATTATATTATCACACAAATCAATTATTTATTAAATCTAAACTACTGAAAATACATGACATCCTAAGCTACAAAACTGTACAACTTATGTATAAAGCAACCAATAACTATTTACCACAAAATATACAATCACAAATTCAGATTAATGAATCCAACTACCAAATGAGAGGAAATACAGCATTTTTACAGAAGTAAGCAAGAACTACACTAAAAACTTTTTCATTATCGTTTACTGGCGTTAAACTCTGGAACAAACTGAATAACGAAGTTAGGAGTCTAGGAAGTCTATCTGCCTTTAAAAAAGGTTTTACAAATGTGACTTGGCAAGGTTCTACTTCTCACGCAAATTAAGGTTATTGTACTACATTGTTATGGCTAAATTAACTACTTGTGTCATGACTGTGAAAAAATGTCAATTTTACCTTAGTGCAACAACTGAGACGTTGAGTGATAGCCAGATTAATAGTCAGCACATGCAAGTCTTCTCAAGAACTGACGAAGACGTTTGCAAAAATACACGCCTAATGGACTGAATGGACGATTGAAAATAAGAAGAAACCTAACCTTCCCACCTTAGTTCCTACCCAAAACATAATTTGGCTCCTACGTGGGTTCTCCCTGGGTTCTCTGGCCTTCTCCCACCTCCACAAACACGCACTTCAAGCGAAATAATATTTCCAAATTGTCTGTTGGTGTGACTGCGGTGCATTTTGACATGATACGGAATCTTAATCTATAGGTTGTTAATGTTACGCTGCTCGGCGTGGGTTACAGGGGAACTACATGAACTACATGGCGGCACATGGTTGTTCGTATTTACAAATGTTCATAAGTCGGGCGTTAGTATCTTGAGGACAACCTGTAATATTATTTTTATTGATACAGAAGCGTATTTTTTATGACTCGGACTGAACAGCAGTTAAAGCAATTTCCTGCTGATTTGCCATTATACTATTTTAATTGGCCTAGTAAGAAGCGATGCACAATCACCCTGATACCGCGTCCCTCTTAGACGTGCAGTACGCCCCTATTTGTTTGCTGAGCTGACGGAGGTTGAGCATTTAATTACAGAACATAGTGACTGTGTGTGTGTGTGTGTGTGTGTGTGTGTGTGTTCTTAATCACTCTGTTGTCTGTGAGGGTTCTTACACTGCAACAAAGCAGTTAACGTTGCCCTGTAGCTCTCGTGAAGCTAAATCAGGTAATACTTACCCCATTAGGAGCAAAATCAATAACAATCCAATTCCATCTCAAGCTGAGTTCCTACAGTACAGATGGCTGTGTATGAAGGGAATAAGGGATGTCTTTATTGTCTTCTGAAATAAATTTCTATTTTCTAATGCAGGTTGCCACCAATTTGAATTTTTATATAGACATTATGATGCAGTAACACAACAACAAAGACGTGCCTCTAAAATATTTTAAGATTTAACAAATTTTATGAATGCCTAGTGGGGAATTTTTTTTACAAAAGATACAAAAAGATGACTGCGGTGCACTGGTGTTGCATCCAGAGTGTTCCCTTCCCCCAGTTGGATGGGATAGGCTCCAGCACCCTGTGACCTGCTGCTGCAAAAGACACACACTCACACACGCACACGCACACACACGCACGCACGCACGCACGCACACACACACACACACACACACACACACACACACACACACAATGGGCCTGCAGACATGAATTTAACAGAGAGTTGGCGGAGTGATGGAAAGCCACATAGCAGCGCTCAAGAGGCAGCTTGTGGGGTTTGGTGCCTTGCTGAAGGGCACCTCTTCAGTGCTCAGGAGGTGAACAGGCACCTCTCCTACTACCAGTACAAACTGCAGAATTTTTGTCCATGCTGCAGTTGTGGTACGTCGTCTGGTCCCCAAGCCAACTAGTTTACAGGCCATTGTCACAATTTCAAATTTGATTATGTTTACCTTCAAATCATTTGATGAAAACACAAACAGCTGTTCGTCTCCGAATCATGTACATAAGGTGAATGTTGTATTTAGTCCCTAATCTGAACAGAGTTGATGTCCAAAGCTGTTTAAATCGATCCACTGGACTTTAAGAAAGTTTATTGAAGACGTTTCGCCTCTCATCCAAGAAGCTTCTTCAGTTTAGTTCTTCAGACTGTTGGATGAGAGGCGAAACATCTTCAATAAACTTTCCAGTGGATTGATTTAAACAACTTTGGAGAACCATGACCTGGATAACTGAGAACCTACACAGACAACAGACTTGGTGGCAACACTTTCTTTGGGACATCTCACATTATTTTACAAAGAACTATAGAAAATGTGCTGGCGATGCATCTGGAACGTCCCCCGCCTCTCACCGTAGTCAGCTGCGATACGCTCCAGCAGGCCTGTGAAAAGGGGAAAAGATGAGATGAGACAGATGAGACAATTTCAGTCATCTTGTATATAAGAAAACGGATGAATGGATGTAGAAAATATGACTTAAGGTCTTCTCCTCCAGGTTTTGAACCTTTAGCTGCACACCCATTGTTGCTGAAATAGTGTTTTCGGACTTCATGTGTGTTTCTTTATGTAAGCCATCTTTTAGTACTCTGAATGACATTTATTCACTGCAGTCATCAGTTTTTATTTAGTGTAATGTAAGCCGACTCTAATGATGTCTCAGACTATATTCCTCTATCTCTGCGTGTATGAGCTACTCAGTATTTGTGTACATCATTGTATTTTTTTGCTTGTACACTAAATGCCTTAATTGGTCATTTATCTCTGTTCCTTTCCATCCGCCTCCTCAGACAGAGACTTGGTGAAGGTAAGCCCTTCCTTTGCATTCTTTGTGTAATAGACTAATCTGTTTGCCATATGGTCTCACATCTCACTCAACACAGACTGATTAATGTTTCATTTATGTATATTTTCTAAATATTACCATACAGTGTATGAAATAACAGATTTTCGGTGTATCAAATTTGAACAGAAATTATCAGATGAAAACTTTTAGTGTATCATCACCTCAATATTAATGAATTACAATTTATAAAATTGTTTCTTTATCATCTATTCAAAAATTTGTATTCTTATACATACATGGAAACAAAGTGAAAAGGAACAAAGAAGAACCAAATAAACACAAAGTGAGCAAAGAGAGTCACATATGACGAATGGAGGTAGGAGGGAGCAACAAAACATTACATCCCGTACTTGTCGTAATTCGTCCCTTCAGCATGGTTTTTTTCTGAGGCAAACATTTGATTTGTTGAATAGTCAATGAAAAGATTAGCATTTCCTTATTCACGCATAAATACACACACACACGCACACACATGCACACATACACAGTGGTCTATAGTTGTCTTGGCAACGGTCCACAGGCTACACCATGTATGTCACTTGAACTTCTGTGCCTTAATGTAAGGCACAGTGTTACCGCTGATCAAGGTTTAAGGGTGACACCTACATGTGTCCACATCCTTACTGGTACCACTACAGGTAGGCAGAACAGATTGGCACGGTCATGGCACGTTCAAGGTCAAAATATTCCCTCGCTCAGTGGTGGAATTCAGTTGTCAATGTCATTCATTTTTACCTCTGCCAAGGAGGTAAAAATATGGGCATTGTTTGTTTATTGGTTTACAAAAAAATTTAAGAGGTCCTTTAGTAGCATTTTTATCACTGATGGATAAACTGCTTGCAGAATGTTTGCGACTTTGTTCCACGACTGTTCTTATATTTTCCACATATTTTGGCAGACCCCATAGTGCAGACATCATTGTGGTGCACAGCATGTTGAAATATGAATTAGGCTTGATTTTAATTGAAAGGGATTGTTGGGTGTTAAGTCTTCTAGACAATGATCATGAATATAACTACTCAAGACAAAATTGCATGTATATATAGAAACATATATAGAAAATGTGGTATATAATGAGGTGTAGACTGACCTTGGGAAGCTAACAGAGCTACATCCCCAGCATAGCGTGACCTTCAGAGGTACTCTTTAATATAAGGTCTGTATAGAGTGGATTGTCTGGACGTCAGTGCTGTTTCTTCAGAACAAGAAGAAAATGGATCGAACAGAATAATCAGCAGTAACAATTAGACCAAGGAAAACAAACCCAGTAACAGTCTTTCTTACTGTGAAAGAGCAAACACATTTGTGTGTGTTTATTTTCAAACACAGCACATCTTTGTCACTGGCATGATAAGAAAAAAACAACTGCCTTGTCAAGAAAAGCAAAATATGAACAATTTCTATTTTACTACATGTAAATATTGATAAAGACAGATTTTTTTTCAAATCACTTGACACCCACGTGAGCTCAAAGCTGGCATTCATTAATGTGTTTCATCAGGGGTATTTACATACACATCACACACACTACACTGCAGTGTTTTATTTTGGTATTATGATTACAAATTTTAAGAGTTGACAAAAACAGAAAGCAAAAAAGAATATTTGCACATTTATAGTAAAAATTATTTTGATGCTACTGTACTGACTTTATAATCCTCTAACTTTTATTTTAGTTTGTAATGCCAGTCAAACATCACCCTTGAAGGCTGCGGCAGTAATCTTAGTATCATAAATCTTCACAAGAAGCTTGTGTAAAGTGAGAGCAACAGGGTTCTTTTGGGTTCTGTTGGGTTTCACCGCGACAAACCCATTTGGGATAGGATAGGATCTCTCTCTCTCTCTGTCTCTCTCTCTTTCTCTCTCTCTCTGTCTCTCGCTCGCCATGTATTTATTCCCTGTACTGAGAGGACTGTAATTTCACCTGTGCCTGTATGTCGTGCATATATGGTACATTTCACAATAAAGTTGACTGTGACTATGAACAGCAGTCTTTGCCAGACTGCAACTGATGAACGGAGCCTATATCACTCTCCCACTTCCTTTTTCACTCTACTGTATGTCACACTTAGAATGCCTGGTGGAGTCAGCAAAGTTAACTGGATGTTTGTGAAAGAGATAATTTGCCGACTGAATATCCCAACCGTTACAGGATGCTCAACCTGCTCTTTCTCGTTCCAGAAGAAACACACGCTCGTAAAACACATTGTCATCTCCAAATCATTTGTATACATAATGCTAATGTAAACAGACACAACTGCTACACAACCGCACATGCAAACACAAAGATGCAGACACTGAACATCACGCCTCCATTGCAGGATCTTTTTCATCAACACTTGCTGCACGGCAAAGGGCAACGGAAAGGTTACACGCATGAGTTAGTAGAAAGGTCGAGGTAAAGGTCTTTCTCCTCTCTGTCCATCGTCCGCTGGGTAAGAAGTGCCTCCCAATGAGAGAGGGAGAGAGAGAGAGACAGGGACAGGTGGAGCAAGAGGGGAAATGTTTAGTTGACCTTATTTTGATCTTTACTTCTCAAAGAGGATTAATCCTCCAGTAAAGGCATTTAAAGGATGCCATACCTGATTAGAAACATGCTGTATAAGACAGACATCAATGGACCAGGGCTGTCTGCCTCCCCCATCTCAGAATGATGCTGCTCAGTTCAAGCTACGGCGGTATAGTTCGACTGTCAAGAGTGCATGGCTGCTTCTGTGTTGTGTGATACAGTGAGGTTTAATGGATTTGACAGGCAGGGGAGTGTTTTAACGTTGTGTAAATCCAGCTGCAGAAGGGACGGAGTCACGTTCTGTTTGTTCCATGTTTGCTTTGCTGTCTGGCTGCTTGCATGTTACCAGATTAACCCAGTTTGGCTCAAAGTGGACGTCTTGACACAATCCGGTCTGTAGTGTTTAATCTTCGGCACATTTTGCTTTTCACTTCATTCAAATACTCACAAACCTTTTTACAAGCACTTATGGCGAGTGCTGAGACACGTCCTTATATTAATGACTGCAATTCATGTTTCATACTTCCTGTTTATGAATGTTGTTTTTTCCCAGAGCTCGTCTGTGTCTCCATCGGCAAGTTTTCGGACCGGAGAGAAGCACAGGAGTTCAAGCGATTACTCATCCGACAACAAGAAACAGAAGACAGACGATAAGGAGTTGACATCTACACGCTATGTGGGTGAAGATAAATCTGTACCTGTACTGACTCTGTACTGAAATGTGTTGTTGGTAAGGTGAAGGCAATGACAATTGTGTTATTATTCTGCATTTTATAACTATATTAAGCACAATTTTGAGTCCAAACACACATATTTACCATTTACCATTATTTACCAAGACAGGAACAGAAATAGTCAAATTAAAGTTACAAGTAGAATTAAAAAAATGATTGATTGTAGGTAAATGTACTGTATTTATATACATGATAAAGGCATACAGCAGATGCATGTCCACCATTTTAAATGAAACATAGATGGAGTATCATACAGTGATGCTTGTCTTGACTGTGGTCCACGTGTCTCTCCCAGGAAAGTGATGGAGAAAAGAGTGACGACAACCTGGTTGTGGATGTCTCCAATGAGGTACAGTGCAGCATTGTAAAATAAAATAATAAATAAAAATGCACCTGACCCGTCACTGGCCTTGCTCTCTCACACACACACACACACACACAGGATCCAGCATCTCCCAGGGGGAGCCCTACCCACTCACCCCGAGAGAACGGGCTGGACAAGCGTCGCCTGCTGAAGAAGGATGCTCCGCTGAGTCCTTCCTCCATCGCCTCCTCCAGCAGCACACCTTCCTCCAAATCCAAAGAGATTAATGTGGTGTGTCACGTTTGGGTTTTCTTTTTATAGACATTCATAAAATGGAAGTCACTGTGTAGAGGAAGAGAACAAAGCTTGTATTAAAGAAGGATTTCACTGGTCAGAAAAAAGTGTTAAAAACTAGAACAGGTGCAGAAGAAATCGTATCTTCATTGTGCTCAAAGCATGTTTGCTTCTTGTTTCAAGTTGCTATTAACAGCTGTAGAGCCATACCTGCTCCTTCTGAAGTTGTTCAGAGTCATGTTCATTTTATTTTTATTTTTGTGTTGTAGAATGAGAAGTCCACAACGCCGGTGTCCAAATCAAGTAGTCCCACTTCCCATTCTGATGCCCCAACCCCCAGCACCACCTCCACCCTGAGGACTGCATCCAGTAAACCATCGGGAGTTGAGACCCTGGGTGAGTGTTTTAAATGACAACTCATCTGCATGAGACGGGGGATGTGTGAGAAGCTCGAATACAGTAGATGCTTTCACAAACATGAAAATGCCATATTAATATAAAAAGCTAATGAGCAGAGTGCTAACAAGCCCATTTTGGATTAAAATATCAGAATGTTTAACTGGGATGTGTGATGATGAATCAGGCCTGATGTGTAAACACCCACACTCGCATCAGGTGGCGCTCTGTGTCTTGTAGCTGCCGGTCTGCGTACGCCGCTGGCAGTGCCCTGCTCCTACCCCAATCCATTTGGAATGGTTGCCCACGCGGGTATCAATGGAGAGCTGAGTGGAGCCGGAGCTGCCTACACTGGCCTGCATAACATTTCTCCTCAAATGAGCGCAGTGGCTGCTGCTGCAGTGGCGGCTTATGGACGCACACAAGTGGTATTCAAACACACAAACACAAAGTTTTATTCCAATTAGTATAATTTAAAATGTGAGTTATTTATGTTGACCCATTTACCCCATATGTGTGATGGGAAACAATTCAGGTGATTTTGGGGTTTGCAGGAAAAAAAAAAGGAAGCATAAATTCAGAATAAATCTTAACTGAAATTATTTATTTTTTAGTTCATTTATTCCAAACTGGTAAATTAAGAAATAGGAGAATAACAAATGTTTCTGCAGTATTTCATTGGTGGTTTATTTGTACTATATTGGAGTAATTATAACCTGCCCTACATGGAATTATCATCATTTAGATGAAAGGTCATTTATAACTAGGACATTAAAGATAAATTCAGTTCGATATTGTCTCATTGACATCTTTTCATTTGTTTGTTTGTTCCTTCCTTCTTTCCTTCCTTCCTTCCTTCCTTCCTTCCTTCCTTCCTTCCTTCCTTCCTTCCTTCCTTCCTTCCTTCCTTCCTTCCTTCCTTCCTTCCTTTCCTCCCTCCTTCCGTCCTTCCTTCCTTCCCTCCCACACTCCCTCCCTCCCTCCCTCCCTCCCTCCCTCCCTCCCTCCCTTCCTTCCTTCCTTCCTTCCTTCCTTCCTTCCTTCCTTCCTTCCTTCCTTCCTTCCTTCCTTCCTTCCTTCCTTCCTTCCTTCCTTCCTTCCTTCCTTCCTTCCTTCCTTCCTTCTTTCCTCCCTCTTTCCTTCCTTCCTTCCTTCCTTCCTTCCTTCCTTCCTTCCTTCCTTCCTTCCTTCCTTCCTCCCTCTTTCCTTCCTTCCTTCCTTCCTTCCTTCCTTCCTTCCTTTCTTCATTTTGTTGTCAGCGCATTGTAGCCCCGTGGACATCTTCGGACCTGCTTAGATACGAGTGGCCAGTAGTTTATGGGAAATTTAAATTCCAGCATCTAGCGCCCATATAGTGTCTTGTTTTAACAGATGGAAATGAGCACTAGGACAAAAGCTTTGTGAATGAGTTCACCCCGAAATAAGCTAACGTCATATTTTGCTTAACAACTAAAACAAATATTGGATATTGATATATGAAATAAATTTTTTTTGGCGCTTAATGATAAATAAGTCCAAATATGATTGCGGATGGGATCTCAAGCCATTAAACCAACATTTCTCCTTTTTTTTGACATTTAGAGTAATCTGTGTCTTCTTGTCTTCTTGTTAAGAAATGTATTGTAACTGTGGCCTGCATCCGTTTTTCTTCTGAGAGACTTACGTAATCACATTGGTACCACACGATGTGGTTAAATTGTTTTTGAACTTTCTCTGTGATTCTCCAGGTGGGATTTGATCCTCACCATCACATACGTGTCCCTGGCCTTCCTCCCAACCTGTCAGGCATTCCTGGTGGAAAACCGTACATTTCCTCTATTTTCTAAAAACATTAACAATAATTATTAAATAAACATTATTCCTGCTCGGTGTCACATTTGCACAGACTTTTCATCTCTTTTCAACCTTTTAATTGCACTAGGGCCTACTCTTTTCATGTGAGTGCCGATGGACAAATGCAACCTGTGCCTTTTCCTCCGGATTCACTGATTGGTCCTGGCATTCCGCGCCACGCACGACAGATCAATACCCTGAGCCACGGGGAGGTGGTGTGTGCTGTCACTATCAGTAACCCGACGCGACATGTCTACACTGGTGGCAAGGGATGCGTCAAGGTGTGGGACATCAGTCACCCAGGCAACAAGACCCCTGTATCCCAGCTCGACTGCCTTGTGAGTGGCTGCCCTGACCCTCACACACATAACAGAATGTAACCTGTTTACTGAGAATAATAAAGCACTCTTGTGCGTCTGTCACATCAGAACAGAGATAACTACATTCGCTCCTGTCGGCTACTTCCGGATGGGCGAACTCTCATTGTCGGGGGTGAGGCAAGTACTTTGTCAATCTGGGATTTGGCTACACCAACCCCTCGAATCAAGGCTGAACTGACTTCGTCAGCACCTGCGTGTTATGCTCTAGCCATCAGCCCTGACTCAAAGGTCTGCTTTTCCTGCTGCTCGGACGGAAACATAGCTGTCTGGGATCTTCACAACCAGACTCTGGTTAGGTACGGAGCTGGGGAGGGTGTTATGTGAAGGGTTTAATCAGTGCTTGGCAAATTATTGCAGACGAGCCAATCAAACTGAAAACAGCTAAAAGAATCGATGAAATCCCATCCTGAACTACACTTTCATGCTAGAACTAGAACAGATGTCATTTTCTCTTCAAGTTACTTTTAGGTAATATTGACTACCTTTAGAATCTTTTGAGACCTTTGACATATCTGAATATTATTTTATATTGTTTAGGTAACTGATATATAGTATCATTTTTGTTCAATGTGCTTAAGATTCAGAATTTTAAACAAAAAACAAACAAACTGTAGACAAAGGGTGGCATTTCTATAATGAATTGGTACAAGGATTAACTGTTTTATTTGTACAATATATAGAGATTAATACTTATTGGGTGAGAAGGTAAAAACAATTTCACTATCTGACTTCAAATATAAAATACATAATTGTGTGAACTTAATTTACACTTTAATATATTTACTATCCTGTGTTGGGTTTTTACAACTCACACCTAATCATCTCACAGCATCACTGTGAGATGATTAGGCATCTGCTGATGCTGTAAAGACATTGATCACATTAATCACTGCTGACCAACCAGCGGTGTACTTTTTCTGCTTTTTATTATACCTTCTAAACACTTACAAGTTAACCTTCAGACTGAGTGACTAATCACACAACCTAAGGCGTGGATACACAAAAATTAAAATCCCTGTTACTATACATTATTAGGAGCATCTCTTCCCTTAAAGACAGCATGCAAATATTCATAAGCATTCTTTAGGCTGAGGAGAACTATTTCCATTAATGTCTTTTTTAACGCTTGTGTTTTTCTTCAGGCAGTTCCAGGGCCACACTGACGGGGCCAGCTGTATAGACATCTCTAATGATGGTACCAAGCTGTGGACTGGAGGCCTTGACAACACCGTGAGGTCCTGGGACCTAAGAGAGGGTCGGCAGCTGCAGCAGCACGACTTTACCTCTCAGGTGCACATTAGTCTTCTGAGACAGGAACACACTCTCTTTACAGTTTGCTTCACTGCTGTAATTTATCAGTGCAATTCAGAACATTTAACCTGTGGGAAAGGCCAGATGGGTTCTGGTTTTCTAGGTCTGATGGAATACGTTGAATACCACTAATTCTGGCAGTTAGAATTTAGTTTTTTAGAGGACAGATATGAAGCAATAGCAGACATTACTGCAAAACATTCTGAAAAGATATATTTCACATGTCAGGAGGAGGTGAACTTCATTAAAGAACCCTCAGAAAAGAGAAGATACAGCCATTAGAAAGTTAATAATGTCCACTCTTAACCCCCCCACCCCCAATTTATACACCCACACCTACATCCACGCACAATTTTAAAGAAAAAAACATAAAAACATACTTCTGTGATTTATCAAACCAATGGATATATTTATTCATTGTGCAATTTTGATTTGCAGTCAGAGACTGCAACATCACGTGACCTCATCACATTTTGTGTCTCTGGCTTCCTGAAAATGTTGGGTTTTTTTGTGACTATGTCTCATCAGGTTTCTGAGATGAGTGCCTAAAAAGGTATAAAAGTAAAAATTTGACCTTGAACCTAGTTTTTCAAGGTCAGGGTTGTGATGGAATTTTCATCCCCTTACCTCCCTAAAAATAATGTTTCTTGTTTGGTCTGTCTATCTTATCCAGTTCCTGAGATATTTGTAAAAAATGTACAAAAGTTGAAATTTGACCTTGACCTAGTTTGTGCTTTTCCTTTCACCTTTCTATCTGCAACGATTGTGAAGATATTTGATGGACAGACAGATAGACGGACGGACGAACACACAAACACTGACAATTACAATACATCACCGCTTCGCGTAAATGTAAAAACGTCAGTACTGACAGCTTTTATATCAGGGACAGTGATATTTTACCTGTTGGTATCAGCAACTACCTCCACAGGCAAACACAACCCTCATGTACTGAAAAGAAGACTAAACGATAGCCGCCTGTCAGAGATAAAACTACTCTTGTTGTGTTTGCTTGCAGATCTTTTCCCTGGGATACTGCCCAACAGGAGAATGGCTCGCTGTGGGGATGGAGAACAATAATGTAGAAGTCTTACATGTCACCAAACCTGACAAGTACCAGCTCCACCTGCATGAAAGCTGCGTGCTCTCACTCAGATTTGCTCACTGTGGTAGGAATTTTTTTTTTTTAAAATCTGTAACGATAATTCAAACATTACAACATCCTTCCTAGTGGTGTTCCTGGAGAGATTTTTAATGGTGGACATGATTCTTCCAGAAACAAACAATCTTGTCCTAGAATGGGGATATTGGTTTGTTGATCAAATTATATATGAGTGATGACATGCTGAGTGATTATTTGCTGTAGAGCAGCAGGTTTATAGTAAATGAAGGATGGGAGTAATGTTTCTATTACAAGTGAAGACACCAGTTTGTCTGTCAGTGCACTTCTGTTAATAAATGCTTTCTGGTAGGAAAATACAGCTGTGGTTATTTGTCTGGTGCAAAAATCTCTTTGAAATAGAATGGCAATCCCCGTTCATGTTATTTGTCTTAAATTATTAACACATCTTGGTGTGGTTTTCTATCCTCTCTAGGGAAATGGTTTGTGAGCACAGGGAAAGACAATCTGCTCAATGCATGGAGAACCCCATATGGAGCAAGCATATTCCAGGTGAGTGTGGTGGAATGTCGCAGAAGAACACAACATCATGCGTGACAGTGAAGGCTGCAAAGGTTACAAAAACAGTTCAAACATTTTAGTACAGACTGGAAATCTGCAGACACTGGTAGAAACTATAAATGTTAAAAAAGTGTTCAAGGGCAGCTTTTTTCAACTTGAGAATAATAAACCGTTCAAGTTAATACCCCCAAAAATACCCGGAGGTGAGCTAACAGTGGGAGGTGTCAGCTCATCTCCGGAGCACTGCCGAGGCACCCTTGAGCAAGGTGCCGTCCCCTTTACAAATTGCTCATTTGAGGCGCACCAAGAAGGAGCTGCCTGCCACTCTACCTCCCCTGCATGCCTACAGGCCCCTTTGTGTGTGTGTGTGATACAGGGGCCTGTACTCACAAATATGTATGCATGCGTTTGTAATCAGTAGCTAGAGTGTGCTTTCTTAATTTCCCTTTGGGGATCAAACCAGTATATAAAATTAAAAAAATTTAAAAAAAAATTATTCCTAAGCGTGTGTTTGTACTCTTAGTTTTTGCAGTTATTGACAAGTTCAGCTCTGGTTTGTCACACATGGCTTTGTTTCCTTTTGACTTTCTTTTTCTCTAGCCTGTTAACAGACATCTTTACTCTCCTCCTTACAGTCAAAGGAGTCATCCTCAGTGCTGAGCTGCGACATCTCTATCGATGATAAGTACATTGTGACGGGCTCGGGAGACAAGAAGGCGACTGTCTACGAGGTCAACTACTAGGAGGGCAGCGCTCATGCAGTGATGAGGCCATCCTTCCACCCTGGTCTTCTGGACTGTCCACGTCACCTGTGTGCAATCTTTAATATATGTAAATGGACTTAATGGAGTTAACCAAACAGACTGAGTCTTTCATGGAAGGTCACCTTTTGATCTCTGGGCTGGTCATAGATCAAAATGAACAAGCAGAACTAAACACAAAGGGTTTTTTTTGTTCCTGAGTGGCTTTTTCTTTTTGAGAGGATGAATGAATGCTTTTGTGCAGTCAATATGGAGAGGATGCTGTTAAACTAGATAACATCCCTTCACAGATTTAGTCCTACATCACACTCGTTTTTGTTTTTCAACACATTTGTACAGACAAGCATCGACCATATGAACAAGTATATCCAAGGCTAATCTGTGCTCAAAACACAGGACTGTCTTTTATTTTTCGTTGGCTCTGTGTGACACTCCAGTGCTCAACTACTGTATGCCAAATTTGCCTTTGTAAATGTTGAAATATTTTCGTTATGGTCATCTGAATCAGTAAAATCAGCTGTCCTCGCTTGAAAAACATGTTTTACATCTTTTTTTTAATTTTTATTTTATTTTCACATTAACCAGTCAGGGGACTGATCACTTTATCTAACAGGGACCACATTATAAAGACAGATGACAACAAGAACCAAGACAGTCAGAGACTGCAACATCCTGCGAAGGGTACCCTGAAAGTACTATCTGACAAATGCATAGCTTTGACCTTTCAGGGTAGGTCACAGTTATGCACTAGCTTTGACCATAGATCAAAGCTAGTGTATAGGTAGATCAAAGCACTATCTTTGACCTATGGTCTTACTCACACTGGCCCTCTCCCTTGTCTTTCTATCTTATCCGGTTCCTTAGTGTACAAAAGTTGAAATTTGACCTTGACCTAGTTTTCTCAAGATGAAGGTCAACATCTCATTTTCATCCCCTTTGCCGCCCGAGTAATGTGCTTTTTGTTTCATCTTTCTATCTGCAACAGTTGCGAAGATACATTATTTGGTGGATATAGGAGCGAACGAACGAATGGACAAACACACGAACACTGACAATTACAATACATAAACCAGTCAGTGATTTGAAGCAGGATGTAATTACTCTGTTATGGTAGTAGACTCTCATGAACACAGGGGACCGGCATGGTTGCATCCTAGTTCTGACTTCCAGTCATCCCGGTGAGCTTTCCAGGTTACAAGAAAAGACTCCAAAAATTTACAGCACTGCCAGAAAGAGTCGGACACCACATACTGAAATGCAACATGTTCATTAGAATACCACCCAGATGTCATGATAACCTAAGCTAGGCTAGCTTTGGACAGAAGTGTTGTAGTGATTTTCTCATCTTATTTTCAGCGAGTAAGAAATTAATCATGTGTCCCAGGAGGTCATGCTATCCTTTCAATTTGTCTATTTCGTCTTTACCAACTGTATGTTCATTAAAAATCTGTACATATTTTCTGTTGTAACTCTTCTTTATTCTGGGTAAATTGCCAGTTCTCTCTGTGCATATGTGTGTGTGTGTGTGTGTGCATATATGTGTGTGTGTGTGTGTGTGTGTGTGTGTGTGTGTGTGTGTGAGTTTGCACGTGCGTGTTTGCATGCATGTAGACGCTGTCCTAGTGAATAACAACATGACCCAACGTATGACCTTTGCACGTTGATCTCTGTCAGTTCAGAAGTTTCTGGATGCTCGATGGTTTTCCTTTTGACAGATTTCATTAATAGCTGTTCGATTGGTGTTTTGGGCTGAATCGTCCAGTTATTTCTTGTTTAACCTGTTTTTTGTTTTTTTGTTGCATCAATGGATGCAGAAATGTTCAGTTCAAACTTGTTTAGATCTACTTCCATTGGCTTGAAGAAAAAAAACAGTGCCTTTATGCTGCCGGTCATCTGACGTTTTTACAGAGATGTTGCAGTGGTTATTTTGTAAAATAAACATTCCAGTGTCCATTTTAAACGTCCATTATGGTTTTAAAAAATGGAAAAGATAATCCTGATTGTTCACCCTTGTTTTAACAATTTGTCTTAAGGTTGTTGGATCAAACTCCTTCAAGTTTCTTTCCTGCTGCTTTGCTAAACGCATGCATGTGAAATATACACTATTCATGGCTGCAGCTGATTCAGTCTGATAGTTTTAAGCATGGTGCCATTGTCTAGATGATTTTGAAGTTTTTTTCTTTTTGTGTTTCTCTTTCTGCTTTCAAAATATGTTGTTGCTACTCTGTCTCTTCTGCATGACTAAAAGCCGCAAAAAAAAAGATGCTAAAAATGAAGAAAATCAGTCTAGATCGAGAAACACCATTCAACCACTGCAGGTGAATTCAGAAAACACACTTTATTGTAAAGTTGGAGTCTAAACCCAACCTTCTGCTTCAGCTACTGTGAGATTCATTATTTTTCAGATTATATTTTATTTCTTTTTGAGGAATTACTTTTTATTCAGGACAACCGAGTTACCTTGAAAACTACAAACAAACACAACTGTAAAGATTAATTTGTAATTTTTTTAATCCAGGGTTCAATCCAAGTGTCATAAATGCATCTTTTTTATATACAATTTATGGACCTTTTGAATGTCCTTGATCAGTAAATCAAGAAGCAACTAAACTGCAGAGAGACAGGTCCTCCTTACTGATTCTTCTTCTTTTCCTTTCGGCTTTTCCCTTCAGGGGTCACCACAGCGAATCAGTTGCCTCCATCTAACCCTGTCTTCTGCATCCTCTTCTCTCACACCAACTATCTTCATGTCCTCTTTCACTACATCCATAAACCTCTGTTTTTACTGATTATGAGATTAAAATAACAATGAGGCCAATCTCATATGTACTGCAACAATATTTCATCATGTCCTTATCATTGATGCCCCTAAAACCTTTTCCTCTGGCTCACTGCAGTTCTTTATCTTGATGTAGCCCTGCGTTTAGTAGGGCAAAGATTATTATTAACAAATCATTAATAAATAAATAGTTAATACATAGTTAATAAATATTTGATAAAATAAAAATATTAATATCATTTCACAGATAAAATACGCTGGGTAATGCATTTTTTAAATGTTTAATTCATGTTGGAGGAAAACTCACTATTATGTTGAATTATTATGTTATTACTTGTTTGATGAAGTGTGTGGTGTATTCTCTGTATTGCTGGGGATACTGTCAGGGAATTGGTTTGATCCTGTAGAGGTGTGGAAGTGTCAAGGAGAGGTGGCAGTAGAGTTTCTGACTGGGTTGTTCAACAGGATCTTAGATAGTGAGAAGATGCTTGAGGAATGGAGGAGAAGTGTGCTGGTGCCCATTTTTAAGAACAAGGGAGATGTGCAGAGTTGTGGCAACTACAGAGGAATAAAGCTGATGAGCCATACAATGAAGTTATAGGAAAGAGTAGTGGAAGCTAGACTAAGGGCAGAAGTGAACATTTGTGAGCAGCAGTATGGTTTAATGCCAAAAAAAGAGTACTACAGATGCAGTAGTAGTACAGAAGTAGAAGTACAGAGAAGGCCAAACAGAGCTGCATTGTGTTTTTGTAGATGTGGAGAAAGCTTATGACAGGGTGCCCAGAGAGGAACTGTGGTATTGTATGAGGAAGTCTGGAGTGACAGAGAAGTATGTTAGAACGGTGCAGGACATGTATGAGGACTGTAAGACAGTGGTGAGGTGTGCTGTAGGTGTGACATCAGGGACCAGCTCTGAGCCCCTTCTTGTTCACACAGTGTTATGAACAAGGCCCCTGAAACACAGCACACTAGGGGCCTGTAATCATGCAGTTAGTCTAGGGGAGGAAGAGTGACGGGTCGCGCACGGAGGTCGCGCCCCACATGAGCAACTTGTGGTGGGGACGGCGCCTTGCTCAAGGGCGCCTCGCTCAAGGGCGCCTCGGCAGTGGCTGAGAGGTGAGCTGACACCTCCCACTGTCAGCTCACACTCCAAGGGATGTCATGGCGGGAGCGGGAATCGATCCACTGATGGCCGGGCAATCCGTCTTCAAGACATCTGCTCTACCGCTGAGCCACTGCCGCCCCTGATTCCTTTTGTCAGCTGCTGTCTTAGCTTTAATTGAAGAAATTTATATTTATAATTGAACTGATGTGAATAGAAAGGTTTTTGAGGTTAATTTGGGTGAGAAAAAATTGTTTTTCATAAAAGAAAAAATACTTGCCAATGCCCACCTGCATTTTCTACTAATATAATAACTGCTGCAATCCTCATCTCATTAAATATAAAATACCTTTTGGTTTTGCTTTGCTAATATAAAGAGTCAAACCTCATTTACTTCATCTGCTTGCTAAACATTAGCGGATTAACCTGACACAGAAATGATGTTATACACAATAATGAAATGTGGAGCTCTTCTGATCTCATGAAGTTATTATGAATTTATTCTAAACATGTAATATTTCACTATTATTGAAAAGGGAAACTTTCTCATAGCTGAACTTTTTCATTTCTTGCTTTTGCCCTCTTATGTTTTTCTAGACTGTAATTGATTTTATTAAATTATCGTGTGGAACATTTTGTCTGTCTGATTTTCCTTTCTAATTAATGTGAGTGTTTTTAAGAACATTATTTGTGTTCTTAACAATGTAACTAATTACAATGAAAACACTGGGAGTCAACAAATTCTAGTCTTGGATGTGATTGGTAGTACAGTATTAGTATTCTGAAATATTGTAGTAGTAATGGTAATACTGTAGTGGTACATGTATTTCTGATCTTCGTCCATTCTAACTCAGTTAAATCATTTGAAAATATCTTTTTGACCTAACAGAGTTAACTTTTTCTTCCACACATTGTCTTTTGATTTGCATTTTTAATGATTTTTCTCTATCTGTAATGTTTTTCCGTCACTATCAGCTGATTTTCTGCCATCCAGGTCACGGGTGTTGCTGGAGCTGATCGCAGCTGACTCCACATTGTGGAGCCTGTGGTGCGTTTAATTTGCTATATGATCTGTGATCTGTGGGTTTGTTCTTCAAGTGACCAGATTCCTTCCCTGCACAAAGCTCACATGTTTGTGTTTGTTTGTCTGATAATGAATTCATTCAATTTGTCTTTGTCCCGCTGTAAATTCCCAGGGAATTAAAATTCTAATGATATATTAAGTGTACTGCCTGGAACCTGCTGGTGGCCCCTACAGACATTTATATTAGAAGTAATTCTTTTGGTCTCTAGCCCTTGATAGAAACAAACGGCGGTGTGTTCTGGAAAATAATCAAACAACAGGTTCTTATCATTTTCTTTGTTTACTCAAATCTACTGAAATGTCCCTCAGTATCGCCGTTCTAACCTGCTACTACTGTCCTCTCATAGTCTCAGCAGAGAGATGTACTGAAGACACTGGCCACTTACATCACTTAAATAAGCTAGATTGTGTGTGCTGAGGCTATTTGGATCAATTGAAAGGAACTTTATTTTCAATACATTTTCATAAGGATCAAGGATCAACATTGCATCAAACTGCTTTAACCCTATCGTCCATCTTTATGTTGATACTGTGCATTATGGTTACAAACACATTTGTCATGAATGTCTGTGCAGGACATTAATATTAATTTTAGTGTCTGAAAATTCAACACAAAGTAAGAAAGATACTAAACACAAAAAAGCACCAGTACAACAGTGTAAGCATCGTGTCCGAAGTATCCCCTGCCTCGGGCCCAAAGTCTGCTGGAATAGGCTCCAGCAACCCTGCGACCCTCGACAGCGGAAGAAATGGATACTGAAGGTCCTATAACTATAACTAACCCTGTGATAGATATTAGAACCTACAACCGGACTGCATTTGGGGCCATCCACCTTTCAGACTAATACTTATGGTAATGATGATATTGGTCAGGACATGTAAACTAACAATTGGTTGTCACATGAGTCACATCAAACTTATAAAACAAAGAACTGTCAATGTTGTGTTCACAATTGAAAATTGATCATTTAAATAATAACAAGCACGCACGCAAACCATATCCTCTTCTGCCTATATGCAAGATGAACTGAAATCTCTCGTCATTCCCTTTTTGAAAAGAGATAATGATGCTCGTTTCTCACCTCAAAGACATTACCGGCCTTGAATGTGGGATATCAAAACACCACAGAGTGCCCTTAACCTCTCGCCAATGAATGCGTACAGCCTTGTTAAGATGAACAAGTCTTGAATTAATCAGCACCCCTCCCTGCAATAATTGTTAGCATCAGTTCTAGTTATTTATGATCCATTTGAATTGTAGAAAATGGTCAAAACTTTCATCTCATCAAATTCTATCAGACCCAATCTGTCATGCACCCTCACTAACCTCTTTCATAGATGCAATAACACTGAAAAAGTCAAAAATGGAAGGGATTAATGAGCCAGGTGTAACAAGGACAGGTTTATGTGAGTTCAAATGAAATACTGCAATTTCATTGCAGCTACGAAGAGATGATCAAGGTGCAGACATGTGTTAGAAGGTTAGGTGCTGTTCAGCCTTTTGATTTCAGAAAAAAAAATTGTTCAACATACAATCAGTGTCCATGAACACAAATAAGTAAGCTAAACAGGTATGGCAACAGAAAATCCAAATCCAGCAAACAAACCCTCAAAAAAGCAACAACAAAAACTGACAGTCTTGTGCTATGCTGGTGATAATCATTTTAGATGTGTCAGGACACATATTAACAGTGATGGGAGCAGCCTTTTTTCATACCTTTCCTGTGGGCCTGTACTGACAGAAAAAACAGTGGTCCAGTAATAAGTAGACAGGTGGGCAGGTATGAGTGGGCACTGTGACTTCTAACGCCATCCATCCATCCACCCATCCACCCATCCACACATCCATCCACCCATCCATCCATCCATCCATCCATCCATCCATCCATCCATTATCTACTGCTTATCTGGGGCTGGATTGCGGGGGCAACAGTCTCAGCAGGGATGCCCATACTTCCCTCTCCCCAGACACCTCCTCCAGCTCCTCCGGGGGGAGCCCGAAGCGTTCCCAGGCCAGCCGAGAGACATAGTCCCTCCAGCGTGTCCTAGGTCTTCCTCGAGGTCTCCTCCCAGTAGGACATGCCCGGAACAGGTCCAGGTGCCATCTGGAACAAATGCCTGGGTCACCTCAGCTGGCTCCGCTCGAGGCGGAGGAGCAGCGGCTCTACTCCGAGCTCCTCCCTGGTGACTGAGCTCCTCACCCTATCTCTTAGGGTGTGCCCAGCCACTCTACAGAGGAAACTCATTTCAGCCGCTTATATCTGGGATCTTGTCCTTTCAGTCATGACCCAAAGCTCATGACCATAGGTGAGAGTAGGAATGTAGATTAACCAGTAAATCGAGAGCTTCTTCTTACGACTCATCTCCTTCTTCACCACGACAGACCTATACAGCGACTATACACCGATCCATCTGTCAGTCTCACGTTCCATCCTTCCCTCACTCGTGAACAAGACCCCAAGATACTTAAACTCCTCCACTTGGGGCAAAGACTTTCCACCAACCTGAAGAGGGCACACCACCCTTTTACGGTCGAGAACCATGGCCTCGGATTTAGAGGTGCTGATCCTCATCCCACTCGCGTCACACTCTGCTGCAAACCGTCCTGTGCATGATGAAGGTCCAGGTTTAACTAGGCCAACAGGACAACAGCGTCTGTAAAAAGCAGAGATGAAATCCTTTGGTCCCCAAACAGACTCCCTCCGGACCCTAGTTGTGCCTAGAAATTCTATCCATAAAGATTATGAACAGAACCGGTGATAGAGGGCAGCCCTGCCAGAGTCCAACATGCACCTGGAACAAGTCTGACTTACTGTCGGCAATGCGAACCAAGCTCTGGCTTCGGTCGTACAGGGACTGGACAGCCCTCAGCAAGGGGCCCTGGACCCCATACTCCCAAAGCACTCCCCAAAAGATACCACGAGGGACACGATCGAATGCCTTCTCCAGATCCACAAAACTCGATGGAGAGTGTAGAGCTGGTCCGGTGTTCCACGACTGGGATGAAAATCGCATTGTTCCTCCTGAATCCGCGGTTCGACTATCAGTCTAATCCTCCTCTCCAGTACCCTGGAGTAGACTTACCCCAGGAGGCTGAGGAGTGTGATCCTCCTATAATTGGAACACACCGCCCGGTCCCCCTTTTTGAAAAGAGGGACCACCGCCCCGGTCTGCCAATCCAGAGGTACTGTCCCCGACTGCCATGCGATGTTACATAGACATGTCAACAATGACAGTCCCTGCACATCCAGAGACTTGAGGTACTCAAGGCAAACCTCATCCACCCCCGGTGCTTTGCCACTGAGTTTGGCAACCACCTTGGTGACTTCAGCTTGGGTAATGGACGCGTCCACCTCTGACACCTCAGCCTCTGCTTCCTCTCTGTAGGACATGTCAGCGGGATTGAGGAGATCCTCAAAGTATTCTTTCCATCTCCCGACAATATCCCCAGTTGAGGTCAGCAGCTCTCCACCTCTACTGTAAACAGTGTTGGCTGTGCACCGCTTTCCCCTCCTGAGGCACCGAATGGTTTGTCAGAATTTCTTCGAGGCTGACCGATAGTCTTCCTCCATGGCCTCCCCGAGCTCTTCCCAGACCCGAGCTGCTTTTGCCTCTGCGACTACTCAAGCTGCAGTACACCTGGCCAGCCTGTACTTGTCAGCTGCCTCCGGAGTACCACAATTCAACAAGATTTAATAGGACTCTTTCTTCAGCTTGACGGCATCCCTTACTTCCGGTGTCCAGCCTCCTACGAATCTGAGAGAAGCTCTCCCGGAGGTGGGAGTTGAAGACCTCACTGACAGAGGGTTCTGCCAGACATTCCCAACAGACTCTCAAAACACGTTTGGGCCTCTCAAGTCTGTCCGGTCCCCTGCTCTGCCAGCGGATCCAACTCACCACTAGGTGATGATCGGTTGACAGCTTTGCCCCTCTCTTCACCCAAGTGTCCGACACACGCAGTCAGAGGTCTGATGATACGACAACAAAGTCGATCATCGACCTCCGGCCTAGGGTGTCCTGGTGCCATGTGCACTTATGGACATCCGTGTGGTTGAACAAGGTGTTCGTTATTTTTAAACTGTGACTAGCACAGAAGTCCAATAACAGAACACCACTTGTGTTCAGATCGGAGAGGCCGTTCATCCCAATCACACCTTTCCAGGTCTCACTGTCAGCACTTTGGTTGACTGTGGTTGTTGTAAAGTGCTTTACAAATAAAGGTGGATTGGATTTTATTGGAAAAAAAAAAAGATGAATGGATTGCCCACGTGAGCATTGAAATCCCTAAGGAGAACAATGGAGTCCCCAGTCGGAGCACTATTCAGTACCCCTTCCAGGGACTCCAACAAGTCCAGGTATTCCGCACTGCCATTTGGCCCGTAGGCTGAAACGACAGTGAGGCACCTGTCCCCAACCCGAAGGCGTAGGGGGGCGACCCTCTTATTCACCGGGGTGAACTCCAACATGTGATCGCTGAGCTGCACAAGCAAGCCCACACCAGCTCGCGGCCTCTCACCTTGGACAACACCGGAAAAGTGGAGAGTCCAGCCCCTCTCAAGGGTTTGGGTACTGTATCTAGTCAGTACCTCTCAACTTCCCTCACAAGCTCTGGCTCCTTTACCCCCAGTGAGGTGACATTCCATGTCCCTAGAGCTAGACTCTTTGTCTGGGGATTGGATCGTAGGGCCCCTGATGACTGCCACCCAATCCACATTGCATCTGTCCCCTACAGTTTCCTCGTTGGGTGGTGAGTCCACCGGATGTTGGGCCCACATCATCCTTTCGGGCAGAGCCCGGGCGGGCCCCGTGGGCAGAGGCCCGGCCAACAAGCGCTCGCATACGAGCCCTAACCCCGGGCCTGGCACCAGGATGGGGCCCTGGTTGCGCCATACCGGGTGACGTCATGGTTCTTGATTTTTTACTCATCATAGGGGTTTTTGTGCTGCTCTTCGTTTGGCCCGTCACCCAGGACCTGTTTGCCAAGGGAGACTCTAGCAGGAGCATAAAACCCCTGACAATATAGCTCCTGGGATCATTCAGGTACTCAAACTCTCCCACGATAAGATGGCAGCTCTTGGAGGACTTCTAATGCCATACTATGTAATTCCATGCAGATCAATTATATTGCTTGCTTGCTTGTCCATTTATTCTGCCTTAGTGTGGGAAAAATATTACTGCATAGAGCCATATTTCTATTTCCGATTGAGATTAGAATTTTAGTCTGATTTTAGTCTGTAAGGTCCTATATTTTATGCAGAAGCAGTTATCTTGTGGCCTGACACCTGTTTGTTCGAAGCCATTACTGCTGAAGGAGTATAAAAGCTAACTGCATCCATATTTATTGAGTAAGGCAAAAACTCCTGGCATATCAAAGGTAATTATCCCTTCTGGCATACTGTATGTTTTAAGGGAAGGAATGGCTGAAGGATACACAGCAGTGGAACCACCACTGTCTCCTTGGCTTTTTCAATCCCATCAAATAAATGATGAATGGATGAATGAATGAAATTTACTTTGGTTGTTCATATTTCACATTTAAAAAACAAAACATATTTCAATTGTACTAATAGTAACCAAAAAAGGACTGGGCTGAAGCAAATTGCTTATATAAACTCACCCTGGTTATATAAGCCCACCCTGGTTAATGATCAATGAGTTCCACTGAAATTTTATGATCAAAGCTTAGCAGCCTCTAGAAATGCATAAAGGCATGGTGTCCTTTTCATCAATGTCACCCTCCCTGTTATAAAAATCTACTCAGTGCCAGATAAATGAAAATGGTTATGAAGAGGGCAAAAGAATGTAGTGCAGATATACTGTAAAAGCTTGATTTTATGAAGATGGGCTGGTTTGGAAAACACTGATTAGAATGTGATCAATTTCTAATTATGCTGGACATTCAGCTCAAAAAGCAGCTTGACACCAGTAAAAATACAATATTTCATCTACAAATGTACGTTAATTCCAAATGTTGTTACAGTAACACTCCCAAAAATTTTGGGATGAGAACAACAAAAGACTGGAAAAAATTTTCATTAAGAAATAGATTGACGCTAATCTCCACAGCTTTATGAGCAAGAATGACGAGCACACCTAATGTAAAGCTGTAAGCTAAATCCATTTTACAAGTACAGTATGTGGCATGATTGCTTAATCCAATTTACATGTCTGCTAGGAAAGTGGACAATTTGCAAGCTGCAAGTGCTCTTAATATAAATTTTTTAAGTAGGGTGGCTCATTCCCACATTGCATCGCCACCTTTCCTCCTTCTTTCCCTCTTTTGGCTGTTTGAAGAGCTGGTTGTAGAGCTGTAACACGAGTATCATTCAACATAATGGTGGAGCATCCTCCTCCACATCTCTCACTTAGATCACTTAGTCTACATCAACAGTTCAGCGCTGTACTCTGCCAGAACACAGCATGTCCACAATTGGAGATTAAACTGAGACTAGACCTGTCAGCTTGTACTAAAATTCCACGCTATAAGACCGTTGTTTTCCTACTTACTTAGCATGGATATTGTTAGAGCACACAGTACCCATGCTGGCCAGAAGGTTTGTCTAATTGCACATAAAAGATGACACTCAGAGTCGATAATATAGCCAACTCTATTGTCACAGCTGTTTCTGTCAGTGTTGGATGTACTGTTTGAGCAGATTAAGCATTGTTCATTTTTCAATCAGCTGAAAAGGTAATAAAAATGAATTTATTCACATTCTACAGGTGATGGGAGAAGGTTCCCATGTGAAAATGTCAAGACTTAAGCAAACAAAAACAATGATTTAAAATTACAAGTAAAAAATAAGAAAAACCTACCTGTCCTTCTAATTTGAATTAACTAACACGTAAAAGTCAAGCACAAATGCTTTAACAATACTGTAATGCTGGATAACTGATGAATGTCTGGCACTGAATGGTTTTACCTTTTGCATGTCTTGATTTTGTGCATTCTAGGTGATGCTCCACATGACATCTGTGTGTGTTTCTCATGACAGCTGTACCTACCTGCTGGTGATATGCGGTGAGGTTCATGGCTGGTGAGGCACTGACTTCATCATAATCAGATAAAGATGTTTACGAACACATGAATGTATAGTGTAGCTTTTTCACCATTTAATAAGCAACGGTGAACAGGTTATTTTTAAAGTCTCATTGCAGAATTATTTACATATACAAACTGTAACACACAAATAAGCAAATTTGATATGTTGTTACCTACATGTTTTTTTATATGTTATGTTTACTTATAAATGAAGTCCATGCACAGCTCCTTCTGAACAAAAGCGTCAACAATTTTTTGAGTTGTGATATGTAATCCTCCATTTTTATAGTAAGGCAATGCGAGTGGAAAACAAATGAATGGCTGTACTTGACGCTCTGACTGTAGTTTACTGTCACTTATTCTACGGCTGAGGAAGAAGAGTCCTCGGCCGAATCCCTGGGACCACCAGTGCCCCCTACCATGAGGCACAAGAACTGCGTGCCTCACTTCTGGCCTTTTCCCGGTCGTTTCAGGACCGGTCAACTCAAGAAAGACGTTTCGCCAGTGGCGGGCCGTGCATTTCACACCTAGGCCTTCAGTGATAAATATAACCTATAATACTATAAGCTGCTCCCACCACTGCCACTAATGTAGTGTTCAGGACTGAGGTGTTTATAACTTCTCTCAAATGGGACAAAAACCGGAGTCAGCCCCACTCCTGTTATTGTCACTCACACAGAAGAACCCCGCATGTCACAACAAAACCGACTGAAACGACCATCATTTATGACACCACAGCTAGAGAAACCAAATACAGACATACACTAACACACTACTAGATGTTGCATCAACTCTATCATGTATAAAATGGGCTATCTTCCAGTAGGGAAACAAGCCTCTTTGTGTATTTCCACTACAATCACACAGCTGAGCAAGTGTGCCACATTATTTACATGCATCGGAGAAGAGCAAGAATTTTTTTTTTGTATATTTGTCATTTTATTTCATTACAATTGATTTGATATAAATGAAATTGAATTACAAGAACATTAAATATGAAAATTCAAATAAATGAAATGCTTGTACTCACCGAAACAGCTGTTTAAATGGCTTATTTAAACGCAAAATCCATTCCCCTTTCTGTCCTCAAGAACACTCCGTTAGCTTGAACAGGTTAGTTCAGATTAGCTAGAACAGGTTAGCTAGAACAGGTTAGCTCCTTCAGGGATCGGACCCTCCTCTCACTAGAGCTTCTCTTCAAATGTGCTTCTGCATAGTGCCGTCTTCTTAGAGTGAGTATCCAATCACAGGACACATACATCTCAGGTGAACGTGAGGCCAGCTAGAAGGCCTTAGCATCGGCAACTCGTGATCTGATTGGCTATCGCATCTGTCTATTAACTATATGTTCCCATTCACTCACAGTGCAGGGAGACCTGCATTCTAGATTCTGAAGGCCCTGGGCAGATTTCATTCAACCTGGCAACACAAGCTAGCTGAATTCTGATTGGATAAAACCTCTCTAACCTAAAATAGAACACTGACCCAGTGTTGGCCGATTTTATATTATATCCAAATGTACAATTAAATATTTATAAACATATTTGAATAAATTTATTTAAAGAAAACACATTAAAATGTAATTAACTGTTATCATAAATATCATGATTTCTGGTTATGTTAGACCAGCAGAGAAGGCCTTGCTGGCCCTGACTACCCACGACTGCATTACACACAAAAAAACCCCCACTGTACATTATATACATTAGCTAAATTATGGAAATATAGTTCATAGAGCAAACATGTTTGAACATTTTAATAGTGACATATAGAGAGAGAGCATTATGGTCTCACTTTATAGTATGACAGCACAGCTATTCGATCCATTGTGCAATTCATAGTGAGGCTCACCTGGCTGGTTACTCACCACAGGCCTGTTCTCTGTATTTCAGCGGTAAATATGAAAATTCAGCAGTTTTGAGTAAAAATAACCTAAAAATGGTGACGTTAAAAGGAAAATAACGATATAATTCACATCACTGGATAAATATAACCATTTATTTCTTCCATTTTCTGTTTTTGTCTTTCAGGCCTCCCCTACCTCCCCTGACTGCACGTCACTGGTACTTGCAGCACAGCGCACACTCATCATTTGATGTAGGACGGAGAAAGTATCTTTAAACTTGAGAAGGACCTAAAGTTTCATAGTTGATGTCCTGAACTGGGAAATTCCAAAACATCGATGAAACAACTTCAGAATGAGAGAAAGTCCTGACTGTCATTTCAATTATTGTTGAATTTAAATATGTATTGTGAATAAATTTTTGTGTTTCCTGTTTCATTTCATGACCCTAACACAATAACTACTCCTAAAAAAAACTCTCCGTATTTAAATCAAAATTATACTATAAAAATAAGAGAGAAACATTTAGAAATGTGATGAAATATTTCACTTAATACTTTTCAATTTTAAATATTTCCTAAAATGTCAATGCCAAATAGCTAACCCTGAAGATACAGTTTCAAACTAAATTATCCTGCTATGAAACAGCAAATTGTACTGGCATTGTGTGAAAATATTGTAATAAAAGAAAAAAAAAACTTTTTAATAATAATCTTATCTCTCTTTTGTAATCTGACAAATTTGACCAAATCCTGGGCTTCTGAACCACTTTTCTGAACTCTGCTAGCGACCAACAAAATAGTTGACATAGCTGATATAGTAGAAAATACTTTAATAGTTGAATCTTCTTTTCCTTTCAGCTTTTCCCTTCAGGGGTTGCCTCAGCGAATCAATTGCCTCCATCTAACTCTGTCTTCTGCATCCTCTTCTCTCACACCAACTACCTTCATGTCCTCTGTCACTACATCCATAAACCTCCTCTTTGGTCTTCCCCTAGGCCTCCTGCCTGGCAGTTAAAAACTCAGCATCCTTCGACCAATATATTCACTATCTCTCCTCTGGACATGTCCAAACCATCTCAGTCTGGCCTCTCTGACTTTATCTTTAAAACCTCTAACATGTGCTGTCCCTCTGATGTATTCATTCCTGATCCTATCCATCCTGGTCACTCCCAAAGAGAACCTCAGCATATTCATCTCTGCTACCTCCAGCTCTGTCTCCTGTCTTTTCCTCAGTGACACTTTCTCTAGACCAAACAACATTGCTGGTCTCACCACAGTTTTATACACCTTTCCTTTCATTTTAGCTGAAACTCTTTTATCATACATCACACCTGACACTTTTGTCCACCCATTCCATCCTGCCTGTACATGCTTCTTCATCTCTTTTCCACACTCTCCATTGCTCTGGACTGTTGACCCTAAGTACTTAAAATCTTCCACCTTCTTGATCTCTTCTCCCTGTAACCTCACTCTTCCTCTTGGGTCCCTCTCATTCACACACATGTATTCTGTCTTACTGCGGCTAACCTTCATTCCTCTCCTTTCCAGGACAAACCTCCACCTCTCTAGCTTCTCCTCCACCTGTTCCCTGCTCTCACTGCAGATCACAATATCATCTGCAAATATCATAGTCCATGGAGATTCCTGTCTAACCTTGTCTGTCAGCCTGTCCATCACCATAGCGAACAAGAAGGGGCTCAGAGCTGGTCCCTGATGCAGTCCCACCTCCACCTTGAACTCCTCTGTCACACCTACAGCACACCTCACCACTGTCTTACAGTCCTCATACATGTCCTGCACCGTTTTAACATACTTTTCTGCCACTCCAGACTTCCTCATACAATACCACAGTTCCTCTCTGGGCACCCTGTCATAAGCTTTCTCCTGATCTACAAAAACACAATGCAGCTCCCTCTGGCCTTCTCTGTACTTCTCTATCAACATCCTCAATGCAAATACTGCATCTGTAGAACTCTTTTTTGGCATGAAACCATAATGCTGCTCACAAATGCTCACTTCTGCCCTTGGTCTAGCTTCCACTACTCTTTCCCATAACTTAATTGCATGGCTCATCAGCTTTATTCCTCTGTAGTTGCCACGACGCTGTACATCTCCCTTCTTCTTAAAAATGGGCACCAGCACACCTCTCCTCCATTCCTCAGGCATCTTCTCACTATCTAAGATCCTGTTGAACAACCCAGTCAGAAACTCTACCAAACCTCTACAGGTATATCACCAGGACCGACTGCCTTTCCACTCTTCATCCTCTTCAATGCCCTCCTCACTTCATCCTGACTAATCTTTGCTACTTCCTGGTGCACAGCAGTCACCTCTTCTAGTCTTTGTTCTCTCTCATTTTCCACGTTCATCAACTCTTCAAAGTACAGTAATACCTCTGTACTCGACCGCCTCTATACTCGACCAAATCGGTGCTCGACCAAAAAATTCGAGTAGAAAATGCATTGGACCTCGAACACATTTTCGGTACTCGACTAGCCAAGTCGACCCGAACGCGCTCCTCGGCTGCTCTCCTCGGCCAGCAGGTAAGCGTCAGTTCGACTCAGACCGCCAGCAGAGTAAGACGTACGCAAATTACGTACGCAAAGACGTACGGAAATTATAGCAAAATATGAAAGTGGTGTACGAGTGTCCGACCTCGCGTCGCAGTACGAAATGGCAAAGTCAACCATTTCCACTATCTTGAAGCAGAAGCAACTGACAATGGACAGGTTCCTTCTTAAAGAAAAGAGGAAGGCTACTGACCACCCAGATTCACCTCCACGGAAGAGAGAGAGAAGGGAGAAAACCCCTGAAGGCGCGTTACCTAGCGTCATCAACCACTCTCCAAAACGTAAAGTAAATTGTACAAAATGGTTTATAATGCTTTATCTTTATCATGTACTGCTTGTGCACATTTAAGTCTTCATTGTTGTTTAGATACACGTTCTTATAATATTTTAGGTATTTTTCTAAATGGTAAGAACGGATTAAAATACTTTCCATTATTTGTTATGGGAAAATTGGTTTTGGTGTTCAAACAAATCGGTGCTCAACCACCACCTCCGAACGGATTATGGTCGAGTACAGAGGTATTACTGTACTCTTTCCATCTTCCCATCACACTACTGGCACCTGTCAATACACTTCCATCCCTATCCTTAATCACCCTAACCTGCTGCACGTCCTTCCCATCTCTGTCTCTCTGTCTTGCCAACCTGTATTGATCAGTCTCTCCCTCCTTACTGTCCAACCTAGCATACAAGTCATCATAAGACCCTTGTTTATTCTTTGCTACCTCTACCTTCACCTTACGCTGCATCTCCCTGAACTCCTGTCTACTCTCCTCAGTCCTCTCAGTGTCCCACTTCTTCTTAGCTAACCTCTTTCTCTGTATACACTCCTGTACCTCCCCATTCCACCACCAAGTCTCTTTATCTACTTTCCTTCCAGATGACACACCAAGTACTCTCCTACCTGTCTCCCTGACCACATTAGCTGTAGTTGTCCAGTCATCTGGAAGCACCTCCTGACCACCCAGAGCGTGTCTTAACTCCTTCCTAAAAGTCATCAACACTCTTCCTTTTTCAGCTTCCACCATTTCGTCCTCTGCCTGCCTTTGCCCTCTTCATCTTCCTCACCACCAGAGTCATCCTATGCACCACCATCCTATGCTGTTTAGCTACACTCTCGCCTACCACTACTTTGCAGTCACTGATCTCCTTCAGATTACACCGTCTACACAAGATGTAGGCTACCATTCACTACTATTCACTGTAGCCATTTCCATCCTTTTTGCAAAGTCAACTACCATCTGTCCTTCTGCATTCCTTTCCTGGATACCAAACCTGCCCATCACCTCCTCATCACCTCTGTTTCCTGCACCAACATGTCCATTGAAGTCTGCATCAATGATAACTCTCTCACTTCTAGGTATGCTCTGCATCACTTCATCAAAGTCCAACCAGAATTTCTCAGTCTCCTCCAGCTCACACCCTACCTGTGGAGCATACCCACTAATAAAAAAAATAAAAAAAATAAATAAATAAAAATGACGAAACCAAAAGGAAAATCGGAGGATACTAACGACCAGATGGTCTCTATGAAAGAATTAAAGAGTGAGTTAAATAGCAACTTTGATAAAAAAGTTGGGAGAAAAGTTGGTGCTAGACGCCTTGTAAGAATTTAAGGAAAAAGTGAAGAAAATGCAGAAAGACATGGATGAAAAAGACCGAAAAATTGTTGTTTGGAACAGGGACAACAAAGAATGGATGATTTGGAACAAAGCATTCGTGTAAATGATGTGATCATCACTGGAATCAAAATCAAGCCAATGAATTACTGTACAGAAATCCTGTGGCTAGCGCTGACATTGAATCTCTGGAGCAACAAGTGAGTTCTCAATTGAGGGATCCGGACCAGATTGAGACATGTTACCCATTACCATCTGGAGGTAGGAGACCACCTGCAGTGCTGATAAAATTCTACAATCGTAAACACAAGATTGCTCTTCTGAAACAAGGCTTCAAACTGAAAGTAAAAAATGTCTACATTAATGAGAATCTCACTAAAAAGTAACCACGGGATTAACTTTGAGACGTTAAAGAGCATGTTGATATTTTTTGACAATATAATACGGCGTGAAACTGTTAAAGTGTCTGCAACAAACTGGTTAATTCTTGTATAAATTCTGTCTGCTGAAAGAGGTTAAAATGATCATTATATTCTTGTGGAGAACACTGGCAAGGTCAACTTCTTGTTTTGACTATCTATGATGTTAACAAACCTTGTGTTCCTAGGAAGAATGTAAACATGGTTATACTCTAGGGCAGGGATTCCCAAAGTGTGGTGCGCGAGCTGCCGCTAGGGGGTGCGCGAGTGTAATGGCAGCTGAGCACCTTGAAATACATAAATAATTAAATAAATGTTTTAAACACTTTTTAATGGAGGATCAACAGTTTAAATATTTAAATTCATTCACGGAAATCATTTGTAATTTTCAATTAAAAAACGTTTTGGGAAAATTTGAAATAAAAAAAAATACCCAAAATGCACTTGGCTTTCTCCTAGCTACGTGCTAGCTTGTTGTAATAGCAAGAACAATAATATGCCGAAATGCATTACTGGTTGAAAACGGGCAGTATTAAATGTGGGAGAAATGAAAGAGGACAGGATACATTGGCCCAACTGAGAGCTGTGCCGTCTACCAGGCTGAAGAAATCGAGCAGGAAAAAGAGAGTGATGATGACGAGACAGGGGAAACTGAAAATGAGGAGCACAGAACACAGAAAACCCGGACACTTCATCGGGAGAAGGGGGTAAAGAACACAATGAGAATCGTACTTGAAAGAGAAAATATGATGTTGAACTTTGGCCTATGTTATTTTGATTCTTTGTGGCGGAATAGCATATTTTTTACCATTTAATAACTGTTAGTTTGTTAAATAGGTCTATTTGTTACATAGCAGGGCTCGAAATTGCGCCCATTTTGGTCGCATATGCGCCCAAATTTATATCAGTGAGACTATTAAATATATTTAGGAGCACCGGTGCGACTAGGGAAAAAAAATCTGGTGCGCCTTTTTTTGTGAGACCGCGCTCCTGTGGTCCTGCCAGGAAACAATGAGAGCGCTGCTGCGGCTGCTCTCCTGGGGGAGTGATATAGGAGGAACGGAGATGGACAGAGCGTCTCTATCGCTCCGTCACTGCCTTGCTTTTGGGTTGGTGCTCCTGAAGTCTTTGCTGGTGCTACTACCTTCTACATTTGGGAGCACCAGTGCTACCAAGAAAAAAAGTTAATTTCGAGCCCTGCATAGTAATAACTGCTGTTCATCACTCATCTGTAGTCGGCTCGCTCGGTGACGATTTTGACTTAAAATATTATTATTGTCATTTTTATATTGTTACTATTATTCTCCCCACCGTTTCTAAAGTGAGAAATCATTAGGCCCATTATTGCACAATCTATTCTGTGTTAACAGGAGCCTATATTATTAAACTTGATACCTATATTCTTTTTTTTCTTCATGTTTTGGGCATTGGGGTGCATCAGCTAAGTCGGGAGGTAGAAGTGGGTGCGCGGACTGAAAAGTTTGGGAACCGCTGCTCAAGGGTAAAAGGCTGATATTTGGAAGTGGATAAGGGTACAAACGTCTGTCAAAATTCAATGTATGAGCTGGTTGAAGACTTTTAATGTCTGAGTTTGTTGATTACATATTCTAATGAGAGAGATGTTTTGTTGATAATTTAGGGGACGGGGATGGCTTCTACCCGTGAACCCTTTTTTTTTTCTTTTCGGATGTTGTTGATGATGTTTCAACACTGATGAAAGTGAAATATGTTGCAATAACATGTCTGGAAAGAAGAAAAATAAACTGAATAAATAAATGTTGAACATCACACCTTCGATTTCTAGCTTCAGACTCATCACTCTATCTGACACTTTTTTTTTTTTTTACCTCCAGAACATTCCTAACAAACTCCTCCTCAAGATAACTCCTACTCAATTTCTCTTCCTATCTACACCATGATAGAACAAATTGAACCCTGCTCCGAAACTTCTAACCTTGTTACCTTTCCACCTGGTCTCCTGGACACACAGTATGTCTACCTTCCTCCTCTGCATCATGTCAACCAACTCTCTACCTTTTCCTGTCATAGTTCCAACATTCAACGTCCCTACTCTCAGTCCTATACTCTTGGCGTTCTTCTTCTCTCTCTTCCAACGATCACACTTTCCTCCTCTCTTTCTTCGACGAACAGTAGTTCAATTTCCACCGGCACCCTGTAGGTCAACAGCACCAATGGCGGTCGTTGTTAACCCGGGCCCCGACCGATCCGGTATGGAAGTCATAGGTTTAATTTGCATGTTTGATTTGGCAAAAGTTTTACGCCGGATGCCCTTCCTGACACAACCCTCTGTTAGATCCGGGCTTGGGACCGGCACAATAAGACACTGGCTTATGTCCTCTTGTGGCTACATTATTTGAATAGTTGAATGTTGTTTTTAAATAAAAAACAAACTATATAACCCAAGCATAATCGCTCAACCTCAACGTTAGAAAAGCACAATCATTGTCCATACCCCAACCCCAACCACCCTCCCCTCACTGTAAATGTTTACTGTATTTTCATTTTTGTCATCTCCAAATGATCATTTTCCTACTGCCTGTGTGTGTGTGTGTGTGTGTGTGTGTGTGTGTGTGTGTGTGTGTGTGTGTGTGTGTGTGTGTGTGTGTGTGTGTGTGTGTGTGTGTGTGTGTGTGTGTGTGTGTGGTGAGGAAAAATACATATTTTTTCACTTTTGAGAGGCTTTTCATACCTCTATATCTATTGTGTCACTTCATCGCTTTAGCAGTGAGAAGTGTTCAAAGGGTCACAGGAAAGTAGAGAGAGCTGGATAAGTGAAAGGGTTTGAGTTCACACAGAGAGTGGAGGGCTGCATATTTCCTAAGAAAACAGGAGCAGCCATTTAAGTGGAGGTCATGGACATCCCTATGCACGCTGAGGGAGTCGATGGAAGCGTTGGAGGAGAAAGGCCTCTTAAAACTAAATGAACTAAAAGCTCTTATTGTAAATGGTCTTCAACCTATACTTTGCCAAATGTAGCCTACTCTAGCTCAATTAAAGCACTTGGGTCACAGAGGAGGTTTTTTGAAGCTTTTAGGCTAACTCTGATTCCCACTTAAAACCAACTTTAGTTGACATTTCTGCACGAGATGTGGACTTTCCCTGCATCAGTTTCAGTATTACTGTAGCATTTTACAGTCAAATGGACTATATTTATAATGAACTTCTCTAGTCTGACCAAACACTGAAAGTACTGTACTTTGCAACACAAGCCAGCTTTCACTCATTCGCACACACACATTCATGCTTTAGTGACCGATGCTGCGACATGGTTTCTCAAGAGTGACAGATTTCGTCATGGACACTCATGGAACAATGCAACGGAAAAAAAATCAAAAAACAAAACTGGGGTTTATCTCTAGTGCAGCACATTGATATTTAGACTGAAAAATGGGCAGAAAATAAAACTTGTATAGCTAAGCTGTATATCTATCTAGCATTTATTATAGCATTTCTATAATGTATGAATCACTTAAAACAGATGCAAGGGCAGCCATCCTGTATTGAATTTTACATATCTTTAATAATGTGTATTTATTTAAAGGAGATGACAAAACCCAGTTTGATTATTCTGTTCCTCAGTCACAGCTACACGTATTTATCCACATACGGTTTAGTGCAGTTCTTGTAAAAATCCACACGGTGGAAGCATAGATCTTCATAAGACTTTCCCTTTTCCTGTTTGGTGCCTGGTTCTTCAAGTGTTTTAAGAATCGCATTCATCAACGTACAATAGAAGTTCTCTACTGTATAAACATTATATATCAATTGAGCAATTAAACATGAATCCTTTCATCAAAAAAAAAAAATTATTTTTTTGATGAGAGGAATCATATTATAAAATAAGATAATCCTTTATTGTCCCACAGTGGGGAAATTTGTATTATGCAACTTGAAGACTCTGCAAGTCTCTTTGTACATACTTTAAATACTTATGTATCATTAGATTTAACTCTGTTCCGATTTAAACAGTCTTTAGCTGTTGGAGTCACTATTACAGTATGTTTATTGTTTCATTGTGTGTTTTTCATTTATCGACTGATAAGGCCTGACTTTCCCCTCTGGGACTGTAATGGTATGTCTCACCATCACCAGCAGGTGGCGGTACCGCTCTTCTTTCCTGCTACACGAAACATTGAAGAAGAACGCAGCCGCCTGCGGGGGTCGTCTGTGGGTTTGCTGCTGCCGCTAGACGCTAGCACTGAACGTCAGCACTAAAATGCTTCTACGGTCGGCAAGAACGTGGTCGCTTTGTTGCAGACATGTATTTTTGACCGGCTCAAGGTCTTATCATGCTGATAAAATAGCCCGACTCGGCTCCCAGCCGGATAAACAGTCTGTTGAATATCAGGTAGGCTACTAATACTACTAATGTGAGATAGTGAGTCTTCTTGATGCTAATGCCAACAACTTGAAACACAATGAGACAGGTCACGTCATGAGTAGATGACCCGTAAAGTGTTAGTTTTTATTTAGTTTCACCCCCAATGTCAAAACCTTGTGCGCCACATCTCAGTTGAGGCCAGCTGTTTAGTTTCTACAGCAGTGCAAATACAAATGCAAATACAGTACAATGCAGTACAATTCAGCCACTACAGACACTTCAATCTACCCATGCCTAACTAGGCCTGTTTGTTTATGTCTATTTATTCCTATGCCTATTCATGCCTTTTTATTTGTATATTCTTGATAGGTTATTTATTACTCTTTCTATTTGGTGTTAGTACTACTTTTGATGTGCTCGTGGTTTCTGTGTGCTTTTTCTGTGTTTTTGTGTACTCACTGTGCTGTGTGTAGTGCGACGGAGAATTCAATTTCCCTGACGGAACCTCCTTAAGGGACCAATAAAGTTCGACTCTCACTCAATGTAAATGTTTCTTCCTCTAAGTACATCTGAGCTCAACCACTATAAAACCTGATTTGTAGAAAGCTTCATAACATGACGGTCTCTCCCCTCGAAATCAGATCATATTTCTCTACACGCTCATGGTCATCTTTAAATTACCAACACAAACATCTCATGAGTGGTGGTGTATAGACACGACTATGTTGGTCAATGGTTCTTGTCAGTCATTGCTAAGGACAACTGAGGAACCAAAGGAAAACTATGTTTGACTCAGAAAGCAAGGTACTTCTTGGACACAAGGTCGTTGTTGGTTCATTTCTTATCTTCTGGCAGCTCAAGGACCAAACGTACCCATGTGTCCATCAGACAGCTTTATGCATGAGTCTCACCGCCACAGTCAGGTGTATCAAAGTCCGAATATAACATTAATAGATATTAGTTATATAATGTAAGGGTATTTTCATTTTCTTCAACCAGGTTAGTGATTGGCGGCTGCCTTTCTTTGCCTTTCTCAGTATTTGGAAATGGAGGTTCTTGTATAATCGGTGATGATTGGATTAAAATATACAATACACTGATACGCAAGGAAGTCTCAGTGCTATGCATGATATTTCTCCATTTTGTGGCCAAAGTATTGAAAAGCTTTTTCTGCAGTATGAGATTGAATTTTCCCTACCAGTATGTTTGCTGGACTTGTTCCATTCATTAGTTTCTTAATGTGATTCTGTTGTTCATCTTCTTCAGGAGAATTATGAGCGAATGGGGGTTCTCGTCAATGAACTGAAAAAGCTGACAGAAAAGATTAAACTGGGTAAGTAATAACAGGTGAACAATCACATACTACACTTACGTTGTTAAAGGAATTTGTTTGATGGATGAAACCAAATGGAGGGAGCAATATTTTCAAAGAATTCAACCAAGTCAGGGTACCTGACCTGACAGTAATGTTTCCTGATTGTAGGTATATCTTTAAAAGGAACAGGAGACAGAATGTTTGTGTGTCATTTATCCCAAGTAAGTGGGAACCCGTGCACTGCATCAAAAGTTTGACTCCCCCCTCTCCCAGCTGCAGTGGGAGATTTCTGTTATAGTCACTGAAGTCTAAACAGAACTTGGCCTAACCAAGGCCACCATGCTCATAAGCTCTGTAAACCTTGCAAGTCACATTTTTATAGCATAGTTCTTTGTACTCCCCGGACTTCAAGTCATTGATGTTTTGTAACTACAGTCTGTCTCATGACAGGATTAATTATTATTTATTTCTCATTGGATATGATCTTTTTATTGTAACTTTGACAAGTACTATTGTATTGATTTTTTACAATGAGCTAGGCAAAATGTTAACATTTTATATTTTTTATTCCAGGTGGGGGAGTGAAGGCCAGGACACTTCATACTTCTCGTGGGAAGCTCCTGCCTAGAGAGCGTATAGACCGCCTGTTGGATCCAGGGTAAAGTAAAACCTCTGTAAAGTAAAACCTGAAATGTACATTTTTTTAACCTTACCTTTTTTTTTTAAACCTTTGGCAATTTATCTTTTACTTTTGTACCGTTTCAAGTTGTTCAATGGACTTGAAAGGTTTGAATTTCAATATCACACAACAGAGTATGTTCACTATTCAATTGTATGGCTTCAGGGTATTTAACAACTGCAGTGTTGTTAAATGGGCAGACGTTGTCATCACCTCATCAAACTGTAATATTAGTGAATTGTGGCATTAAAATCATTCAGGTGAAAAGCAACAGAATTGCAGCTGCCAAATGTAGTAAGACCAACTCGTAAAACACCCAGCTGTGAAGTTTTACATTACAAACCTTAAAATACCACTGCCCCATCATTCAGTTATTAAGTTGGTTAGCTGTGGACTTTTATCGTTCTCTTGGAAAAATTGTTTCAAAAATGTTCGAGACAACCTTTTTTTTTTTTTCCAGAATGTAAAGATTTAAATTTAGAAGAATTTGTCTGTTATTTTTTGCGGCTCATTACATTACAGGGTTTTTTTTTCCCAGGGCCCCTTTCTTGGAATTATCTCAGTTTGCAGCTTACGAGTTGTATGGAAAAGAAGAAGTCCCAGCAGGGGGCATACTGACTGGAATCGGGCGGGTTTCAGGGTAAATACATCATGTTTACCTGTTTATCCTGTGCAAGGTGATACCTATAAAACATACATTTTAGTGGGATATGACTGTGTGTCTGAGTGTTTGTTTGTCTATGTGTGGCTCCAACTCCCTGACCCGTAACAGCGGATGAAGCTGTTGAAAATGGATAGATGTTCTTCTGTAAAAATGCCACAAAATTAAATAACATGTTAGGATTTCTTTTTTTTATTTTATTGTAGCCAATTAGATTTCTCTGTTGTTAGTCCAGGTGTTACATATTATTTTCATTTCCCATAGGGTGGAATGTGTCATTGTTGCAAATGATGCTACTGTCAAAGGCGGAACGTACTACCCTGTTACCGTGAAGAAACACCTCCGTGCACAAGAAATAGCTCAGCAGAACCATTTGCCTTGTATTTACTTGGGTGAGTTTTCCAGTCTTTGGGCGAACAACACATTTGTAAAATAAACACATTTCAATTTGTGACCACTAGTATTTTGATGTTCTTGACTTCTTCAGTGGATTCAGGAGGGGCCAATCTACCCAGACAAGCTGATGTCTTTCCAGACAGAGATCACTTTGGTCGCATTTTCTACAATCAGGCCAGGCTGTCTTCAGAGGGAATCGCACAGGTGAGGTTTTTTTTCTGCGTGGTTACATTTTATTTAACATGTCAAACACATTTATTTGTAGGAGCGTGTAAATGTATAGCAAAGAGGTTGGTGAGTTTTTCCAAATTAACCAAGCTGCCTTAACATATTCATCACTTCATCTGTCTGTTGGGAGCCGTTTTCCGTCTTGGTATTGACGTCTAAAGGAGAGTCATCCTTGTGTTGTGTTGTGAAGCAAAACAAAAATGAGTCAGTTTGTTTGGGAGCTGATTAAAGCAGTGGAGAAGTCAGGTTGCAGTTCTTGCAGTAGACCCAGGGGTGATAAACAGCAGAATATATTCATCCTCCTCCACCAAACTGAATACTATTTATTCAAACTGGTTTTGTTTCTCATAATGATTAAACTGATGTATTTATTCAGGGTGTTTTCCATCTGGGGTAGCTATTTATTTTCTTAGATTTTCTCTTATCTAAATTTAGTCTGACACAGATTTACAACCAGATTGCTATAATATACATTTGCAATTCTAGCTTCCAGTGCCTATTACACTGTTATTCACTCACTGGCTGCCAATGACGTCTCTTGATGTCAATTACGTTTTTCATCAGGGAGAGCTGGGGGGGCGATCAGTTAGAGCTTGTCAGTGATAATCAGGCTTCTAATCGTGGAATTTACAGAACAGAGGATGGAAGACGGAGAAGTTGTAGTACCTTACGATACAACAAAGTTTGCGTATGTCGGTGTTGCTTTGAGTGAAGCATCTTGTGATCAGTCAAGAATAGAAAAACATCGATAAATGTCAGAGACAGTCCGCCGATCCGCTGATGGAGATCAGTTGCTACAAACGGCTGGCAGCCAATGAGTTAATAATCAGTAAGTGTTTTATTTTTCTGGACTCCTTCAGATTGCTGTTGTGATGGGATCCTGTACTGCTGGGGGAGCATATGTGCCTGCCATGGCAGACGAGAGCATCATTGTGCGGAAGCAAGGGACCATCTTCCTGGGAGGACCTCCTCTGGTTTGTTGTTTCTGTACGGTGTTAAAGAATAGGCTGAAGGTTGCAGCAGTTTACTGGCTTATAATCGTCACATTGAGGCAAACATCATAAATGAAGTAAACATATGATTTACTGATGTTGTTGACCTTTGTATCAGTAATATCAGTCCAGCTCCACACTAAGTCATGAAGCACCAGAAGCATAGACCAGTTTACAGTATTTTCACGTCTGTTGTTTCTATTGAAGAATGTCCATGTCTCTGTGCTGGCAGGTCAAAGCCGCCACTGGGGAAGAAGTTTCTGCAGAGGACCTCGGGGGTGCTGATCTTCATTGCAAGTACGGATTAACAGTATTTTTCAAGGGGAGGGACATTTTTTTTTGAAAATTAGGATATCCTTACCAATGACCCTTAAAGGGACAGATTCCACTGGAGCATTTCATTGGTGAGCCTTTTTCTCTGTCACCTGATACCCATTATGTTTGTGCAAGAACGAATTTGCATAAAATGCATTAAATGGCCAACTTCATCAAGTCCACCATACCAGTTTTCATCACACTAAAATGCTGCAGAACTGGAACAAAAACAAGTTGCGTTAAAGCCGGGTTTTGGGGATTTGCTGTGTTCAAATACTAATTTATATATAGAAGAAATATCAAAATCAGATATTGCCTGCTTGCCTGTGGACGTTTTGATACTGATTCAATCCAGATATCAGATGCGAGGTCTGATTTCTTCTTTCATCACATATATTGATTTTTAATTCCACGTTTCATAAAACAACAGGGAAAAAAACACAAGACTGTTTTTCATATGAAGGTTATATCTCAGCCCTACAAAGGTTCTTGCTGCCATTCGTCACTGTGCCTAGACTTAAGCCCATTTGGTATTTATTGAAAGTGTTGGAGAGTCAAAAGGCAACTGTACTGCTCATTTTCAGAAGATGAATGACTGATGATAGTTTTGGAATAGATCTTTATTGTTAGACAGGTTTGGACCAAGGCCAGGTTTTGTTACATACCTCTTCAAAGTGGTGATGTATTGAAATTGTCAGTGTTTGTGTGTTCGTCCGTCCATTCATCCGGCTGTTTGTCTGTCCACCAAACATCTTCACAACCGTTGCAGATAGAAAGATGAAACAAAAATAACATTATTCGGGCAGCAAAGGGGATGAAAATGAGATGATGACCTTGACCTTGAGAAAGCTAGGTAAATTTCAACTTTTGTACACTCAGATGACTATGACTATGAATGACTCAGCAACTGGATTAAGATAGAAAGACAAGGGAGAAGGCCAGTGTGAGAAAGACCATAGATCAAAGCACTAGCTTTGATGTCTGCCATATTAAAACCAGTCAGAGACACAGCAAGAGGTGGGGGTGGGATTTTAATAACCAGATTGACTGAATCCCATGGCAGGCAGGACTACTCTTGGAATATTTGAAGTGGATTATACCACAAGGACACACATGATGTAGTTTAGTGAGTTAGAGGACGGTGGACTGGTAAATCTGTGGAAACACAATTATTGTTGAAATTGAAACTTTGATTTTGTTATAAAATGTAGACAAATGTGTCACGTTCTTCAGAGGTTGAAGCAGTGAATAGTGGGATGGAGAGGGTTTGCCTACTGTTCAAGGATATTTAACTGATGGCTTTGGTTTGTGGCGAAACGCTGTTTCTATATTTTTCTTATGTGAAACAAGGCACGTTTTTCAGATGGATCAAAATTCTGATTCTTTTCCAACTACCTTTCAAAATTCAACTGAGCCTAAACATAGTTGATGCAAATAATTACATCTGGGAGGCATTTATTTTTTCATTACTGTACTTGTTTTTTGCTTTAACTTTGTAAACACAATCAACCGGGAGAAAGTAGAAAACCCAATTTTTGAATATTCAGTCATCGTTAATTAGTTAAACTGCACTCCATTCATATTGTTCTCTCTGTCAATAAGCGTTGAAAGTTATACAATCATCTGCAAACTTTGGTTTCCACAAGGTTGAAGAACAGAACTTTTCAAAAGTTTTGCATAGCATTTAATGTAGTAGGTTGTTGGTTGTGCATGAATTTTGAAATCTCTGAATGGTCATCAGTTAAGTGGAAAAATCAATCATCATACTTTTATTTTTTCCCAAAAATTTTTTTCTAACATGTGCCTTGAGGCATTGCAGTACAGTATTACTGCCAGAAGGGGGAGATTCAGAACCACTGTTAACATAACACTTCATAGGTCATGGTACACTAATGTGCCCTGTCAATATATGGCCGAGATAATGTCGAGTCAGAGACATGCGAACTGAGGTCTTTTGAAGTAAAGTTACTTGAGGGTAATCCCATGTTTGTGTAATACACAGATGAATGTAGTTGTGACCATGGTGTTGGCGTCGGAGGTTCTCTATTTTGATTTTTTTTATTTGTTTTACAGAAAATCTGGCGTGACTGACCACTATGCTCTAGATGACAACCATGCTCTGCATTTAGCAAGAAAGGCAGTAAGAAGCCTCAACTACAGGAAAAATATTGAGGTCGGTCCAATGATGATAGTTTAGAATTGTGTTTTATTGTCTTTCTGTTGACTTGTAATCTGTTTCTATTTTGTTTAGGTCACCATAGAACCATCTGAGCCCCCACTTTTTCCTGCAGATGAACTCTATGGCATAGTTGGAGATAACTTAAAACGCAACTTTGATGTCAGAGAGGTATTTTTTCTAGTTTCCATACATTAGCATTAATTAGCTGTATTTCAGGGGAAACACCTTCTAATATATTTACAAGTTACTTCACATTAATTCACATTGTGTGAATGATCATCACATCAACACTGCATTTGTGCATTAAATAGGTAACACACACTAATGATGCTACTGCTGCTAGTAGCAGGTTCAGTGTGGGTTAAAAATATGAAACGTGGTTAATAGCAGCAATCATCGAACAATACGTGATCTGAGCTTTGTTCCAAAATGCTCAAAATGGCAACTGTCTCACAAAGGAAGCCTGAGAAGCAGCAATGTTCTAACTCCAAGGAAGATGAATCCTCTGTCACTACCAGAGGTGTTAATTTGTTGGTTACTGCATCTGATCCGGCAGAGTTTTGATGGATCACAACCACAGAGTGAAGAGCAGCAGGAAGAGGTGTAGATGAACTGTTGAGGAGTAGGGAATCATAGGGGGAGAGCGTGAATAAATCTGTGTGTGTGTGTGTGTGTGTGTGTGTGTGTGTGTGTGTGTGTGTGTGTGTGTGTGTGTGTGTGTGTGTGTGTGTGTGTGTGTGTGTGTGTGTGTGTGTGTGTGTGTCATAATGATGATAATGATTCAACTGATTCTGTGTCACTAACTGACCGATTCTATCCTATTCAGTCTGACATATTTAGAGTATAGTTGTTAGTTAGCGAATGTGCACTGAGACATTTTTGATGTTATTAAGATTAAATAAAAGTCAGCAAAGTGTCACGACTTACAGTTGATAATTTTTTTAGCATCATTAATGCTATTGGTTTTTTTTTCCTCATTTTGGGGGTATTAAAAAGAATTCAGAGGTCATTAAATTTGTAATTAAAGTTTATAGATACTTTGCTTGTCATTTTTGTGCTTATCAGAGCATTTAACAGTCATTTTATTGATTTGATGTAGCAACATCACCAGAAACCAAAATTTATAGGAAGCACGCACAATGTACTGTACATCTGAGATCTGTGGAACATTCTTGAGTAATCCACAGGAGCAAACGGCCAAAGTCAATCTTGTTTTTAACTCTCTGTCTGCAGATGTTCTCCCTTTGAAGCCTAAGCTTTTTATTGCTGATTTAGATGTGATTTTGTAACAATTACTGGTAAATCAAGGCATGTTCAATAGTTTTGGGGGTGATTAGCAGTGACAGTCCAGTTGGTACACACGATCAGCTGGCCTTTAAACAGGACTTTAACTGTGCATCTTTTAAATAATAGAAGTAAAACTGTTTAAAGCATCAGTCTGATGTTGATAGTCATGTATTATCTATTTATCCCATGGTCATCGGTACCATAGAGCTTCATTTATATCCAAACACCATAAGAAACAAATCAGTGAGTCTACTGTTCGCTGACTGATGGATGCTGTCATTACCGAGAACATTTACATAGTTTCTCTTGAGTTGATCGAACTTCGGTTGTCCTGCGCTTATAAATATTCACTCACCCTTAAATCTGGGCCTGAAAGCAGTCCCAGATAAATGCAGTATTTGTTGCTCTTTGACTTTTTCTTGAAAACTTTTCCTGATGTTCCAAAGCAAACCTACGATTCTCGGTACGTTGCCTTTTACAAAAATAGAAATCTTTGTTTTTGGCCCATTTAGGATAAGTGTCAGAATAGATATGCAAAAAAGAAACCCACACTCATTCTTGCAATGACAAAATAGAATAATGCTGCAGTGGCTCCTTTAACACAAATCAAGAAAGAAAATGACTGATTATTATTATTATTCACTTTTCCTCTTCATTTGGTTGCAGGTCATCGCCAGAATAGTGGATGGCAGTAAATTCGATGAATTCAAGGCTTTCTATGGAGACACACTTGTTACAGGTATGTAAAAAAAATATTTTGTTGTTACAACCCATAGAATGGGTTCTTTACTAACCTTTCTGTTTCTACATATATCTGATATGTGCAGGATTTTCAAGAATATTCGGCTACCCTGTGGGGATCATTGGCAACAACGGAGTTTTGTTTTCAGAGTCCGCGAAAAAGGTAAATATCGTTTGTATCAAGATTATTGACATGGTTAAAATGAATGTAGGCTAAAAATTTCTAATATGTTTTTTGAAATTGTGGAATGTTTTTCGGTTGCTTTCTGAAACATACAAAGTCATTGTGAAGTTTAAACTCTAGGATACCACGCAGGCAGACAACCCCCGTGTTCAGTCTAAAAAGATAGACTTCAAGATAATACTGAATTTCAAAGGAGAAAGTATTGAAATGGAAATGTGTAAGTGAAGTCTCTCAAATGTCAAGTATTTAATGCAGTGTGTTCTTCACTGGGATTTACTGCTCACAGCTCTGACTACCAAATAATTCTCTCCAGAGAGCTTGAGAGTCTGTAGAGGGTTTGTACTGACCTTTCACAGTCAAGGTGCCACGTTTATCTCATACAAGAGAGCTTTTTTTTCTTTTCTCATAAATGTTGTCATGAAAGGCTTTGTAATAACAGCGCATTAAAAAGAAAAAAGGATGATAGACAAGCATGACGTTGAGCTGGTATAATTCTTTAATATACAGGCAATACGCCGTAAATGGAGCTGAACTTGACGCAGGCTCAGGAAAGATGAGAAGCTGAACCTGTGATTATGGACTAATACGTTTTTCTATCGCGTTGAATTGAATTACAGGCTCCACCGTCATTGTTTGGTTAATTTTTTTAAGGTCTCGATTTGACAGAACATTCTGGATACCATCAGTGTAATTACTGTGGAAAAGGGACCGGCTCACTGCCTCTGATGCACACAGCATGTCCAAGAGAAATCAATACAGCACCTTTGATTTCAGATCCAGTCTTGTAACGTAAAGTCTATTTTGCAACTTGTTAAATTGTCAGAAGCTTTTGTCCTGATGTTTGTGAAAGGGAACAGAAAAATATTAGATTTCTGCTGTCCAGTGGCTGCGCTTTTGGAGTAAACTCATCAGTTTTCATGAAGTGACATTTCCTAGTAAGCAGCTATCTTTTACACTTGCGCCAACTTCTTTTTGCATTTTGCCATGCAAGGCAGGATGCTTCGCTGAAAACAGAGTCGACAGAGGTAACTGCCGTGATCAAATAAACACCTGAGAAATTCAGCAAGACAACGTATATGGAAATGGGCCATCTCCACGCTGTCAGCAGGCTTTTGTGCTTGTTTTCCCGCGCAATATCTTTTGGCAACTCTTGTGTTATGCAGTGTATTTTTCTGGCAAGGCTCTAGGCCATTCAGCTCCTCTGTAGTCAAAGTGAAATTTAAAAACCACAGTCGGTGTGAAATATATTGATCTTCTTCCCATGTTGATATATTTTGTTCCTGACTGGTCTCGACTCTCGTGACGATGTCGATTCAGGAGCCACACAGGACTACACACACACAGACACACTGAGTGCTCCATGGTTTGATACGCAGCTGTTAAAGTTACTGATCAAGCGTCCAGCTTGGTGTGAGGGAGGGGAGACACTTGTGACGCCGTGATGCATTTTGAGGAAGGTCACCGTTTTATTCCTGTTAACATTTTAAGGTTCACAGTAGAACAAACCATTCCCCATTTCATTTATCGTCTGCATGTTTTCTTTCCGGACATTTTTTTTGGGTGAGAATGTACAGTCACTAAGTTTTGAAATTTTGTTTTCCAGGGGACACATTTCATTGAACTATGTTGCCAACGAAACATCCCACTTATTTTTCTACAAAACATCACAGGTCAGTGTTGACCTGGGCTTGATTCATTCTCTTCCCTTTCACCTTATTTCATAGAAAACACAATAATTACTGGAATGTAGTATTACAGTACTTCAGTACTAACTCAGAATGTGTAATGGAGAACTCTAAACTTATGCATAATAAAAGGTAGAGTGATCAGTTTATTTTGACCCCCGCCCATCCATCGTAGGCTTCATGGTGGGGAGAGAGTATGAAGCCGGAGGAATTGCCAAGGATGGAGCGAAGATGGTGACTGCAGTCGCCTGTGCCAACGTACCCAAGATTACTGTCATCATCGGTGGATCTTATGGGGCAGGAAACTATGGCATGTGTGGCCGAGCCTACAGGTGTGGAGAGTTTAATCATCAGAAGTTAAAGATGCTGAAGTAGAAGCACAATCAACAACTGCAAACTGTTCAGAGAGAGTTGTATTTTTTTCAATTCTATAAAAAGGGTTTATTTTATAACAAAAACAAGCATTTTGATAAGAATTTATACATTTGGAAAATGTAAGCAGGATTGAGTTATTTCCTATTACATAAGTGGGACTTTTCTCCGCCTGAGCTCTCCTTAATCATATTTTGCTGTACTTGTCATCAGATTATTGGACTAAATTATGAGTATTTGATCTTCATTAGTGCAAGTCTGCATTATTTTTTTTAGTCTTAGATATTTGTGATTAATCTGACTATTGTGGCTCGACAAAGTAAGCAAATGAGTATGTCTTTACTGTATTTTCTTCTCAGCCCTCGATTCCTGTATATGTGGCCAAATTCCCGAATCTCTGTGATGGGCGGTGAACAGGCGGCGACTGTCCTGGCCACCATCACCAAAGATCAGAGGCAGCGTGAGGGAAAGGAGGTAAAGTTTAAGTTCCATCTTTCCATCTGTGCTTTACTGGGAAGGCTTACATTAGTTTTTATAGAAATAATTAAAATCACAAGGGACCGTTTGCATTGAGCAGCGCCACTTATATGGTGATAAAATGAAATTTTATGTATTTACCCCATTTATGTATGTTAAATGCTATAGTCATCCATTATAATTATTAGTGTGCAGACACCGAAAGGGAAGGTTTCTGTTTAACTAATGCTCTTTGCTTTGGATACTCTAGTATGTCTTGATTTTGAAGCGCAATGTTTTTTTAAGGTCTATTATGCGCGGTATTCACCTCTATATATGGTTGATAAGCTAAAAGCACTGAAAATTTCATAGCACTGATTTAATGTTTTCATCAGTTGCATTCTTTTCACAGTAATTTCCTGAATGTTCTCAAGCTGAGAAAAGTCTGTCAGATAAAGCAATGCACTTTCAGCCTTTTTTTTCTCTTTTCTGTAGAAATCAGACAACCTTCAAATGCTTTTTTTTTTTTTTTTTACCTATTTCTACATTTATATATTCTGTATATAATAGTTCATTTCAAAGGTTCATTTTAGTGGCACCAGCCAGGATCCTTTTGTTTCTATAATTTATTCACAGTTCACAGCAGAGCAGGAAGCTGCCATGAAAGCGCCGATAGTGAGACGATTTGAAGAGGAAGGCAGCCCTTACTACTCAAGTGCGAGGTGAGGTTTGGTCATCATGTGGTGATGTCACAATGCTTGGGTCAAACCATTTTGATCAGAAAGTAGGAGCGCTTGGGGAGGCTGTATCTCCACCAAAAATGGTAACATGACCCGCCCAATGCTGCCTCTGATTGGTTTTGTATTGCAAGGCCAACTAGGCAGTCAGAGACTGCAACATCCTGCGACACCCCTGAATTCAAAATTTTACCCTGACCAACTTTCATATCTCAGGGTCATTTAATAAAAGACCCATGATCCAACATGTAACTGGTGCCTTCTATTTGCCATGAGGTTTCAGAGATGTGTACCAAAAAAGATATAAAAGTGAAAATATGACCTTGACTTGGTTTTTCAAGGTTGTGATCTAATTTTGAGCACCCTGCTTCCCTGAATATAACACCTTTTGTTTCGTCTTTCTATCTTGATCTATGGTCTTACTCACAATGGCTTTCTCCCTCGTCTTTCTACCCGGTTCCTGAGAGTACAAAAGTTGAAATTTAACCTTCACCTAGTTTTCTCAAGGTCATCATCTCATTTTCATCCCTTTTGCCGCCCGAGTAATGTGCTTTTTATTTCATCTTTCTATCTGCAACGGTTGTGAAGATATTTTGTGGACTAATGGACGGACGAACAGACAGACAAACACACAAACACTGACAATTATATTACATCACAGCTTCACGGGATGTAATCACTATTTCTCACTACATACACTAAATCACTAAATCCATTACAGACAAGGAAGAGTCTGGATCCACACCACCCTCTACATGATAGTCAGAACGCCCCCCTAGGACCCACCAAATTTTTCCAAGAAATATCATTGGAAGCAATCCTAAATTTGATATGTGATCAGAATTACTAATTGATGCTATATATTTGCGGAGGGAACATGTTTCCCTTTGAATAACAATTATTCATTATGGAAGTGGACAAACCTGCATCTAATATTTTTTTCAGTTAATCAATAGTGCTGAGGACGTCAGGATGATGTTTATCATGTGTGTTTCTTCTCCATTTGATATCCTGTTGTTCCACTAATATGAACTATGCTGACTTTCATTTTGTCTTGTTAGCTTTTGTGATGGTGTTTGTGATCAGAGAACATTTCAGAAGATCAGCTACATTCATCACACGATGGAAAATAGTTTGTATGTTTTGCAGTAATGGGAAACAAGCAAATATTAAAATTAGGCTGATTCATAAACGAATGGTCCAAACTGATGTAGAAAATACAAATGGAGCATAAAACAGAACTCACACAATATTGCAGTGAATGTATTGATAAAAGTTAAAAGTCATGAGAGTGAAATTATTTCAAAGTTAATAAAATGCTAGAAAAGAGGAGCATGAATAACCATGTTTTTTCCTGCTGGATGTACAGTTAGTCATAAATTGGAATTATTAAAATATTTTTTTTAATGATAGCACTTTGGAGTTTCATAACTGTTGTTTCACTGAGTTAAAAGAACTTTAAGTCTCTGGTATTAAAAGCTGTGCTAAATACAGGTAGTCCCCAGCCTACGAACACAATTGGTAGTACCACAACGTAGCTTTCCTTTAGAGTGAAGGAAGTGGAGGAGGGAGGAGTTATTGTCAGTGAGAGACAGAGCTGTCATCAGATTGTAGCGCAACACAGCACTGTTGCTGGGCAGGAGTTGCAGCAGAAAGGGGAACTGTAGAAGTCGGATATAGCGACATGTGGTTGTTCGTATCTACGAATGTTTGTAAGTCAGATGTTCACATCTTAGCTACTTGTATTTGGTTCAATGTTTGGTCCTCGAGTCCTGTGAAGGTTCTCAGGACACAACAGGACTTGATCTTAGCTCACTCCTGTGCAGTGTGACCGTACAGCTCTGTCTGTGCAGTGCGAGCCAACTGGAAAAAAAAAAAAAATATATAAAAAATATATACAGTATATATATATATGTGTGTTGTATCTGAAGGTGCCTTTAGAATTCACACCTGATTTGTGAGCTTGTTAAGCGAAGGAGGAGCATTAACCGACAGACCTGTACGAGCCAAAGGCATCAGATGTGTGAGGAGGTGTGAGGAGCTCTCTATTAATTAGATGTGTTCTTTCACAGACTTTGGGATGACGGGATTATCGATCCTGCCGACACGCGTATGGTTTTAGGACTCAGCCTCAGCGCAACACTGAACGCACCAATGAAGAAGACGCGTTTCGGAGTTTTCAGGATGTAACGGTCATCCAGCTCTGACAGGTGTGGATCCTCGAAACTCGTGTTTCTAGATCCACTTGTGAGGCACCATCAGACCAACAAAGAACCGATGAAAGACGATCTTCCACTAATAACTTTTGATCTGTTGTTTATTATTGAAAATACTAAATTTGCTGTACTTTCAATGGATTAGATTATTTAAATGAAAACCTGTAAATGTGTACTGTATTAATAAAAATGTGGAAACAGGTGACGATTTTTTTTTATCCATGACCATCAACATCTGAGTGAAAAGAGGACCTGATGAGGAAAATCAGAGGAAACTAATTCTTCATAAGGGGGTGCTGTTTACCTATAAATATCCAGTTGTTCAGTATATAGACTCTAAAGGGAATATAGAATTATATCTGACATTTTACATGCTAAATGCTTTTAAAATGCACAAAATAGTGTTATGATATTTACAGGTGAGCTTTTTTGAGAAGAGTTTTGAAGACAAGCCGAGTGCATTTATCTCCAACACTCTGGACTTACGTTTGTCGTACAGTGACACTAGTTGGCTGTTTACACCATCAAGCCAGCTCTGCTTTTCACATATACATATATCATTCTGCATTATACAAGCTTTGTATTATAGCTGGCACGAATACGAAGCTATCTGGTAGATGGTTTGCTGTAGGCAGAATGCTGTTTACTGAAGCCGAGCCAGAAGAGGAGAGCTTGACTTCACCAGCTGGCCACCCTTTCTGTCTCACCCTCACTCCCATTTTGTCAGTTTATCTCTTAAACTGGGCCTGTTGCATCTCATCCATGTGCACACACACACTGGTACGGCCCGTCTCAGTTCACCCTAGCAACATGTTGTTAATTTTCCCTCCGTGGCACATTTAGAAGCAAATTATTTGGTGCAGTAGTAGAACTTTGTTTGAATCTCTCAGTCTGAAGCCAGCCAGTGAAATGCTGAGCTGGAAGCCCTTCGTTTGCCTCTGTGGATGATGCAGCGGAGCTGTGGAGAGCAGAAATAACTTGGGTCATCTTGTGTGTGTGTGTGTGTGTGGGTCTCTTTACCACCCACGCACTCATCCTACATCACCTCCAACCACCCATTTTATTTATTTCATTTCAGCTGGTTATGCAAATCAATTTTTTTTCCCATCAAATGTCACTGTGGGAGGCTTTTACCAGACAGAACGAGCTGGTGAAAAAAGTTTCATTTTTCATTCAAGTAAGCAAAACTTACCAGAGACCTTTATATAATTCAAAAACAGATTGTTTTGTGTTTTCAATAAGATGCAGCAAATGATCTCTGGTCCCTCCATGTTGCCAAATCTTTCTTACTGACCAGAATTCCAGATAATTGCGATGACAATAGCTCATTGGACGATCATCCTTTTTTTTTTGCCAGATTTTTTTGGTGTGCTGTCCATCTGATGATGAGCATTTTGGCTTTGAGTGGGCAATTTTCACACCAAACAGTGGATTAAAGGCAAATTGGGTTCAAGCGTCCAAACATTGATATACTCATTAAAAGCAATATGCAGTCTGAGTGTTCAAACTTTCGTATCTGGATCACTGGAGGATGTCGAGGCCACTGATAGAGGATGAAGGGAAGCACAAGTTCCACATTGAAAAGTTCAAAATGTCAACCTTTTCATTTTATATCGTCTTGTACAAACTGAATAAATTGTGGGAATATTTTCAGTCAGATACAGGGAAACTGAAGTCTGGCTCATTTAATTATGGTATAGTGCTTAGTAGCAAGGCCAGCCGCTCACAATGTGCTTGCTGTGTGTGGGTGGCGGTATCCAGGGGATCTGGCAATCCACAGCTTTGATGAAACTTTTCAAGCTGTGCTGTTCCTCATCAAAGTGACTCATCACACGATACAAGTCATTGTCTTTCCATCAGAATGCACCTCATTTTTGACACACAGTTGCTTAAATGTGTTTAAATTCGTATATTTTATGGATCTTTAATCAACAACATATTTTTAAACTTATGCGGCTAAATAACTGCTTGAATCTGTGCTGTTGCAGTTCAGCTAAACAGAGTAAAACCCTTTGGTGTTTTGGAATTGTTAGTCGGTTTTTTGCTCTGTAACCAAAATTATTTTGTAGGAAGTGGAGGAACTTTTCCTTTTTGGAGCAATGAAGGATCAAAATAGTTTCATCAGTCTGCAAAGCACACAAACAAATTTGTGTTTTTGCGAGGCTTTCTTGGGCTGCTGACGTAAATACTCAGCAAGCTATTCTGCATTCAGTGGTCTCAACCTGAATAAACAAACTCCAGATAGGGTGACCAAAATGCAAACCAATTCACACAAAAAACTCGTTATGTGACAGGTCATTTTAAGGTCAGCCATGAATTGTCACAATGTGAAATTCAGACAGCAGATCATTCTTAATCCCCTAGACTTCTGCTCCTCCTTCTGTGCGAACAATTCGGATTAATGATTCATTTGTGTCAAATAAATTAAAATTAATTCAGGAGCTCATTCACTCTGACAGATCTGCTTGAAGAAGTATGACTCATGTTGAATTCACCCCACAGCCTAAAAATAATCGTGCCAGACATTCTGAGTTACATTTAATGCTCTATCGGGAGGGAAATATTCTGAACATAAGTATTTTTCCAACTGAGTTTGCATTCACCTGCTGAGCTTGAGAGATTTTATTTTATTAGTATTTAAACAACTGAGGCAGAAAACAATCAGAAATCCAACTAAATGGGAAAGAATAAACAAAAAAAAGACACAAAAGACATCAGTGACTCATACTTGGCCAAACACGTGCATATAGACTCATTTTAAGCCACCATAATTGTACATTCAGATATATACATGTGATTACAAGTGTGGTACACACCGCTGCTACTTACTAGTAGACACCACCCCCAGTCTGCCCTGAATACAAACAGTTCCCAAATAATCACACATGCTCACATGAACACATGCACACGTAAAAAACTCACAGTGCAAAGAACAAAGAGTGACAAACTGAAGAAGGAACTGATGCAATTAGTCTTTTTCCTGGACCCTTGTAATTTGAGCGTTGTAGCATTGAAATGAAAAATGCAATAAATAAGAATTAAAAAAATTATAAATCTCAAACAGGAGAGAGAAAATTAATATTTGCAAGTACTTAAGGTAACAACTGTTAATCTAAAAGGAAAGCATTTCCCTTGTTTCTGTTTAAATAAACCTACACGGACATAATGCAATAATTTAAGTGGCTTTAATTTTCACTAAAAAAAAAAAATATTAAAAAATATTCTCACGTGTTAATTGCACCATGGAATCTTTGACTGCTGAATTTGAAGCAACCAGACCTGCCAGAATTCAAAGCATGCTGTCAAAGAAAACCAAATGTTTATTCTTTTTTGGTACATATAAACTGTTCTGTTGTAATGAGCTCACTGGTATAGCAAACCAGTGTGTGGCAAATGTGACTTTTATGAATGTGTGAAGGCTACACACACAAACTAGGTTGTTTAGATTCATTGGGCTCCATGGATCAGATTTGTTAGTTCAGTAAAGCCCACAGATGCTCCATCAGCTTGAGATCAGGGGAATTTAGAGGTAAAATCAACACCTCAAACTCATTGTGTTCCTCAAACCAGTCCTGAACCAATTTTGCTTTGTGCCAGGGTGTACAGCATTATTCTGCAGAGGGAGGGCACCATCAGGGAAGGAGTGTACATTGTCTACAGCAATGCCTTGTGGGCTGTGTGTGTAGAACACACATCCACAAGGAATGCTGGAGCTGAGGTCAAATATCAGACTGTCTCCTCTGGCCTGCCTTCTTCCCATAGTACATCCTAGTGCTCACCTTCCACATTGTTGGCACTGGTGATGGCCAGGGGTCAGCACGGGCACCCTGACTGATCTGTGGTCATGCAGCTCCATAAGCAATGAACGTCTATGCACTGTGTGTTCTGACACCTTTCTTCAACTATGTGAGCTACACCTCTGTTGGATCGGACCACACCGGCCAGTCTTCACTTCCCACGTGCACCAAATGAGCTTTGGCCACCCATGACTTCGATCACTGCGGACCAGAAACACCCCAACAGAGCTGCAGTTTTGGGAAATGCTCTGACCGTGCCGTCTCGCCAGCACAATTTAACTCTTGTGAAAGTTACTCTAATCCTTTTGTTTTCCCTTTAATCTTGTTTCTAACATCAACTTTGAGTTCAAAATGATCACCTGCTGCCCAATATACCCCATCCACTAACATGCGCCATTCTAAACAGATAATCAGCTTTCTTCTAACTTGTCTGTGGTCATAATGTTTAGGCTGATCGGTTTGTATTCATTTTACTCAGTGGCTCTGAACTGTATTTTATGGAATGCAGTAGAATAAAGCTTTTTGTGTTATCTTTTTCTTCATGTATGTACAAAATATATATTGTCTTTTAAACCCTACCGCATGTTGATAATGTTCATGATATATGCTGAAACAATAAGTTCATGAATATTAATACTTAATTGTTTACTATCAGTGTTTCAGTGTGAACAGCGGCAACACTGCAGTATAGGATATTGGCAGTAATGGTGGTCCAACAGGGGAATTGTGTGTGTACTAATGCCCCTGGCACACCCAGTACACATCCTGTATTCGTGAATTGATTGCATTAGTTTGTACTAGACGTCAGATTCAAAACAAAACAAAACACTATTTAAAAGTAACTCACAAAAATGAGCAAAATATCATTTCATTAAATCATGTTTACATATTTGAGGAAACTGAATAAAACATTAATTTCCTAAAAAAAAAAGTCCAAATGATTCCATCCAAACATCTCAGATCCGGTGATCCATCAGATCAGGTCCTCTCAACTTTAACGCCCCGGGTCCGGGGTGATGCACCTCCCGGGTCGGACTGGTGTGTGTGTGTGTGTGTGTGTGTGTGTGTGTCTGTGTGTGTGTGTGTGTATGTGTGTGTGTGTGCGCGCGCGTGTGTGTGTGGCCGCCCGGGCCACCGAATGACGAGCCTGGTGCTGCAATCTACGTGCGCGCCGTCCGTCTGACTGACAGGGCCGGAGGTCCAATGAAAACGAGACGACATGTTGGGGTTGTCAAATCAAAGCAGAAGGGGGAGGAGCCCTCCCCAGCCTCGTCTGAATGACGTCATGCACAAACAGCTGGTCGTTGGCAAAAAAAAAAAAAAATCTGAAAAAATGTAGACCAGCGCAGCGACTGAGAGCTGCACCCGGGCTACAGCCCCCCACTTTATATTTTTGCTTTTAACCATGTGGCAGCTGGAGCGTGTGGCTTCGGGATGCGGCCCCCCCAGGCTCCTCTTGCTGGTCTGGAGCTCTCTCTGCGCGCTCGGAGGTGAGTGGCTTCTCTCCGCTGTGCGCGCTGCTTTGATTCACAGGAGCTGTTCTTTTGTCGGGGGGGTGCTGAAACCCTCCCCGAGACCACCACCACCACCACTGGCAGCAGCAGCAGCGGTGGTGGCTCCGGAGTCCTCCCCTGCTTTGACTTCATCCCCAGCTTGCCGCTGTGACTCCCGGCCACCGTGTGAAGCGGTCCCCCGTGAACGCACGCTGGCTCCGGGCTGGTGGCGCACGGGGAGTGTGTTGGTGATCGCTCCGGGCGAAGCCACACGTTGACGGATGGGCAGCGCGCTGCGGTGGTGAGGGGGGGGGGGGGTTGTGGTGGAGATGAAGCGCATCAGGCTGGACGGTTTGATTGTTGTTGTTGCCTTCAGGTGTTTTTGGTGTTTGTTTGTGCTTGTTTTTGATTTGTTAAAGAAGGAACAGTGAGTTGAGACGCGCTGGTGTAGACACAATCCACATCCATCGGACAATAAGGTGATGCCGGAGTCTGGTTGTTTCTAATTAATTGAGAGCGAGCAGATTGAAGCAGATTGAAGTTGAAGCCTTTTTTTTTTTTAGATCCCACATTTCTCTTTTTTTTTTTTTTGGTGTGGATTCATTTAATCTTTTAGAAGATCCCACGTAGGCAGACAGGAGTTGTGTTTTAGTCCTGTTGGTGAACAATCACTTCGACTGTCTTTGCTGCTTAAACAAAGAGGCATGCAAGGAAAAAAATCCTATACCTCAATGGTGAGACAGTAATGAATCCATACATCCAGCATATGCAGCGATGGGTTACTCTGGGGGGTGGGGGGGGCACTGAAATCACTTGATAGATTTGTTCATGTCTTATTCCATCAATTTAAGGAAATGCTTCGACTTCTTTGAAGTCAGTCGGATCAATTTCCCTCTCTCCTCTTTCTCCAAAGGTAATTTGTGAAGTGTGAGAGCAGAGCTGCCTGAGAATCAGGTTTCATTCAGAAATGAAACATTTGAAGTAAATTATTGATGTTTATTATAAGGTTTATTGTTGATGATAGTTTATTTGCACTTGACTGACAGGCCATTCAGTTTTGTATTGATCGTTCGACATTTCTCATGTGACCACATCCTTGAGGTTGCAGGAACGTCCTGTGTATTGTCATCACTTTGTATTTGTTGCTTTTGCTCCCGACCTTTGACAAGGTTTTAGATTAAATTGTCTCGTCATTGTCATACAGATGGCTCTATTATTTTGGTCATAAAAGATATTACAAGATTTTGTAAATGTAGGAAATTTTAAAGCCGCTTTTTTCTTTTCGATGTTCCAAAATGTGTCATCCAGCCTAGTGTTCAAGGATAAATCTCTAGCTGAGGTGACAAAATACTGGATTATGTCTGCATTAAGCCTCTAACTAAGTAAAACAGAGTTTGGGAGGCGTTCATTGAGAAGATTACTAAATTCAGAGCAGAGCTGAAAGAAACAAACAAAGCAGATTTAGTAATTTTGCTACGATTATACTTTTACACCAGGATTAGTCACAGTGTGTGGCTTCTGGATTGAGACTAAGACTGCTGTAGTTAGTTGCTTACATTTATTTTTAAATTTCTCATTCAAACAGTGGGGGGGTTGAAAATATACGTGTAAGTTCATTTTCTGAAATGAGCTCCGTCTGTGGGTTTCAGTCAAGTGTCATACTAATTTCATAATGTACCTTAAGCTATAAAAATGAGTGGAATTCCAAAACATTAAATTGTAACGATCAAATTTCAGTTTTCTGTTTTAATCCATCAATTTAAAAGTTAGATAATAGTAAATGTGTAAACACACCTGCATGTACAACTGTATACTCTTCACATGAACTCCACAGGGTGCACGTCTTTGATTTGGGAGTTACCCCCCCCCCCCCACACAGACACACACTGAAATATTTTAATAATTGTTTGTTTGCCGGAAATCTAAAATGAAAAAAAAACCCCCACAGAAATCTTGAAAATATGCACAGAATCATCTCCCAAGTCTGAAAGCCACTGATGGAGAACATGTGAACACTCATGTCTTTGTAATTTCACTTTGCACTGTCTAAAGAAGGTGGCCTGGAGCAAACCCGCTAACTGAAACCAGTCATATATGAACCCACAGAAAAGGTGTTTCTTTCAAACATCTGTCTGCAGAAGAAGTAGTGAACTAGTTAAGTTTCAGTGTCTTTGATCTGTAGCTGGAAGAAACCCAGCATATTTCTTTTTAATCTGAAAAAAAGAATAAAACACAAACACAAAAAACAGAACAGTTTTCTGCAGACTCCAGCAGCACTCGTGTACCATCCCCCATTGAGTTATAGCACTCCAGTCTGCACATGTGACCAGTTATAGGTACAGTATATATGTAATGAGAGGCAGAAGACCCTACATGTAAAGAAGGTTGAGTTGGTAATGCAGATAGTGGACCAGAGGAAGGCTGAGATGAGATGGAAATTAAGGCTAGAAGCTTTCTTTGGGATTAGGCTTCAGCCTCTCGCTGCAAGGTTGCCTCCTTGTTTCTGTGCCTTCGGTACTCAAGGCTGGGTCCATAGGTGAGAAGCAGCACCAGCTTTGATGGCTGGTAATAGTGTTTGTGGAGCAGAGCCGTTTTTCTCGTCTCACTTTAGAGCACTCGACAGATTCACAAGATGCTGATCCTTTATGCATTCACGGCTTAGTGCCTTGTCAATACATCAGACCTGCTTGGTTCTCTTTATACCATGTCATCATTACAATCAAGGCAAAACATGGAAGCAACAGCATAACACGAAGCTACAAAGGAAAGCATTTGCAGAATCCTCTTACTGTCGCACTATGACTCTTAAATGAAGTGCGCTCATGCTGTTTTAGTGCTGCTTATTGCTGTTGTCTAGCTATTTTTGTTCAAACTGAAGGTGAGATAAATTACCCCCCTGTGCTCCCCCAATTGGGAAAAAAACATCACCGCAGGTTTTCTCAGTACAGATGGTTGATATGCGTGCTCACAAAGGGAAATGCTTTGCAACTGAAACACATCCCTCTCCAGTGGTAAATAAAGATGCCTCAATAATAATGTTCCCTTGAAATACGACTTTCATTCTTTATCTACATATGTTAACATCATTCCCACACTTATCTAAATTATGCAATATGTTCTAGCATAGCAGTCAGATGACTGACACACAATTATCTTCCAATTTTGCGTACCCGCTGGGTTCCCAGAGAGGCTCTTGTAGATAATATAGGAGATTATACCTGTCACCTGGTCTGAGGCTTTTATATGCTGAGGCTTCAGTGGATTTAATCCAAGGATTTGACATTATCCGGGATGCAAGAAATGCCTGCATACATACGTCTTCCTGAGATGCTTTAAATGCAGTCGGTGAACATCCGAACAGTTTGCCAAAGAGATGTTTGGTGATTATGGAACAGAGTCAGATATGCTGCTTATGGCTCTGTTTCATATATACTAGAATAACAATGTGGACACATTGAAAAATGCTCCTTCTACTCCTTCTCCTTCTGCTTTGTCTTTATAATCACCAAATATGTGTTAACAACAGGAGCAGCACGTCCATCAAGCCTGCTTTTCCACACTGAGATCTCACTGTACCTGAGAGTGGCTTGTCACGAAGCATGAATTTTGCTTAAAATTTCATCTCAGTGTGAATTGGCTAAAAAAAAAAAAAAACGGTTTCGAGTACGGTTTCCAGTGGATGTATCCTGATTACTTTGATCATCCTCTGACCTTTTTTTAAATTTTTTATTTCTTACACAGCAAGCCAAGACAATGAAGATGACAAATATTTTACCTGCTTCACCAAAGCACAAAAGCTTTGTCTCTGTGAACATTGAAGATAAACTGAGTTGAAAACATGTAGTGAGTGATACTGTCCCCACTAGCGGCAAACAGCAGTGACTCATAGCCAGACAGACAAATCACGGCTGTAAACTCCATGTCTTATTAATGACTCTTATATTTTAGGTTTTGATGATATCTCCAAATATTTATATTTAGTGTCACTTCAATCTGCTCCTGTTCCCTGCAGATTGCCTTTTCGTGACTGAGTACTTCACTCGCACACCTCGAAAGCTGAACGCATTCAACTCTTTTGCGAGTGTGGAGCTGTTCCACTTCAATGTGCCTGATGACACCATGATGGCCGTATGGAACCTCATCACCTTCAAGGAACAAGGGGGCACCTTTGGAGACAGTTGCCCCAACCGAAACGTGACAGTGTAAGACAATTTTTTTGTAATATTATTTTCTCTTTCTGAAGTTGCTAATATTTAGCTTAGAGCCTTTCTTTTGTTTAGAGTATTCACAGGAGTCAGCATCCTGCAGCAACAACCTTTAAGGAAAAGGTTATGCAGCTGATTAAAACAAATCCAATTATTAAAGGTAGCCTTTACAAATAAAGGAACCTCTGTTAAAGCGTTACATTCTAGTTTATCTTCAGTGCCAGTGTGATGTTTATGGTACTACAGTATGTTTCATTGACTAAAGTCGCTACAGATTCATCTTATATTTTGGCAATTTTTTTCTGTTTGTGAAAACATGAGACCCAACAGGGACTGAATTACGGTTTTGTTATCAATAGATACTTCAGGTCTGGGGCTCCTCCGGTAATCAATCCCCTGTACACCCGCTTCCCTCGGGATACAGTTGTCCCAGGATCCTTTGCTGTGACTCTTACCTGGACTCTTCCAAACCGTACGACAGGAGCTTTCAATGTGACCAGCCCGCTCCCTGGAGACTGGTTTCTAGCTGCACACTTACCCAAGGATGAAGGCAAGATCTCAGTCAAGGTGAGCATGAACATTCATCACATTTCAAAATTATAGTTTTATCTGTGATTTCTAATTCTGATATTTTTATTGGTGCTAACATCGTTTGCTCTGTTGGACACTGTTCCTCTCGGAGGGCCACCACTAAACAAACACTGTGGACAAAGATGTCTCCTGGACAGAGCTCTCATTTGCTTAAATTATCCACGAGATTGGCCTTTCAACAATACTAAAGGTTTCACAGCCACGCTGGCAGCTCTGTGAGGGTTTCTATACAGTAGGCATAATGGGACTTTCTGCTAATTGGTGACACCAGTATGGTAGCTTGCTCTCAATGTCAAAGATAACATGTGGGTGTTTACAGGTAACCTATAAAGTTCTTTGTTACTGTTTGGAGCTTGTTAAGAGCATTGCCAACTAAAACTGGTGTGAGGCTTCCACTTAGTCATAAACCATGAACTGTATAAGTAAAGACAGAGCTTTCACTTTTGAATCTAAAATATGAACCCATTGTGGACGTGCATCAAAACTGCACATTTTCTAACGCTCATTCCAACTTGTCTGATTGTGTGTGAGTTTAAGAGTAAATGATTACACTTTTCACCTCATCTATTACCTCGATTAACAGAATTATCTATTTTCCCCTTTGAAGTAAATAAATGATAAAGTAGGATATTTATTGTGGTACTACAACTTGTTTCAAGTTTTTTTGGAAAGATCCATTTGGAATTTCCTTTCCAGTCCCCCCCCCCATCCAAATATGGTCCCCTCTGGCTTCACCCAATTCACTTTATATATGTCACTAGATTATTGACATTTCGATTTACTGTGGATGTTAGATGAAAAGTTATGGGATCTCCATGTAAGTATAGAAAGAAACTCTTTTCCAACATGAGCTGTGAGCAACAAATTCAAAGCTTTGCTGTATTTTTAATGTGTTTTTATATTTATGTTACTAAACAGAATGCTTTGTTAGATGGTTTAATGAGATCTACAAGTATTTTTCATGGTTAGCTGATTCTCATTCGTGGTAAAAATAAAAAATCAGTTTAAAATGATTTTATTCATTGAGTTCCATTTATATTAAATAGACTTGAAAGTATCAAAGACGTTTTCTTCATCTCATTGTGTTCTCTATTCTGCCTCATAAACACCTGCTGATTTCCATTTTCTTTTCATTTATTTGGCCCTGGCATGGCGTTCAATTGTGCTTCTTTTGTTGGTCAAAAAGGTGTACTTGAAATGCAAATCGATCAAAAATATCAAAAGTAGCTATGAACATTGCAACAAAAGAATTGTTTCGCTTTGGGGACACTGGGAATAGAAGCTGCAAAGGCCAAACTATGACCAGCCTCCAATGACACACCGTACATATGGAAATAATGTAGGCTTTGCAGATTCTGCTTTCTCAAGCAATTTTCTAGCAACCAAGATGTGATGTTTTCAGATCAGAAGGGAAACACAAGTGAAAGCAGAACAAAGGAGATACACGGTGCATTTTTAGCTATTTGAAATAAATATCACGCACAGGATAAAAGCTTTCATTCATTCAGCAACCAAAGGTACTGAGGTGGTGATAAACTGAAGCTCCTTATTATAAACAGGATACACTAAATGTGTCTCTTTAAATAGCATGATTGGACAGCGATGATTCTCTCTGAGTGAATTATTCAAATCATTATTCAATCTTTATATCTATTGTTTTTTAGGTTTATTTATTTGTTCTTATAATATTGAGAACACAAAAAGCAACACTGGATATCATCCAAATGCTTTTTCCTTTCATTCCTTATCAAAACCAGGTGCATCATATCCTGATGTTGGTGTAATTGTGTGTCATACAAAGCACAGTGTGAATGAGGATACTGGAAAAGGAGTGGCAAATGATATCAGTGTTTACTCACCAAGCATATTTGTGCTGCTAGATTTTCTTTTTCTTGGTAGTACGTCATTTTGGAGGAAAACCATTTAATCTTGTATCTGGGTAACTGTGGAACTATTCACATTTGCAGCAGCTTCTAAGCAACGGTTCTAAATAAATACATAGTCTAGTCCTTAATATCATCATTAATCACAATTCAGTAGAGGTTAATTTTCTCTTATCCATTATTTATGGTTTGATAGCACCAATCACAATCACATTTCTCACTATTTCATAAATGTTTTTCAACAGGAATATTCAAAATATAATAAAGAATTCACACAGTATAATGTAAAACCTCTAACAGGAGACGTGAAACTGGTGATAGAGTTCACAAAGCTCAAAATAAATGCTTTAAAAGGTAGCATCTATTGCAGCGCCGTTGTGATGAATTGCATTAGATTGTTCAGGTGTATCTAATAAACTGGAAACTCTGTGTATACCCCCAGAGTCTTCCCTAAAATTGCATTTGCTCTGTGGTTCTTTCTGACTGGAGGAGCTAAACTCAGGCAATTTGTTAAGGTTTCAATCAGGAGTTTTAGTGATCAGTGGCCTAAATGATTTAACATTCTGCTAAGACTGAAATTTTGGGAAATAAATGAACATCTGCACGTTTTTTTTGGTATACAAATGGTTAAAACTGATTAGAATGAATTTAGCCTGCATTTAATGTATAAAAGCACAGGGCTTCAGAAATTCATATCTCCTTCATTAAAACTCACTTGCTCTACAAGGTATGTGTGCAGGTGCAAGTGACAGGCTGTAATAAATCAAAGGGTCACCTCGCCGGGCCCGGACTAATACCACATGTCATGGTAATTGTGAGTCGAGGTGGAGGTGCTAGCGACCGGACAGAAATGAAGTACCTCATTTGGCATTCACACCTGTCTTCTTGAATCAGGTGTGAAAGAGCCTTGGTCATTTTAAAAACACCTTTCACAGCAGATCGTGAGCAGAAACAGTCTCCTGTTTCAAAGTCATTCTGTCTGCTTAACTCCACTCATAAACTAATGCACATGAAACAATAATGGTTCAGAACAACATGAATGAAATCCCAGGTTCATGTTACACTGTGTAGCGTGCTCAGTGAAGACAGAGGGATTTTAGGCCGACAGACTGTGCACACAGGCCATTAGGATTCTTCAGTCTGTTTGAATGACATCTAATCTCCTTCCTACCAGCTTTTAAGCAATATTGATGAGATCTAAACCACGGCTGTTTCATGTTTGCAGGGTCTGTCTGAAGAATGCCAGTATTTGTTCCAACCTCAGCTCATTGTCCAGAGGCTAATTGGGATTTCAATGCTGTATCCGGGATACTTCATCGACCAAATGATCCCTATCCATAACCGATCTGCACTTTATAAGTAAGTCTTCCAGCTGAGCTTCACAAACCTTCATGTCAGTAACGTTTGTCATTGAAACAGGCTTAATGATGGGCTTTCAGAGAAAAATACATCTTTTTTTTTTTTCATTTCACAGAGTCAACCTTTTCAGTCCATCTGCTCAGCTATCTTGTTATGATTTTATTGGAGTTGTTGCTGTAAGTTTATGTGACATTTCAAAAGACTGCAGTTTTCAAGTGTATACTTATAGTATTGGGCACCTTTGTTGTCTTCCATCTCAAGTTATGTGAGCAGAGCATATCTTTTAAGGCATATGCATCATTTTATCATTAATTTTCAATGTGCCTGTAGAGAAGGTTACCAGTGTTTGAGCTCCACATAAACAAAATAATGAGATGAATTTAAATGTCAGTTATTTTAATGCAATGTTAAATCTACATTAAGTTGTTGAATTTGTTCTTTGTGGTGTTTATATTTGAACTTTATGTACTCCATAACGGGAGAGGCATTCCGTTATTTAGAATTATCAGAGCTTTTTAAACACTAATTTATATAATTATAATATCTTTTTTCAAAGTATTGTTGAAAATTTTGGTGTATTTTATAACTCTGTCTCTCTCTCTGTGTTTCTTTTTTGGTCTTGTGCAGAGTCTTCATCCCCAATTACGTATCGAAGGTGAGGGTTCAGCTGGTAAACTGCAGCACCAGGAACAAGAGTAGCGATAGTTGTCCCGTGGTGCTGAAGATAAGAGCGAGAGCACCACCCGTGCATAACTCAAGTGCCCTCGACTGCAGGGAGTGGAACCCTTGTGAATTAAACACTGTCGTTCCTGCCTGGGAACAATGGTACTACATCCTGGTGGAGAGATATCTCACCAATTGCAATGTCTACTTCCGAATCGGGGTGCAGGTCACAGGTGAGCTCGTTTTTACAGGCAAAAGATGATTAATGAGTTTTTATGCTAGTCAATCTCTTTTTTCTGGCTTCCTGAGAATAAGAGTTGTAGATTCCTCGATTTCATTTTATCTCTCTAAAGCAAGGGTCGGCAACCTGCGGCTCTGGACCCGCATGCGGCTCTTCACCCTCATTGTTGTGGCTGATTTTTGCCTTGAAAAAAAAAACCTGAACATAAATAAATGGCATACCGTATTTTGCGCACCATAAGGCACACTTAAAAGCCTTTAGTTTTCTCAAAAATCAACACTGCGCCTCTTAAAAAGAAGCATCTAATGTCTACACTGAGTTCCAATATCTGTAAAAGTGTTTTTGTGCGATTTTAGTCAGCGCTCCGCCAGATCAGCCATTTTCCACCAACATAGAACGTAATACGTCACTACACACACCGGCAGTGATAGACCAATTAGAGAACATGACGCGAGGCTACCTCCGGCACACCCCCGGGCTGTACCACATTTGTTTGGCCAAAGACCCCGAACAATGGCATCAGTGAAGAGACACGCTTCCAAAGTGCAATTTAAACTCCAGGCTATCAGTTACGCGGTTGTAAACAGTATTAGAGCAGCCACAGAGAATTTAAAATCAACAAATCTATGGTTCAAAAGTGGAGGAAGCAAGAGGATGAACTGCACCAAATTAAGAAAATGAAACTTAGTTTCCGTTGCAACAAGCCAAGATGGCCGGGGTTGGAAGATGAGCTGGAGCGATGGATTCTGGAACAAAGAACAGCCAGGAGAAGCGTCTCTACTGTCATATGAAGCAACTGAATTCAGAGTTTGCCATTTGGAGAAAGATTCAGTGATTTCAGAAAGGAGAAAAACCTACTCTTTCTTTCCGTCACACCATCAAACATCAACCCATCCCTTCTGAACACAGCTGCATTCACCGGAGTAATGCCTGATCTAGAAATTGAACTGGCTGACATAACAGATAAATATATGTGGGTAAATAAGTTCAAGTCGCTGATGGCGGAGCTTGAAGAAATCGCCCGTCGGAAGGCTGTTCACGCTAAAGAGCACAAATTTGAGTGGTATGGAAAAACTCCCACACCCCGAGAAACGCATTTTTGAAACATGGAGTGCCATTCCTGTCATGCATATTAACTTAATTTTATATTTGTATTTAAAGCTGCTAAGCTGCAGCTAAATGTTTTATTTATATTAAAGTGGGGTGGTTTTTATTTTACACAAATATAGGAAGGTCTTAAATAGGCCTACAGTTCACAGTTTAATTTGTTTCAAAGTACACCTACAAATCCACACTGAACTTCTGTTCAGTGGTTGTAACAGGTAAAATAAATAAAAGATGAAAACTTTTGAAAGTTTACAAGTTCTGTTATTTTTTACAGCTCATGACGATTTTTATTTTGGTAGAAATAGAGCAATATGGCTCTTTTGATAATAAAGCTTGCAGACCCCTGCTCTAAAGTAATGAAGCATTATGTATTTTGTTTTTATACTAGGTTTATTATATAAGTAATGCCATATATGTATTGAACAGGTGTATTCTTATTTCTTGGGCAACTATTTTAGTCACAAATTTGGCTTGCATTTGCCATATTTAAGTATCTAGAAAGAGTATTTTAAGATTTCTGGCAATCAAACACAATTATTTATGATTATAATATTCGATGTGATGTATTTGAATGACCTTTTCTCTCACATTGGTATTTTCTTAATCTATAAATGTAAATGAAGACAGAGATGTTTTAAGGTTGGGGATTTTCACCGTCTCACACCTGCACAAACAGACAGACTGCACAGTATATGATCGGATTGTGAATGATATCTCACAATACTCACACACAACACAAATCAATTTCCAGAAAGCGTATTTGTAATGTTTTTTCACAGACACACATCTGCACATTAGTTTCTGCCTGTCAAAACATAAACTAATGTTCTTTTTGTATGCTTTTTGTTTTTTTTACATTTCACCACAGGTTTGTTTTGGTGCGTGTGGGACTGAAAAAGTGCCAACATAATTTGCACGATGACCAATAACTGTAGGAACAACACTAGATGACTTCCTATCAAACCGCTGAACTCCAAAAATCTAAGTGAACATCTCACAGAATGTGAAAACCCATCTGTGTCCGGGCAGCAGTATCCGCTGAATTTCTAGCCTAGTGTTATGATAAGGTTCTTCAATCCTCCATGTGGCTGCACTTCATCCTCGTATTTCTACCTCAGATCCTTTCCGGTTCAACTCTTTGGCAGCCTCTTGTGCGTACTCATACAGTACATACATCAGTGGGCCAGATTCATGCTGCATCTTAACATTTGACTGGGGTGTTTGGAAATAAATTAATTTCTCTTTTGATTCTTTATTTTTGTGCTGTGTTTTCAGGATTATTTCCTCGGCGTATTTATGAAAGACAGCACGCGGTCCTGGTATCAGTCGTTTTTCCAAGCCCCCCTTCATTGCCATCTCCTTCCTCATGTACTGAAGAAAATCTACTTCAATAGATCTTGAGGGTTTGTCTCTGTCTGGTTGAGGCATTAAAGATCTGGTCGGCTGGCTGTACTTGTGAATCTGCCTCCGTTGGCAGCTCAGTTTTTAGAAGCCGCTCATTGAATTGAGTACTTGACTATTCTCCTGTCAGGCACAAAACTTGGATGATGGTCTGATGGTTGTATCTTGCTCTGTAAACATGTCCTGTAGAATTTTCTAGTTTCTTTCTTTTCTATTTTTTTTAAATTACAGCACTATATAATTGGTATGAATTGAGCTGCATCTTTTCAGCGTGGGAGTTCCCTACCAACATTAAGCTGAATGTATGGTGCTTTTTACCATTCCACTTAAATGTGAAAGTTTTCTTATTGCACCTTTCAAACCCTTCTTAACTTGATAAATCATATATTAGGTAAAAGTACCAACAGTACACTGGCCTTCATTTTTCACATAAAAAAAACCTTCAAGTGTCTTTTGAAGTATGAGTGGGGTTGACATGTGTGTTTTGATGGTGAGAGAGGCCCGACGCAGTCAGACGATTAAGAGGCTTGTACAAGAAAAGAGTAGAGTCCAAACAGGCGATTTAGACAAAATTCCTGAGAGGTCGGATATATCATGCTAATGCTACCTGCTGTTTTGGGGGGAGTGCAGGACCGAGATATTCTTTCTTCTCCCCTCTGCAGGGATGCCTCTCAAATCTTTGGGAAGTCCCCTCCCCAGTAGCAATCCCCTCTCACTGTTGGATTCTATACTGTGCACTTTGTCACCATGGCAATGCAGACACTAATTATTCACGCTGTGAGTCTCCTCTTGCATGCCAGGCAGATCTTATTTGACCTTTACCGGAATTAAATTGAACAACACCCCAGGTTCAGCGACTGTCTGGAGCTCTCACCCTCTTAATGCTTTCTTTCTTTTACTGGTTAGTGTTCACAGTGTCTCAAAAATGTTCAAATTTAGACCCATTGTCATGCATGACTCATTTACCATTGAAATATTGATTATGTTGCAAGTCACTATGTTATGTCGCTATTTAATCAGAAGTTTAGTTACACTGGGTATCATCAAAAACAGGTCAGGACAGTATTTTTTGTGTGATATTGCTCTCAGTGTGCCTCCACTTTCACCCAGCTACAGTTACCATTACAACAAGTACAAAGGCAGTCACAGACTGCAACATCCCGCGACACCCCTGAATTCAAAATTTTACCCTGACCTACTTGCTTAGGTCAAATATCAAAGCTAGTGCTCTGACCTACTTTCATCTATTAAAGCACTAGCTTTGATCTACGGTCTTACACTGGCCTTCTCCCTCATCTTTCTATCTTATCCGGTTCCTGAGTGTACAAAAGTTGAAATTTGACCTTCACCTAGATTTCTCAAGGTCAAGGTCATCATCTTATTTTCATCCCCTTTGCCCCCTTTGTTTCATTTTTCTATCTGCAATGGTTGTGAAGATATTGGTGGACATACGAACGAACGAATGGATGAACGGACAAACACACGAACGCTGACAATTACAAAACATCACCGATTTGAAGCGGGATGTAATTACAAAATATTGGCTGTACATATGAATGAGTCTTCAGAGATTTTTTATACCAAAGGCAGATTTGCTTGGAACCAGCGGTATTTGGTATTTCAGTATTTTTATGAGCGCTTCAGCTGCTGCATGGACATCAGAATACTTCAAACCCTTCCAGATATAACACAAGACAAACAAGGCTAAGCAATAGACAAAGCCTTTGAAATCCTTTCCCCCTCAGGAATTGGCAGAGTATGACAGTAGTTTGCCAGTTGCCATCAGTGACTGTTTTTTTGCCGTGAGTAGTTTGTGTTGAGTGAAAACGTATGGTTTGAATTACAATGCATCATCATCTCATTAAAAAGCACTGTAGAGAACTCAACCTTGCTGTTTTATGGAAGCTAGCCAGAGGGTATGATTTTAAACATTTACAAAAGACATTGTTGCATAGCATAAATAATAACATATGTAAAACAACTGGCAGGCTTGGAGCCTACTTGTTTGCTGGAAATTGGTTGTTCATTGTTCATTCATTCATATTGATTAAATTTAAAATAGGGGGTTATTATATTACACAAAATGTTGCAAATGAAACCTTCTGTTACAACCAGGGAATACTCACCTAAGTATTCGGTTCATACAGAGTTATATCTGATTGACGTCATTTATGTATTTAATATCTTCTTCTTCATACTAGATTGCTCCAAGTCTAATTTGTCGAAGGACCAATCACAGCCCAGCTCCTCTATGAACATGCCTCAGTCATTTGGTACAGCCATGGGTTTCTCCCTGTCTGAGACGCTCTCAATGGCCACCCTGCCCGGCCTGTCCCAGAACAGCAGTCTCCTCCACACCTCAGAAGACAGCGTTGCTTACCTCCCCCCTACTGCTGCCACCAACAAATGCTGGCCCATTCGTCCGACTCTGCGGAATGAGCTGGATACCTTCTCCGTGCACTTCTACATCTTCTTCGGGCCAAACATATCAATCCCACCGGACAGATCCGCCGTGTTCGCCATCAACCTGATGCCTGTTTTAGACAGCGGAGGCGTCCTCAACATGGAGCTTAAACTCAACATGGTGAGTCGCTTTGATGATGTCATTCCTGCTTGGTGAAGGATGGATTTACTGTGAAGAAAATTATTTCATGCTCCCCATTTCATATTCAAGATTAGAAACAATTCTGAATGAAAAATAAATAACACATTTCAGAAACATTTAGTAATTAATTTACATCAAATGACCACAAATAAATGACAACCAGCACTGTATTAAAAAACAAAGCAAATATAGCAGCAATTGCAGATATTTAGTTTAATGCAGATTTGACATGCACTTGTTGTTCTGTCCTTTGGCTTTAGGAAAACTCAAGTAGAAAGGCATTCAGTTCACGTTTGAATGAACTGATGAATGAAGCATAAAATAACTCTGATTGTTCAATTGAATACCCTGATATTAAATACTATCACATTGTTCCTTGAGTTTATAATTGCTTTCAATTTCTTCTTTCAACATTGAGAGAAAGGTTAGTTAGTTAGTTAATGTTTAGCTACCGTACCTGCAGAAGGCATGGCTGAGAGAAAAAAATGGAAGAGAAGTTTTCCATACTGGTTGTTCCAGAGCTTTCACTTGTACCATGTAATTTTCTTGAACAGCTGGAACTGCTAAAATGTCTTAGAGCAGCAGATAATTGTATTATGTACTTTCAGGACACACTTTTCAAAAGATGAAATGTTATTCTTTAACACTGAAACATCCGTTTGAATGGTCTCAGTTTGTCAACTATTGTTTTGCAGTTTTTTAGCAACTATATTTATTGAATGTTGTGTCTTGCTTCAGCAAATCAACCATCAATGAGTCAGAGAACACCATGTTTTCTAAAAGTGTACAGATTCAAGATAAAAGCAAATTGATGACTGGATCCGTCATTTCCACTGCAGTGACTCAGCTATTAGTCACTGTAAATGTTTCAATACATAATCTAACTGCAATCAATACACATTCATGTTGTATGACATGGAAATAGAGCAGACAGAATTAGTGAATGACCTGAACAAAAAATGATTGTGAGTTTCAGCTCACAACCTCAATAAATCAACATTTAGCTGTGTTTCTTAATTTCTAAGCCTCTTTGTGACTTGTACATTTATTCACAATGCATGTTTATAAGGTAGTCCTCGACCTACAAACACAATTATAAGCTGAATTGTTCGTAAGTAATTACTTATTAAATTTTAAATTGTAATTGCCATTTGAGGTCACTTTAGGGCGAAACGCTGCAGAACCCCCCATGAAGTCCGGCATCAGAGCAAACTGTTCACTTAGACTTCTATTTGCTGAGCTATTTTGACATGACTTGTGAAATCTTAAACTATAGGGTGTTAATGTTATGCTGCTCGGTGTGGGTTGCGGCAGAAAGAGGAACTACAGTAGTCCAATGTGGCGGTGGCGGCTGTTTGTATCTACAAATCTTTGTAAATTAGATGTTTGTAACTTGGATGTTTGTATCTTGAGGACTACCTGTACAATGTCAAGTTGGGTTTTAGGAACAACAAAATACCAATAACGGATTAGGCAAGGAAATAATGGAGAGACCAACACAAAAAATATTGATTTATTGCAGCCCGAAATGACTTTTTTCAATCTGTTACTATGCATTCTCTGTATTATTTCTCCCTGCATCCAGACTTTATGATAGGCTTCACTAAACACATCTTATATTGTCACTAAACACACCAGGATAAAACCATAAATTGTACTTCTCATCCAAACATCAAGCAAACATCCCCAAACATAAAATAAAACAAAGAAAGGAAAACAAAAGGTTTTAAGGAAATGATAACTATATTTATGTTTTATGGCTCATAGATTGAGTTCTTGTTAGATGCAGCAAGGTGGATTAGTCACTAATGACGCACAGAAAGATTTGGTTTAAAGGCACCCTCAGTCCTCTCTCTGAAAAGTGTTCACATCTTCCTCATATTTATGTCTCACCATCTAATCAGGAGACTCTCTCTACCCTAAACCCAAATATAGAACCGAGCGTGAATAGTTGTTTGATTTTAATGTAATGGCATATGCAGATGTTACACAAACAGGAAGCTGTCACAAAACCTGGTTGCTTTGATTGTTGCATGAGCTGCAAAATGTGTTCCACAGAAAAACAGTCATGTATTATTCTACGGGTAGATTCACCCACCCCCACCTCTCCTGAAGTGTTACCTGCTTGTCGGAGTGTAGACCTTAGTCGCCACTATTGCCCGGGGTTGGGGGGTGAGGGTGGTGGTGGGGGGAGATGACTCTGGTAGATTTGATGGCCTTTAGGAGACAAAGGTTGAAGCTGTTTGTCTGCTTTACATCAACATGAAAGGAATCAAGGGTTTTTACTTCCTCTGGTACCAGAGCTAACCCTAAACCCAAACTCTCTCTAACCCCTAACTCTAATCCTAACCCCTAACTCTAACCATAAACCTAATCCCTAACCCCTAACTTTAACAGTAACTCTAATTCTAACCCTAACTGTAACCCTAATTCTAACCCTAAACCCCAAACCCTAACTCTAACTTTAACAGTAACCCTAACTCTAACCCTAAACCTAACTCTAACCCTAACCGTAACCCTAACTCTAATCCTAAACCCTAACTCCAACTAGCCCTAACCCTAACTCTAACCCTAACTCTTAACCTAACTCCATTTTACCTTAACTCTAACACTAAGTCTAACTCTAACTCCAACTGTCACCCTAACCCATTCACCAGTTTATTCAATCATTTAAAGTTTTCTTTGGGTGGACAACATGCGTAGATGAGTACAATTTAAACCAAGTGTCTTGCTAGCTTTTATATATTACTTACTGACATGAATTTTTTTTTCTCTCTGCAGTATTTTTATGGTGAGAGTGAAAACACTGTATTGTAGTGACATCTTTTGAAGAACTGTTCAATCAGAAGTTTTGTGACAGTAGTTGATTCGGTCAGCGACCTTGAGGATTTACCTGTAGAATATACTGTAGCTATCCTGGTTGAATTATGAGTCTAGCATTGTAGTTCAATGATTACAACTAACAGCTGCACAATGAGACAGGCACTGAAATTGCAATATTAAATGTGATTGATGTAGGCGTGTAACAAAAAATGTTACAAAATGTTTTACAAGTAATGCTTTCAAATAAAACCCCAAACAAAATTTCAGATATAAATTTTAAATGAGGCATAAAAGCACAGAAAGATTTGGACATAAATAAATCATAATACCCAGACAAAGGAATTTTTAGATGTGCTGAAATCCTTTTTAAGAGTCAGTGGATACTGGACAGCAGTGGTGTTGAGGAAAAGGCTTGAGGGGGAAATATATGATTTGTTGAACATACAGCTGGACAACAGATTGAGTCATCCAATACACACACACACACACACACACACATACACACACACACACACACACACACACACACACACACACACACACACACACACACACACACACACACACACACACACACACACACACACACACACACACAGACTGATCTATAAATGGAGAGCATTTTGATTAGTGCCGAAACATGTTGGACTGTCAAAATGTGGCAGGACCAGTTAAATATTTTAAATAATAGGATGTTTAGACTGTTTTAAATTCTGGATTAGCCCAGTTTGTAGTCCACATTTAAAATGGGAGGTGTGTGTGGGGGGGTGGGGGGTTATCGGTTGCACCCTGGTGAATCTTCACTGATGAGCAACCCATTCAAACTAAAAGCACAAAGCCTCAGGCCTCCATCTGTGTAAGACACTTTAAGATCATACTTTCACTGTAGCAACAGTTTTGTTTTTAAGAATAATCTTCTTCTTCTCCTTTTGGCTTTTCCCTTCAGGGGTCGCCACAGTGTATCAGTTGCCTCCATCTGACCCTGTCTTTTGCATCATCCTCTCTCACACCAACTAACTTCATGTCCTCTTTCATCCATAAACCTCCTCTTTGGTCTTCCTCTAGGCCTCCTGCCTGGCAGTTCAAAACTCAGCATCCTTCTACCAATATATTCACTATCTCTCCTCTGGACATGTCCAAACCATCTCAGTCTGGCCTCTCTGACTTTATCTCCAAAACCTCTAACATGTGCTGTCCCTCTGATGTACTCATTCCTGATCCTATCCATCCTGGTCACTCCCAAAGAGAACCTCAGCATCTTCATCTCTGCTACCTCCAGCTCTGTCTCCTGTCTTTTCCTCAGTGACACTGTCTCTAGACCAAACAACATCGCTGGTCTCACCATAGTTTTGTACACCTTTCCTTTCAATTTAGCTGAAACTCTTCTATCACACATCACACCTGACACTTTTCTCCACTCGTTCCATCCTGCCTGTACACCCTTTTAACTTCTTTTCCACACTCTCCATTGCTCTGGACTGTTGAGCCTAAGTACTTAAAATCCTCCACCTTCTTGATCTCTTCTCCCTGTAACCTCACTCTTCCACTTGGGTCCCTCTCATTCACACACATGTATTCTGTCTTACTGCGGCTAACCTTCATTCCTCTCCTTTCCAGGACAAACCTCCACCTCTCTACCTTCTCCTCCACCTGTTCCCTGCTCTCACTGCAGATCACAATGTCATCTGCAAACATCATAGTCCATGGAGATTCCTGACTAACCACTTCCTCATACAATACCACAGTTCCTCTCTGGGCACCCTGTCATAAGCTTTCTCCAGATCTACAAAAACACAATGCAGCTCCCTCTGGCCTTCTCTGTACTTCTTTATCAACATCCTCAAAGCAAATACTGCATCTGTAGTACTCTTTTTTGGCATGAAACCATACTGCTGCTCACAAATGCTCACTTCTGCCCTTAGTCTAGCTTCCACTACTCTTTCCCATAACTTCATTGTATGGCTCACCAGCTTTATTCGTCTGTAGTTACCACAACTCTGCACATCTCCCTTGTTCTTAAAAATGGGCACCAGCACACTTCTCCTCCATTCCTCAGGCATCTTCTCACTATCTAAGATCCTGTTGAACAACCCAGTCAGAAACTCTACTGCTACCTCTCCTAGACACTTCCAAACCTCTACAGGTATATCATCAGGACCGACTGCCTTTCCACTCTTTATCCTCTTCAATGCCCTCCTCACTTCATCCTGACTAATCTTTGCTACTTGCTGGTCCACAACAGTCACCTCTTCTTGTCTGTTCTCTCTCATTTAACTCATTCATCAACTCTTCAAAGTACTCTTTCCATCTTCCCATCACACTACTGGCACCTGTCAATACACTTCAATCCCTATCCTTAATCAACGTAACCAGCTGCAAGTCCTTCCCATCTCTCTCCCTCTGTCTTGACAACCTGTATAGATCAGCCTCCCTCCTTACTGTCCAATTGCCCCTTGTTTGGCCTTAGCTACCTCCTCTCCTTCTTTGACCAACAGTAGTACAATTTCCACTAGCACCCAGGTGAACAGCACTGATGTCAGTCATTGTTAACCAGGGCCTCGACTGATCTGGTATGCAAGTCAGATTTGAAGTTTTATGTCAGATGCGATTCCTGACACAACCCTCTGGGTGGCTGGTTCAACTGTCAGGACCACATCACGGCAGTACCAGTTCACCTCCTGGGTGACTCCCTCATGCAAGGGACAAAATCCTTTATTGCTCTCAGAGTGCTGCCATGTGGCTGCCCATCACTCCACCAACTCCACATGCATGTGTCTGTAAGGATGAAAAAAGAATTTCCTCATTGGAGGGGGTAATAAAGTGATTCCTTCTTCTTCCTCCAGCACAGCTACTGAATAGAGATTCTTGTTGATGGCATTATAGGTGATTTCATCATGGATCTAAATAAGAAACACCATGATGTGTTATTCATTCTTCTTTTTTTGTCTTAATATCTAAAGATATAGAAAATGTTGAACACAGCGATGCCACCACATAAGCTATTATGTGTGCCATACATTAAAAAAATCACAACATTCAGAACCACAATGTCAGGAAGTGTCTTTTTTTGACTCAGTTTCCAATCGTTGTCAGGCAGGTCAAGTGCACTGAGCAAAAAAACCTCCCTGAAGTCCTTAAAGAGGTGTCGCCTCATATAGGAGACCTTTGTGGCACTTTGTCTATGCCAGGAGTGGAAACAACTCGGAGGGAACTTATTTCCCCCTGTCTCATCACATCCTTTTCAGCCATACACACAGCTATCACAGCACCATGCCAGTGTTGACAGGAAGTGCTTGACTACAATGAGAGATTGTGATAAAATGAGCCCACAGGATACTGATATGTACACGAACTACATTTGCACCATCCATCCATCTGTCTGTCCATCCATCCATCCATCCATCCATCCATCCATCCATCCATCCATCCATCCATACATCCATACATCCATACATCCCTCCATTCATTCATTCAACTGTCCATGTCTTTATTGATCTTATCCCAGCTGGCTATAGACCAGAAGCAGGGTACACCCTGGACACGTCGCCAGTGCATTGCAGGGCTACTTCAGTTGCACATTAGTCATATTTTTTTAATTTGAATTTCAGCTTCTGAACACGCTGTGGTCTAGGTTATATATTATGTATGAATATTAATTAGTACATTCAGGGTTTTTAGAAGTCATCCTCAATGATTTTTAATCAATCATAGCAGTCAATTGTCTACATTTTCATTTTCACGGTGGATCTAAAGCAAAAGTAAATGTTTAAAACAGTCTGTGAGGGGTTGAGAACGTCATTGCAAAAAGCAGGATGTTGTCAGAGGAACAGACCTTCAACTCAAGTAAGTGCAATTTAAACTGAAAGTTTGGAATGGAATGAATGAAAATTTCATAGTGATCCATCTAATGGCGATGGGGTCTGGGCCAAATTGATGGAGGGCTGTCTGCTTGACATGTTGCTAGTTTCACTAAAAGCATGTCTGCTTTTACTTATTTAGAAATTTTGAGTCACTTTTTAAAAGGGAGCTGGTTGCAGAGCCTTCTGACCCATTGGCGTCTTTGTATCTGGTTGGCACATCTGCTTATCCATTAATCAGTTTTTCTCACCTACTGCATCTTCAAACTGCTGAGCAGAGTCAGGACACATCAAGGGGAGGAAGAGGGAGGGACTACCTTGAAATGCCAGTGGGCTTGATTGAGTCTTACTACCCAGAGAGTACAGGCCAGATGGTGAGCTTAGGAAGTTTGAAATCGTAGCACCTGACAGATTTTGTTGAGTCATTGCATTAATCAAGAACTCCCTGCATTTACATTATGCTCATTCTGGGCTGGGGGCATGATAGAAATTTTATTTATTCAGGAAATAATTGCCTAAAGTCATCCCTACCACCAAGCACATTTCCCTCCGGACACAAAGCAAATTTATGTAAATTGCTGTATGTTTTTCTGTTAAGCTTTTTTGTGGCAAAGAATGACTCTCACTGTCTTTGACTGACAGGTTAGTAACTGAGACACTTTTCACAGTAATTGTAAAACAGTTCATCTGCTCTGCTGCACATCCTCTTCATTACTAAAAACAGAGACAGTGAATAAATTGGATACAATTTTGAAACTCATGAAGTGTCAAATTGATGCCTGACTGCATACAGGTGTTTTATAAACACACACACACACACACACACACACACACACACACACACACACACACACACACACACACACACACACACACACACACACACACACACACACACACACACACACACACACACACACAGGCATTTATTGGTGGTGTTTGCTTCCCTGTTATTCTTTTCCTGGTTTGCCTAATTGGGCTGTAGTGTTCTCCTTTCACCTCTCGACAGAATGAGTCAGTTAGTTTAAGCATAAGCAATTCACAGTGCTTGAACAACCCTCCAGTTATTTAAATGCATGTGCTAATGTACAATTGATGTTTTTAGGAGATAATCTGTCAACATCTTCATTTATGCTCCTTGGGCAGACGTAGGCAGAGCAGTTTCACTTGATTTGTTGGTTTTAAAGTTTTCCGTCTCACGGAAGAGGAAAAACGAGACCTGAGGTAATCATGAACAAAGTAACTCACCGGAGTGATGGCAGCAGATGGTTGATGATTGCACGGATTAATGATGTTTGCTTGCATTTCCTCCTGCAGTCGACGCTGAAAGGAGCTGATGTCACAGTGTTTGGCTGCCTGAACCACGGGATGCCTCTCTTCTTACGGGAAAACTCATCACTGAAATGTGAATCAGGTAAGACTGATTTAACTTTGAAAAAACAGGAACACGCTTTGTAATTCTTAAACATAAACAGTTTATTGTTTCATAGATATATTACACACACATAAAATTATTTTTCTGTGCTTTAAACACTCCTCCAGCTTTTATAACTCTGACAATCTGTCAGTGCACAATTTACTTTTTGCCATAAACCTGAGCCAATATTTGGTCTCATTTTAATCTTGGAATAGGGGATAATTTATTTCAACAAGTTTAACGTATGGCACAGATAACACTGTCATACAAATGCTTTGTTCTTCACTCTGGAAGCAGTTCTCTTTTATTATAAATTCTCTCTCTGCTTCAATGCTTTCCTGTCGTTTAGAATCTGTGGCCGGGTTTTTCCTTTCTGTGAACGCCTCAGCTAACGTCACGAAACTGAGGATCCCCTACCCACAAACAGGCACCTGGTACCTCAGCCTCCGCTCACTGTGTGCCACCGAACAAGGGTAAGGCATGTGATACCGGTTCTGTACTGCTGCAGAAGTTTGTCAGTCCCATACATTCACACTCTGCTTCATTAATGAATTTTATTTAGAATATTATTATTCTAGAAAAGAAGACTTTTGTGTCTTTACAGGAAAATACGGAAAATAACCTTAAAAACAAACAAACAACTTAAATAGCATGATTTAGAGAAGCAGTACATCGTCAGAAAGTCACTGAGACACGGTTGATTTTTGAATGTCTCGTAATTGTTTGTTTTGGTCCTACTGCCACAAATTAATCTCAGTGAAACATTTACAGAAATTCACTTACAAAATAAGACATTTAAATAAAATGTATCATATTTGCATAACAACGAATTATTTATTTACCTAATTAAAAAACTTGGCATTGTTGCTCAAACAAGGGCGGCATGGTGGCGCAGTGGTTAGCGCTGCCGCCTCGGCGGACTCGGGTTCAAGTCCCGCTCTGTGCGGAGTTTGCATGCTCTCCCCGTGTCTGCGTGGGTTCTCTCCGGGTTCTCCGGCTTCCTTCCACCTCCAAAAACATGTGCTTCAGGTTGATTGGCCATTCCAAATTGCCCGTAGGAATGAGTGTGTGTGAGCATGGTTGTGTGTCTTTGTGTGTGGCCCCGCGGTGCAGTGGCGTTATGCCCGGAGTGTCCCCCACCTCACGCCCTATGCCGGCGAGATGGGCTCCGGCTCCCTGTGACCCACTGCGGCGGATATAGCGGTGGTAATCTGAAGATGACTGACTGACTGTCTGTTGCTCAAACAAACCCAATATTTGTCAATGGGTTGCAGCCTCTATCCTTTCACCATACCCTCTACTATCTGTCACCCAGCAGATTTATCTGGGACTGGCTTCATAAATATAATTCTGTGACACACCCAGCATATGAACAAAGTTAAGTTAAAACCAGATTTTCCAGATTTATGTTTGGTAATTTAAACATATTTTCAGCTAAACTAAATTTCTCTTTTAAAGAAAAATCTGTTCGGTGTAGCAAATAGGTAAACAACATAAGAAACAAATATGTCTTCTGTCTGCTGTAATCTTTCTAAAACATGAATCCTGAAAGTTCCGTTTTGGTGTTAGACTCAGGAAAAGCAACACTACTCCATCATTTTGTGCCAATGATCATCGCTCATACTAGAAGGAATTTATTGTTGAAGAGGCAAAAAACTGTGATCATCTCACATTTAGTATACCAGTCTGACCATAACACATTGGCCTTTAAAAAACGTGTTTTTGTTTTTTTTATTAAACAGCACATCTCTCATCTCTTCTTAAGATTTCTTGCCATCTCTATTTCTCCCTCAATCTTCATGTATAGGGTGATCCATTATGAGCTCATTCTGTTACGGTTGTTAGAAATTATTGTGTTAAATGTGAGACAACGTAAATTCACATAGTGTTTCCATTAACTTGTCAAGCAAAATGTTCTTCTAATGTATAAGCTATTCAGCATATTAAGCTGTTTTGCTGAACTTTTAATAATGGGAAAATATTAACAGAATGAAATTAAGCAGATTTTTGTGCCACCACTTGGGATTTCCAATTGAATTTGAATAGCAAATAATAACAGATGGTGTGGGACACGGTTTCATCCTCACATGAAAGCACTGCTGAGGTAGGGAAACACGGAAAACAGTCACATTCTGTGTGTTAGATTTCCACACTTTCTCTCACTCTAAATCAATTCGGTCTTGGAAGAGAAGAAAAGGTGTAATACAGTAAATCAAGAATATAATTAAGATGACTGATATGATTTAGAAATGAAGAATGGAGCAGTTGTGTTCATTAAAAAATGGTTCTTGGAAAAGGCTATGAAAGACGTTTCTTGCCATATTGACTTAAGTAAATAAAGTAGATTAAATGTTATAAATATCAGTGAATGTTAATATGCAGGTTGTGTAACTTCTTCTTCTTCTCCTTTTGGCTTTTCCCTTCAGGGGTCGCCACAGTGTATCAGTTGCCTCCATCTAATCCTGTCTTCTTCATTCTCTTCTCTCACCCCAACTACCTTCATGTCCTCTTTCACTACATCCATAAACCTCCTCTTTGGTCTTCTTCTAGGCCTCCTGCCTGGCAGTTCAAAACTCAGCATCCTTCTACCAATATATTCACTATCTCTCCTCTGGACATGTCCAAACCATCTCAGTCTGGCCTCTCTGACTTTATCTCCAAAACCTCTAACATGTGCTGTTCCTCTGATGTACTCATTCCTGGTCCTATCCATCCTGGTCACTCCCAAAGAGAACCTCAGCATCTTCATCTCTGCTACCTCCAGCTCTGTCTCCTGTCATTTCCTCAGTGACACTGTCTCTAGACCAAACAACTATCTAAGATCCTGTTGAACAACCCAGTCAGAAACTCTACTGTCACCTCGTCTAGGCACTTCCATACCTCCACAGGAATATCATCAGTACTGACTGCCTGATGATATGAATGAATGAGTGCCTTTCCACTCTTCATCCTCTTCAATGCCCTCCTCACTTCATCCTGACTAATCTTTGCTACTTCCTGGTCAACAACAGCCACCTCTTCTAGTCTTTGTTCTCTCTCATTTTCCTCGTTCATCAAGTCTTCAAAGTACTCTCTCCATCTTCCTATCACACTACTGGCACCTGTCAATAGACTTCCATCCCTATCCTTAATCACCCTAACCTGCTGCACGTCCCATCTATGTCTTTCTGTCTTAACAACCTGTATAGATCAGTTTCTCCCTCCTTACTGTCCAACTTGGCATACAAGTCATCATAAGTCCCTTGTTTGGCCTTTGCTACCTCTACAACATTGAACATCACACCCTCGATTTCTAGCTTCAGACTCATCACTCTGACACTCTTCTTACCTCCAGAACATTCCTAACAAACTCCTCCTTCAAGATAACTCCTGCTCCATTTCTCTTCCTATCTACACCATGATAGAACAACTTGAACCCTGCTCCTAAACTTCTAACCTTGCTACCTTTCCACCTGGTCTCCTGGACACACAGTATGTCTACCTTCCTCCTCTGTATCATGTCAACCAACTCTCTACCTTTTCCTGTCATAGTTCCAACATTCAACATCCCTACTCTCAGTCCTACATGTTATTATATTTATGTACGAGCAGGAACCCGTGAAAATTCCACGATAAAACAATAATATCAGACTTCATACCAAATATATGGAAACAAATTTATTGGTATTATAAACAAAGCCATCACAGAGTTCTCCCACCAGAAGGCAGTGCATCTTGGTCTGACCCAGAACTGGCGTCGGTGTCTTTGATGAGGAACGTGAATGAATGAATAAATGAATAAATAAATAAAAATATAAACTTTATGACTCATAAAGAAAGAAACAGACGAAAAAATATCCAACTGTCAAGCATGTTTATCAGCACGTCTTCGATGTGGAGCTGTTATACAGTACGTCAGATAATAGCCGGTTTTAACTCGGTCCATTCTGTGTGTACATGTAGACACGGGTCTCACACACACTAACGTCACAGAGGTTTTTGTCGCAGGGAGACACACCCCGGATAGAAAAAGTTTTGGTTACAGCGTCCACATGACCTTTCCACATGAAAGGCGTAACCACAACAAAAAGCCTCGCTGCCCGATGCCTTACGCTGTATTGTTCACGTGATTCCTTCTGGCAGATGCACGGTGATTGGTTGGGCCCTTGATTGACAGGTACTGGGTAGAGTTAAAACGTGACACCATTCTATGTATTATACATCATGTTATTATATAATAACAGGTGTAACACCTGTAAATAAAATAACCCCTATGTTGTTTCTGGAAAAGCAAATACAATGGAAAATAAGAGACAGAGGGTTTTTTTTATTTTATTACTGTGTATTGAGTGATATAAAAAGTCCATGCAGAGAAGCTAATTGAAAAAATGGAAGTTAGACAATCACTGTACAACTCTGGATCCTTTGTTGGTTTATAGAGCACAAATGTAATTCGTAGAACGGTACCTCTGTAATTGCTTCATGGATTTGGAGATTGCACAAACCCACTGGAGTTAAGTTGTCTAATATCTCTTAAGCTTATAAAGCAACTCTAGCAGTTATTTGAGTCTTAATATTTCTTGAGAGAAGCGTGAATTTCATCATGCTAAAATTCTCACAATAAAAATAACAATATACCATGTTGGTAATTAGCAACTTTTCCATCTTACCATCTGCAACACTTTCTAATTGGCACTGAACACGAAATACAGTTGAGGCTCATTAGTTTTGTCCCATTTGGCAATAAAAACAAATATTGGATAAACTGCAGCTTCTGACCTGTGGATGATGAAGGTAGTGGATGAAGAGTTAAGGAATCACCAGAATACAGGCCAAACTAATGTTGAATTTGCAGCAAATTAAATGCATGTATACCCCATAGTTTTTAAGATATCTCAAACAGAACTACAGAGCAGAACCTCATTGTGACTTGAAAAGTTTTAGGCTTCATTATCTGAGGAACATGAATGTTATATCAAAATGCCAAGGTAATCCATCCAGTAGTTGTTGTAAATGTCAGTGGAAGTTAAACAATAATTGGAATGCAGAATAAATTTGTTGAAATCCATTTAAAAGAAAATTTCTACCTTGAGAATTGAACAGCTCCATTCAGTTTTGTGTCTTTTCCAGATTTGAGGCGTGCACCAACATCACCGCTGAGGTCTATATGCGCTCATACCTGACTCCATGTATCAATGACTGTGGAACATATGGACAGTGCAAGCTTCTGCGCACCAACAACTACCTTTATGCTGCATGTGAATGCAAAGCAGGTAACGACATTAAACAAGAACAAACTGCAGCAATCAGTGTCATTTTCAATGTATATTTCATTTTTTTCCCACTTTGTTTATGGATTTAAATTAGCATAATGTCAACATGACTAAATTCAAATTAAGGGTTCCACTGGTGCATCATCTTCACTTTGAAACTGCGTTCACGTTCAAGAAGGCAAAGTATAAAGCCCAACAATTACTAACAAAACAAAGGATGTTGTTTGATCGAAGTGGATGAATATTTGTAGACTAATGATGTATATGTTCAACAAAGCCTTTAATTATTAATCCGTGATTAATGATTTTCAAAAAAAGACAAAATGATTTAATGGTTGTATGTGAGACAATCATTAAACAATTACTTCTCTTTTCAGATATAATAAACTTTATATTAGGGCATCACTGCTGCAAGGGTTACTGTTTCATTGGAAAGTGTGTATGCAGAGTGACATGAAAATGTTGGAGAACAAAGTGTTATGGTGCAGGTCGTCCTCCAAAGGTGAACTGGTAACACAAAGTCTTAAGTGTATGTGCTGCCATCCAGATTTATGCAGCAGCCTTGCATTAATTTTCTAACATGAGCCATTTTGATAAGACAATAAAACAAGCTCATAATTACAAACTACTTTTCAGTGAAGAATTATCTCATGAAACGAAGCAAAGCCTGTCCTCTGAGGCTGGTTAAATCCTGCCTTTGATCTCCAGTTATCACGGCTGCTTTCTCAGTAAATTCATTGTCATACCACATATGTATGACTGCTTCCTGGCAGACATCTCGCATTCAGCACTTGCCCTTGGCCTATCTCATGCTGCAAACCCTTCGTTCAACATTGCTCTCGAATATTTAATTCATACTGTATCAGGGTCGCACAGAGACCGAAAAGGTGCTGGTGCTCCAACTCAGACAAAGGCAAAGGAAAAAAAAGACTGGGACAGTATAGACAGTAAAGCCGGTTTCAGCCTGTTAAAAGGCATTTTTATCTCATCAGTATTGCCAGTTCCTCGCTCATTGGGGAATTCTTTGGTCTCATAAGTTAAAGAATACAGTCCAGACCTACTCTTTGGAAAGTGCCATAAGATGACTTTTTTGTGATGTATAAATAAAACTGACTTGGTTATCTACTAGCTATCCCTGAAAGATAAGATTTTACACTCTCTGAACAACATAAAATATGTATTGGGGAAAAGGGCACATTGGTTGTCAGGGGCAAGATTCTCTCAGATGTACCTTATGTCTTACCCCGGATCCAGAGGTAGGATCTAGCCCAAGTGGCAGAACAGGAGGAGTCAGAGCAAGAGTTTTAATATAGAAAGGCTCCTGGAGAAATTTCTACATGCAGGATAAACTTCCTGCATATCTGTCTTTGATTATTTGTGAGACATCAATGTGTTTTATATTATTTTATATTTAGTGGTGTCAGGCGATTAAAAAAATGAATCTAATTAATTACAGGATTTTTAATTAATTCATCTAATTAATCGCATTTTAATCTCATACCTGCTAAAGGCCCCCTAATAAGGAATTTGAATTCTAGGACATTACAAAATTGTAGTGCATAACTAATCAATAGAATGCACCAAGAAGAGAAGATTTGAAATCCACATTTTTATTGGTTAAGTGTGCTTTATAAAGAAATTCAAAAGAAAAAAGACCAAGCACATCAGCAAAACAACTAGGCCAGGTGCATTTCTCAAAAATACAATACAAATACAGTTAAATAATATAAATAAAATTCAGAAATAAAATAAGGCTGAATCTCAAATAGGCACATAAGCAGACTCTCAATCAAAATGAATACTAAAGCTGACTCAATACAGCAATTCAAAATGAATAGTATAACATGCCTCTAAATAAGGAAACATCAATGAGCAAGATGCCAACAAGCTTTTCCTTTAAAAGGGTAAGCTAGCATTCAATTCTGTGTCCTTGACATGTTTTGCATTCAAATGATACGTTAGGCTGGAGCTGCTTCGGTGATATGAAAATTCTTTTACAAAAGGTAAAAAAACAAAAACAAAAAAAAATAATAATAATAATGGATTAGATTTATATAGCACTTTTCTGGACACTCAAAGACGCTTTACATCGGATCCATTATTCATTCACTCCTCATTCATACTTGGTGATGGTAAACTACGTGTGTAGCCACATCTGCCCTGGGGCAGACTGACGGAGGCGTCTACAGCACAGAATCACTGCTTTTTTGTTGATAGTCCCGTCTGTGTTCTTTTTTATAAATAACCTTTCCGCCCAAAGGTCCGAGTGGGCTTGCCTTGCTCTCCCATGTCGCGTCCATCTCTATTGTCAGTCACCCTGCTTTTGAGGAGTGGTGCAGGTAGGAAGTGACGTTACTGCAGCCTACGGGTCCCTCAATGGGCCAAATTTAAAATGCTTGCTCATTGACTTGCCACTCACGATTAATTGCTTTAATTTTTATAGCGTGTTAATTTGCAGCATATTCATTACTCTAACTAATGCTTAAAGTAACAGCCCTAATTATATTATATTATATTATATTATATTATATTATATTATATTATATTATATTATATTATATTATATTATATTATATTATATTATATTATATTATATTATATTATATTGTTATGTATATAACAGGGATTCAGCTTACCATCATCTTAAAATTTTGGCACTGATTTAAGAAATTCTATCAATACCACAGGGAAAACAAAGACAATCTCATCTCATCGGCTCAGACAAAAGTTTGAAGGCTTTCACAAAGTTTGTTTTGAATTTTAGGAAGATGAAGACTAAGTTGTTCTGACATTTGCAGCCTACAAATATAGAAGCCCTTTACCCTCCTAAATCTCTACCTCTTTAAATTAAACTACTGCACTGAACCATGCTGACTGTGTTTTTATGTTTTAATGCAATAGGCTGGGAGGGCTGGGGATGCACAGACAATTCCGAGGCCTACTCCTACAGTTTCCAGCTGCTCTCCACCCTGCTGTTGTGTCTCAGTAACCTGATGTTTGTCCCTCCTGTGGCCATCGCCATCAGAAGTCACTACCTACTGGAGGCTTCAGTCTACATCTTCACCATGTTCTTCTCCACTGTGAGTTACTGCAGACTAGGGTTGAGCTGGGGTACTCGTTTCAGACGAGTACACATTTTTGACGAGTACGAGCACGATACGAGTAAAACTCGGCAATACTCATGCTCATTCATTCATTTATTTTCCTGACCACTTCATCCGCCTGCGTGGGTCACGGGTATCCGGAGCCTATCCCAGCTGGCATAGCTGAAGGAAAATCCTCAGAACTGACTGTCTTCACGCTCTGTGATTGGCCAGTCACACACAGCGCCTGCCACTCTCTACAGAGACACTACAGAGACTCTCTGCCCACCTCTCGCACACACAGACATTGGCTGATCTCTCTGTTTGTGGCTTCACTGTAGCTCACGTTGCTCTCCTTAGTTTTCTTCAGCTTGCCTCTGTTTTGGTCTATTTAAGGTTATTTGGTGAACTTGCTTCTAGTTTTGTTTTGTTACAGGTATGCAGTGCATTTGACCAGACAGAGCTGAAAATTGCTCGTGTCGCATCGTTCACCGCCTTAAAAAAAAAAAAAAGTTTTTAGAAAGTTGTGTTGAGTAAGGCAATTCTTGTTCATGTATACTTTGTAGTTCATAATTTCGAATTGCATGCATGTAAAGAGAATTTCCCCTCTGGGGATCAATAAAGTTGAATTATTATTATTATTATTATTATTATTATTATTATTATTATTATTATTATTATTATTATTATTATTATTATTATTATTATTATTATATTCATTAATTCACTTCATGTTCTGAGTTCATCAAAAAACTTGTTCTGTGAATAGTTCTTACTTTTGTAATCGAAAACATTGATTTGAATCTCAATTTTGAAGCTGTTCTGTAAATAGTTTTAAAATAAACAATAAATGGTTTAAGCCCCACCCATTCAGAGTACAGATACAGATACAGATAACAGATGGTTGAACAGATACAGATAGTGGTGTACTCACTCATCCCTACTGCATACATCCTGAATTTCCCTTGGGATCATTAAAGTATCTATCTATCTATCTATCTATCTATCTATCTATCTATCTATCTATCTATCTATCTATCTATCTATCTATCTATCTATCTATCTATCTATCTATCTATCTATCTATCTATCTATCTATCTATCTATCTATCTATCTATCTATCTATCTATCTATCTATCTATCTATCTATCTATCTATCTATCTATCTATCTATCTATCTATCTATCTATCTATCTATCTATCTATCTATCTATCTATCTATCTATCTATCTATCTATCTATCTATCTATCTATCTATCTATCTATCTATCTATCTATCTATCTATCTATCTATCTATCTATCTATCTATCTATCTATCTATCTACAAAGAAATCCTGTTTGGGATTGCCCAGAAAAAAATTCATCCAAGTGCAGAAAAATATTTAATTCAATTGAACTTGCTAAACAATGAATGCCATGCTATGTCACAATACATATATTCTTTCACTTTTCTATGACAGGAATGTCAGCTAAAGCTTTGCTGGTTAATCTAATCACTGCCTTTCTCCCCTCACCTGACAGTTCTACCATGCATGTGACCAGCCGGGTATCGTGGTCTTTTGCATCATGGAGTATGATGTCTTGCAGTTCTGTGACTTTCTTGGGTCGCTCATGTCAGTGTGGGTCACTGTTATTGCCATGGCCAGGTTAAAGTCCATCATCAAACAGGTAAATATCAATCAGCATTCCATCATGCTGACCTGAAGCAGTTCAGGTGTGTGAAAAGTAAAGGAGATTAAGTTTGGGGGTTTTTTGGCTCCATCCTAAGGAAAAAGTCAAATTACATTTTAAAAAACCTCCTAAACTGTTTAAATGATGAAGTTTACCAAATCATTTACTTAATATTAATCTGTTTTATCACAAGCTGGTGTTGTCATCATGGGTAATCTGCCCATTAAACCATTTCCCATTAAATTGTTTCCATCCACCATCACTCCCCTGTAACAACCTGCACATTAGCGCAGCCTCATGTAGCACAGCCGATGTTCTGATTGGCTCGTTTGTGTCTCTGAACGATGAGGCAGTAATTTGCAAGAGCAAGCCCAGATCTCTTCGCCTAAATGCTGGCAAGGATTCAGACATCTTGGTCCAGACATCTTAAGACCGTAAAGTCTGGTCGTTGCCATGTGCTGCCGTCCACCTGCTCCTGAGCTCTGTGTTAGTGGTCAGCATCCTGAGATAAGTCCTGAACCAGAGACGAAAAAAACACTGAGAATTCGAACTGTGGAGGGGATCTGTAAATGAGTGCTGCATATGCCTCGGTTTTAGTTCTAAATTGAAAGATCAATGTGTTGGAATCGGCCATGCAGGGTGTTAAATCCTCTGGTTGTTGACATATTGCGGTCGATAACAGTAAACACTAACAGGTGCACCTTCTCCCTGGGTCACTCCCTGGCTGCAAACCAAGATGAAGTAGTCTCAGACATGTGTGTGTGTGTGTGTGCGTGTGTGTTTGTGTGCATGCGTGTGTGTGTGTGTGTGTGTGTGTGTGTTTGTGTGTGTGTTGTGGGAGGGAGGCAGAGTGTACCAACATCTGCTGTCCTCTGGAGTTTTCATTTTTGCTGAGCGCTGCAATGTGCAATCACTAATCAAATAGCACATGTCAGGACTGGCAAGTGGAACTGTGTTCTATAGGGAGATTTTGTGTGTGTGTGTGTGTGTGTGTGTGTGTGTGTGTGTGTGTGTGTGTGTGTGTGTGTGTGTGTGTGTGTGTGTGTGTGTGTGTGTGTGTGTGTGTGTGTGTGTGTGTGTGTGTGTGTTTGAATTTTCAGTCAAAACAATTTGGGTACATGGGTGTCAAACAATCTTTCTTTTTTTTTTCACTGAAGCTGGATTTCTTGTTTATGCATTATCTTTCCTGAAGTGAATGTTATAAGATACGTCTCATGACTGTTTCACTATCCGAAAAAATCTTTTCCTAGTGTAAGCCGAAGCGCTTTTGATGTATTAACCCTAACAATAGAGAATCGATGGTCCAGAAGTCTCAAATATAGTGGTAGAATAACATCTTCCTTCTTCATTTTGTAGTGGCCAGAGATTTCTTGAGACAGGACAAAGTACAAAATTACAAATATTTATTCACCAAATCAAATCATACATAGGTTGAGTAGAAGTCCAGCAGTATCATCGATGATATAAACAGACCATTCATCAAATACTTGCTCATATGACGACAATGGAATGTTCTGGGCTGGAGTGCAGATGACGAGTAGCACACTCAAGAATCAGACTGATCTTATGCCGACACAAACAGAATAAGTTCCTTAATAGAAACAATGCACAATGCTTATGTAAAACAAATCAAATTAGAATGGTTTAAATAAAAAGTCATTCCACTACAGTTACAGAACATATTCTGTAACTAGGTAAATTTGCTGAAGATGATTCCAACAGAAAACCTTAAATTAAAGGCTAATTCTGTTTTATTGCATTTTGTATCTCAACATTTTCATTTTGTCCCTCATTTAATGAGTGGTGACATAGCGCCGTTATTCATGTTGTACATAATGGCATAGTTCTCCGCAGCAGGATTCAGTGTATAACAGATGGACAAATGGTAACATGGATGATTGTCAGTAAAGCACTTTTGAATAAATACGCAACCACATTGATAGGCCTCAAATGAAGATGTGTTGTAATTACAATAGGAAACAAATCAACCTGAGTTCAAGGGTTCAGCAATGAGGGACATTACAAAACAGTTTCCTCTTTATAAAGGTTGAATGGTTGATGTAGATAATTTCAATTGACTAGCATTACTTGTCTAAAAACATTGTTAAGCGGAGACCCATAGGTCATTAACACACTTATCATAGATTTGAGCAGTTACATATACATGTCATTCTTTCTTTAGGTAACTAAAATCTTGTATGGAAAAAATATATATAAATGCATGCTGCCTCCAGTTGGATAAACCATCTGAACATATTTCACATTCCCTTCAGAGAACCAAAATGGATGAATGATAGTGTAAATTATCTTGTCTTCACACTGATCAGCCATGTCAGCCAGTCATTGAAGGAGATTAGCTGAGCATACAGGCTTAGAAATAACAGAACACAGAACTATGAAACGTATGCCAATAACACAAATGCAAGAGTTTAATATTAATATGAAGTCATTAATTATTATGATTATTATTCATTTAAATATGGCTCAATATTTAGAGAATATAATAATAAAATAATAAATAAACTTTGAATGTGCATGATGAAAGTATATTTGATAACATGTCTGTTCAGCTTTGCCCTTTTAAAACTGCTTTTCCTGGCACTGATGTATGGGATGCTGCAGTGCATACATGCCTAGGAACAGTATAAGCATGTATTGCTGTACATTGATGAGCAAGAAAAACATACATGGAAGACAAAAATAGACTTCCCACCAGAACTCCAACAAGCTCGTCTGTCATCATGACAGAAAAAGATTCATAACAATGGAACCTCCACTTCAGTGTATGTGTTCATGTATATAATATATGTATACATGCATGTTTGTGCGCTGCAGGACGATGCACCAGTGTAGCCTGACTAATGAGTTCTGCTGCACGAGTCCTCAGGTTGCACCACAACACTCCTCACCTCCTTCCTCTGTGCCAATTAGTTCTGTTTTCCTACTGACAGGTTGTCCCACCTTAACAACCCGATTTCTTCTCATATTTATGGTCAGGATGGTTCAGAAGTCAGACAACCTGAAGGTTTAGGTTTTCTGGAATCACATTTTTCTATTGTTCATATTTTGTTGCCATTGTTATGTCGTGACTCTCATTCACAGAGAGGACATTCACTTGGTTTAGTTTTCTCCAAAACATTTTTTAAGTGATAATTTTCAGTAGCAAATAAATGCTGAACATTCCTTAGTGATTCATCTTAATGCCAAACACATTAAAAATCACATTTGCAAGCTGTTTGTGTCAGTCAGCTCATGTAGAGGCTGTTAATATGACAGGGAACAATTTCTTTATCTTACTGTCAACAAATATTGAACAAATAGTGTATTAAGTGGTTTCTCAATAATTTCTGTTTTTGCTACCCTGCATGTGTTGAATGCAAATGTTACTCAGTACAACAATAGATCACTATTATATAGTTTCATCATAGAAACAATACTCACTAACAACTGGGAATTGTCAGTTTGTACTTCAAATATTAAAAAATGGTACAAATATAAATAAAATCCTGCAATTATTGAGAACTATTTTCAGCCCTGGACTTTTAAACATTAGATTTCTGCAAATTTACAGGACTAGGCTGCTGTATGTCAGTTTGTGTCCAAATGAACTAGTGTGGGTGTTGTATCACAATAATGAAAGAAAATGACTCCCAGTCCAAGAGTGTGTTTTCATTTTTGTTTTTTTCCAAGTGTACAGCACAGAAATGTATGCTTAGACTTTTGCAACACAACAATGATAAGTCAATACGATCAATTCATTTTAATGTTGGCCTCTTCATTATTTCCTTGGATGATAGTAAAATAGTGAACTAGTGTAAGAGGACATGAAGGTAGTTGGTGTTGGTTAGATGGAGGCAACTGATTCACTGTGGGGACCCCTGAAGGGAAAAGCCGAAAAGAGAAGATACTGTAGTAAAATAGTGAACTTTGTCAACTCTTATATTATTTGATGTTTTTCCAAATGATCTTACTTTCTGATTAACTTCACAGAACAACAACATTCTCTTCATCTTCAGGCTGACTCATTACCACGGCTAGTACCAATTAACAATGGGGTATCTTTTGTCTGCATAACTATGATAAACACGGATTTCCTCTAAACCTGTGTGAATGATTCAGCCGCATAGTGAAAAGTAAAATCTTCCTCTAAATAGAACAGGACACATGGGTCTCTCTCTCTCTCTCTCTCTCTCTCTCTCTCTCTCTCTCTCTCTCTCTCTCTCTCTCTCTCTCTCTCTCTCTCTCTCTCTCTCTCTCTCTCTCACACACACACACACACACACACACACACACACACACACACACACACACACACACACACACACACACACACACACACACACACACACACACACACACACACACACACACACACTCTTCATTTACTGTGGATGTAAAGGTGTCAGCAGCATTTATGGAGTTAATGATCAATATGTTCTTTTTTTCTGATAAGGTGCTGTATCTTCTGGGGGCTATGTCTCTGTCAATGGCTCTGCAGCTGGACCGTCACGGTCTGTGGAACCTGCTGGGGCCCAGCCTTTTTGCTCTGGGCATCATGGCCGTGGCATGGGTAAGGGCAACTCTAAATCTTCTTGCACAGCGGACCATCTGTCTGCAGGGAAAATGGATTTATTCCATAACGACATTGCAATTGGAAAATAATACCCTGTGCATTCAGACAAGTTCGCCTATAAGTCGTGTAAAGTATGCTGAGCTAATAACTCTTCTAACTACTTCTAAATACTAAGAGGTGAAAACAGGATAAAAGATAATTAATTTTAAAATCATAACATGTTTTTGTCTTTCATGCCAAAAGCCTGTGCAAGCACATGAAGGAAACATGTCAGAGCTGTCTCTCCAATGTTTCTCATGCCATTAAAAGTAGAAGGACTTAATCTATCAGTGAAGCTTTGTACTGGAACGTGGGGCTGGAGCATGTGCAGGGCTGAAATGTGTGGGTTTCTCACCAATGACACTATTTTACATTAGCTTTAAAAGTTTGCAGTCGGTGGGTATTAGTCATGGGTTGTAGTTCCATTATAAGGAAGCTTGTATGTTCACTGACTCTTCTTCAAGTCATAATGTGCTCCCTGAACTGAGAAGATAAAAAATAATAGCCTTTCAGCCAAGTTTCTTGGGGGGAAATACCCTTTAACACAAAACCTTTGACATGAGGTTTGAAAATTACAGTTTCTAGCTTCCTTGGAGAAAGCTTTGCGTTGAGTAAAGTGTGAGAGTTGTAGCAGTGAGAGTTATTTTTCGGTCAGCTGTATCATACAAAAACTGTGAAAAATGAAGCACAGCTCGATTTAATTCTGCCCTGTAAATCCTCCAGTTTAGCACCAAATGTGGGTATACATTAGAGTGTATTTTATTAGTAATATGCTGCACTCCCGTGTCATTAAAAATGTTTCTGGAGATTTACGTAATACTATTAACTTCCACTGCATTTGGCAGCTTTTCATTATAGATGGCTTATCGATAGTTTGACAAACATAAATTGCACATATCTACTATATTGTGAGAAAATGAGAATGGAAATAAATGCAGATTTTGAGCACTTTCAAAATGATTGACACTGATTTTTCAGCTTCTCCATATAGCGTCACCTGGATCTCATGCTATTGCTGTTATTTTTTATGACAAACATGGGTTCATGCTTTGATTGCTTGACACTTCATAATTTATCAGTTGCTCAACAGGGTACGTACGATTCAGCATTCTGCTTCATCTCAGAGTTTTTGAGCACCACACATTTTCTACAAGAGCCCTTTCATTTCAGCTTGTCATGTTTCTGCAAAGCCTGGCATTATGAATGTTCCCAGACACAACCAAATTAGATCAGTCAAGCGGAGGGCACATAGAGCTTCCTGCTTTGCATGAGTGTCATGAGCAGTGAGACTAGAGGGAGGAGTTCAAATCTGTCAATGCCAAATAGCTCTAATCCTACAAATTAAATGAGGCGACGGATGCACGCTTGAAAAGATCAATCTGTTTTTTTGTGGGTTTTTTTGAATTAACCAGAAAAATATTGAATATTTTCTGGAATAGAAAAACAGGTTTTATGTTTTTATGTTTTTCTTCACTTGACATCACAATGACTGTTAAATGTTAAATTTAATGCTTAAAGTATAATAATTAAATCTGAGCTATTTCCCCTGACACAATACAAGTAATTATTCTTGTCATTTATGAATGGAGATATTTTTGTTAAAAATATCACGCAAGCAATCAAGTTTATGAACCAGTGAACACAATTCTGAATACAATAATGAAACACTCTTTAAATGCCATTTAAGGGGAAAAGTAATTGAAATGTTAAATTCTGTTTGTGCTGCACTTTCCTCAGTCGTGGGCCACTTACAGGATGAACACATTCTCTGCATTCAAATGAAACATCCAATGCAGTGATTCCCTAAAGGAACTGCAGCATAGATTACATAAGAGATGTTTGGACAATCTCCGATGGACATTTTCAAACATTTATTAGCATACAATCCCTGTGACGGACTTTCTGCTGCAGTAATAGACATGAATACAAATTACAGACAATAAAACCATTACAGATTCATGAGCAATGTAATCCCTGTATCCCGTCAATCAAAGTAAACCGCCTGCTGCTCCCTTGAGGAGATTCAACTGGTCTCAATATTTGAATGGTCTTATGTGATCACCCACTTTAATATCCTGTTTCATGACATGTGTGTATTAAATAAGGAGATAACAGCACACTGACTTTCAGAACAGCTGCATTAACAAATAAACTGAACTGTCACAGTTCTCTTCATTAAATAATAACTTCCTACAAATTCATCAATGTCTAATTGACACTCAAAAAGTTCAAATTAAAACAAAAATTGAAGTTGCAGAAATTTCACTATTTTAGTTTCAATTTTCAGATTGCACATCCCAGTTGTTTTTAGGAAAGCAATGCAACAATTTGATTGTATGTGTTGTAAAGTAACACCTTCAAGTAGAACACAGGCATCTGTTTCAGGGATTTTGTTACACCAGAAATTGATTTCTTGTATGTATTCCTGATGCTGTTGTTTGCTCATGTTTGTCATTTACTTGTCCAAAATAACTGAAAGCTGTAGCCATCAGATACCCACTGCATGTACAGTGTGAAGACTCCTGGGTCAGAGACGTTATGAAATGTATTCAATCCACAGTTTGCTGCTTTGTACCTCATGGAGAGCAGATGTAAACGTTAAGTTTTAAAAAAGATGTTTTTTGTGTCTGTTGGCCCATCAGACGGTGCGAACCATCCGCCGCCGCCGCTGCTACCCACCCACCTGGAAGAGGTGGGTATTCTTCCTCTTCCCAGGCACCATGATTGCCACGTCTGCTGTGGCCCTTTATGCCTTTGTGGAGACCGAGGAGAACTACTTCTACATCCACAGCATCTGGCACATGCTGATCGCAGGGAGCGTGGGCTTCCTCCTGCCGCCTCGTGCCAAGCCCGACTCCAAGGTGACTCCATTAAAGCGTAGGCGGGGCTGTGGCTATCAGCTGTGTGTCAACGAGCACGAGGAGCTGGGTCTGGTGGACCCGGCCATCATCTCCATTAACAGCATCTGTACCAGCTGATGAGCCACCTCAATCCTTTACCTTTGACCTAACAGACACTTCATTGCCTTCTTTTACTTGGGAAGTTCACACACAGGAAATTAAGCCACAGAACTTGAAAAGCAATGTAAATACTTTAATGCAAACATGATACACTGGATTCTTTTTTTGGTTAATATTGTCAATATGATATGACTGTAATAATTATTATTATTATTATTATTATTATTATTATTATTATTATTATTATTATTATTATTATTATTATTATTATTATTATATTACTAATAGTAAAAGTTGTTCTGATGAATTGTGAGTGTACAGTGACACAATTTTCTGTGACTATGTATTTAAAGTTAAAGCTGAAACACTGCTGCTATCTGACGGTGACTGTAAAATTGCTTCTGTTGGTTATTTATTGATGGTCCTGTAAACAGACCAATTATTCTACTGTTGGACACAGATGAAGGGAAAACATTGGGGACATTTATCAAGGGAAAGGCTTTCTGAAATTCTTTTTGAAATATATCTTTTGCACTGAGACACAAAAATGTTATACTGTACATTTTTATAACAATATAACCTGCAGTGGGCATCACAAATGTAAAACTAGCTGTCATGTGGAATGTTAGACCGTCTTTTGCAATGGCAATGTACTGCTTTTACACGAATGTGCTGATTGTCCTTAAAGGGAATAATTCCAAAGTCCAGCTGCCTGTGGAGAGAAAGGGGGAGGCAGGATTACTTCAGAGACCTCAAACTAAGACCTCACCTCCCTGTTCTTTTCTGACAGGACCTGTGTGACACCACATTCATAAACAATAAATGTTTTCTTTCTTTGCCTCCGTATTACTCTGCTTTCAAGGCTTTTAAATGTAATGCAACTGGTGAACCTCCCACAAAGACATCACATAGCAATTCTTTTTCCAACAGAAACTGGTGGTATTCCGACAGTGAGATAAGACGTTGTCAAGAACATCCTCCCAAGAATAGAGCGAGCGATAAATAATTCTCTCTTAGAGCAGAATGAAGGCTGCTTCAGAGCACACCATCAATATGCAACCACTCTCCACAGAGAATTTTATGATTCTTTGCTTTATGCCTTATTCAGCTTGATTCATCAAGAGCTTCTATTTATCGTCCTGTGCTGTGAACGTGGCGAATCTTATCAAAATGTTTGAGAGGAGAAAGATTGAATAATAAATATTTTTTTGCAAGTATGCATACAGAACCACAGCTACAGTAATCTCTGATAAACTGGATTAAAAGTCCACAGATTTAAGAGCAGCAGACGGCTACATATAAAATACTTAAATCACTATATACGAAAATGCTTTCAATGCTCAGAATACTGATATGTTGGAGGGCCCAACTTAGCTTAACATATTAGTATGCTGACATTCAGTCATTAAATTACTTTGCATTTAAAAATGCACACGTTACCTGTAAGGTAATATATTAACTATTTTTAAGAGTAATGTCTATAAATTCAGACTACATTTTATCTTGCATAATAATTACTGTATCACTTATTACAGTATGTTTCTTCCCTATTAAACGACATGCAAATGTATGTAAATGTAAACCATTAATGAGTATAATGATAATATATCGTAATAATAAATTTAAATATCTGACGTTCATATTCATAATGAAGATTTACCAGTTTTGTTTTGCATTTTGGAGATAAATCTTATTAGGTTTATGTTAATTTGCACTTTCACTTTCAAAGTCTGTTAACCTGTAAAGTTTGTGAAGCGCCTTTAGGTTTTTTATTTCATTAGACATCTATTCATATATCAAATCATATCAAGCAGAAAACAAATACTTTCTGAAAGATTATCCACAAGGAAAAGTCACTGCAAGGTAGCAGAAGCTCCTCACCCTGGGATGTTTTTTCAGCTTTCATGGCATATGTTACACACATATTATTTATATGATACATATATTACATGTATATTTTGCATAAACTTTAATTACAATATTGTTGATGAATTGTAAGGTATATATGTGGGTGACATTACTGTTTTAACACTTTTTTATTTTTTATTGGATTTTTTATCATTTCCATGTGTTAATGTTTATCTCTCAGGTGCTGCAAACACTTATAAAAGCGGTGTCTATATTCTCATCTCATCTTCACATTAAAATAGCAGATAGGCTGTTGAAGGTGGAGGAAGACATAACGGGCACCGTCACAGAGGAAGTTGAAATGCTTGTATTGTGAAATGGATACAATCCCCTATGAGATGCTTTTGATGGTAATCCAATGTAGAATCAGAATCATAAATTAGTTCATTGCCAGGTACAGTAAAGTTTACCACACGAGGAACTTGACGTGCATTAAAAAAGTGACGAGAAGCAATAAGGAATACAAATATAAAAAACACAATTTACTATTTACAATTTATGATTTACCATCAAGGTGAGGTATAAGGTTATGGGGGGGGCATTGTTCATGAGTCTGACTGCAGTGAGGAAGAAGCTGTTTTTGTGATGTGAGGTCCTGGTCCGCATGGACCGCAACCTCTTGCCAGAGGGGAGGATCTGGAACAGTTTGTGGCCGGGATGAGAGGGGTCAGCAGCAATCCCTGCTGCACGTCTCTGGGTCCTTGTGAGCTATGTGACCATTTATACACACAAGGAAAACAACTTAAGTTTCCAGCATATAAAGCCCTGTATTATGTGTTATGAAGGGTAAGTTGTAGGCCAAGGCATTGCTCACTGTCGACATGTGTCCAGTGAAAATGCACCCTAAAGGGCACTGACTCCTGTTTTCTCTACTTGAAAGACACCCAAGAAGTCACTTCATCACACTTTGTCCACTAGAAAGCCCACTCTGAATATTACCCCATCAGGTTTACTCCAATTCAAGGACACTATGGACGGCAATAATTTTTGTCTTGTAATGCGATTTATCATTATTATCTAATAGACATCCAAAGGGTTATTTTTCTCTACAAATTCACAACCATGGGGTCACAAGACAGAAATAAAAGAATATTTAAAAAAACACAGCTTAAAAAAATTGATGATTTATGTGGGCTTACTCATTTTGAATGCTAAGAATCATATTCCCCATAGCAAGGACATTTTCTTTCCAAACGTCTGCAAAAGTAAACACAACAAATGATCAACTTTTTTTATTTGATATTTGCAAGCAAAGCTTTTTATTATATATTAGAATAAAGAAGTAAAAAATAAAACACCCAATGACCAATCAAGTTGCCTTTTAATTTAAACGTTGTGAATGTAGCATGTATTTACAGCACCAGGTAGAGAACAAATGAAACAAATTGCTCATGTTCTCATTTTCTACTGCTGCTGCGGCTAATCATACATCAGCTTACGTGGAGTATTTCTGTTTGACATTGAGGTAGTGTTGGAAAGTAACTGCAGGGCTTTTAAAGTTCTGACACTTTTCTGCTCCCTTTATCTGAATGTTAAAAGTTTAAACACAGAAAACATTGACAGTTTTCTGTCAATGTTTTCTGTGTAATACACATACAAACTGTATAAACTACTTTTATATACAAACATTTATAGTTTTGATATAATCTTTAATTGAAAAGACCTAAGTTGCTCTCAGATAGCTTCTCTCTTCAGTGGCAGAGGATAACAAAATGAACATTATTCTAAACTGATTCACGTGATACTGAGAAGGGAAATAAATCTAAACATAAGATTAGACACTGCTCAAATAAACACAGAACTTTCCAAAGTGTGTATTATTGTATTTCAGTCACTTCCCTGCCACTATCGGTGAAAAAGCTGAGTGAAGTACATTAATGAACTAATGATTCAGTATCCCAAGTCCACCGCTTGGTTGGGAGAAAGGACTTGTGCCTGTAAATTATACAAACTAGTCCAAAATGACAGAGCATTGACATTTTAAAATGCAAACATCAATGCACTTTCACCTCATACAAAATTATAAGGAGTACCTTCTTTGCATTCATGGATTCTAGGTTAACATATCCAACAGGATTATTCCTCTGACACACCAACCCCAGAGCAATTTCAGCTCATCTAATTTGCAAAGATCCCCCTTGTCAATCTACTGTACTGAAAATATGATGAGCTGCGTGGGGTCAGAATGTTATATTTGCTGCTTTCCTACTCGTTATCTTACCCTGGTTTCTTTATGTTACTTATCTTCATCATTTTTACTTTAGAACTTTAGTATTACATGTACTTGATCCTGAATGAAAACACAGAACAATCTGATGATGATGCTGCAGGGAAAGTCAGAGTGATCACATAAGTGTTTGGCACTTCTGAAAGTGTCTACCAAACTTCACAGGGATTTCTCCAATAGGTGTTAATGTAACTGGAGTTGGAGGAAAGATTGGGGCCGGAGGAAATGTTGTAGTTGGAAAAAGGTTTGGAGAACCCCTAAGTGAGAATCATTGATCAGGATAATTGAACCATTCATCCTCTGGGATGTTATGTATTCATTTCATGAAGTTTCATTTTCCAAATAAGTAAAGAGAATTTAAAATGAAGGAAATTGACCTAAAAAATTCAATGCAAATGATCATTGCAAGATTAAACTGTCAAAAAGTCAAATGTCAAAATGATGTAAATACCATGTGAAAAGGGACTTTGAATTGACTAAAGCAGCATGACATCAAAGCTACACAAACAAGTCATGTTCATTCGGATGTTCGTTAGCAGTATTTGTTAACTTTTTCAGGGAGAAGTTTCAACTAGAACAAAAGAGAACAAACAGGTGCAATGAGGGGCAACAGATGCTCTTCAAATGACATCAGACAGCATGCAGAAAACTACTGAATGCTGCTGGGGGAACAATGAAAATGACAAATAATCTCAAATGTGACCAACTCATAATCATGCAAAGCTTCAAACAGAAAAGTTTGTGCATCACTCGTATCCAAGGTCAACACAAAGGTGCACAATGTGGTCTGACGTTCAGTGTTGCTGAAGGGCGAATGGAAAACTAATGAGTCATCTTCCAGCCTCTCTTCATCGAGAACGGGTCAAATATGAAGAAAGCCAAAGGATGCACTTAATCCACAGTGTCTGTTTCCCATCATTAAATATATTGGTCAATCTGTAATGGTTTGGACATCCATCTGGGGAAAGTCTCAGGTCCAGTGTTTGTTCTGTATGACTACATAGTAATGGGGAAATGAGGCAATTACATAGGACCAGATTTACTCTAGGGTGGAAACATTGGTCCATAATGATTCTTTTATTTTAGGATAACTTGATTAACTATCAGTTACATCTCAGACAAACCAGTTGGCAGGAAATAAACAAAATATTTATTCATTTCTTGGATTTCCCTCCAGAATCTAATTTCTTGTTAAATTTTTCATATCAACTCCATGATCCACAAACAACAAACATCAGGGGAAAAACATTTTCCCCCTGCATCTTCATTATGCTATCACTCACTTAAATTGAGCTTGAAACAGTAACATACCTCATTTGCCTTATGAACCAGACATGCTGCATGAAGCTGTGATTTAAATATAAATGAGAGATTAGTAAATGTCCATGGGGGAGATTAGAAGTTGGGAAAAAGAACAACATTGTCAAAAAAACAAAAAACAAAGCACAGGATGTATGTCTGTAAGTTGGAAAAGGAAGGGAAGCTGTTCTTTAACAAGAAGCAGCAGACACTGAAGGGAAAGTGGAGACTCTTGAGCTTCACCTCTGCTACTATAGTCAAGCCTTCAGGTTAAATACTGTGAAATACTGTTGCCCATTGGTGAAGTTAGCAGACTGAAGAAAAAGTCCATTACGTTTTATACCTTAAATATTTTGTTGTAGTATGAGTGAGCTAATTTAATCTGTAATATTGAATTCAATACAGGAAATAGATATAGCACAGAGCTAGCCAACCATTTAGTCCATTTATCATACGCTCCTAGCGTATGCCCAATCTACACAGAAATCTCCAGGGCAAATGCTGCTGTTTCTTAGGTATTGCCGTACCCACCACAAAGGATAGGACATCAGCATTCGCAAGGATTTTCACACTGTTCATCATTTATTTTATCTTCTAATTACAGTCATGCCTTTATTTTTGGCATGACTGTAGCTCAGCAGTTACTTGCTTGTTGCTGTTTTTGGATTCACTGTATTCTGACCAGTAGCAGTGTGGTTCAAGAAATGGCAATGTTGGTGTGCACTGGTTGATTTACTGCTTTCATTCAGACTGAAATACCTCAACCACTTTTGGATGTATTGGTTTTTTTTTGCCAGTGCAGACATCTATTGTCCTCAGATGATTTTAGTCACACCAAGATTTTTTTCTTCGAGAGTCTCATTAAGGTTGACTTTATTGGTCGCGACAGCTGTCAGGTGGATTTATGGAGTTTTCATCCATTGTCATCAACAGGTCAAATAATAACATGATAACATTAGTATTTGGGTGAGGTTAATGTTGACGAGCAGATTCATAGAGCTGATGGCATGACTGTTAGTCTTGTTTACACTAAGAGCAGATAAAATTGATTTGAAAACATATCAAAACAAGGCAGTCAGAGATTGCAACAAGGCGACACCCCTGAATTCAAAATTTTATCCTGACCTACTTTCATAGTGGTCGCAGCAATGAATTCTATATTGGACTATCAAGTATTTGGCTTTTCATTTCATATTTGTAAGTTGACCACTGCTAGAGGTATACTGTAGCAGACAGACTCAGGACAACCTACAATATTGTTCTGGACATTAAAAAGAAAAAAAGTGAAAATGTAACCTTGACCTAGTTTTCAAGGTCAAGGTTGTGATCTAATTTTCATCCCCTTGCCTCCCTGAATACAGTATAACGCCTTTTGTTTCATCCTTCTATCTTATCCGGTTCCTGAGATACTGTATGTGCAACAAAATGTACAAAAGTTGAAATTAACCTTGACCTACTTTTCTCAAGGTCAAGGTCATCATCTCATTTTCATCCCCTTTGCCGTCCAAGTAATGTGCTTTTTCTTTCATCTTTCTTTCTGCAACGGTTGTGAAGATATTTGATGGACGGATGGATGGATGGACAGACAAACATACAAACAGTGGGATGTAAATACACAGAAGCATATTAAAATTTTATTAAAACCATAGAAGATATTGGACACCACAACAAATATACCAGTGTCAGTGAGTTTTATTATAAAAAAAACCCCATAAAATAAAAATCTGCTTGTTTAATAACGTTCTCATTCAGTTGGAAGTGGCACTCATTAGATCTTTGCTGGTTGTATTACTGGTATTTTGTTTTTTAGAACTAGAAGCAGACCGGCCTCATAGATAGATAGATATATACTTTAATGATCCCAAGAGAAATTCAGGAGACAATTTAAGACTTGATAACCATTATATCTAAAACAATTGCATTACATTTCATAGTATTTACATATATTCATGGTAAATGTTAGGCTTTTTAGCCTGTTAATTATGCATCTTCCCTTATGCATGCAGTGGATTTGGATTTCCAAAGCACATCCCAAGAGCTTTTTCTCCCTGTGACCCTGAGATAAAAATAAAAGTGCTATAGCAAAATCATTTCTGTCATCTCATAGTCTATTATATTTGAAAAGGTATCGTGAGGTTTTTTTTAAAGTAAAAAAATCTGTTTCTGCCAGACTTAATATTTGACATGGGGATCATTCAATAGCACATTAAATTTAAACTATGGAGTGCTTTAAATTAAGTACCAAATAGAGAGTTGTAGAGGGAAAATCTGTCAAAACAGGTCAGATCTCAATAAGACGCTTCACATCTTTGATTCAGCGGTGCTCCTGTTCCTCCTCTGGATTCTTGTCAGCCTGCTCTGTACCCAAACATGCGAAACAGACAGCCTGGCAATCTGATGGGACCTGAAAGGTCATGCTAGATTTCAGACGCTGTGTAGAGCGGGATTGTCTGAATGTCGGAGCTTGGAGATTTAATAAGGTCTGTCGCGGTTATATGCAATGTAGCCCCACACAGACATCTGTCATACAGGGTGACATGATGACTGGCCTTCACACAGAGAAAAGCCATGGGGTCTTTGGAGTGCTAATTACATTTGGTTGTCACAGATTCAGAGTTATTGTGAGTTCAAAAATAAGGTTGTCCTTCTAGTTTAGCTTCAGATTAGGCTATGGGTGATCACTTCTCAGTTTCAAGTCTCAATTGTAAATTATTAGATGAAAAAGGTGTCGGTGTTTTCTAACCTGCTAATATTCTTAGTTATTAGACATCGCTCCAAAACTTAGATGGTTTGTAAAGTTTGTAATCATTCCATTTTTCCAGCATAGTTGTTATTGTTACAAATATTTTTATCATTTCAAAAATTCATTTTCTCCAGTGCCCTTCATAATTTCTGCAGCAGACATTGTAGTCATCCCATCATGTTGTCATAAAGGGTGTTATTATATGTGTTATTGGAGCCAGAGGATGCTGTCTCTGTTACATGAATCATGAACACAAGCTCCCCTGATGATTGAAGTTCGTCTGACAGAAGGTTTTTTTTTTCTGCCGTTCATCAGTCACTGCCTTGTTTTAGACAGAAAACTCTGATGTGACCTGTGCTGGGATCTTCTCACTGGGTGCGCGTCAATCATTTCAGTTCTTGTATCTCAAACTTGTGGAACACTGATACTCATATTTTTTATATTTATATCATGTGCTTAACCATTTTGGTTAAACGTACCATATTATGCAGTCAAGAAAGTTCAGAAACATATTTTGGAGACTTTAAGTTCATAGATAAAATTCTTAGTAAGAGAATAGGAGTGAAATATCTCAACGAGTGTTGCGTGTCAATTATTTACTTTCCCAAAATGATGAAACTGAATTATAATTTTGTGGTCATGCATGGTCCCCAGATGTATGAGTAACTGACCATCCCTGACTTTCTGCTGAGACTATCATAAGCATCATAGCACACCGTAATTCATACCGTCCTGAGGTGATGGTGCAGTAAGAATTTTATTATACATCATCTACAGCCTCACATGTTGGTTTGACTTGAAAATGCTCTTGGAAAGTTTAGAAAGTAATGTAATTAATTGGGAAAGTTTGACTAGGATGTTAGTCACATTTAAAAGAAAACTATTTGGTGCTTTCTAATGCTAGTGGTTGTAGTTGACTATTGTGTCTCTGTGTGTCTGTGTGCTGCTGTTTCCATGATGCTGCAAGTTCTACACCATAACAAGCTCCACAGCCAGCATGATGTTCCACTCCTGTGGAGAGAAAGACATCCTGATTGGTTCATTCTTTGCTATAAACCCACAGTCTTGCCAATTAGGGACTCAGAATACAGCTATGGGTGAAGGACAGGCAGCCTAGCTAGTTGGGTCAATCACCGGGTCGAGACTGGCTTGCTCTGAACAGCTTGTTGTGGTCACTGGTGTGTCACCATTAGACCAAAAATGCTTAAAGTTTTATAAAGCCAATTTCCTCTTCGTCTTCTTCGTTTAGAGATGTGCAACCATCCTAGAAATCTCAGATCTGACGCTCACAGATGAAAGCTGAGAAAAGTGGGATATATGCCAATACTGAATCAGTAGCAGCATACACGCTGTATATACTGGGTCTATTCCAGGTCTTAATCGCCTTGTTCGCGCTTCTATTTCATTCAGTGGTGCTCAGGGTGTTTTGTCGCAGACACATTTGCTGAGGGTGTGACATCTGGTTTGGGTTGAGCAGGTGGAAATGATGTTGGAAGGCAGCCAGAAACAAAATGTAAGTAAGTGGGCAGGGAGGTTGAAAATGAAGACAGAACATGCTCATTATCGAGATGATGAAACCAGTTTTATGGTAGCACAGGCAAGCTGCATGTGACAAGTGTTGTGTATTTTAAAAGTTTGGGAATCCAGCCTACAGATGTTTGGTTATTTATTTATTTATTTATTTGCAAAGCTTGTAAATTGTCTAAAGGTTGAAGAGATTTAGGAGTTTAGAGCCTGAATTATTCTGTTTTGCAGTGTAATTACATTGACCAGTTTTAATACACACTATAGATCGTGAAGGAGCTGAATATATAAATATCTTCCTTGTTATCTGCCCCCTGAGGAAAAGGAAAACCAGCCTTTGTCACTGATTAATTATTATGAACAGAACCTGAATACCTGCTAAAGTGACAGTTTGAATTAATATGTACAAGAGGTAAAAAAAACATAAAAAAGTGTATTTCATGATGATGAAGCAACCGAGCTCTGCACTCTCAGTCTCACAAAACAGAGTAGAGAGTAATAGAGTCATGAGGTGGAAATGATATGAAAGAAAATGTGATCCTTTCAGCATAATTAAACATGAGGACTAATCCTGGCTTTGTCTTATTGTCTAGCTGTTAAAAGTTATAATCCATTTTTTAGACAGTTATGTGTCACTGTCGTCACAGCAATGAAAAGAGATGTTATGTTTATAAATGTACTTTGCTCGAGGGCTGAAAAAATATGCTTCCAACAAAATCTGTGGTTTCTAGAATGGCACGCCAAAAAATTATCCTGTCTCGATGAAAAGAAATAGAGAGTCAGGAAGTTAATATTTCTGTGTTGGATTTACTTTATGCAACATTCTACTTTATTCTTAAGAGCATCCCCCCCCACACATATAAAATATGCGTGAAGTTACACTAATTACCTATCATCAAGCAATATGTACATTAAAAACAAATCAGTGCACCTCAGCTTGCAATCGTTCTGTTACTTCATACACCTTTCTCTAAGAGAGAATAAGTAGGGGGAAGAGACTATTTCCCTTCATCTGCAGCGGTAATGAACACATGTGCACCCCAGAGGTGTATCCTTAACTCACCTCTATAATCACATTTCACTCATGAGTAAATTGAAAAACATGAGCGGGACCACATCATTAAATTTGGACATAAAAACTGATAGAGGGAATTCAAAGTACCGATTAGTCTTTTTTCAAACAGAGGAGTTAATGTGACTTGCAGAACAGCAAAGTGAAAATAAAGTTGATTTAAATGCCACTAAGAGGAAGCAAATTATTCCTGACTACATGAGAGCGCCATCCTGTTAGTTTCAATGGAGGTGGTGTAAATGATAAAGAGTCGCTTTTGATATTATTAGGACTCACTCATAATCACTAATAGGAAATGTTAGTTTGTGTTAAACATTTCCACATTAAATAGTAAGAAAACTGTACTGACTGGGGGTGGGGTAGACGGTAGGGTGGGGTGATTTGACAAGGTCATAAAAAAAACATTCTGAACAGTTCTAGAACGGAGTTGCCATCTGTGGGTGTCATTTAGGTGCTGTGATGGGCAGATAGTAACAGATGCAAAACCAACAGGGTGACAGACTGATGACTCCACTCTCATCAGGTAGAAACAATAAATGCAAGTCCAACACAAAAAGAAATGTAAAGCAATTTGTACGAATAGCTAAACACTAACAGTGGAACACTTCATAGATTTATTTCTCGTACTTCTCCAAGTGATTCCTATTCTGTTATGTGTTTTGGTCCTAATGCAACATTTGATGATAGTATAATCGTTTTTGTAATGTATTCAAAAATAATATGAGCTACAGAATACATAAATGAGTCACAATCTAAAGTGTACCAGGTGCTTTTTTTCCTCTCTGCTCTTTTATTTATTATTTGCTTATTTGTTTTGTTATGTTATGTTATGTTATGTTATGTTATGTTATGTTATGTTATGTTATGTTATGTTATGTTATTTGTTATTAAACATTTGAAAATGTTATCACCGTCTCTCAATTTCTAATGAACTGATGAATTCAATTATTTCACTGATCTTTCAGCAATCTAAGATGCAGGGATTGATTGTAAAACCTGACCTATGATCGGGTTGAACTGGTGTCAAATAAATTCTATTGTTTCTGCAACCCTTCACAGAATAAATGATTAAAAGATAATATCGTACACCTAAAATGAGATCAGCAGCCCCACATATTACATATACAAATCACAACTTGTACCAGAAAGCACGATATTGGTATAACCACTCACAAAGTGTCCACAATGTAATATACTGTATAGAACCTCAAAAATGAATTTCTTTGTCAAGGATGTCAAATTAAGAATTTTCATTTCAGAAGAAAACTCATACCACTGTGACAAAATGTAAATAATAGCACATGCTTCACTGGGTATTGCATCATGTCGGAGCGATTGAGTTATAAGAAGCTATTTCACCTCAGTTGTCTTAAACATATCCAGATAAACCAGAACACATAGAATGTAAAATGTATTTTCAGATATAATCTGATCAGTGCACCTGAAATTGATCTGTTCAGAACTACCACCAAAAGATGAACTCCTGACTGGTTGAGATGAGAACCCTGATTAAGTTTCTGCTGGTAACACACTGCTTCTCTTTGAGATGATAGAGTTGTCAAAAAAAACAAAAAGATTCTATTTGAGGACTGTCCCGACAGCTCTTAACGCTATGTCTCTCAGAGGTTCACAAGAATAAATTAACAACATAAAACCCGCTTGAAAGTGCCAAATGAGAGCTGCCTCACATTATCTGAATGAGCTCCCTCCTGTCTCATTGAAACATATTGATGTGCTGATGCTTCTAGATTAAATGGAGCAAATTAAACATCACACTTTTTGCATAAAAGAAAACTTAAGCAAATGCCTGTGGACTGTGCCTGCAGTCCTTAATAACCTTAAAGGGATCCTATTATGAACAAAACATTTTTCAAGGTCTCTAAATATGCATCTCCCCAACTATATATTTGAAAAAGCTCACCTGAAAAGTCTCACGCTGTCACACACCCGACCAATCACGGCGTATCTGACAGAAAGAAGGTTTTTTGAAAACACAAGGCCTGCGTTGTGAGGACGCTGTAAACAAAACTCTTTCTATCCAGGGGCGTCTCTCAGCGCATTACAGGACCACATAAAAGATGAACAAACATTCATGCTCACACTCTTACTGACGGACAATTTAAAGTGATTTAAAGTCAATTCACGTAAAATGCTGTTTTTTGAAGTGGGAGGAAGCCGGAGAACCCACAACAGACACGGGGAGAACAGAAAAAGTCCACACAGTAAAGGACTCAAACCCTGAACCTTCTTGCTGTGACGCAACCCACTGCTCCTCCGTGTCGCCTTTCTAATCTAATCTAATCTAAATAATCTAATCTAATCTAATCTAATCTAATCTAATCTAATCTAATCTAATCTAATCTAATCTAATCTAATTTTATCTATATCTTCTGCATTGGGTTGTTGCGAGACATAATTTTCCTGAAGTAGATGCTGTCATCTTAAACATGGCTTTGCACAGGGTACACTGAAAATTGACGAAGATTGACATAATCGGTAATGGCAGGACAATAACTGTCACAGACATTCAAGCAAAGATGAAGAGTTTATTTTACAACAAATGTGAGACTCGCACTAAAGAAGAGTCAGCCTTTTGTAAATTTTACAAATCTAATTTTACACCACCCAGTCTGCTTGAAGACAACCATAGCCACCTTATAATCAACATGTTTGATTTTTAAGAGTTGAAATCTGAATGATTATTACTGTTATTACAACTACTGAAAAATAGGAAGATCACCACATTGGCTCTATTTATAATTTTGTTTAAATTTTGTAGCAAGTGAAAGTTTGTGATTTAAAAGAGTATTCTTTTGGAGTATTTAGAAATTACCAGGATTTTAGAACTAATTTTGCTGTCTGCCTGCTTATAATGTCATCACAGTCACACTGCTAACAATCTAAGTATTTTTTTGAAAGAGGAACTGGGTTCAGAGGTAAAGTATTGGAATTTTTTTGTCTACACAGAGAAGACTAAGATGTGGCAGTCTAAAAGTAGAGCTTCATTTTTTTGAGAACAATGGCTCACTTTATTTCTCTCATTCTAATAAGGGTTGATCTTTGTACCTGTCCAGGCTTAAAAGAATTAAAAAGTCATAGATACGCTATCGGACTTTTTCCATTTTTTATGAACCTTTTATTTGGCTGAATTTAATGTTGTGTTGAGACAATAGTTGATTTATTATTGAAGACAATTAGAATAATGACGCTGCATTTATATGGAGGGCTTTGAGGAAAAGAGACATTAAAAACTCATATGTTAGGCTTCTAGCGTATGCTAATTAGCTCTAAACACAAACAACAGTCGAGTATGGATTTATTAGCTTCACAGATGTTTGGTCTATGCTATAAGAATAGCTTCAAACCATATTTTCATGCAAGAACAATATGAAGCTCATATTTGCTTTCATTGCCAAAAGGACTGTCTTTTAAATATCAGGTATAACAACAAGAGTAATCCAAATGGGACATTTGGTAAGGATTGCTGGTTGGCAATGATAGGTTAATTATAAACCCACCGATCATCTCACACTCTGAGCTGAGCAGTTCCAGTAAGATGCAGCAATTCTTCTATTTATTTTCCTTACACAAGTCTGGAGCTGTCAGAAGATAAAAGTGAGCACATAAAGTTAGAAATTCTCAAGAATCAGTTTACTTTATGGACAGTATAGAACCTGGTACTTCTGAAAGAAACTTTTTAAACTCTCCTGAGGGGAAATATGTGTGAGGATGAGTGGGAGTGACGGGACTTTCTAGGTCAAGGGAAGTGAATCCCAGGAAAGCTTTTACTTAGAGCAACACGATTTGCTTATCTTGAGTTGCCAAAGCCATAATCACATTGTCACTCTGCAAGGCTGTGCTATTTATAGACATTTTCTATTCATATGAACAGCAAATTACCACGATAGGTAATTACCCTCCAAAGTCATAAAGCAAGCCAGGCCATTAACCTTATTGCTGTCCTCTACTGGAAACAGCTTAGTTTTTAAATTACAGCATAATTTTGACTTCTGGATTTGTTGTTTAAAAAAAACCCCCACAGACATAGTTTGAGGTGCTGCATATGGAAATAAGTGGCACAGTGTCTAAATTGCCAGGCAATTGTATATTTTTTGCTGTGTTTGTGTCGATATTCTTTTGGATGTTGTCCAAACATTGCAGCTTGGGTTGGATTAGAAAACATTATTTTGTCCAAAAATGAGAAATGGAAATCACTGGAGCTTTGTTCTCTGCGTGTCGGGAGGTACTTCAGGCCTCACATTCAAACAGGACAGTGAATAATTAACTGAATGCAAAGGTCTGCCACAATCATGCCACTTATATTAGATAAAAAATATCACATCCATTCTTCATTGTTACTGTCTGATTCACTTGACATTTTGTATTGTTTTGAAATGTCAAAGTGTCTGCCGGATTTTTTGCATGTATTTTTTCACAAACTCAATCTTAAAATTGTGATGAATCATAGCACCTCCCACGCCCTCTACCAGCGGCAGGCCTCCAACACACATTCCACTTCAGTGAGTGCGCCCACCCGCCAACTGCACTCAACAGTCCACCATTCTGTGGTAACTAGTTCCAATTCCATTGCTATGTCAGCATATTTGCCATTGAAGTACAGTGAATTATATGAATCAGTATTCAATGCATAGGATTATGAGTCATAATCTTAGTCCTCAACTTCCAAACGTTAGATTTACGGACATTTGGAGATATGAACAAACATGTGCCACCAAATCCAACAACTGTATTCCCCTTTTCCCCCTTCACAACCCCCGCCAAGCAGCACCATTGCGTTCATCCATCTCCAACAGCATCTGACGATTGTTGTTGTTGGATGCACTTGAAAAACTGGTCAAGAATTCCTTGAAGCGTCTTCTGCTTATTCTCCTCAAGGTTTAAATTATGAGGAGCAAAATCTTACTGTAAACTAATCTGAATTCAAAACAAATGCGTGAATCACGAGTGATTGTGAACTATATGCACGTATTTTAAAATGTTATTATATACCTTTATTTTTATTTATTGTACTGTAACATGATATAATGTGTTTTTCTAGTTATTTTAAGTGTCCAATATTTGTGGCGGATTGACAGTAAAATGATGTAAACTTGATTTTCATTTTTCCATGTATTTTTTAAAAACCTACGTACAATCAAGAATAACTTAACTCTAAACGACCGGTACCTGTCTTTTATTTTGTGTTGTTATTGTTTCTGGTAAGTCTTAGGGAATAGCACTTTTATATTTAGGGTAGCAATGGGATTTAAAAGACCTCCAATGACAATTTTAGATTCAAGTTTAATAAATAATGACTAGAAAAAAAATTCAATTTATGAACCTCGTTGAACCAAATGTTTGTTTGTTGAGAACTAATTGTATTGTTAATATATTTACACGATAACTATCTGAGCGCATCGCTGCAACTCCTGAATACAAAGAAAGATCTCTATTGTACAGTATTATTACATGGTTATTACATGATTATTACAAGTTATTTCTCTCTGCTCCCACTTGTTTCAGGTTTCTCTTTATTGACAACAACTACAATAGTTCTTCAACTTAACATATGATATGAAAAACAAACATAACAACAACCACATAACTACAGGCTTTGCAGCTTCTTTTATTCCAGACATGTGCCTCTCATCTCTAGACTAACGGCCACAAAGGACTCCAATTCCAAAATGCTGCAACATGATGGAGAGAGAGAGCAATCAGTTCAGCACCAAACACCTGGGAAGATAAGCTCTCTGTCCCTGAACATGTCCCCGGAACCACCTGTCTCTCTCCCTCTCTCTTTCTGTCTCTTTCTCTGTCTCTCTCTCTCGCTGTCTGTCTCTCTCTCTGCTCTCTGACCAAAAGCCCGGTACTAGAACATTGCAGCAAATAAAAAGTGTAAGCTGTTTTAACGTTGTACATTTATTATTATAATATATGCTAAGTTTCTAAATCATGATAAAATGAAAACAATTTGCTCTACAAGACATTTCAAATTAAGATCTTTATGCTTATTGTTTGCTTTGCTAGCATTTTCACTTCCATTAATGACCATGGTGAAGGAAAATAATTATTTTCATTGTAATTGCTATGAAACATAACCTCTTTAGTTTTTTCTTAAATCATTTGTAATTTGCATCATTGCAAAAGTAAAAGCAAACAGTTTCAAGCCAAAGTGATGTCATACGTACTGGGCGACTTAACACTTTACCAAACATGTGCTATTTCAACGCACAATGTTAGGTAGGTCGTGGTTTGACATCAGTTTAGTGTGTATTCAGGCAAGAGAAGAAGAAACACACAAAAGAAGATTACATCGTCCATTCACTCGGAGACTGGAATACCTGTGTACCCAATAGTTTACCATGAAGATGCCTGTGGGTTTTAAACTTTGTTGGGCAACTTCATTTGTTCCAATTGCAGTACACAGAGGATGAATTAAGTCCTGGAGAAGATAAGTGACAAATAATGCAGCCAAGAGGCAAGAGGCAGCAGATAGCTGCATACTTCTCAAAACTCGTGGTGCTTCAGTGGTGAATGTTCTCCGCGACAATGGTAGAGTCACACAGGGACAGAATTGATCCCAGCAGAGTAGTTGCGAATAATCAATTTACTGCTCTGACCAAATTTGCTTTACTTCTCACCTTTACAAAAACTTAGTTTAGAAGAGCCAGAGTCTTGCTTCTTAGCACTCAATATTGGCTGAAGTAACAACTAGCTCTGCTAGTTGTTACTTCATCATATTGCACTTAACAATATGATAAATGCCATGACTTCAATCCACAGTCCAATACTATAAAATGGAAATAAGTATTTACAATAACTTATGGAAAAATTAAGCTTATTCAAAGTTTTTTACACATTAATTCACAAATTTCACTAATATGACATGACAACCTGGTCGATGAACACCACTCATCTGGTGAAGAAAGCTCAACAGCAGTTGTACTTATTGCAGAGGCAGAGGAGGTTTGGCATGTGGTTACGTGGTTGAGTCCACCCATGATCAGCTCCATCACCGCGTGGTAAGTCAGCACAACCATCACGGACGACAGACACCTGCAGAGTGGAGATGCATCTAAAATCACCTGGCAAAGTTAGTTTTTAATTGCACAGGGAAAACCAGTTTCTTTACTGTGCACATGACAATCAATGCTTTGAATCTCTTGAATACATTTAGTGCAGTCAAAAAAGAAAAAGACCCAAGGTGAAAATGTTGTAATTTAGTTGAAAGCTAATATTTGAATATTTCAAACATGAATGGCCTTATTTCACAAATCATATTTACATTTATATGATAAGTGTTTCATTATAGATAACATTCAGTAGATAGTTGCTTGGTCTTTAGTTCAACTTAAATTGATTACTTTGGAAATAGCAGAAATTACAAAAAAATGCTTTCGGAAATTTGGCCTTAAGGCTTTTAGGAAATCCAAGAGCAGTTTTTTTTTTTTTTTTGCGGATTCTTAACAAGGTAATGACACTTAGCAAGTGCTCTGAAGTACTTGAATGGACAGCATTTGACCTTCCTCTGTATTATAAGGTTTTTCTTTGCCTGAGTCAGGCGTAGGCGAAATTACTTCAATTTCCTCCAAAGCCCTGTAATAGTGTTCAAGGACCTCTGTCCACCAAAGGTCAGTGTCTCTCAAAAACAATGGCAGTTAAATTATAAATATGCCAGTCTTACTCTCACTGAGTGGTGTTTGATAGTGGTCCCATCAGGTAGTTTAGATAAAGTGAAGGGACAAGATTGGGCCTTCAAAGCAGTTGAGATTTAAATAGCTTTTTTCCTTTGTACATCGAGGGCTTATGTGGGGATGAGGATTCTAACCTTTTCTCAAGTCAATTGAAACTTGACTTGAGATTTATTGCTGGAAAGTTTAGTGTTTTCCTCATCAGGTAGAAAAGGCATAATCTGTTATTTGTCATACTTTGTGTCTGATATCGCCTCTTGGTAAGTAGTGATACCAGCTCCAGATTACAGGGTGAGAGAAAAAGGACTCTGTTGGCTGTATGGGGCTGAATGTTGTTTTTTTTTGGTGATTGAGAAAATAAATGATTTTCTAGCACCAGTTTTGAAAGACGAGCGATTGAAAGACAATTCATGGCAAGCAAATTAGATAAAAAGTAGCATGCTGAGTAACATTATTTTGTGTTAGAAATTTTTTTTGTAATAGGCTTTTGCAAAATTACAAAGCAATTTATTCAATTACAAGAAAAATGCACGAGTTAAAAGTGTAGTGCTTTAGTATAATGTGGCTAATCCCTATCATTGTAAGACATAAAATGAAAGTAGGTTATAACAACCAATGCAGTAGTTAGAGATGCCATGTTGCACACAGTGAATGGGGACAGTTTCACTTCAGGTGTCAGATGTGTTTAAAAACTAGGCCACGGTAAATATAGTTTAAAAAAAAAAAGGCATTTGATGCAGTACATTGTGTAATGTACTTGTACTGGTGTATCATATCTATTGCATTCAAATACTGAAGGAAAAGCAACATTACATGTGAGTAGATCCATTGTAATGTGGGGAACTAACTTCATAACACAAACGTATGCAATGATAATTGCAGCTATAGCAATATATGTATACAAATGCTGTTCGATAGTTTCAGTGTTCAGTGTTCAACAAATCCTCCACTGATGAAACAGGTTTTAGCAGCATTGGCTGGAGTGCCTCCTCACAGAGCCAGTATACAACAAGAATGTGTCTGGTGAATAAACCGGCCATAATGGACTCTGGTGTTGTCAGCTTCAAGGATTTGTGCACAGTCTCTAACAATTGGCCAGTCTTTCAACTGTGAAACACAAATCTTGAAGTGGATTCAGATCAAGGTGTTGAACCAGATACTGTATTTAAAAATCGTGTTAGCATCCAGATTAAATATTCTTCAATTTAGTCATAAGAAGAAAAAGACATACTTCTATATACCACAGAATCAAATTACCACTGACCTGGTGAAGACTGGTTTAATAATTCTGCCTGTTATTAGTTGTGCTTAAAGTGCTCCTTTAAACAAATCATATCCCATCTGACTTTGGGCAAAATGTGGTGTGGCCGATACATAGTGACAAACAGCTATTTATACTAATGCTTAAGGCAAATTTACAGACACCATTCAGGAAAAAGTATGACAGGTATAACAGGAAAAGGTAGAGAGTTGGTTGACATGATACAGAGGAGGAAGGTAGACATACTGTGTGTCCAGTAGACCAGGCGGAAAAGTAGCAAGGCTAGAAGTTTAGGAGCAGGGTTCAATTGTTCTATCATGGTGTTGATAGAAAGAGAAATGGAGTAGGAGTTATCTTGAAGGAGGAGTTTGTTAGGAATGTCCTGAAGGTAAAAAGAGTGTCGGATAGAGTGATGAGTCTGAAGCTAGAAATCGAAGGTGTGGTGTTCAACGTTGTTAGTGGGTATGCTCCACAGGTAGGATGTGAGCTGGAGGAGAAGGAGAAATTCTGGTTGGACTTTGAAGAAGTGATACAGAGCATACCTAGAAGTGAGAGAGCTGTCATTGGTGCAGACTTCAATGGACATGTTGGTGCAGGAAACAGAGGTGATGAGGAGGTGATGGGCAGGTTTGGTATCCAGGAGAGGAACGCAGAAGGACAGATGGTGGTTGACTTTGCAAAAACGATGGAAACGGCTATAGTGAATACGTTCTTCCAGAAGAGGCAGGAACATAGGGTGACCTATAAGAGTGGAGGTAGGAGCAGCCAGGTAGACTACATCTCGTGTAGACGGTGTAATCTGAAGGAGATCAGTGACTGCAAAGTAGTGGTAGGTGAGGGTGTAGCCAAACAGCATAGGATGGTGGTGTGTAGGATGACTCTGGTGGTGAGGAAGATGAAGAGGGCAAAGGCAGAGCAGAGGACGAAATGGTGGAAGCTGAAAAAGGAAGAATGTTGCATGACTTTTAGGAAGGAGTTAAAACAGGCTCTGGGAGGTCAGGAGGTGCTTCCAGATGACTGGACAACTGTAGCTAATGTGATCAGGGAGACAGGTGAGAGTACCGTATTTTCTGCACAATAAGACACACCTAAAAGCCTAAAGTTTTCTCATAAACCCGTAGTGTGCCTTATAATCCGGTGCGTCTTATATATGGATTAATATTCATATTAATATTGATTAAAAACATGATCGCTGAAAAAAAGCCGGCAGTCTTGGCCGCCAGTCATGCCGCACTCCGCCCCCAGAGGAGCCCCCTCACAAGGCACTCGGGCCCACGCCCCCTAACAACGGTAGTCAAGGGGCGTCACCGAAGTCCCGGCTCTGACTGAGCTGCTCTCAGACGGTAGAGCAGACTGTAGGAGCACCGGTGATTACGTAGCAAAACATAAGGAACTTTCAACAATTCTATTAATAAAGTTTGACTGACTGACTGATCTCAGTATTTCCTAACTATTTGGCGTCGGAAATAACCCACTTTAAACTTAATTGGTCTTAAAAATGCCATTGTGCTGTCATCTGGAATCTGGTGACGGTCCATTCTATTAGTCTGTGGAAACACACGGAGAAACTGGCATAAAGGTGAATGAAAGACCCTCAAAGCTGAACTTCCAGCCTTTCCTGAAATTTCAAGAGCGGAGTCACTGCTACACAAAGGTGTCAACGGGTGTGCTGCAATTGATTTACAAATGTAGTTGATAGCTCTGGGCGGGCGGCGGAGGGGCGCATTCAGGCTTGTGTATTCTGTCTGCAGCAACGTGCGATGAGATTCACGGTGGTGAGACACCGACGTTAAAGTCAGTTCTAGGAGTAAAACAGCATCATATTTGCTAGTAAATTAGCAGCCTGACATTAAAAACTAGTTAAAAATTGTTTAGGACACACAGCAGCAAATAGCTGCACCTCACCTCCGACTGGACTACCGATCGATCGAAACAATATTTAATTAATAAACGAAAACGAACTTCTGAGCTTAAATATCTGCTTCAAACTTCAGATCAGGAAATAATCCGCTCTGGTCGCACTGACTGCACTCGTAATGAATTTAACCAGTTTTTAATGTCAGGTTAACGGATTTTTTAAAAAACGGAACTTTTTAAAAACGCATCGAAAACGATTCCCGTCCACACGACAGCGTTTTTAAAAAAAATCTCTGTCCACACGTAAACGCACCAGTGCGTTTTCGAAGACTGCTATATGCATACCAAACCATGTGGTGGCAGTATTGAGTCAAATTTTATCCAATAGGAATCCTCCGTGTTTTGTCGTCACAACACACAGGCCCATAAATATGACGTCACAGCGGTTTTCGTCGCAGGCAAGACGTCACCGTTTTTAAAAAGTCGCGGATACGCCGTCCACACGACAACGCAGACCCAGCGTTTTTTTAAAAATCCACCTCGGCCAGCGTTTTTAAAAAGTCGCGTTTTCGTTCCGGATATCTGCGTTGTCGTGTGGACGGAAGGCGTAAACACGACAAAAAAGTTGCGTTTTTAAAATATCCGTTATTGTGTGGACGGGGCCTAAGATGGTAAAGTGATCAAGTGATCAGGTTTCCTTGATGAGGCTCAGAATGGCTTATTGACATAAAAATAGGGGCCATTCAAAGGTAGTCAGGAAGTCATGAATGCAATCATGACTGCCTGAGCAGCGCAGCTCTATCTAGTGGACGGATTGCGCAACTACAGCCGCTGCAGTTTATCAAATAAATTTTATTTATTTTTTATTGTGTGCACCTTATAATCCGGTGCGCCTTATATATGAAATAAATTATAAAACAAAGGAATTATTGAGGGTGCGCCTTATAATGTAGTGCACCTTATAGTGCAGAAAATACTGTATTTGGAGTGTCATCTGGAAGGAAAGTAGATAAGGAGACTTGGTGGTGGAATGAGGAGGTACAGGAGTGTATGCTTCGTATCCTGCTTGCTTTGGTGACAGTGTATGAATCCCGTCTGCTCGCTCGACCCAGCCTGTTGTCTGCTCCTCATCTGATTCGTCTGCCTGGTTTGTTGATTGTTTCGTGCCTGACCCTGCTGGATTCTGGACTCTACCCTTTGCCTGTCGTTTTTTTGGATACCTCTGCCTATCTGACTGATTATTTGGAACCTGACCTCTGCCTGTTCTATTAAACCTGCTCTGAGACTCTTGACCTGCCAGTTTGTCTGTAGTGCTTTTGGGTTCCCCGTGCCAGTCGTGCTCAAGCCATGACACTTTGTGGGTGAAAGGAAGCTGGAGAATTCCAGAGGACATGGAAACTCCCCACAAACTACTACACCATCTTTCTGCCCTATCATTACACCTAAAAAACAATTATTGAATTTTAGATGTACATGGAAAACATAATGTGTAATATCAACTTTTTTTGTCTTATAAAAAAATAAAGTTTTAATTAAAAATATCGGTGACACTTCTAGCACTAAGTGCATTGGGCAACCAAACATCCAGAAAATGACAGTACAGGAGCACACTGTGGGCAAATTTTATTTCAGTTGAGCAAGCATCCCTCTGTACCCACCACCTGGATCCACCCATGCTGCAACAACAGAACCCAGGTGCCAGTTTGTTGAATGTGTTTGCATCAGCAGCCATAATCAGACTGTGTTGATGCACCAGTCATCCTTTCTACAGGAAGTCATAGTTTAATAAACTGATCCATCTCTCCATTGCGTCTTGGTTAATAATGTTGTTGCATCTTGGTTGATAGGGTTGTTGTTATAAAAGAAAATCATTTCAGAACTATACCTTTCCAAAACATTTTCAGTTACCAATATGTTAAATGGTAAATTATGTTTTGACCATTATTTGGGAGTGAAATGAGGAGGGGAAATTACAAAAGACAGGTATAGGGTGTGGAGGAAAATTCAGAAAAATTCAGTAAATAAATTCTTTACTTTTTGAACATATTGTTGACCTGAGAGCATACAGTATTTAGAATCACCAGGCTGAAAAACCTATAATAGTTCTGTCTTGAAAAATGATTAAAACTAAGGTGCTCTTTGATCTGGAGTGGTTGTCTTACTCCTCATTAGAAAAGGGTATTGCAAAGGCAGAAAGCTCTAAGGTAAGCTTTCTTATCCTGCTAGAGGTAGTGTTGCCCAAAGGGAGAGGATTCCCAGACTGTTTAATCAGCCGTATTAATCATGTATTATTTAACACAATTACAAGAGCTGCACAATGAGCTGCAGTAGCTCCAATCCTTGAAGGCAACAGCATGAAAAAGAGTGTGTGAATAGATTAAACTGAGCCTTTGGCTCTCCTCAAACAACAAAATGTATCATTCGGGATTGAGTGAAAGGACATCTTTCTATCTACCTCACAGGATGTCAGTCCGGAGGCAAAAGGGAAAGACACACAATAAACGTCTGGAGAGCCTGTACTTCAAGGCATCAGGTTTGAACACTTAATTGGATTATTTCCCAACGATACAAAGAAGACACAGTGGGAGAAAGCAATAATTTACAGGGTGAAAATGTTGAAAGGTGCACACCTCACTTGTCTCCAACAGTTTCTTGTCACAGTCATACTTTTTGGGAAGAACCATCTTTTTTGTCACACAAGGCATGAACAGAGCTCGCCATTACAGGTGTTTTTCCAGGCCATCCATCATTGCGGCATGGCAGCACTGAGGCATGTTTAGGTGAGCCTGATTAAAGCCAAGGATGCCTCCCAACTGCTATGAAGGAACTGAGAGGGGAGGGAGAATTGCATCCCATGCTCCATCCGTCTTCCTACTGCTTTATTCATGTGTTATCTGGTTCAATGGCTTCTGCTCCGTGTTCCTGCTCCATCACTTGAATTCTACAGCAGATGCTAGTGAATTGTGCATGTCTTCCCCAGTCGTCCCGCTGCTCTTTTATGTGGGGATGATTTTTCATAGAAAGATCATCTACAATCTATCCATGAAACCTACATTTTCATAACACCAGGGTAAGTGCAGATTATATTGCTATTAATGCTGTTAATAAGTGTAATGGAGATGGCCCCATGATAAAATGTAAAAAACATTAAACTTACAAAAATATTAAATATTAAATTTCCCTGTAGATGTGATACTTTGGATTTTTTTCTTACATAACGAACTTCATTAATGTCACCCTTAAGCTTAATTTCACCTACCACCTGTTTTATTTTCTGTTTTCCATCTGTCTGTTGCTCATTTTAGTGTTTATTGCTGTGTGATGTGATCAGTAGTTTTTTCCATGAAAAAAGATCAAATTAATTGAAATAATGAAACCTCTACAAAAATGCAAAAAGTCATCCTGCGGAATGGCCAATATCAGAGTAATGCATGTTAAATGATTGAATAAGTATATTTGCATGAAAGTGATCCTCACTTTTGCAGCTGGTGAAGGTATGATTCATTTTGATTATTATAGAAGAAGAAGAAGAAGTACACTTTATTAATCCCCACAGGGAAATTACATAGTCACTCAGGTATATTTTTACATGTTCTTTGTATTAGTTTTTATGACAAGCAGTGTATACACAGGCCCCGTGAAACACAGCACACAGGGAGGCCTGTAAGCATGCAGTTAGCAGTTAGTATACACATCAAACAACACTCATAGGGAGGCAGAGTGACGGGCAGCGGCTTCAGGAACGCGCCCCAATTGAGCAGCTTGTAGGGGGGACGGCGCCTTGCTCAAGGGCGCCTCGGCAGTGGCTGGGAGGTGAGCTGACACCTCCCACCATCAGCTCACACTCCCTCCGAGGATGTCCTGGCGGGAGCAGGATTCGATCCGCCGATGGTTGGGGCAATCTGTCTACAGGACATCTGCTCTACCACTGATCCACTGCCGCCCCAAAAAATATATGTATGTATATGTAGTGTTTGGCACCTTGTATCTACAAGGATCAATAAAGTCTTATCTCAGCTCATATAATTCATTCGTTCATTCATTAATTTTCCTACCCGTTTCATCCTCTTGCGTGGGTCGCGGGGGGCTGGAGCCTATCCCAGCTGGCATGGGGTGTGAGGTGGGCAAACTCTGGGTGTGACGCCAGTGCACCATGAAGCTACACAGAGAAATACACACACACACACACACACACACACACACACACACACACACACACACACACACACACACACACACACACTCACTCACTCACTCACTCCTACGGGCAATTTGGAATGGCCAGTTAACCTGGAGGTGGGAGGAAGCCGGAGAACCCGGAGAGAACCCACGCAGACATGGGGAGAACATGCAAACTCTACACAGAGCGGGACTCAAACCCAAACCCGCCTTGTTGTGCGGCGACAACACTACCCACTGTGCCACTGTGCCGCCCCAGCTCATAGCAGCGCATCATAAATTATCTGTTGATCAGTTATTGTATTATTGATCTGATACATCTAAGAAACTGAATTAGCTCAACAAATGCAAGTCCTGACAGATTTTCTTAGATAAATGTAGCTACATAATTAGTTCCTTCCATTGACTCTTTATTAGGTGATTATTTGTTGTGCTGTTGAGTGTTTTTGTATTGTTGTCCATGTCTTCCATATTGTAAGACCAAATAATGAGCAAAAAAACAAAACAGGGTCAAATATAAGGGGTGGCAGTGGCTCAGTGGTAAAGCAGGCGGTAGAGCAGGTTGTCTAATGCTCTGGGATCGGCAGTTCGATTCCCGCTCCCGCCCAAAAAAAACACCCTAAAGTGAGCTGACAGTGGGAGGCATCAGCTCACCTCCAAAGCACTGCCAATGCACCCTTAAGCAAGGCTCCGTCCCCCCTCACAAGTTGTTCATTTGGGCGCACCATGGAGGAGCTGCCTGCCACTCTACCTCCCATTGCATGCCTACAGGCCCCCCTGTGTGTGGTTGTGTGCATTACAGGGGCCTGTACACACTAATATGCATGCGTGTGATTTACTAAAAAAAACCTTTACAAAAGAAACCCTAGAGTGTGCGTTTTGAATTTCTCCTCAGGTATTATAACAGTGTATAGAATTAAATTAAAATTAAACATATTGAACTTTAAGAAACCCCACAATGTGTCTGAAACATAACTTCCTACTAAATAAGTCAGTATATGCTGAGACGGTTTATCTTTTTGTTTTATATAGATTCACACATTTTAGGAACACATTTAAAATATTGTGCTGTCAAAGAGTATTACTGTCTAATTACTGTACAATTTAATAGGATTCTAACTTATGAAATAAACTTATCGTGTGTTTTGCTACAAAACCATACATATCAATAGTAAAAGAAAATGACCATATCACTTGTGAGCAGCGGGTTAGAGCTTTTTTGTTGATAACAATTGACAATTGAATATTTTATTGTATTGTACACTGTTGTAATACTGAGTATTCCGAAAACTAAAGATTAGGAGTTACAACAACGAGCTGAAACTCTATAGAGCTTCTAAAATTCAAAGTGACCTGGAGATTCATTTGAAAAAGTATTTAAATACTCTTATTTTTTCACACTGTTGCCACATCATCATTTAATACATTGTTATCATAACATTATGTTAATGGTACTTGATTTCTACAGGAAGAACATGAATCATATAGTATGCCCCTGCATACTATTCAAGCACTGCTTTTTTACTGCTCATGTAAGATGAAAGTCAATCATTCAGTTTCATGCTCCTTACAAAGGTATGCACTAACTTAATCATGTGCAGCAATTTTACATTTATAAAATGAAATGAAAGCTTGTGACATTAGTAGTTCTTACCTGTGTGGATTACACACACTTTTTCATGCAGCACTCACGAAAGATTGGAATGACTAAGAAAAGTAATGCTGAAGGCTGATCAATTTTTTTTTAAACTTTATAATGTCCCTGATGATTCATCTCAAGGGTTTTTTCTGTTATTGAAATCAAAAAACCTTGAGTAAATTCTGTTTGGAATTTAAAATTAGTCTAATGTCCTTCCTCTATTGTGTAAAGCAGTGGAATATGTTTAGGGGTTATATTTTGGTCTCAATTATGTGACCGTTTTGAATAATTAGTGATCAGAATAAGGTTGAAGTGAGTGTCCCTGTTTCAACCAGTGGCTTCTAATGTTTTGAAAAGTGATCATTCACTCTGCACAACTAAATGAAAAAATGGATTTGAAAGTATTAATTGCTATTGAACGAAGGGAGCTTGTCCTCAGTACTGTGCTTTCTCAAAAACATCCTCTTTATAAAATGTTATTAGAAATATCATTGTATTAACAAGTGGCTAATTTGATTTTTAAGGGGGGGCGTGGTGAAAGTGGGGTACTTTGAGTACATCAGAATTCTTTTGGCAGTAGCGAGAGAACATAAAGAGTAATCCTCTAATGACAGTCGGGCCCAGCTTGGCTCACATATTACTGTGAGGAGGTAGAAGCAGACCCTGTAAGTTTCAATTTGCTTACTGCTGCTGAGCCAGCAGACTGAACTGAATGATAAGGGAAGCCTAATTCCTCTATATCCCTCCTCTGACTCTCCGACTCAAACTAGCCACTACCAGTTGATTTGCCATCATCCTGAGCTGTGAGAAGAAGCCAGTAAATATCCCTTTGGATGTTGTGTGATGTACTTTATTGTCTTCCACACTGACTTATTCTCATTTCTCTCTAAGACGCAAGTGGGAGGATTTTTTTCCCCCATTCTGCGTCTACTTTTAACTTCCCTGGCAGCACAGAAGGCTTGGAAAAGAAAGCCTTACTAAAGCCTCCCCTCGGTGCATTTGACATTATGTGTCAAGGCAGAGATGGCAGTCTAAACTGCATAATGTGGACCTCCTGCCACCTAAACGGATGTGACCTATGCTCACACTTTGAAATGCTACACCCCAAAAATTTGATTAGATGTGATTTATCATATTTATTGTCATATTTAAACAAAAATAGATACCACTGAAATGGGAGGCTTTGCTTTCATACTTTGGGACTTCACATCAGTGTTGGAGAAAAAAGAAAAACATTTGTGTGTAATTCACCTTGAATAAAACAAGTTTATCTCAGTGCCGAAGTATATTTGAGTACGTATTTTTTGTGTCTCCTTTGGAAAAGTTTTCTTTTTGTTTTTTGTACTTCATTCGACTGCTGTCAGAGTTGTTTCAACTGCATCAGCATATGAATTTCTCCTCAAAGGAAGCACCTCCGTCTGAACCAGAAACTCTGCAGGAAGCTCCACAGAGGGAGGCAAATGACCCAGAAACAGACCTGCCTGTGTGTGTGTCTTTGTGCATGCACGTACATGTTTTGTGCGGAGGAGTGACTTGATGCACATCAAAAGAGTCATTTTCAATAATATTTGTATTCATAAATTATGTAGAGCATTATGTAAATGATTAATAAGAAAAGAGACGTCACAGATTGCATTTTTATTTGCTGAAAACAATGAGACCATTGTTTGGATACTGATTGATTTAAATATTAATATGTTGAAAAATTAAAGTGATTAATCATAACATTAACAACAGTTCACCGACAGTTTTGCTACATAGAGGCATGAGATTTGCATGCTTTTCAGGATGTCCTTTGCTAATCACAGCTTGAGGATGCAACGGTGGTGTTCTGCAGACCCTGACTGCTGATGGGAGTAATGTGACAGCCCTTAGAGTCTGGGGAGGGTCGGACTGTCTCGTAAAGGATTTTGCAGCAGATGGTTGTCTGCCCGGTCGGCTGAGTTGTGATTCTTCCTACCCTTGGCCTGACATGGTGTCATCCTTTACAGCAGAGGGCAGCTGAAGGCCGGTGATATTTCATATTGTCCTTGGAACAGAAATCAGGCTTCTTTAGGTGTCTGGGTTTGGATGAGTTTTCAGTTTTGCCACCCTTACCCTTTACAATATGCATTTTTTCTAAGGTATTCCCTGTGTGTAAGAGAAGCAAGGGGTATAAGCCTGAATTTCCCTTGGGATCATTAAAGTATCTATCTATCTATCTATCTATCTATCTATCTATCTATCTATCTATCTATCTATCTATCTATCTATCTATCTATCTATCTATCTATCTATCTATCTATCTATCTATCTATCTATCTATCTATCTATCTATCTATCTATCTATCTATCTATCTATCTATCTATCTATCTATCTATCTTATTATAGCAGTGACTGATGACTTTACACACCCTATTGAAAACATAATAATTTACTATGGTGGGATAAAATATTTATGATGCATTTGGAACAATTCCCATCATGTATTTGCTTCTGCAATTTCCTTTGAATGTGGGGCAGAATGAAGGAGGCAGGAGCTCTGTGCTGCTGTCTACAGAGATGCCTGTAGACAAATGCAGGCAATATCAAAACTTCAGTGAGGGAGGTGACAATGTCAGCTGCTAAACTGTGTAGGAGTGCAAACTGCAGTCATGAAACAGTGTTTGAAATTCTGGCACAGGTCTTCCGTAAGGTTTCTCTACTGACACCTAATGGCTGCAGCGACATGAGATAGTATTCAAAATATCTCCACATTATTAGAGAAGGAACATACTGTAGATGTGACATAAATCTTGTCACATAGCACCAGGGACTCCCTGAATAAATTGACTTTCCTTTAGTCTTCGCCTCTGCCACATCTATGTTTCATTCCTTGCCATAAGATATAAATAATATAACATTAATATAAAAAATATGAATAATAAGCATGTTTATATCCCACTTCAAAGTGGTGATATATTGTAATTGTCAGTGTTCATGTGTTCGTCCGTCGGTCCGTCCGATAGCGGCAAAGGGGATGAAAATGAAATGATGACCTTGTCTTTGAGAAAACTAGGTGAAGGTCAAATTTCAACCTTTGTGCACTCAGGAACCGGATAAGATAGAAAGACGAGGGAGAAGATCAGTGTGAGTAAGACCATAGATCAAAGCACTAGCTTTGATCGATGAAAATAGGTCTGGGTAAAATTTTGAATTCAGGGGTGTCGCGGGATGTTAGTGTCTGACTGGTTCTACTGTAGGTTGACTTTGAGACAGCAGGGTGACGCAGAGGGTAGCGCTGTTGCCTCACAGCCAAAGGTTCTGTGTTCGATTCCTTCATGTGTAGAGTTTATATTTTCTCCCCAGGTCTGCATGGGTTCTCTCTGAGTTTTGCTGCTTCCTTCCACCTACAAAAACATGCAACTCAGGTGAATTGACCACACACAATTGTCCATAGGTGTGAGCGTGTGTTTGTTTGTCTGTCATGTGGCCTTGCGATGACCTGGCACCATATCCAGGGTGTGCCCTGCCATTAATAGCAAGCTGGGATACGCTTCAGTCAACCCTTTGTCTTTATTTGAGCTATTACTTATCAGAGCATTTAGTAAAATCTAAATCCATAAATTCTGAGCTAATGTATTGTTATAATTCCAAAACCACACTCAACTATGTGATAAGTTTTGATTATTAAATATTTTATCCAAGAATCATATGGCCACATTCAAACATACACAGTACATTTTTAACCACATCTGATAGTTTGACTGTATGTGCTACATTCAGCAAGGGTTTACCCTCATAGATTAACCAAGTTGCTGCAGGAACTGTTATTAGAGCCCTTTTACAGAGAGAAGAAATGAACTTGGTGCCCGCCTGTTCAAGTGAAGGTTAATTATTCAAGAATTCCCTTTCTTCAAAACAAGCCAGGATTTGGCAGTAGAGCACACTGTTCTACAGCTTCATCTTTATTCCCTCAGAGTGTCAGCAGTTTAAAACAGCTGCCTGACTGTGATTGAAATGCACATGTTGTCTGACGTTTAGTTCTTCCAAGCAATACAAAAACAAAATATAGGTCACATAGAGTCTCAGATGCTCTCTGATCAAGCAAAAGAACAAGACCAAGAAATGTGCTTTAATAATCCCCTTGGGGAAATTATTTTTCCACTCATAGTCTATACTACACACGTGTACTTATGTGAAACAATGTAGCCACAAGTGAACACAAGCCAGTGTCTTATTGTGCTGGTCCCAAGCCCGGATAAATACAGAGAGTTGCGTCAGGAAGGGCATCCGGCGTAAAACTTTTGCCAAATCAAACATGCAAATCAAACCTATGACTTCCATACTTGATCGGTCGAGGCCCGGGTTAACAAAGACTGCCATCGGTGCTGTTGACCTACAGGGTGCCGGTGGAAATTGGACTACTGTTCGTCGAAGAAAGAGAGGAGGAAAGTGTGATCGTAGGAAGAGAGAGAAGAGGAACGCCAAGAGTATAGGACTGAGAGTAGGGATGTTGAATGTTGGAACTATGACAGGAAAAGGTAGAGTTGGTTGACATGATTCAGAGGAGGAAGGTATACATACTGTGTGTCCAGGAGACCAGGTGGAAAGGTAACAAGGCTAGAAGTTTAGGAGCAGGGTTCAAGTTGTTCTATCATGGTGTAGATAGGAAGAGAAATGGAGTAGGAGTTATCTTGAAGGAGGAGTTTGTTAGGAATGTCCTTGAGGTAAAAGAGTGTCAGATATAGTGATGAGTGCAGCTAGAAATCGAAGGTGTGATGTTCAATGTTGCTAGTGGGTATGCTCCACAGATAGGATGTGAGCTGGAGGAGAAGGAGACATTCTGGGTGGACTTTGGTGAAGTAATGCAGAGCATACCAAGAAGTGAGAGAGTTGTCATTGGTGCAGACTTCAGTGGACATGTTGGTGCAGGAAACAGGTGATGAGGAGGTGATGGGCAGGTTTGGTATCCAGGAGAGGAACGCAGAAGGACAGATGGTGGTTGACTTTACAAAAAGGATGGAAATGGCTATAGTGAATACTTTCTTCCAGAAGAGGCAGGAACATAGGGTGACATGTAAGAATGGTGGTAGGAGCACAAAGGTAGACTACATCTTGTGTAGACGATGTAATCTGAAGGGCATCAGTGACTGCAAAGTAGTGGTAGGTGAGAGTGTAGCCAAACAGCATAGGATGGTGGTGTGTAGGATGAGTCTGGTGGTGAGGAAGATGACGAGGGCAAAGGCAGAGCAGAGGACGAAATGGTGGAAGCTGAAAAAGGAAGAGTTTGGCATGACTTTTAGGAAGGAGTTAAGACAGGCTCTGGGTGTTCAGGAGGTGCTTCCAGATGACTGGACAACTACAGCTAATGTGATCAGGGACATAGGTAGCAGAGTACTTGGTGTGTCATCTGGAAGGAAAGTAGATAAGGAGACTTGGTGGTGGAATGAGGAGGTACAGGAGTGTATACAGAGAAAGAGGTTAGCTAGATGACATTGTGATCTACAGTGAGAGCAGGGAACAGGTGGAGGAGAAGCAAGAGAGGTGGAGGTTTGTCCTGGAAAGGAGAGGAATGAAGGTTAGCTGCAGTAAAACAGAGCACATGTGTGTGAATGAGAAGGACCCAAGTGGAAGAGTGAGGTTACAGGGATAAGAGATCAAGAAGGTGGGGATTTTAAGTACTTAGGCTCAACAGTCCAGAGCAATGGAGAGTGTGGAAAAGAGGTGAAGAAGCGTGTACAGGCAGGATGGAACGGGTGGAGAAAAGTGTCAGGTGTGATGTGTGATAGAAGAGTTTCAGCTAAAATGAAAGGAAAGGTGTACAGAACTGTGGTGAGACCAGCGATGTTGTTTACTCTGGAGACAGTGTCTGAGGAAAAGACAGGAGACAGAGCTGGAGGAAGAAGAGATGAAGACGCTGAGGTTCTCTTTGGGAGTGACCAGGATGGATAGGATCAGCAATGAGTACATCAGAGGGACAGCACATGTTAAAGGTTTTGGAGATAAAGTCAGAGAGGCCAGACTGAGATGGTTTGGACACGTCTAGAGGAGAGATAGTGAATATATTGGTAGAAGGATGCTGAGTTTTCAACTGCCAGGCACGAGGCCTAGAGGAAGACCAAAGAGGAGGTTTATGGATGTAGTGAAAGAGGACATGAAGGTAGTTGGTGTGAGAGAAGAGGATGCAGAAGACAGGGTTAGATGGAGGCAACTGATTGGCTGTGGCGACCCCTGAAGGGAAAAGCCGAAAGGAAAAGAAGAAGTACTTTTGTGAAACAAACACACACACACACACACACACACACACACACACACACACACACACACACACACACACACACACACACACACACACACACACACACACACACACACACACACACACACAAGGGGCCTGTAATCATGCAGATATCTCCCCACCTATATATTTAAATAAGCTCACTTGAAAGTCTCACGCTGTCACCAACTCCACCCACTACCTGTCAATCAAGCGCCTAACCAATCTCGGCGCCCAAACAATCACGATGCATCTGCCAGAAGGAATCAAGTCAACAAAATGGCGTAAGACATCTGTTATGTTAGAACAAATAACTATGCATGGACTTCCCAGTTAACATTATTTTAGAATGTCATAGCTGTTCCAACAATCTTCATGTTTTTGAGCAGAGAGTCCAAACAGCAGGAACAAGACAGAAAACGGCAATGAATTCTGAGTGAAACTCCGACTGAAAGAGAGGAAAGGACAAGAAGTCACATTAAGAGAAGTACTACTTAGCCAGAGCCAATGAATGTGGGGAAAAAGTATGGCCATTTACACAGACTGCTTTGGGCCAAAAAGGAAACTCTTATATTTGCGACTTCGGTCCGTTTGTGAACAGTAGGGGGTGAAAACTTTTCAAAATGCTGCCGTACTGTTATCAAAATAATGGGCAAAACTCAACGGAAAAGGGTTAAATCAAAGCTTTGCTTTGCACATTTATTAGGTTTCCTTCCAGCCTTGCTCATATACGCAGCGAACAACCAATCTATCGTCAAAACAAGAAGGAAACATCATGAGACCATCCAGGTGTGTTTCTGCTGCAGACTCTATTGAGTTTTTAAGTACTTAGGCTCAACAGTCCAGAGCAATGGAGAGTGCGGAAAAGAGTGTGGACTCTAATGCTCCTCCGCTGAAGACAAGCTGAATCCCTACTGTGATCTCATTCTGTATGGATGATTTTGAAAAAAGTCTCTCCACCAGATTACAGACTCAACGGAGGTCAGGATACCATTGGCACCGTAATGGACGTCCTGCTGGTTTTGGTTTGTGGTGTCTAATGCTCGGAAAAGGATGTTTCCAGTTCTGGAAAGTTACATTATCAAAAATTTTAACTTTTATTGTTCTAATAATATGTAGAAGTCATTGTTCGGGTTGTAAAGTAATCTAGAAGGAATATGCGCTAGCATACATGACATCACCATGTCTCACGTTGTGTTGCAGCAAAAACTCGGCTAGCATCAGTTGGCTATTGTTTAGCTGGAGCTCTCCACTTTAGCAGTATAGCGTTAGCACCATAGAACATGGTAGCTATTTATTTTTTTCATATGTTTGATATGAAGTCTGATATTATTGTTTTATCGTGGAATTTCCATGGGTTCCCACTAGTATATATAGTATTTATATAGTATATAGTTAGTGTGTGCACGTGTGTGTGTGTGTGTGTGTGTGTGTGTGTGTGTGTGTGTGTGTGTGTGTGTGTGTGTGTGTGTGTGTGTGTGTGTTTATACTGTATAGATGGGCAAGCATTTGGATTTAAAAGTAATTTCCCCTTAGGAAACACACACACACACACACACACACACACACACACACACACACACACACACACACACAAACACACACACACACACACACACACACACACACACACCACACATACACACACACACACACACACACTACACAAACACACACATTACACAAACACACAATGTACTGCCATCATTTCAATATGCATGTTTCGCTTACTTCCTTTTTTTGCCGACATTTTTATTTACACACGTGTGTACATATACGTATAAATATGTGTGTGGAATGTCTGCAAAATTCCACACACTTCAAGCTCATGCCAACTGATATTTTAGCATCCAGTCGATATCATAATAGAGCAAATGAAGCCTCAAGAAGCTTCGAACCGCAGTGAACTGATTGGGATGACACGCTTCATTGCTTCATGTGGCCTCATCTGCCCATCACTAACTATACATGGACTTCCCATCTATCTATCCATCCATCCATCTTCCACCGCTTATCTGTAGTTGGGTCACGGGGGCAGCAGCTTCAACAGGGAGCCCCAAACTTCTCTTTCCCCGGCCACATCCACCAGCTCTGACTGGGGGTTCCCAAGGTGTTCCCAGGCCAGTGTTGAGATATACTCCCTCCACCTGGTCCTGGGTCTGCCCCGAGGTCTCCTCCTTGTATCCACGATCTCGTTATTTCAGTCATGACCCATCGCTCATGACCATAGGTGAGGGTAGCAACAAAGAGTGAACAGTAGATAGAGCTTTGCCTCTCGGCTTAGCTCCCTCTTTGTGACAACGGTGCGGTAAAGTGACTGCAATACCGCTCCTGCTGTCCCAATTCTCCGTCTAATCTCCCGTTCCATTGTTCCCTCACTCGTGAACAGGACCCCAAGATACTTAAACTCCTTCACTTGTGGAAGGACCTCATACCCCACTCGGAGAAGGCAGTACACTGGTTTCCTGCTGAGGACCATGGCCTCAGATTTGGAGGTGCTAATCCTCATCCCCGCCACTTCATACTTGGCCGCAAACTGGACCAGTGAGTGCTGCAGGTCACAGGCCGATGATGCAAACATGACCACATCATCTGCAAAAAGCAGCGATGCATTCCTCAGGCCACCAAACTGTCACCGCGACTACGCCTCGATATCATGTCCATGAAAATCACTAACAGAATTGATGATAAAGCGCAGCCCTGCCGATGGCCAACAGCTACGTGGAACAAGTCCGACTTACTGCCGAGAACCCAAATGCAGCTCTCACTATGGGCGTACAGGGATTGGATGGCCCTGAGGAGAGGCCCCCTCACCCCATACTCCCACAGTACCTCCCACAGTATATCCCTGGGAACCCAATCATGCGCCTTCTGTAAGTCCACAAAACACATGTAGACTGGATGGGCATACTCCAAAGCCCTCTCTAGGACCCCGGCGACAGTAAAAAGCTGGTCCGTTGTTCCACGACCAGGACGGAACCCACATTGTTCCTCCTCAATCTGAGGTTCGACAATCGGCCGGACCCTCCTTTCCAGTACCTTGGAGTAAACTTTCCCAGGGAGGCTGAGGAGTGTGACGCCCCAGTAGTTGGCACACACCTTCTGGTCCCCCTTTTTAAAAAGAGGAACCACCACCCCAGTCTGCCACTCTTTCGGCACTGTCCCAGACTTTCACGCAATGTTAAAGAGGCGTATCATCCATGACAGCCCCTCAACACCCAGAGCGTTCAGCATTTCCGGGGGAATCTCATCAACCCCCCGGGGCTTCGCCACCGTGAAGTTCCTCGGTGACTTCGCCCCAAGAGATTGACTCTAATCCCCCATCATCCTCCAGCTCTGCCTCTACAAAAGAGGACGGGTCAGTTGGGGTACTTGGATTCAGGAGTTCCTCAAAGTGTTCCTTCCACCGACCGACAACATCCTCAGTCGAGGTCAACAGTGTCCCATCCTTGCTGTATACAGCTTGGATGGTCCCCCGTTTCCCCTTCCTGAGGTGTCGGACAGTCCTCCAGAACAACTTTGGTGCTGTCCTATAGTCCTTCTCCATTGCCTCTCTGAACTCCTCCCACACCCTCTGTTTTGCCTCCGTCACAACCGAGGCTGCAGTCCTTTTGGCCTGTCGGTACCCTGCAACTGCTTCAGGAGTCCCCAGGGACAACATGGCCCTGAAGGCCTCCTTCTTCAGTCGGACGGCTTCCCTGACCACTGGGTCCCCCACGTTGTTCGAGGGTTACCGCCCGTTGAGGCACCCAAGACCTTGAGACCACAGCTGCAGCTTCAGCAATGGAAGCTTTGAATATCGACCATTCAGGTTCAAATGCCCCCAGCCTCCACAGGGATGCATGAGAAGCTCCTTCGGAGGTGTGAATTGAATGCCTCGCAGACAGAGTCCTTCAGACGTTCCCAGTTCACCCGCACTACTCGTTTGGGCTTACCAGGTCTATCCAAACGTGTCCTCCGCCAACAGACCCAACTCACCATCTGGACTCAGTGGAGACACTTCTGCAGAGCAGGACCATGTATAAAGTTAACGCTATCATGAACAACACCAGCCACCCCCTGCACACCACCTTCTCCCAGCAGAGAAGCACCTTCAGCAGCAGACTGCTGTCACACAGCGCCACCACAGAGACGCTGAGGTCCTCCTTCATGCCCCGTGCCATGAGGGGGTACAATGACTCTCCCAGGAGGAGTGGGGGAAGGTGGCGAGGTCAGCACGCGGTTGAATGGATTTTATTTTTTATTTTCTGTTTATATTTTAATTTATACTGTTTATATTTTAGTTATAGTTTAGAATATGTCCTGTTTAATGCTGCATGTGTCTGTTAGTGTAATGTATGTCTTGTGGTATGTCCTGTGATGTCAGTGTTTCTTTTACTCCTGGTGTTTATCCAGTATTTATTCATTATGTAATGCCTGAGCAGTGGATATGTGCAATTTCCTCCAGGATTAATAAAGTATCTATCTATCTATCTATCTATCTATCTATCTATCTATCTATCTATCTATCTATCTATCTATCTATCTATCTATCTATCTATCTATCTATCTATCTATCTATCTATCTATCTATCTATCTATCTATCTATCAAATTGATTTCAGCTGCACACTTGTTTAAAATGAAGGAAAATATAATCAAATATATTCTCAGGTTTTGTATTTACTTTGTATTGCACCTAATAATGTTCTAGCTAAATACAAAGGTATTTTGATAACGTATGGTTTACATTGAGGTAGACTGATTGATTGAGGAATTCATTCCTTATCATTTCGTCATTATTGTTTCATAATTTCATAGTTAATCACTCATATATATCATAGTTAACCAATCACATATAACTTCAGGTTCCTATTACACCTGTGACGATTTTCTTGTTTAATGATCTATATGCAAATATATAACTAATTCAATTATTCAATAAAACACTGCAAATGACACAAGCAATCTGTCATTTGCTGAATCGGCTGGTGACTCCCCTGCAGTAGAAAAAGTTACCGAGTCCGCCTGTGTCTTTGTTCGCTTCTGATTATTCAGAGTGTTTGGAGAATAACTCTAACGTAGATTAATTAAAACAACAACAGCATCAACGAAATCACATTAAAGATGATTAAGAACATTTGATGGCTTTTATTATTATTGTTATTATTGTGAAAACAACACACACACACACACACACACACACACACACACATACACACGTTTATAAGTAAACAAACAGCATTGCATGATTAAATTTATATTTTGTTTCGTTTGGTTTTTTCCTACTGTTAATTGTTTTTTAATGTGAATTTTACGTGAAAGTGATCACTTTGTAATTTGTTTTTTGTGAATAAACGTGCTTTTCAAAATCAAATCAGAACCCTGTTTCTTTACTGCGCACATGAGCCCTTTGATTCAAAGAATTCCTTGAATATTGTACCGATTCCACTGATTCAATTCCAAACACCACATAGAGTACGAGAAGGTGGGAGGAAGTGTTGCATCAGATTCGCAATATCCGGATACGTCATCAGCCCTCACCGGCACCCGTACTGGAAGACACGAATCAGCAGACTGGAAGGAGCTCGTCCTGAAAAGTTGAGAAGCTTTTCGCTTGTTATGGCTGAGCAGACTGTTGTGGAGAAAATGAGCGAATTACAAATTAACGCAGAAAAAAAGGTACTATATTTATCTTTAAGTTTAAGACATTAACTGGCTAGCCTAGCCTTTAGGTCATTTAGCCACCGAAACGCGATGCTAACTTCACAGCTAGCTAGATTTACCATTTGATTGTTCTGACTCCAGATAACCGAATTAAGTGTTAATTAAGCCAACACACGTGGATAGTCATGTTGATTTAACGTTGTTTTTCATGCACTTAGGGCCATTGGATAAAGAACTAGACGCCACATTGTCATTGCAATGTTGCATCACACGCACATCAAACCTATACGCAAGACTTGATTTGAATCCTTCATAATTGGTCACGCACCCTGTGGACCAACCGGTGTATTTCCCTATAAACCACTCCATCATTGGTTTATACGTCCCTCTAATAATAACTCAAAGGTGCTTTGAAAATTGACGGACGTGAACCGCTTCGTTAGTCTCAGCTGGCCACCTGTACGCCGGAACAACCTGAGAATCATCAGTTAAAGATCGAAGTGATATTTTAAATATTACATGCTGTGGGCTGTATTATTAGCACCAAGGAAGGAATCATTTGTCCATATCTAAAAGGAGTCTTAACTTTTTGACAGGGAGAAGCTGAAAGCTCTAAAGATGGAGGAAAGAAAAAGGTCAAAACTGCACCTGGAGACTCTGGAGGAAAGGCTGAGGTGAAATACTGAATCATTCATTCATCGTCTAGCCGCTTTTATCAGCTGTATCATGTCATGATAATAATGTTCAGTTTGTACAGGAAATATTATGGTTTGTATTATAATTGCAGATGTTCTTAAATATTTGAAAGCTGCCAAACATTGGATTAATGATTAATTACTTGCTGATTGACATCAGTGTCTATGTAGTCTACTGTTTGAACTGGTGAAACACCTCGGTTGTGTCTGAAAACAGGTGATAAATGATCAAAGTGAAACCACAACATCACAGTGAGACATACAGACAGTTGAGTTCAGAACAGAAAGTCTTCCAGAAAATATGCAGTCAGTTCAGGGTTTTGGTTTCATTATGAGTGTCCACATGTGCTTATGCTCGTACATCTTGTAATCCTATCATTACTGTATACCTGTATATTAAATAAGAATAGTACGTCTATCTTATTTACATAACCCTCAAAGATTGTGTGATTGAGTCTTTTTTTGAGAACCCTTTTCATAAATTTGTACCTACAAGTAATTAAGGACACTCACATTATTTTTCATTAACAACCATCCATTTATTGCTGTTTTTTCTATTCAGCTGTCACCTCCGCCTCAGTACATTGATGAGCGACTTGCATTGTATGCAAAACTGAAAGCTGAGCACGAAGCTCTGATGACAGAGAAGGCTGCAAATAGCCAAGCTATTAAGGTGACTCTTCCCGATGGAAAGGTAGTGGAGGCTGAGTCCTGGAAGACCACACCGTACCAATTGGCCTGTGGAATCAGGTCAGTGTGATGATACTATCACTGCAACTGGGTTTGCACCAGGTGCTAGTATGACTAAGCCACTGTGGCTCAGTGTAAACGAATCGAATAAGCCACAAAAAGCCACATTCTGTGTCCAAGACAGTGGCTTGCTATAATAGCAAGTAAAACTTAAAGTAAATATTGAATAATATATTTGTATGACTGTATCTTCACATAGTGAATGCAAGTTTTTGGGGATGTAAAACCACACTTGTCGTGGTGTGTGTGTGTGAGGGATACCCCTTTTTTGAAAATGGGGTTGTTTTCCTGCTTTCTGAGGGCAAAATCTTCTGTTCAGTTTACCTACAAAAATACACTGAAGTCAACAGTTCAAGCTATATTTCTATCCTACTTTATGCAGGTATAAATGTGAGATTCAACAATTGAAAACTTGCATTCACTATGTGAAGATACAGTCAGACAAAATATTACTCAATGTTTACTTGTAAGTTTTACTTAGAGTAGAAGACATTTTAACTTTGACTTAGGCACTTTGATTTTAATAAATTTGATTCTTGGTATTACTCAATGTTGTAAGTTTTACTTGCTATAATAGCAAGCAAGGTGAATACACATTTACATGCATCTCTGTGTATTCCTGCCGGTCATAGAGATCAAAAGTCTAAGACTACAAAAAAGTATTGATAATATCTTTCATTGACTTCTGATCGGTCTGTCACCACTCCTACCCCATCTCAGCATTCACCATTTGTTGTTCAATTAGTTTTAATGCAAAATCTACTATAAAACTCTATTCTCATTTTCTTTCCATCGATCGTCCTTGCCTTGTTGTACACCAATTCGCGGATGCATATTTAATGATTGGGATCGTTCGGGTCACTTCAGCTATTTCCGTCAGCATGTGCGCCGACAAAGAAGACTATGAAGAAGACGACTACGAATATTTTTTTTTTTTTTTTTGCAAGAAACTTCAATCACATTCAGAACATTTTACAATTTTTCATTAGATGAACTAAAGTGCTTCAAAAACACTAAAATCCAATAAATGAAAGGAAATACAATTTAAAAATTAGTGCATTATATCAGGAAGTTTGCAAAAGTGAGTTGATCATCAGCTTAAGTGCATAGGACCTTTTTGTGACACCAGATGTTCCTAAAGTTATTCAGGTCTTTTGTCATTTTATAGAAACCAAATTCTAGTTTTAAGCGACATCTGATGTTACAGCAAAAAACAGTAGCTGCTTCTTGAACAGTATTGTTTTCAATTCTCCTCTTCCTGGTCACATAAATTGCGAGTTTTGCCTCTCCAGAGATCAAATTGAAAAGCTTGCACTTTCTTTGATTTGATTTTTTTGTACCCAGCACCGTAGATGGATTTCCTGATACTAAAATTTTCACTAAACAAATTAAAAACATTCGTTAGAAGAGTGAAGAGCACTGCAAGACTACGAAGAAGAAGACTACGGAGAAGAAGAAGACTACGGAGAAGAAGAAGACTACGGAGAAGAAGAAGACTACGGAGAAGACTAAGAAGAAGACTACGAAGAAGAAGAAGACTACGGAGAGTTTGTTGTAAAACCAAGCTAGACTTTTCCTTTTGTCAAAAATATATCGGTGTTAAATATGAATGAATCCCCCCCAACATCAAAATAAACTTTAATCATGAGTTTGTTGTAAAACCAAGCAAGAAGAAGACTACGAAGAAGAAGACTACGAAGAAGAAGACTACGGAGAAGAAGACTACGAAGAAGAAGACTACGAAGAACAAGACTACGAAGAACAAGACTACGAAGAACAAGACTACGAAGAACAAGACTACGAAGAACAAGACTACGAAGAAGAAGACTACGAAGAAGAAGACTACGAAGAAGAAGACTACGAAGAAGACTACGAAGAAGAAGACGACGAAGAAGAAGACGACGAAGATGAAGACGACGAAGATGAAGACGACGAAGATGAAGACGACGAAGATGAAGACGACGAAGATGAAGACGACGAAGATGAAGACGACGAAGATGAAGACGACGAAGATGAAGACGACGAAGATGAAGACGACGAAGATGAAGACGACGAAGATGAAGACGACGAAGATGAAGACGACGAAGATGAAGACGAAGATGAAGACGAAGACGAAGACGAAGATGAAGAAGAAGAAGAAGAAGACGAAGAAGAAGAAGACGACGAAGATGAAGACGACGAAGAAGACGAAGAAGATGCGCGCTGCCTAGCAAGAGAAAAAGTTTGTTTTCTTATGTTATCACTCGGGGATTTTTGCGAGTCCAAAAAAGTTGTAAGTTTTAGCCTTTTTTTCCCCTAAAAATAAGAACGCCACTGTGGCTACACAGGCTAAAAACCGTGTAATCACTCTGGAATTTTCTTCGCTTATGTATGGCGAAGTGGCGAATGGCTAGCACAAGCCCAGTGTAAGTGTCACCTGCTAGATGTGACACCCTGCTTTCACATGTAGCAAAAAAACAGAAGAAAAACTACATCATTTCCAAGGAGTATATTCCAGATGCATTTGTGCAGCTTGTAGTTGTTTGTTTTATAGTGGGATGTTTTCTTTTTCTATAAAATTAAAAAGTGATATTTACTAAACGTACTAAAAAAATAAATCAGTTATTTTGCTTCTCAGATGTTGAAGTGTGACCATGTGAGATTTCTAATCGTCTGAGCCCACTGAAAACAAATCAGTTAAATTTTACGTGTGCATCTGATATTGTCCTTTTTGTAGATTTTATATTCCATTTTTAAGGCATCGTACTAAAACATTTTTTATTCTATTCCTCTGATATTAAAGAAATTATGAGCTATCCAGTTTTTTTGGTCTCAGGGCATACACAAGTTTGAACAAATTGTGCTTAACATTTTCATTGAAGGAAATGTCACATAAGCTATTTTCTTTGTAAATCTATCAACAACTTTGATGTGAAATATTTTCATGTGTCCCCTCCAGTCAAGGCCTCGCTGACAACACAGTCATCGCTAAAGTGAATGGCAGTGTGTGGGATCTGGACAGACCTTTGGAGGGTGATTGCAAGCTTCAGTTGCTCAAATTTGATGATGAGGAGGCTCAGGCTGTAAGTCCACTCTTGTTCATCCCTGACCTGACAAAGTAGTTTTATTTGACTTTTGACCTGTTCCAAATGAATTAGGAGAGGAGAATATTATATATTAAAGGTCCTTTCTAATGTACTTTTTAAAAAAAAAAACTTCATTCGAAATGTATTGCCCTAAACTGATCCGTGATCCTGAATTTCAGCTGTCTAAAAGTAGCTCAGACTGAGAACAGGCTGTTCCTGTGGTAATTAGTAATGGGCTCCATCTGTCAATACCTTCCTTTCCTGTTACACACCCCTGTCACAGAAATAATGTGGCTAACAGTAGCATGGGCTAATGTTTAAATCCAATGTAGCTGGCATGTTGTCATTAAATACGAAACACAACGACAGCCTTCAATTCTTCTTTGGCTGGAACAGAATATAAGCAGTTTTATTGATTTTGTAAAACCAAATTTGTCTAGCTAGGAGCGACGACATTGTGATACACTGCTACCTTATTGCTGGACACACCAATCTTCACCTTGGGGATTTACGCCACAATATCCTGGCAGAGGGGAGTGTTCTCGCACAGACAGGGCCGGGCTATGCCAGTCATTCCTTTCGTTACGTCACAATAGGAGCTGATTCTGATCAGCGTGTTTGGACACAGTGCTCAAAAAATCATAACCAAAAAATTTTTAAAAATTTGGTTATGAATTTTCTGGGTTTTTTTCCCCTAAAGTGTGCAGCATAGTGAGATGTGTTTATTTTTGTAACACACTCATTGTATCAATGAAACAACTGCGAAACAACTTTTTTTTTTTTTTGATATTTAGGTTTATTGGCACTCCAGCGCCCATATCTTGGGTGAAGCCATGGAGAGGGTGTATGGAGGCTGCCTTTGCTACGGTCCCCCTATCGAGAATGGCTTTTACTATGACATGTTCCTGGAGAACAATGAGTAAGTGGCTTGAATTTGTTTGGGCAATTAGTTGTGTTATTGAATATCAATGTTTTTTTTCATTTGTGCTTCAAGGCCAAGCAACTGTCAGTCTGTTGTACCGTTTAAGAATCTTGGCAAAAATAATATTTTAATGATGCTAATACTGTCAACCTGAATTTTTCTTGGCGATTGTAATGGACTAATATCTTTCTACATCTGCTCACAAGATCAGAACTGCAGATTGAGTCAAGGTTTCAAATTGTGTTGAGAAACACTAAGACGTTTGAATACACCCTCCTCATAAACAACTCTTTCACTTGACCTTTCCCTGAAACATATTCATTTCTCCCTGCTGTAGGCAGCAGGAGAGCACGAGCAGTGCTGTCTAATTAATTCTACAACCTCCTTAATGAAGTCATTTTATGCTAATGGCGTTCTTGGAGAAAGATTTGTGCAAGGATATTTTGACATTGCTCAAGCCCTTAAGCCAAGGACTCATGACTATTTGTCTATGCTTGGCGTAGTTTCTGGAAGTCAAAGGTATTGCATTGTGAGCAACAGAACTGGTAGAAAAGCTGATTGTGTCCATGATGCCCTCTTAACACTGAAATCAATTTGCATATTAATCTTGTGTTTTATTTATTTATATCATTTGAGCAGAGGTGTATCGAGCAATGACTTCCCATGTCTGGAGAACTTGTGCAAAAAAATTATGAAGGAGAAGCAACCATTCGAGAGGCTAGAGATTAAGAAGGAAACTCTGTTGGAAATGTTTAAGGTACATATACATGAAATCAGTAAAAATGATCAGAAACATATAGTAGGAGATTTCTAAACATTCCTCTTCTCCCTGATAGTACAACACGTTCAAGTGTCGCATTCTGAACGAGAAGGTCACCACTCCCACTACCACAGTTTACAGGTGAGTCCAGTCCCAGCCACACATTTATCACTGCTTCTGCTAATACATACTATTATACTGATGGGCAACAGAAATCACCTCATTGAATGCATTATTTACTACTGTTTTGAGTAGGGTTTAAGAAGTAAAGAAAAATATATATATATTCATGTCGTTTTTACTCCTCAACATTGACAACAGTTATGGTCATATGTAATATGTCTACAATTGTCTGTCCCATTTCGGTTAAAAAATATACAGTATATCTTAGGAGCACCTCAGAAAAAATGCCAACTTGGACTTGAGAATGAACTGATCACATTTTTGTAGTAAATAGGTTCTTTTGCCATTAGTGATAACAGGGAACCCCAGCCCACCATGGCAGAGACAAAAATGCAAAGTCCTGAATATGCTTTGTTTTTCTGGTCAGAATTTTAAAAAAAAGAAAATTCTGTTTATTACAGGTGTGGTCCCTTAATCGACTTGTGTCGAGGGCCTCATGTGAGGCATACTGGAAAAATCAAAGCACTTAAGATCCACAAGGTGAGTCTTTTGGTTGTCTTCTGAAGTGTCACAGATTTCTGGCTCTAAATTACATTTATAACCATTTCTTAAGGAGTTATCTGTCATATATTTTATTCTCATGGGATTTGATAAAGAATGATAAAAGCTAAAATACTGTTTTCATGTTATACTAGAATTCATCTACATACTGGGAGGGAAAGGCTGACATGGAGACCCTCCAGAGGATCTATGGAATTTCATTCCCTGATTCCAAAATGCTTAAAGAATGGGAGAAGTTTCAGGAGGAAGCCAAGAACAGAGATCACCGCAAACTAGGCCGGGTATGAACTGAAATGTGAAATGTGGTTCACCTTTCTTTTTAAAAACCTACCTCCAAAGGAGGGAACTCACCTCCACATTGGCTTGCTGCCCCCTCCTGGTTGGGGAACTGCAATTAAACTTTTTTTCGCTCATGCCCCTGATGGACACCTTGAGCAGGCAATGAAGCATGTTGTTCTAAATTGTGGACTTGTAATGAAGCCAGATCACCACAGACATCCAATGTGTTATTCCTTTGTCTATGCCATAAGTTGCCAAGAAATGTCATCACAATCTGTTTGTAAACCTTTGAGTAATTCTGCCAAATGATATAAACCAATATCAGCAAAAACCATCATAATCGTCCTCAGTGAATGTAAAAATCTACCTGTGATTCAGTGGCGGGCCGTGCATTTCACACCTAGGCCTTCAGTAGTGCTCCATCTGAATCAATCCAACCCTCAATAACAATTTTTATTTTTAACCTTTACTGCAGCTACAGTTGCGACACACGTAAAAAAGCATCAATAATAACCTCATAAAATTGCAATATTTAGGAATATAGCCACATTTTACTCACCAAAAATCCTTTTTATTTGTATACAAAATCCATCCCCCTTTCTTTTCTCAAGAAGATTTCAATTACTCTGTTGTACAGATTATCCGTGCGTTTCAGTTCCATCAAGAAGTCTTTTTCTATCACCATCAAAGCTAATGCTGAGTCGAGCCTGCCCTGTCGTATGGCATACGTTTTTATTCGATTTTGGGCTGAAAATGTTTGACGGAAGCGGTGGACATGGGGATGGTCACCGCCAACGTGTACAGCTGCCCAATGCTCTCACTCAGATTATTTTGCTGAAGGAGTCAAGGAGATCAGGGGGAGATTTTCCTGCCAAATCATCCATTGCATACCTTACAATCAGTTCTCTTCTTAGCCGAGTCAGATCGAAAAGTGTTCTGTGGCTCTGCGTTAAGCTGGAGAAGGCTGCATGTGGGAAAGTTTTCTGGTATTCCCGAAACTTCTGCAGGTCAAGGGGGGAGACAAACATCAGTTTTTCGTGGTCGTGAAATCTGGTCTGTGTCTGGCAAATACGTAATATTGTCCAGAACCCTGCCATGGAGTTGGTGGTAGTGCGCGCGAGGATCCTGCGCTTGATCTCATCGTGTGCTCGAAGCGGCCGCGCTGCGTTCAGTGGCCTCGTAGATTTCCTCTTTTCGGCTCCTCTCTCGTTCAGCGGTGTCACAAAACTCCTTTACCCTTGCCAGACAAAACTGTACATCCAGTTTTTTTCCCCGTAGTATTGAAAAAAATAAGTCTGAATGCTCAAAAATGCCGTTAAATATGTGAAGCAAAAAACAAAACTCAATATCATTCAGACGTACTTTGAATTCATCAGCACAGCACACAGACTCCTCGTCATACTTGTCATGATGCTCCAGGATGTAATGAAACGGTTCCTTTAGAGCATATCTCTTCTCAAATACTGTATTGACCACTCTGGATGTGTACTTCCACTAAAAGTGGCGGACAAATCCTTTTCCCGGTTGTGACAGGCTTGCTAGCTTCGGAGTTGCCAGACCTTTCATAACTATGTCCAGCTTTTCTTGAAAACTCCCGTCTTAAAAATGGCTTTGAAAGTAAATCTGCAACCAAATCCATTTCTTCTTCTCCTTCAGCCATTGTGGGTTGACAAAACCGCTTTTAAATCAACACAACAATATATGTGCTTCTGCAGCTCGCTACAGACGCAATTGTCTACCTCTGGCTAATACACGCTCTCACTATCCAATCAGAGGGTGTGAAAACACGTTTTCTAGAAGGCTTTGGTTGCGCCAACTTTAAATCTGATTGGTTAAAGCAACAGCTGTACAGACACTTATTTTATGCTGTCCACCCTCTGAACGTGATTGTGAAGGCATCCAGGTAGATTTCTGACCTGGCAACAAGTAATGGCTGAAATGTGATTGTTTAAAATGCTTACATATGCTTACAATGCTTACACGTCTGGAAGCAGCACAACCAGGTGAAAAGCAATGAAAGGAAGCTGACGGACAATTAGAAATTATTAAATAAGTATTCATGGACAAAATATAATTAACATCAGCAGGCCCTGACGGCCCACCACTGCTGTGATTCATTTTAAACTGTGAGGGGTTAAAATAAAATGACCAATGTCAGGAGGCAGAATTCAAACAGATGTACATCACAGCTTTTGGAACACTGTTAAGATGTTTGGCTGTGTTTTAATCACTTATTATTCATTGATTGTGAAAACGACTCAGACAAAGCGAGCCAAGGAGACAGTATATTGCCACAAAACCCTAGTTACATTAAATCTTATTTGTCCTCAGTGGTGACTTTTATTTTTCCATCACATTAACAAATGTTTTTGTCTTAATTTAGGAGCAGGAACTGTTCTTCTTCCACGACCTGAGTCCAGGGAGCTGCTTCTTCCTGCCTAAGGGAGCCTTCATCTACAACACCCTGATTGAGTTCATCCGAGTAAGTCAAAACTGTTCGGCCACAGCGGATAGCAACTGTAATTTCACTTTAACATATAAGACCCTAGAAAAGACGGTGTTTACTAGTCATAAAATTTAAATTTGTATCGAGACCTGGGGAGAAGGAATAAATACTTAGACCTTAATTTGGCCTCTGACTGAAATAATAATGGATTTATATATTCATGAGATGCATCAATTAATAGCAGTTGGTACATCGTATTCTATTATACAGATGAGTCAAGCCTTAGAAACCAGAGAATGGCAGTTTCAAAACAAAAACATTTCAAAAATGAACTTACATGCTGTAAGATGCTAATTCATTACAACTACCTCATGTTTTACAGTAATACATAGCAAAAAAAAATCCATGTCGTTTATGCTCACTCAGTGGGATGTTTTATCATTTTTGTTACCCAGTGCCAGAAAAACTGCATAGTATGAACCTTTAAACAAGAACCGCCTTATGAATCTTGAATAACAAAGTATTATCAGTAATGAGTGAAACATGTTTAAAAATGTTTATCAAGCTGTTTAGAAAAGTGCATTATTAAAGTAACAGTCATTCAGCTTCTTCTTTGTCATTCAGGTTGCAATAGAGGCAGTTCTTTTTTTAATATGGGAAAAATACATGTCTGTATGAGGAGATGTTGAGTAATGATTTGAATGAGTTAATGAAACGTCTCTGCTGACACAAGCAACAAAAAAAGCCAGACACATCTAAATCTTAGTAAGCTCCATTACTGTCAGGATTTAAAATGAATCACCTGATTTTATTTATCACTCTCAGCTTCTGTCTTGAATTGCGAAACAGATATCAGGCCTGACAGGTCATGATGTCTTAAAATGTACTACCTCTTTTTCTCAGTTTACCATGCTTTATCATACCCTTCAGAAAAAGAGGCAAACTGGTATGTGAATATTAAATGGCAAAAAAATTCTAATATGGTTCTTTCTTTTTTTTTGGCAGAGTGAGTATCGGAAGAGGGGTTTCCAGGAGGTAGTGACTCCTAATGTCTACAACAGTAAGCTGTGGCAGACCTCTGGGCACTGGCAGCACTACAGTGAGAACATGTTCTCCTTCGAGGTGGAGAAGGAGACCTTCGCCCTCAAGCCCATGAATTGCCCAGGACACTGGTGAGGCCTCCTTTTCCTCATATGAGGTTCAGTTGTGTCCGTTATGCTTTGTAGCTGAAGTCTGGCTGTAGCGTGGAGTGTGTGTCTGTGGTTAGTTCCTGTTTCTAATCACAGAAACTCTGTTGGAGGCAGGGCAGTTTGTTTTTCATCCCGCGTTAAAAGTGTTTCAGTATCAAAAGAGTTCAGTCACTGTCGTCACTATACAAAAGTGACTATATTGAATCTTCGTTCAGTGTTTGTCGAGTTCTTCCACAGTAACTCGACAAACCGTGATAACCATTAAACATTGTTTAACCACACTTGAATAGCTTCATAAGAATTTGTTTGAGGTTTCATTATCAGTAGTTGACACAGTCTCGGTGAAATAGCTTTGTGTTTCACTGCTGCAAGAGTTTGTCATCCAGTTCGGCTCAATTTGTAATAGACTGAGGTTCCTGCCATTTTTTTTCAGTTGTTGAATCCATTACAGCTCATTGCTAATGCAGTGTTTCAGTTTTAAGAGCCTCACTGCAGCTCTTTGTATTCAAATCTCATTTTCTCTGTTGCAATCTTCACGCTGCCCTCCCTGTCTGGAGGTCATACCAAATTATAAATTGAGCTTTTCAAACACATTTTGTAAATGTGTTGGGTGTCAGTGAAATTCATGATTGATGTTTTTTTCACATTTCAGTAGAGAAATGTTCAAATATTTTGTTGGCATCAGGTTGTCTTTTGTAATTTGTTATTCTGTGTGGCTCCAGTTTGATGTTCGATCACCGTCCGCGCTCCTGGAGAGAGTTGCCTCTTCGCATGGCAGACTTTGGCGTCCTGCACAGGAACGAACTGTCAGGAGCCCTGACGGGCCTGACCCGCGTCCGCCGCTTCCAGCAGGATGATGCTCATATCTTCTGCTCCATGGACCAGGTGAAACCCTCATTCACTCTCTGAGTAAGATTATTGATTTGTGATCAGTGGTCTGATGGACCAGTAAATGTGACTCAAAGAGCATCTCAATCTCTTTTCAATCGTCTGTTTACAAGCCTTGTAAGCTTGACTGTAGGTGTGACTAAGTTTATTCAGCCTTCCTTTGCTGGGGTTGACATGGTTACAGTGAAAACACATTGATTTTGATGTGGAATGTGGAGTCTGACAAACCTATGAGTGCAATGTTAAATCATTGCACTGCAGAACTGTTTATGACAGTGGAATTGTAAATATACCTGTATATCGACTGATACTGTGTGTTTCTTCTTAAAACTATTAGTGTTGAAAAAAAAAAAGCCCTGAGGAGACTCCTCAAGCTGCTGTAGCAACTCTCATATCCCCATATCCTTGGTAAATAGGTTTTATAATGCTAAAGACAGTTCTTCTTTAGTTTGGCATCAAGACAGCAACTCGCTAACAGGATCCCGTTGGTATAGATTGCTCTTTTTTGTAATGGCAGTTGATTGGCTGGTTAACTGTTTAATTGCAAATTGTACACAAAGTATTTCACTTTATCTTTGTAGTTTGGACCGTGCTGCTCACAGCGTTAGTTGCTATTTTTATTAACTATACTTCATATAAATATTAAATGTTATCATCTCTGGTAAGCTGAGCCATTCATCCTCATTTTCTTTCTTCTTGACACCAAAGCAGAGAACATTCATACATCAGAAATGAAACTTTAAGGTGTGTCCAGATGGATCTGTGATTTATTGTGAAAAAAAACCTCTTGATTCTACACTCAGATTGAGGATGAGATCAAGGGCTGCCTGGACTTCCTGCGGACTGTGTATGATGTGTTTGGCTTCACTTTCAAACTCAACCTGTCTACAAGACCGGAGAAGTTTCTGGGAGATCCGGCCATCTGGGACCAAGCAGAAAAGGTAATCAGACTTGTTCTTCCTCTCTAAGGTTGAAAATTTGAATAGCACTTTCACAAATTCTCACCAGAGAATTGAGATGTCTTGGTAGTGATGGTATGTTCGAAAGAATTTTTTCAGGTTCTTCCAGAATATGAAATGGGTGTGTGTGGTTGTTAGACCTGAAGAGTATTTGTATTTAATGACTTTTATTCTGCGGAGCTGTCGCCAGTTCAGAGGCAGCATTTTTTTTTTCTCTCTAGAGATCTTAAATCAGTGCTGCCACTGTCTGCCTTTACTGTCAAATCAGTGTCGCTGTCAGTGGACCAAGTCTATATTTCACATCTTGGGTTCAGTTCCAAGATGCTAAGGGAGAGAGCAGACAGTGTTTATATCTTGATTAGACGAAGTAGGAAGAAGTGTGAGTGATAATTAGTCTTTATTGCTTTTAATTTTAGATGAGCCACAGTGAGTGTCTCTCCTGGGACAACTTCAAATCTATCAGATGACTCTGTAGAATCAATATTAAATGACAGTAGTTGGGTTAAGTTGGCACTCGGGTACTGTATTGTTTTATTAGTGAATAAGTATACGGTGCACAGACTGTTTATGAGTCTGACGGGCTCTGAATGGATGTAAGGTGACCGCTGGTGCAGAAATGACACCCAATGGTTTCTGCAGGGAGGTGAGTTTTCTTTCCTTATGTCATTTGGTATTTAGCAACCTGCTGAACAAAGACAGACAATGCAGTCGGAGACTGCAACATCCCGCAACAAAGCTTCAGGGCAAGTCAAAGCTATGCACTAGCTTTGATCTATGGTCTTACCCACACCGGCCTTCTCCCTCGTCTTTCTATCTTGTCCAGTTCCTGAGTGTACAACGGTTCCGAAGATATTTGGTGGACAAACGAACATGATTTGAAGTGGGATGTAATTATAGTGTCTGCAGTAACTTTGTATGTGTTTCCTAAACCAAGTGTAGAGAGTACAGTAGGACTTTATTCATCCCTTCAGGAGGTTCCATCAGAGAAATTAATTGTATGTATGGTAGAGAAGATGCACGTAGCAAAACCTTGTAAAAGCTGGAATTCCATGAATATTGCTGATACTTTGCATCTTTTTGCTGCAAACATGAGATTATTTTGTTTTTCTCTGTAGTGTTATATAAACTGCTGGAAACTAGACTTGCAGAATACACCTTACTGCTCCAAACTGTGTGTTATCTTATCACAATACTATTCATTTTGGATGATTCAGGGTGTGTGTAAGGGCATTTGTTTTTCCCTTCTGCTGCCAGACGGTGTCAAACTGGTCAAGATAAATTCTCTTCCCCACAACCCACTAGAAGGGTGTTAGAGTGCTTTTACATTTGTGCTTTATTAGAGGGCAGAGCAATAATTATAGTAAAATTTCAGACATTAATGTAAAAATATGTATTTAAGCTACTTTTTAATTTGTCAGTGAATCAGTTCTGCCGTTCTTGTCCTCATTGAACCATTATGTCTTCATTTATAAGCTGATCCTCTTCCTGCTGGAACAGAGCAGTGTTAATGATGGTCAATGTTATTTTTAGTACGGTAATTTTATTAATCAATGCACTGACTTCAGTAACTGCTTAGATATTCAACATTTTGTAGTTTGCTGATGGGCTGGACTAGTAATTTACTACTACAGTACAGAGCTTGTGTTACTCCTTCCTGTGCTGATCATGTCTTAATATGTAGATGAAAACAAAAAGATGAGGGTCATAAAGACGTATGTTCAGCTGATTGGCTGACTTAATTCACCAATTCATATTTTTTAATGCATAAAGTCATGAAATTATGTAAGCAAAAAACAGACTCTTAAACTTTGCATAGTTAGAGTGGAACAGAACTTACTGCATGTTTCCATCACCTCATTAACTCCCACAAGCAGCCATAAAATATTACTGCGACGTTAACATTTCTCAGGTTAGTGATTAGTTCCAGATGAGGAAAATGTCAGGTCTAAATGTACAGCTTTGTTGAGCATCACCGTTTGCTTTTGTGTTGGTCATCCAATGAAACTGAAACAAACCCATCAGTTGTTTGTTTTTACAGCAACTGGAGAATAGCTTAAACGAGTTTGGAGAGAAGTGGATTCTCAACCCTGGTGATGGAGCTTTTTATGGACCAAAGGTGAGTCTCAAGCTGCACTAAAGTCACTCTTTAAGAGCAGGATCAGCACTACTAATCATTTGTGACCCTTATTTGCAGATTGACATTCAGATCAAGGATGCCATTGGACGATACCATCAGTGTGCCACAATTCAGCTGGATTTCCAGCTCCCAATTCGCTTTAATCTCACCTTTGTCAGGTAACTGTTCCACTGCTTTATTAAATCCTGCTTCAACGCGGTGATGTATTGTAATTGTTGGTTCATTCGTCCGTTCGTTAGTCCACCAAATATATTCACAACCGTTGCAAATAGAAAGATGAATCAAAAAGCAGATTACAGTACTCGGGCAGCAAAGGGGATTTAATTTAATTTAATTTAATACACTGTTATAATCTCCGAAGGGAAATTAAGAACGCACACTCTAGTTTTTTTCTTAGTTAATCAAATCAAATCACATGCATGCATATTAGTGTGTACAGGCCCCTGTAATACACACAGCACACACAAGGGGGCCTGTAGGCATGCAGGGGAGGTAGAGTGGCAGGAAGCTCCTTCTTGGTGCGCCTCAAATGAGCAATTTGTAAAGGGGACGGCACCTTGCTCAAGGGAGCCTCGGCAGTGCTCCGGAGGTGAGCTGACAATGGGAGGTGTCAGCTCACCTCCGGGTATTATATTTTTTTGGGGGGAGGGGCGGGAGCGGGAATCGAACCGCCGATCTTGAATCGTGGGACGACCCACTCTACCGCCCGCTTTACCACTGAGCGACTGCCGCCCCCTATGAAAATGATGAATGAAAATGAGATGATGACCTTGACCTTGAGAAAACTAGGTCAAGGTTGAATTTGAACTTTTTTATACTCTGGAACCGGATAAGATAGAAAGATGAGGGAGACGGCCAGTGTGAGTAAGACCATAGATGAAAGCGAGGGCTTTGATCTACCTGAAAGGTCAAAGCTATTCATTTGTCAGGTACTACTTTCAGGGTACCCTGACCTACCCAGGAAATGGGTCTGGGTAGGTTACGGGATGTTGCAGTCTCTGACTGCCTTTGTTCTTGTTCATATTAAAGTGGACAAGGAGAGGCAGGTGTAATTAATATAAATTTAACATGTAAACCTTGTGAAAATCAGTCAGCATTGTGTCAAATTGATTTTGCAGCCATGATGGCGACGACAAGAAGAAACCAGTGATCATCCACAGAGCTATTCTGGGATCAGTCGAGAGGATGATCGCCATTCTGACAGAAAACTACGGAGGGAAATGGTCTGTAAACAATCAATTCTAAAACATTTATTTGTCAATAGTACTTCAGCAGGCAATGTTTTTGTTGTGATATTTCTCCCAGAATGCTCTTCATGATTCTATACGACTCTTCTGTGGGAGAGTGAATAATTCCACAGTTCCATTGCAGATTACTGGTATCATGCTCACCAGATTGTGTCCTGTTTCAGGCCGCTGTGGCTCTCTCCTCGTCAGGTGATGGTTGTACCAGTGGGACCGACCTGTGAGGATTACGCTCAGAAGGTAACCACTGACCACAAAATGCGAGTACATACGTGTACCAGTGTTACACATCGTGAATTATCCATGTTTCTGCAGAACAACTACACCGTTAATGTGATCCAGACTTAAATTCTGTAGTAAATTCTAACCAGTTTGACCACTGGCTCTTTTTTTACCTAAACTACCAGAATGACTGACAGTAAACTGGCCAGTAATGGCAGGCACTGAGTGTGTGTTTGAAATCATCACTCACTAGACTCCAGTTACTTTTCTCCATATTCTTCTTTGGACCCAGTCCTCTCTTTATGAAGTGAAGCACATTTCCCCTGTAGTCAAGAAGGAAAAGAGACTTATTGACTGTACATTTCACTTCAAAATGGAGAGTGGTTATGAAATGACAGCAAAGCTAAATCTACTTTTCAATCCCACAAGTTTAGAAAGTTAACTTTGAGGTCTCCTCCTTCTAGTAAATGGCTCCAGATCAGAGGCGCTCATTCCCCCAGAAGCCTCAGCGCTGGCTGTGGCTCTCCACCAAAGCTGCTCTGCTCCCAGCAGCTAAGAGCAGCTCTGGCCCTCTGTTCTGCTCAGTCTTTCCCACACAACACTGCAAATGTCCCACATCGCTGACTGACCCTGTTCATGTTGAATATTTCCAACTCCTGTAAAATAAATAAGACACATAAAAGATTGTAACTTCCTGTTTGTCATATGCACAAGGGACAGTTAAGTATATTGTACTTTAACAGGTCTTTATTTTTGAAGGCAAAAATTCAGCAATAATGCAATGACTGGTTTGTGCTGACGAAGTACGGAAACGAGTGACTCGTCAAAACTACGTAAAATAATCTTTAGTTAATATCTGCATCTTTAAAAAGACAGATTAGTGCAATGCTTTTATTTTCATTGAGCAGTTCAGCAATGCGAAGTCAGGATTGGTCAACGATTGAGATCAATTCACACATTAGCCATATTGTATTATTTAGAGAAACTGAAAGGGCATGGACAACTAGAGCAAGTAAAATGTCAGAAATGTCATGTTAATTGATCGACTTTGTGGAGATATTTTTCATTGTTTTGTTTTCAACTGGTTGTTTTTTTGGTGACAGGTGATGCAGGAATTCCACAACAGTGGATTCATGACCGATGTGGATCTCGATCCCGGCTGCACTCTGAACAAAAAGATTAGAAATGCACAGTTAGCACAATATAACTTCATCCTGGGTCAGTGTCCACACTCCCTTGTTCTGTTGTTTCTTCTTTTTGTCTTTGGTGTCTGTCTCCATCCATTTCCATACTGATTTATGTTGTCCTCTTACATCCCTGCTATCTAGTGGTCGGAGAAAAGGAGAAGACGAGCAACACTGTGAATGTACGCACCCGAGACAACAAAGTCCATGGCGAGCGCACTGTGGAAGAATGCATCGAACGCCTGAAAGGGCTCAAAGGCGCCAGGAGCAGAAACGCTGAAGAGGAATTCTGAGTACTGTCGAACTCGCTGCTATTTACACGTCTTATCATAGCAATACATGGAGTCTTTAAACCTCTAAGGCTTTTGATTCAAGTGAGTTTTCAATAACACAAACCTGTTGAGCTTCTGTCTCTTCGTTTTGTTACAATTATTTTCAGCATTTGTCTTCCGTTGCCTCCAAATTGTTTTTTTTTTGTCATCAAGGGCAGTGAATAAAATCATGGGCAGTGAATAAAATGTTTTTCTGTTTGTTTTTTCATATTGCTTGTTCAGAAATGCAACTTGTGATAGATGATTTGAACATCTTTACAAAATAAAGTATTTTCTGCCCTGTAAGGCATACTGGACTAAAAGGTGCACTTCCAATGAATGGCCTATTTTAAAACTTTTCATTTCAAAGGTGAAATACACGGGATTATAAATTGTATCTTATTATAAGGCGCACCTTCAATGAATGGCATATTTTAAAACTTTTAATATACAAGGTGCACTGGATTATAAGGCACACTCAGTTTTTGAGAAAATTAAAGGTTTTCAGGTGCACCTTTTAGTACGGAAAATACTGTACTCGAAACTTCTCTTAATCTTTTCCATATACTGTGTGTATGCTAGGGAAGTGGCAATCATATAACATAGTTGGTTCTTCAGGGAAATGTACATGTGTTACAATTTTGATAATTAAAAACTCATCTTGTTTGTCTTTGTGTGACTTTTTTTTTCTGAAATTTGAGCAGCAGCTCTGTCATAATCACTGTCTTGTCAGTTGTGCTGCTACAGAAAATGACAGCCTATCATGGGGTTACACAAGATAAAGGTACTGAAATGGGATTAAGAGTGACAAGTATAAGGAAGACTAGGTTTCTTCAATATACAGTATTTTCCACTAACAGTCTATATATCCAATTACATTTTAGTCAGGTCTCATAAGTTCATACGTAGGCCAAAAAGGTTTTTCTGGATCTATATCGCCTTCCACTTGAGTCCATCACCCAGGAAGGCAATCGATGTGCAGGAGAAGAGGCTCCTGATGGCGTTATTACATGGCTCCTGAGCTCTGGGACATTTATTTGGCACAGGGTCCTGACGATGTCACTGAGGGTTTATTTCAAGGTTTATCTGAGGGTCTCTGGAGGTGTTGAAGACAAGAGGGGTCTACCAGTGATGTTCCAACACCAAAATCTTTGGAGGACACCGTTGCCTGAACACCTGTAGACAACAATACAGTATTTAGAAAAATAAGTCTCACCAATTTTATCAAAACACATTGTATGGAATGATTTGTACCTACCTTTACTTCTGAAGTGTAACTTGAACAGTCTTGAGGGACAGCTGTGCGGCAACATAGGTCTTCGCTGGGTCAGTTTGGCATGCTGTGTCCCGAGATGATGGTGGTGGAAAGGATGTGCTTGATGTGCTGGCCTGTATATATAAAAATGCTGTATAGTTTCTTAAATGGTGCAAGGAATGCTCAGATGTCTCCACTAGGAAAACCAAACAGCCACTCAACAACTGTGTGGCTCAATAGGCAATTCCTCAGGACAGGAGTCAGCAGTCTTCCTCTATCCCAGGGAGGGGGGACACTGATTTCAGGACGCCAGTGTTCAGGTTTTGGATAGAAAGGAGACGTGGTGGTGAGAAGAGTGAAAGACATCTATGACATCATCTTTTGCCTGTTTACAATCAGGTCTTTTCACAACTACCCAAAAGAACTAAACAGATGCTAATGTCTGCAACAGGCCGAACAAACAATGGAATCCAATAGGAGCGCTTACATGCATCAAGCAAATGCGAAACAAAGCAGAGATCACACCCATATCCGGGAGTGGCCCTGTCAATCAAACAAATATTGATACCGGAAGCGTTTATTTTCCAGATTCTAGGATTTGGTATGGTTAGGGAGGACAACAAAGTATATGTAGGGACCTGAAAAAAATGGTTTTCATAATAAGAACCCCATTATGACATGCTTCATTTCAGTACTCTGTCTCATCTGCTTTACACATAAGCGTATTCAAATTTATTGGAGTCTGTATATTACTTTGTTCATGAGAGACAAATGGATACAATTTGACATCATTAGTTGGATGGAAGGTACTGATAAACAGCTCTCTTGGTGAGAAGAAACACACAAATTTGAAAACCTACAAAGTACTGTGTTGTGGCTTTACCTCTTTTTTTCTTCTAGTGTTTATGAAGTAAGCAGTTACTGTATCATTATGAAAATACCTTTTTACGCATCACACAATACTTTAAATGAGAGCCTAATCGCTAAGGTTAAACATGTTGTCACAGTTGGCGAATCAAGTGCCCAGTCCTGAATGCAAGCCAACAAAAAAATTTTAAGTTTAAAGTAAGTAAATATTTGAGAAGCCATCTGTTCTTTCACCCAATATAAGCATTTCAACAACAGGTGTGTGTGTGTGTGTGTGTGTGTGTGTGTGTGTGTGTGTGTGTGTGTGTGTGTGTGTGTGTGTGTGTTTACAAAGACATTTTTGGCACATTTTAACAAATTTATTTACTTAAAGATCATTTTCTTAATAAGTCAGATATCAGTTTTTCAGTTTTGTAAAAAAAAAAAAGCCGCACAATAATAAAACTTTAATTACAAATGCATTTAGATTGCAAATTAAATATATTAGAAAAGGAAATTAGATGCCCAAATAATCTGTCAGTGTAATGACACACTCATATCAGGTCTGACCACAAGGTGGTACAACTGAACCGGGATCTTTTGAGAACAATAAAGGAGTGGGGGTGATGCCAGTGGAGCGTGGAAGACGAAAACATTTTCATAAGGGGTTAATGAAAAAGTCAATGGAGTACAAGAGTGTCAACAGAAAGCGTTAGCCAGAAATCTCCTGGGATTCAGCACGGCTGTTGAGCTTTACTGTGAATCCTCTCTCCCTCTTGCCCTGTTAGAGGAGTCCTGTATGCTTCACTGACAACCTGGCCATGAGGGGTCACAATGCTTCAGTGAACTGAGCAAACCTCTCTCTCACCAACCACACGAAAAGCTGCTGATTCGCATGTTTAAATGGTCTTATTGCAGCCGGTCTTTTCTTGAGATGACTGTGGGATAAGTCACAATATGACTGTTTAATGCCCGTACCTCTCCCATTGAAGCAAGAATTAGTAATAGACCAGTAACCAGTAACTGACAAAGTCAGAAACATCTGGGCCATCTAATGTGTTTCTCCATATGAGGCCTTCTCTGTCGAACCCATCTCTCTGTTTTGTGATACACAGACGTGTGGCTCTTCTGTTCACAGGAAACTTACTGTGTGTACAAACTTCAGTATTTTACTTCAAATTATACAGTATTTAAGTTTGGTTGCAGTGTACATTTTGAGCTTCAAGTTTTGAGTGAAAATCTGATTTGCTAACATTAGTTTACAAGAGTATAACTTTATATTACATAACTTTATATTTACTTTATATAATTATTTTACAAGAGTAGAAATTTATATATGCTTTATATTTAATTTCATATACAATCTCATGTACATGAGGTACCTTGGGTTGTAAACATATTCACAAATGGAAGATGCTCAGTGCGCCTCGCCTTGAAACTTTTACCCCAGTTTTTCTATTTCCCTGGGGACAAACCCGTCAGAATCATCAAGGAAGAGTTCCACTGGATTGCAGGTGAATGATGTAGAGACCTAACAAATGGATTTGAAATGATCTTCTCTTAATGACATTGTTCTACAACCTCAGAATTGGATTAATAACTTTAATTTTTTTTAGGATTTCCTAATTTAATTTACTGCATAGATGGTACCCACAATCCTATCAAGGTACATTAACATTGACTACTGTTTCAACTTGTTAAAGACAGCATCACAGATAAACTACATTTCTGATGTGGAGGTCTGGGTCTGTTCCTGACTCTTGGATGTATGATCAGTCTTACCTGAGCAGCAGAGTGTAATGTGATCAGTAACCTAAAGATTTACACAATAATTCACTTGTCTTCATTGTTTAATCTAGTGTAATGAATCCACTGTACATTACAGGAGAGACCCTTCGTCACCTCAGGATGATTCCTGCTATCCAGGACGACAGAGCAGTGACAGACACCATCTGTCAGAATCATTTTCAAGTCCAAGTCACTATCACCATCCCAGCAGCAATAAAAACATACAATACGCATTTCTTTTGGTCTTTATTTCTGACAAATACAAAGTTAGTTTTTGTATTGTTACAATAGTTAACATTCCAATAGTTAACATGATTCACCTGTGACCATCACCCACCTCTCACTTGTGCTCCAGTATTTCTATGTCTAGATCTGCCCTCTTACTCTGGAAATTCTAGTAAACCATTTCTATTTTTTGTATTTTTTTAGAAAGTGAATTTTGCAAACTTCTGTAGCAGGTAGATGGGAATACATGAGGAGGACATTAAAACATAGTTGCATTTGATGAACCGCTGGTGGTCACTGAGCGTCTATTTCTCTGTGATAGTCTGTGCAGTTAGGTTTCTTCCACTACTGTCCATCCATGCTCTGTTAAAAAAGGATGAGAATGTGTCTCTTCTTTGCAGCTGCACTGCTGTTGCTCTTTTTTCAGAAAATGTCCTCAAAGTCCTCCTATGCATAAATTAAAATTTCGACTCCGACTGCCGCAAAGTGCTGCGGTGCACCTCTTGTCCATCATCATGGTGAATTGTCGAATCGGGGCTGTTTGCGGGTCAACTGCGGGTCAACTTAGTCTGGGTTAACAAAACTAACCCTGAAAAGCGTTTGTGAAACCAAAATCCCTGGTTTTCCAAGTTCAGGGTAAATCAACCCAGAACCACAGGTTTACCTCAGGGTATGTTAACCCTGCCTTCGTGAAACGGGCCCTTTGTCTTAAAGCTGAGCTAGGTTAATCTACTTCTGCTTGTAACTTCAGGTTCTTCAGTCTGTGTATGGTTTCAATCTCTTCATCTAACTCTGGGCAGGAAAGCCAATTACGGATGTTTGTGCCAGCACATGGCTTTTGCTCCCTTCTCATCTCTTTTGTTGTCCTTGTTTTTGTGTTTGTTTTCCTCTAACACCATGACAACTGACAACAGTTCAATGCTGTTGTATATTCAGTCTGTATGATGAACTTAAAAGCCCCCTTCCTCCCCTTTACTTTTTCCAACAGTGACAGCCAAAAGCCTCCCCTGTGACACACACATGTTCCTACCTTCACTCCACCCTTTCATCCTAAAGTCATGTTGCTTCTGGACCAGAGAAATGCATATTTGAATGCTTACCAACCATTTTCTTTGGCAGAATATTTCTCTGTCTCTACAGGAACTCCTTCCACCCCTACACACACACACACACACACACACACACACACACACACACACACACACACACACACACACACACACACACACACACACACACACACACACAGACAGACACACACACGCAAACACACACACACACACACACACACACACACAAAAACATACACACACACACACACACACACACACACACAAAAACATACACACACACACACACACACACACACACACACACACACACACACACACACACACACACACACACACACACAAATGCATCAGAACCCCAAATTATGATCAGCTGCTTGTGAAGTTAGTTTTACTTGGGAAAACCAAGCTGCCATCTTTAATATCATAATGTTACCAAATTAAATGGTTGTAATTAGGAACTTTTTGACCACACTCTCTAGCGTCTGTAAAGTTAGCGTGTGACTGTGACAGGCCTTTATTGTCATCTCATAAGTACGATATTTGCATTAGAACTAATATGAATTATGTAAACACTATTCACACAGGACAGACCTTTGCCACCAGTCACATCCCGTACTTACTCATGCAAGTAGATCACTGTAAATATTTATGATGTATGTCTGAGATATCTTCATACATGAAAGTATATGAACTAAATATATACCGTACACTGCTTCACCTATTCAATCTTCTTCACACTTTAAAGTCTAAAAAAAAAAAAAATCTCCTTTGAAATGTTTTGAAGTTTTCTCAGTCAACTCAGCCAACTAGTTTCCAACATCTCTCGAGTGTTAGTAATATCGTGTTCAATGTCAATCAACACTCATGCCTTGTTTATTTTTTTCTTTGACTATTTATTTACTGTATTATACTCTCACTTGTTTTTTTTAATTTCTGACAGTGAACAGAGCATTAAGGGGGATAAACAAATGGGTCTGATCCATCCATCCATCCATCCATCCATCCATGCCCATCCAACTGGTGTCTTTGGCTGCTATTGTATCTTCTGTTTCCATAGTTACAAATTTTACCCATACTGTAAGTTGGATTCAATCATTGCTGCCAGTTGCATAATAAACGTGAACTAATTCAATTCTGTTTGAAAGGTGTTACAGTCACTGAGTTTGTTAAAACACACCATTTCGTGATTAATCATTACCTTCTAACCCTTTTCAAATAAATCACAGCTTTAAGAATTCAGATCATATCAATATATTTTCCTTTTCCTACATCTGTCCAACAGCATATTTCCCACCGGCTCAGTGTGACAAGTATTATGTAAACAGGTGTTTAATAGAGTTTAATGTTATTAGTCAACTGGATTGACAACAGTCGTCCTCTCAGCATCATAGCAGCAGCTGACGTGCTGCTAATATGGTCCTAATGGTAAAGAATGACAGACTGTAAATCCTCTTAGCTCATGCCCAGTTCTGTTGAAACTGGCACGAAGCGCTATAGTCCAGCATGGATCTAACAGCCGTGTTAAAGCTAATTACTCTGCTCTGTCTACGGGGAACAACACCTTTTTTTTCTTCCTTTACCAGTAAATAAGAGTCATTATCCTCACTTTCCATTTCCCTGAACAGATTCTCCCCTGAGCATGATACACCCTCAGCTCAGCCTCAATATCCGAGTACTGACTGACATGTAACCTAATATTCAGCAAAACTGCATTTTCCAGGTAACACTTATTCTTAGCCTGATGATTTTTTTTTGGGGGGGGGGGGTAGAGGCAGTGTTATCCATGCTTATTATTTATCTAAAATGTACTTTTCTTTGTCCGTTTCCATCTTTCTGCTTTCAGGGGTTGGTTTACTTTAGCAAAAAAGGAGGACGTGATCCGGAGAAGCTTTGCCATTATACCCACAATTCAAATGTAGCTGATGGTGTTGATGATGTTAAAGTTGACAGCTGCATACATCACAAGGTCATGGTGCTAATAGGTAGCGGTATAAAAGTAAGCACAGACCACCCATGCTGCAGGCCTGGAATAGGAGCATCAGCTCATATTTACCCCACAGCACTGTACAGCCATCCAGAACGCATCCCCCCCCTTTCCCCCCCACTTGGTCGCCCAGCTTGTTCAAGTCCAAGAGGTTCTCTTAGCAACACAGGAAAGGCCCGTCTGGCATCCACACTGCAGTGATTCATATTTGGCACTTTCATAAAGGTTCCAAGCTGCTCGAGGTTTTTCGGGCCTATTGTCAAACATTTTGCTCTTCAATCTCCCTTTTTGGAAAAACCTATAAAAACTGCAAAAGCTTAATGTGGGGGGGGCTGTGTTTCTTCTTTTTTTGACATAAAGATCTCAGGACATCATATGATGCATTTTATGCATTTCACCACCACGGTGAGTGAAGAAGACTCATTCAGTGTGTGTGTGTGTGTGTGTGTGTGTGTGTGTGTGTGTGTGTGTGAGTGTGTGAGTGTGTGTGTGTGGTATATTTCCACAAATGAATGAAGAGGTGTTTGAGTTCATTTAGTGGAGCTGCTAAGAGAGGTGTGAAGGTGGCTGTTTGTGGGGCCTCCTCTTTTGTATGAGGACAGTTAAAACACAGGCCGAGAATAGAGGTGGGGGGGGGGGGGGGCGTCATTTCACAAAGCACAGCATATTGTTCAATAACAAGGCCTGGATCCCAACTACTAAATTCTGCTGAATGGTGAATGGCCTTTCAGCCATCGGGTTTGATGATCCATGTGAAGACTGAATGTAGGACCCCCCCGCCCCCCCCTCACAGTTCTCGCCATGTTTTTTTTTTTTTTTTTTAAATATGTGTGAGTTTCTCTTCTGTTCCACTACTCTTAAATATGAGTGCAGTTTTTTGTATAGTGATGTTACAAATGTATTAGTCCACATAGTTCTCTAGATGCGTCCAGGCGGTGCTGGACAAGTTTTATAGATCAGAGATGACTTGTTGTTATGAAGAGAATAAAACAAGTTTCCACAGCCAAATACATTACGCTGTCTTTTCATCTAGACTTTAGGCTGCAAAGATAACCCAGACATGTTCTTTAAATTGATATGACTTGTTTGTCAACAAGTCAACTTTTTCAAATGACCAGATATGAAGCAATGCTAACATTCATACTGAAATGTCTGAGCAGTGATGAATACTAGTCCAGTAATTATTAATTATTCTAAATGCGATGCTTCACAAATACATGTTGTCCTTTAATCCGATGAGCCTTAAAATCTACAAGTTCCACTTTTAGTTTCAAAATCACGTGGAGTTGAAAATGGAGTTGTCAGATAATTCATTAGTGGAAAAGTCATTTTTGAGAGAAATCACGTTTCTCCTACTCGTCCAGTTTATGGGTTTTCCTCTTTTCATTTTTAAATCATTATAAATTGAGTGTTGATGGGCAAAATAAATTATTTGAATTTGTCACCTTGGGCTCTCGGAGACTGACAACAATTATTGTTGCTGTTTTCTAAAACTTTACAATAAAAGCTTTTCATAAATTGACACAATAACTGGTAGATTGATGGCTAAAGAGAATGAACTGTTTATTGCAACTCTGAGATTTCTTTATTGGTGCAGGAGTTTTTGGATTATTAGTAGGTTGTTTTGGGTTTTTTTTATAACTACTCTGCCCAGTCAATAATAATTGGTTGAAAAATAATGCCAGCTTGACACTACTCAAGGCCCACAGTTTTATACTAATTGAGACAGGGGTGTCCAGACTACTGCCCACAGTAAATCTTAAAGGTACGTATAATGGAATAGTTTGTGCACAAAATTTTCACTTGAGTGAGTTGTAATTCTTAGTTTCCCCACCGGTGGATCCACCCATATCCCATTGAAAAAGTTGTGATGTGTTAATATTACCAATAACTTATTTACATAGCTTAAATATGCCCCCTTCTCTTATATTAGTTCTTTACAAAGGGCTGTGAATGTGGGCTGTCCATCCTGTCTAAGAACCAATCAAAACCAATGATTTTTGTTCGTGTTAACTTTAATTGTGGAATAGGCTTTCATGCATTTTTCTGTATGTGGCCTTCAGTGGAATCAATTTGGACACCCCTGATATCAAGTCAACACCTTCAGGTGTCTCGCGTGCCTTTTTTACAGGCAGCTGGATAAGGGCAAGTTTCCAGACAGGTGAATATTAGCAAAAAAAAAATGTTAAGCTTGTTAGGCTCTACATATTTGTGTGAGGAGACGTTCTCTGTTATGAACTCGAACAAGAACCACTTGTGATCCAGATTAAGTGACCCCCCCCCCCCCCCCACGTGACTTTTAAGGGGTGTCTACTACTGCTCTCCAACCAGACCTGTGATACGTACTGAGATCCAGAGCTCCTTTGTTATCCTAGCAGCACGTCTGTTACCACACAGAGTGTCTATTTGAGCTTCTGTATGTTTCAGAACTGAAATGTGATATATGAATCAACTAAACAACAAATTCATCACATGGAGTTCACTTCACCAAATATTTTTCAATCTTCGTCTAAAATTGTCCTGTTGATATGTCATTTCTGCCTTGAAACCTCAAGCTCTGATTTACTTAAAACTGCTACAAGGAGTCCTTTACAGCCTATAAATGGCTTGAGGTCATCTCCTCTTAAAGTAGTGTGCAACAAAATGACTGCAGGCACTGCTTGCCCTGACGATAAAGGCTGAGCGTTTATGGTAACTACTTGTACTCCACTCTCGTCCTGTCCAGGTGGGCTGATGTTGTTGGTGTGATCTGTAATGTTGCAGGACGAGGGACTTTTTTGTGTTGTATGCTAATGTCAGCAATGAATTTGATTGATTGTCCAAGTACCAACTGCTACTGCTGCTAGCAAAAAATAAAAAATAAAAATCCTTAGCTTAAATTGCTGTAATAATGTTCTGGGGTTGTTTTTTTTTTGTCTGTTTGTTTTTTTGTAACTACCAGTTTTGGCACATTTTATGAACAATTAAATTTTTGTATGCGTATCAGCATCTGTGTTTTTTTTTATTTTTATTAAAGTGTGCCAGAGATATGCAAATGGCTGCAATCATGTTTATCTGTTGGTCTCAAACTTCAACTAGCACAGTAGCTCCAAGTGCAGATGTTCACGGATAGTATGCTAAGCTGTTGTTTGCTTACACTAAAGTATCTACAGTAGTTGAGTGTACTTTCTGCACTCTGGCACATTGCTGTTGACATAATCACACCTGTGCTTCAACAGACTTTTGCTCACAGACCGGCTATACAACCACAACACATGGTTTTATTTACATTCTACTGTTTCAGTGCAAAAAAAAAAAAAAGTTGAGTTGGTAAATAACTAGGTTTGAGTAATCTTTTTCAGTGGATGAAATTCTGCTCATTGCTCTGCAATCGACAGGATGTCTTGCTTTAATGCAGCTTGACGTGACGTTCCACCCAGAAATGACATCATGCTGAGGAGAAGTATGACCTCATCTGGCACAGAGCGGTGAACCTCACAGACTGTCAGTGACTTTGGGTCTGTTTTTTAATGCTGTCATGAGAGAGGTGACTGCACTGGCCAGAGCCAAACAAAAGACCCTTTTTTTCCCCGTCATCCACATCTGTCTGGAATCGCCTCCCCCTAATTACCAAGGTTAGTTTTCAAAATTGACAGGATAAATATTAAACTGTCAAATGCTGTCTGTTGGCAACACCTTCCTACGCGAGTCACTGAATGCTGAAGTCAATGGAAACAACACTTCCTTTATTCCTACTGAGCTGCAATGCAATTTAGCTGAGAAGTGAGAGCCTTTCATTCATTCTTTCTTGTGCCAAAGCATTTAGTTAGTCTAGTTAGTCTATTACCAATGTCTGTGTTTTTATTTTGGTGCTCGTTCTTTGCTATAACAACACATTATCAGTGGTTTACTTCAAATGACTCTTTCCTTCAACTGTAATGCTAAGCTGTATACACAGACAATCTTTACATCCTGGGCTTCTTCAGATGGAGCGATGCGATCTGATCCCTTTATTGGACATATTTATGTCCCTCTGTTACTAGCCACAGTATATTTACAAACAGGAGAGTTGGAACATTGTTCTATAACTCTCAGCAAGAAAATAAGTGTATATCTAAAATGTACAACCAATGCTCTTTAGGAAGACTAGCATTTCAATCAGGTGAGCTGGAGTGTAGATAAATATGTGCAGTATTACAGAAGATGGTGTGTTGTAATTAGCGAGCATGAATCCCACCCATTCAGTCCAGACAGTGGCGGTGATCGGGGGTGATGATGCTTTTGAGATGGAAGTTGATGAAATTGTAAAGTTAGGGAATTTGCAAAGAGGATGGCGATTGGGGAGGTATAGAATGATCATAGTAACTGCATGAATGAACTAAATGTTCAGAGGTGTTTAAAAAAAAAGACAACAGACTAACAATAAAGGTGAGTGTCACTGTGCAAACAAAGTGTGTTACTGCCTGAATTTGACTTAATTAGGCACCAAATTCATTTGTTCGTTCATTCATTCATTCGTTGGTGTTTTTGGTCGTGGGAGGAAGCCAGACACACACACGGAGGGACCTTGTTGCTACTCACTGTACCACCGTGCCGCCCTGTGTGAACCAAGTTGTGCATGTGAATTCTGAGAAAAAACATCACTATCTTATGCTACAATCACGTCTTTCATGGCGCTGGACACCTCTTTTCTTTTTATTATGTTGAAAAGAATAGGAAGTGGCTGGCCTTCACTTGCACAATGATGTTTTATTTGATGTAGGGCAGGTTGAAATACTCCATTAACCTCAATCAATTTCCACATAAGGCCGAGGATCGTGGCCTTACGTGCCTGCACATCTATCATGGATAATCATTTTAGAAGTGCATGATACTTTGAGACTTAAGAACACAGCTGTATTGATGGGCGTAAAACCTAGACAAACTACGCTGACAAGACAGAGAGCTGTGCAAACAGAAGATTAGGAGGAGAGATGAAAGAAGAGGAAGCAGGATCAGTCAGTCATTGCCAGCAGTCTGTGGCTGTCTGCCTCTGTTTCTGATGGAGTGTTTTGAAATCTGAAACCTAACGGTAGTCAAAAATCTGTAATTAAAAAAAGTCTCTTAATTCAGATATTCACCAACGTACAGTCATTATTTCTGAAACCATTCATGTTGTGATAGACTGATCGTATATATGACTTGATTCTGTTGGTTTTTAATGCATATCAAGAGAAACAGCAATATAGATGTACTGCATATACAGACAGGTTATGAATTAGAGGAGTGAAAAGGTCATTTTAGATCTTTCTAATAATTTTAAAAGAAAGTTTGATCATTTCTTTTATGAGTGTGACAAGTCCACAAACGTAATCTACAAAATGTATTGTTTGTTAGTTGGAGACTTGCAAAATTTCTTGATTGCTGATGTTAAAAAGGAGAGCTTTGACAACATGATTTAAAAAAAATGAATGTAGGACTGCAGAACGGCAGTGTAAATTTATCGATGTCGACTGTCTTTTATCGGGTCTCTTCAAATGTTTTACAATGTCACGGTGGGCTCCTTCCTGGATAAGTTACCAGACACCAGTTCACCACCAGTCACCAGTTCATCACTGGGCCACACAGAAAAACAAATAACAACAAGCAAATCACACTCTCAGTCATGCTTATAATTTATTTACTTAACCAAATCTCCTATGTTGTTTGTTTTAAGTCATGGAAGTGTACCTCAGCATACATGAAAACTTAATATACATTGATAAAATGAAATAAAATAAACAAAATAAAAAGTCTCAACATGTATTGTGACAGTAAACAACAATGACAATGACCTGCAACAGCAAAGTGAGGATCTTGAGTCCTGTTCTATTACATCTTAGTTTTATACACACACAGATATAAAGATTAATTATTTTCATATAAAACAAATAATGTGAAAAAATAGTCAGATTTATTATCTTTAGTATGTTTTTAATTTTGTAATATTTTAGAAACCAAACAATGAACAATACAATAGAAGCAAACAAAGATAAATCAATCATTACTTGCAAATGGAAAATGCTGAGTGGGCAGCTATTTTAATGTCTGATTAATAAGAAAATACTAAGTAAGTCAGTAGTAAGCTTTTTTGTAATGCTTATTATTGTGTCTTGTGAGTGTGTACTTCTTCCCATAACTTGGGGGCATGAAAGGATGCATAATGAGCTTCTCTGAGAGCCCCTCCCCTTTAGTGAGGCAACAAAAGTACCCATCATGTTCTTTAGTTCGTTTCGCTGTAACCCCCACATCCACCGCTCCATAACACAGAATCCAAACAAAAACGAACAAACCCTGTCAGACAGAGTTGGTTGCTAAACAACCAGCATAGGCATCCTTGGAGATTAATGGTGTTAGCTTCAGTCTTTAGGACCCCTAGCTGTGGCAAAGACTGGCCGTGTCCTGCTTGCAGAGAAGTGTGACACCAAGACCTGACAGTTCTGCTGCCTTGCTCAAGGACTTTCTGTCACTGAGGCATATTTAGAAGCGTCTGAGAAGTCCCACCTTGTCAACAACTGGACACTGAGAAAGAGTGCCTCTACAAGAGGTGGCTAACAGGGGGCCCATGGTAGATTACTTTCAGGAAGAATAGGACAGAAAATGAATTCTCTGATGACTCTAAACTGCACTGATTATGAATTTATCCACAAGAAATGAGGCAGGATTTTCAAATAATATGCTTCTATTTTTATTATAAACCACAGTTTATAGTAAAACAGCTGTCAAAAGGGCTTAGCTATAAATAGCGAAGTAGGATGACATTACATTCTTGCGTAGCCTGATTGAATGAAATGCAGTGCACTCTTCCTTTTCACTCAGAGACCCATCCAGTACCTGGTAGCCTGTTGAAACTTGTAATCTCCTGAAGTGTGTCACATTACACAGTGACACTCCTTAGGATACCAGTGCAAGTCTGCACCTCATGTCAGGTCTTTGAGCTGAGGCTGAATGCTTTAGCAATAAAAGCAACTTTTACAAGTTAAAAAATGACATCAATAAAGTCATCTGGCATGCACTCGTTTCCTACAGTCCTTTCATGCTCCTTTCTAAAAGTCTGAGTTTTCAGTTGTTTTTATGATTTAATTACAAGTGTAAATCTCTGAGGTATTGCATGGGGTTTAAGTAGAGCTGCTCTCTCAGCGCATGTTGAACGGAGGATAATTATAGGAAGGCAAAACCCTGTCAGTGTCAGAGGAATTCACTCTGATTTATTCAAGAGTGACAGGATTCCTTGTAAGACTTAAATACATTTTAATTGCAATAAACTGTCTACCCTATCCCCTCTACAGCCCATAGCCGATGAGCTAGGAATTTGATTAGATTACAGGTATTTAGGAGGAATTGCTCTCACAAATTCTTACACCAACATACACTATTTTACACGTACATACACTTCACTGATAGCAGCTCATAAATCTCTTGTTCCCTCGTCAGAAAACAAAAAAACAAAAAAACAACAGCAGAACACTGATGTCATATTTAAACCATTGTGCAATAGAAATGCACGTACAATTTTATCTTACCATGAAATTTGTGGAAATTAATTTAATACAGAAGTTAATTGAAAGAAGACAAAACCTAATTGACATACTTTGGAATGCATGTTTCCTATACCCACCCTCCTGCCCTCATGTCTCACTTGTCAAGTCATGTTGGGGTATTTATTGGTTTGATGTTCCAGATTTGATTTTCTTTTCTTCTTTTATGCATGCGTTTCTGTTTCATTTCTTTAGTGTACTGGTACCTTGGTGGTCGTGTTTTACTGTCCAAAAAATCTCTTATTATACTTTAGTAGCATTTATACATGTGTAAAATATTGTAATAATGCTTTAAAAAATTACATAAATTTTATTATTCTGAATGAACACTATAGATGTGTGATTTCTAATGTTTCTAACAAATGGTGAGACCCCTACCTTGGTGACACACATGTAATCTTGTTTTCAGCAGTAACTAAATGTTTTCTTGAAATTAGACGACTACACTACGTAATAATTCAAAATTTACCTTAGACAGTTTACAAAAGATTAATTTAGAATAAAAAAAATGGACCAGTGTCTATTTTGGGAGTTTGAAACTTCATGCCATAATTCATTGTTTTTTAGCCCCCTGCACAAGTTGAAGCCTGTTGTTTGGTGCTCAGGCCTCGAAAGCTAAAAGGGCCAGTAATTGAGTTTCAAGGAATGAAGGGATGGAGTCGTGTTCCTACAGTGAGTCAACAACTAACAGCCAATTCTTCATAATTTTTGGTATTTGCTGTTGTGAACGATTAAGGATTACAGAGGATTGTACCAAAGAGATTTAGGATAAGAATTGTACCCAAAAAAAATAGTGATGGACCTGGCTGATTGCTTTTCAGATTTATATTCAATCATCTTATATGTTTTGCCTCCTCTGAAATAATTATTCATACATAAGGAGTGAACTGTGAAATAATCCTTTAATTTTATGTACTTTTTATGCAAATTGCTTCCAAATGAAATACATCATCCTTGCACAATCTGCAGTGATGTGAGGGAAAACACATTATCTCAATTAGTTCTTTCAGCTGTATTTCAATTTTAACAAGTTGTTTCATAGAAAATGCTTTATTTGGATCATTTACCATCAACGTTTTATGCATTTTGATTTGCCTGAATCTGTCCTCATCTATCTTAGTGAGGGAAAACTCACATTGTAACGGTGGTCAGAGTGGGATGATCTTGGTGGTGACTGGCCCTGAGGCTTCTGCAGAGCTGTTTGACTGATCTGAGCCTGTCAATGGTCTTGAGGCAGCTTCTTGATGTCTTTAGTTGCGCTGATGGCTTAGCGGTTTGTCTCAACAGACAGATCATTCTGCAGCAGCTGCTCTGTCCTCAGGGATCACAGCCCGACTGGATAGGAAAGACCCCGCAGGCTTCCTTCTACATTCTCTATCTGTCTGTATCTCCATGCCCATGCATTCCCATGCACTTCTTTCATGTTTGTTTAAATGCTACCGTGTGTTTGTGTGCTAAATTTCCACATATCTAGTATGAAAGGACCTTAAATCTGTGGATTATAGTGTAGTTTGTTGTATAAAAAGAACATTTTTTATTTCTTTATTTGTGACTGAGATAATTCAGGCACTATATTTGTCAGATGTCTGTCATTTGTAATCATTGATTGTTAAAATAGATTCAGTAAAGGTGAGGGTTCAAATTGTGCATCTTTGCTGATGAAATACTGAACAATACAACAGCAGAAGAAACAGAAAACCAAGACATGGAACAAACCACTGAAAAGCCTTAACTTGATCCCTTCCACAAAAACGAGCTTCGATGGGCTGGTGTGCTGGCTTGCAATGAATGTAACTGACAACATCCTTACATACTCTCCTATTGAGATGGTTCAATGACTATGTCCACAAACCTGTAATATAAAGGTGGTACTGAAACAAGTGCATCACTTGTGTTACACACATTTTACATGTACAGTATTAGGACTAATATGAGTGTGTGTGTGTGTGTGTGTGTGTGTGTGTGTGTGTGTGTGTGTGTGTGTGTGTGTGTGTGTGTGTGTGTGTGTGTGTGTGTGTGTGTGTGTGTGTGTGTGTGTGTGTGTGTGTGTGCGTGTGTGTACAGCATGCAAATACTGTATATATACAGTACATGTATATATATGTATATATATTATATATACAGTATATATATATACACACACACACACACACACACACACACACACACACACACACACACACACACACACACACACACATATATGTGTGTGTGTATATATATATATATAATGTCCCTCTCACCCTTGTGGAGTGGCTCGGGTCCTCTACCAGAGGCCTGGGAGTCTGAGGGTTCTGCGCAGTATCTTAGCTGTTCCTAGGACTGCGCTCTTCTGGACTGAGGCTTCAGATGTTGTTCCAGGAATCTGCTGGAGCCACTCTTCCAGTTTGGGGGTCACTGCCCCAAGTGCTCCTACTACCACGGGGACCACATTAACCTTGACCTTCCACATACAGTATGTTCCAGCTGTTCTTTCAACCCTTGATATTTCTCAATCTTTTCATGTTCCTTCTTCCTGATGTTGGCGTCAGCTGGAATCACCACATCTATCACCACTGCTCATTTCTGCTCTTTGTCTATCACCACTATGTCCGGTTTGTTAGCCAGCAGCTGTTTGTCAGTCTGGAAGCTGAAGTCCCACAGGATCTTAGCCTTGTCGTTCTCAATGACCTTTGGTGGTATGTTCCATTGGGATTTGGGTACAGATGTTCTTATACACTATCACAGCTACTTGGTTGTGCCTTTCCATGTATGTTGAGCTGGCGAGCATTATACACCCTGCTACCACACCTTCTAAAAAAATAACATAGGCAGACCTCTTCACACCTACAAAGCTCTGTATTTTTCAGAATCCCCAAATCAAGCTGTATCTCTACGTATGCATAATGAAGCCTTGCTGACAGATTCTCTAACTGCAGTTTCACCTGATTTTGCACCATGATGGCTGAGAAGTCATTGTACCTTCCTGCCAGCACACAGGAGGCTTATTAACAGACAGCACTTGAGGATGGTGCTCAATCATCTGTTACAGCACATACAGTATATCCTCAGGGCTCACTGGTCCCTCAAAGAGGGAACCTTCTTAGCTGAGGACTTCATTGAGACTGAACATCTGGAGGGAGCAGTCGCATCACCCTTCTCCACTGACATTAGTTGTTAAGGTCATTGGGACATTGTGGGTCATATCTAGTTGCCGCTGTTTCGTTAACTCCACTCTATTCTGGCCTGGCACTGCTATGTGTTCACTGTTTTTTTGTTTGCTAAAGTGGTTACCCAAAAACTACTGGACAGGTGGAAAATTAGTGGAAGGATGGAGCATTAGTTGGGGAAGAGTCAAGTAAATGGAAACAATCTGGATTGAGAGGCGGATGCAAAAAATCTTTGTAACCTTGTAAGATGGGATATTTTTCAAACATATTCCTTAATTATACCAAAACTACTGATCTATGCATTCTAGGGTTTGTTTGTTTTAAATGTTAATGCTTTTGTCACTGGATGACAAAAAGAAGCATTACTTTCTTGTGGTAAAGCTTGGTAAAGCCATCAGTGTTCCTTAAGTGCTTGGAAGACGGTCTCACATGATAACCCCTCTCCAGACACACTTTTTCAGCATTGATAGTGTAGTGTGTGTGTATGTGTGTGAGTGTGTGTGTGTGTGTGTGTGTGTGTGTGTGTGTATGTGTGTGTCTATGTGTGTGTGCGTGCGTGCGTGCGTGCGTGTGTGTGTGTGTGTGTGTGTGCGTGCGTTTAATTTTTATTCATCACGTGTCTCTTTCCATGATGACATTTTTGTCATTAGTGTGGAATTGGAACATAAATATTACAAACTTAATCATTTGAAGCTAATCTGGCCTTTATGTGACTAAAACAATGTGTTTTCAAAGCTGTGTTTTATGACTGAACGTCTTCGTGTCTTGTCTTTATCGCTGCTGGAACCCTAGAGACCTTAGGCCATCTCCTCTTTTAACAAAAGCAGCTTGTTCCATAAGAGCTACAATTAAAGAGTGGGAGGCAGGAAGATTACACACACACTTTATGGGCACACACACCAGATGACTCAAGAGCAGACGGTTCACCAGCTGGTAAATTTCTGCACCATTGTCACGAAACATTCACATTCAGTGTTTCCCTGTAACACACTAACTTCCCCCTACAACCTGGATACCTCTGCGGGGGTTATTTAGAGTGGAAAGTGGATTGAGAATAGTTGTGACGTTTTGCTAAAGTGAAAAAAGTAGTCGGTCTGGCTGCTGTCAGAATAGATAAAGCCACAATAGTCTTTAAAAGTCAGGAACATCAAGCTCACTAAATTAGTGCAAAGGAATTGGGTAATAACTTTAACACATGACATCTTACCACTTTCAATCACATACGGAACTTCAAAGGGGGAAATATGGTATTTATTGATGGGCTCATAACTCAGTTCTCCTCTAAAACAGGTCAGATTTCACTGGACAGGGTAGAGAGAATAGAAACCAGATGATTATGAGACCAGGGCCCCAACTCTACTTGAGATTTAACTTAAGGCCTGGAGGTTGCCTGGTCAAATCCTGATAGGGGAGCGCTCTAGAGTCCTACATAGGGGAGCGCTCATGGGGCAGAAGAAAACAATATCCAGACCAATTGTTCATTCAACCTTTTCTGTATTTTACTGTATTTTTATATATTATAAGGAAATGAACAGCCAATGAGGTTGCAATGTCTGACATGTTGTTAAAGACAGTGATTACGGATTTACCCCTTTATTCAAATAATTCTTCTGTCCAACATGTTTGCCAATTCAACAGTTTATATGTAATTAAAAGTATTTTAATAAGATCTATTGTAGTATGAGCAAAAAAATGTCTAGGGGCCACACCTTCATCCGGATCCATTATAAAATGTATTACACAATTACATTCCATATGGCTGTAATTTTACATTTTTAATTCTCTGCATCGGTTAGCCTTTTATTCCTTTGGCAGGCAAATCATTTTGTAATTTCTGAGGTGTAGCATTGAAATGCTGCCTCCCCCAGCAGAGTTTCTACATATTTTACTCCTAACACATTAGACACAGCACGTGACTGCAGAGAGGAGGGCAGCTGGCTTGTGTTGAGGCGTGCTTCTCATCTCACTCTGCAAATGCCAAAAGGATTTCCACAAAGCAAACACTGGTTAGCCTCGCTATTTAGTGTGGAGAGCCACCACAGTCAACTCCAGAAAATAACTCCATCTGTCCCCGATAGGGCACCAGTGTGTGTGTGTGTGAGAGAGAGTGTGTAATCCATATGATTCTTCATTGGCCCAGATAGCTGAAGCTATGAAAAAATTTACTGGCAGGGATCCAAACTGGATGTGGTTTGAGTCTTTGCTGTAGATTTTCTCCCAAAGGGGGGATGGTGGTTTGACTATCAATTACAGTGGCTGGAGGCCTGCAATCTGTGATCCTCTGTGATTCAGCCATGCCATGCCCACATGCTTCACTGCTGTGCATATTTTCTTGTGTTAATCATCATGCACCATGTTCTTTTGTTGCTTGTTGTCCGTCATTTCATGTTCTTATGGCATCTGTGATTATATAAGTTTTATTGTCAGAATGCCAGCATGACAACAAAAACACAGAACTGAAATGAATGCAGGGCCAGTTTCTCACAAACACTAAAACTTAGTTACTATGTAATGGTTTAAATACAGCTGTTTGTAATATAAAACATTTTTTGAGCTAGCTGGTGTTGTGTACTTCTCCCACATCTGAGTAGGATGACATGATGTTTCCAATGGAGTTTGATAGTGAGCAATTTTCAACAATGAAACATCTGCATTAAGTGTCAAGTTTATTCTTCAGAAAAGAGCAGATGGGGTTTGTATATAAACTCAGAGTTAGAAAATAAACTAAACTAACTGTAAAGAGGCCACATTACAGTAGCCCCAGTAGGGCTAAAACAAAGAAGCCTCAACATTGAAGTCATACAGAATCCATAGAAAGATGGATGGATGGATGGATGGATAATGTGGAAATATTATTAATTATCATACCAAGTGTTCAGTTTCATTTGTTTTGCATCAGGAGAGGCAACACTTTCAGCCACCATCCAACGATACTGACCCCAGCATTGCTCCTCTTCTTCACTCAGATGTTTGGGTACTTGCAGTATCTAGTTAAGGTCAGGGAGAGATCTGTTTGTTCTAATACAGGAAATGTCAGCCTTGACTTGAAACAACTTATTTGTCACCGAAGCAACATCACAGTCTGCTCGTACCCTCGACTACAGTACCGCTGTTGCTCAGCACACACAGGAGCTCTAAATAAAGAAAAATGTAAAGGAGGAATATAAGTAATTCAGTATTTAATACCTGTGAGCACAACTTGTATGACAACAGGTAACAATTTACTTCAATTTGCTGGCTTAATTATCCCCCACCAGAAATGTGGAAGGAGGAGGATATGAAAATTCTCAGGAAGCAATTAGTCATTTACATAACTCATTAGAGAGCATAGAGTGTATGATTCACTACCTGCCCTATGAAGCAGCGTTCTATGAGACATCCTTTGAATGCTCATTGGACAGACTGACCTGGAAGTCTGTTATTTGACTGGTGTAACCGACCTTAACTCACCTGTTACATTTATAATGACAACGATGACTTGATGATTGCGGAGGATGAAAGAAGGACCGGAGGAGACTTAATGCAGATCGGTTGAGTTTGTTTTTTTTCCTGTAATTTTTATTTTTCTATTTCAACAAATTAGGAAACATACCTGTAACATAAAAGGTGAGGCACATCATATGAGGGCTGGGGTAACGCTGGAATCCCTGCAACACGCAGGGAGCCCATTAGCATTTGTTCACACTTAGCACCTACCAATGAACATAAATTACATTGCTAATACATATATATAAATAATATTTAAACATAGCGAGTGTGAGCGTCTATTCACCACAAGGTCACACCCGCTATAGAAAACAATGGAAAATGAAAACTATATTAACAAAAAGTTTCCAGAGCATTGAATAAATGCGACTCACCCCTCTCTCCAGACCTCCAGCACGAGGATGCCTGGGCATGTGCACCCCCAATAAATGCCTCACCGAAACACAACCAAATCACGGAAAATCAAAAAACACAAACGACGTAACAATGAAATTTGGGGAAGTTCATTAAAAAACATTTAATCTATAAACTGTTACACTGCCTCTCATTGAGTGTTTGGACCATCTGTCTCTTAGCAGTAGATCCTTGTCACCTGTTGTCGTCTTTCTCACTCTCCTCATTCACTAATACAATGTCCCCGCATTCCAATTCCCCTTCTTGTGCATCCTTGTGTCCTGAAAAGAGAACTTCCTGCACAGCTTGTCTCAATTATTCAGACATATTCTTACAGTTTACAACCTTTGCCAACCTTTTTCTTCAAGCTGATTTTAAATGTAAGCCAAGTAACTTTTGGCGATGGGCAAGCTTGATGTTCAGAGTGGTGGGGGATAGTTGGTTCTCCTCAGAGCACGGGAGGGGAGTCACCCAAAACCCCCCGCTCAGACATGATGACATTTATGCTGCAGAAGTCTGCAACGGTCTTAGAAGTCAGTTGGATATCCATACCCAGACCATATGGAGTTAGTTAAAAACAGAGCGGTGAGCCTCAGGCCCGCTCTGTCTCTGTACGAGACCAGCCGAGAAGCATTTTCCAATCGCTGCAGGCAGCTAAAAGCTTCAAAGATTACAGTCAAAGTTTATGGTTTTTGGATGTGAGAACAAAAAGCTTCCATCTCATAATGATGAAAGGATTCCTGAGAAAATGTAATACCTGCCGAAGCATTAAAGTACAATGATGTTTAGTATTCACCTTTAATTTGGTGGACAAATTTTATGCACAAGTATGTTGTTTAATGGAATAATACCAACAAAACTTAAATGCAAAGTCTGTGTTTTCAACAGCTTTGTCCACAACATTCTGACATTAAATTGTTGTATTTTGCAACCAGTAAATCAGTAACCCCTGCAGTATATTGATTTTACACTTGCAAATTTTCATTGAGGCTTTATCTGAATTTGCACAATGCTTGAGCAATACTGTTCTTCTTATGGTTTTCCATTTTAATATGAAATGTAGTAAAAAACTGTGACATTCCCAAAAATGAACCTTGGTTAACTGTGTACCTAATGTAGTCATTATCACTGAATCACAGGAAGTTATTTTTCCTGTTCCTACTCAACCTTTACTGACCTCTTAGAATAAGGGGTCAGGGCCAATTATAAGCAAACAGCTAATAATGGTTTAGTGAGACCAGATGTTTGTTGCCTCCGTTAGTTGAACTCATTACGAAGAATAAATAATTACAACAATCAGTCGGTGTTAAACAAAACCGGAACACGTTGTCACTCTTGGATGTCAAAATGTGTTTCATCTGCTTCTTTATAATTAGCTTCTTACATATGTAGAAATACAATGTTGCTTAAATACTTCAAACTTCTCAAGATATTTAAAGTTGTATTTATTAAAAATGTTTTGATAGTTGGAAAGTATTTAGGAGGAGTTTTCTGATTTCTGCACAGTTCGAAGTTTTCTTTTTAAAACATTTGACAATCATGACTAAAAAACAGCAGATAACTGCAAAAAAAATTGAAACTAGAAAATTAAAATGATCTGAAATGCTAGATGTAGCTCAGGGGAACAGCAGAATCATGTGGGAATCACTTGTAGGATATTAATGATGAATACTTTTTATGATAGATGAAGTCATTTGACTGATTCTAAGTCTGATAAAACTGATTACTGTAATATTAAAAAGAGAACTGTCCTCTATTTTATACAACTAGAAGTAGAAAACAACTCAGCAATCATGTTTACTTCCAGAGGTCATTATTCATTGACTGAAGATTATCCACAGACCTCATCGTGAGCCGTTTCCTGTCAGATTTAATTTTTATTTCCTTCTGGTTGCCTGCATTTCATGGATGAGAAGATACTTAAAGAAGCTAACTAAGCCAGCTAACATTACAGCTCATCCATGGAGGACATTGTTAATGTTTAGATCACAGCTTATCAGGACCAATACACTCTAATACATGCTGATGTTGTATAAAGATAACAGTTATATCAATTAACACACCCTGGAAACTCATGTTACAACAACTGTATACAGTTTCTAATGATTTCTACTAATCTAATAAAGTACGTGGTGAGTTGTTGCTGTGATGATGTTTGTAAGAGCTTGGCTGAGTCAACCTCTTCCAGTGTGATGGGAAGAAAAATGAGAAAATGTCGCCATTAGTCTTCTTCCTGTCTAAACAAACATTCCATTTTCATGTTTATGTATTTCATCACTGAAAGGGCAGCACTGCTGCAGACATTTACTCTGCTCTCAAAAGTGTGTTCATTATTTGAAACATCACAGCCATGCACAGCGTGATGTTCAGTAATGAATCATGCGTGGCGTCAGGATGTTATCACTGAGACCACTGTGAAAGATGAAAATCACATACAGACAGGGTTTATAAATGCTCTCTTGGCAAAATATAATAATCTGCAGTTGTTAAATGAAAGAATTCATTTGAAAACACTCACTGTGTTTTCATCGTGCCAGACAGGCTTTTCATCAAAGAACTCTGTCTAGGGTTTTAGAGGGTAGCCCATGAACAAATTATGATTTTTTGTTTGTGTACTGTGGTTTGCTGGTCATGAATGTAAGTCAGCTAAAGGAGTCTGAAGCTCCTTCTCTCTCTCTCTCTCTTGCACACACTCAAACACACACACATACGCACGCACGCACACACACAAACCCACACTCTTGGCTGCGTGTCAAAACCTCTGAGCTATTTGGACCGTCACACCCGCTCTTGGCCAGAGTTGAAATTAATTGCTGACTAAAAAGTGCCTAGCAACTCCCTTGCTGTGGAGCAAAAACACATCAACAGGTTGTCACTTGTGATATCAGACGCACTACCTTGTCTGAATTATCTGAATTATAAGAGCTGACACAACTAAATGATACACCGGCAGAGGCATCTGAATAACGTGACGTTCTCTGGCATGTTGAATGAATATGACTCTGTGGCTCTTATGTGTGTGTTTAGTCTATGGAAAAGTTGACTTAATGTGGTACAAGGGTGCAGCAATGACAACATGAATTAATGCAGGATGACTTACAGATATTACATCACATTTCTGTTGTGTTGATCCATATAGGTCTAATGAAAGATCTGACATGGTAGTAATTCAATTTTAGGATTTGATCTTAAAACCTGGTTATGAATTTATCAAAAACAGTTTTTAATACTGAAAAACAGTCTCCATACATCCATCCACTTTCCTTCACCACTTTATTCACCGTCGCGGGTCACGGGGAGCTGGAGCCTTCTGCAGCTGGCTTAGGGCGTGACAGACAACCACGCACACAATCACACACAATTTGGGACCGGCCAGTTAACCTGAAGCACATGTTTTTGGAGGAGGTAGGAAGCCAGAGAACCTGGAGAGAACCCACGACACGGGGAGAACATGCAAACTCCGCACAGAGTGGGACGCGAACCCAGTACCGCCTCGCTGTACGGCAACAGCGCTACCCAGTGCACCACTGTGCCACCCACTAAAACAGTCTCTTAAAATTCAATTAAATACATTGTCAGTGAACATTTTGCAGAGTTTGTAAATACTTCCATGTTTCCAGTCTTAAATCTGAATTTTTCTTCATCACTTCAATCATGGATACGAGAGTATGTGTGATATTCTCTCTCTGTCTTTCGGTTCATATGTTTTAATGTGTTTTGCCAGAAACTGCTAAGACTGGGATGTTATTTCAGTCCCAAGAATTTGACGTTTCTGCTCCATGGAACGTCTCTTTCCCATTAAAATCTGATCACCTTCACATCCAAAATATACTAAATTAATGCAGAGTCCGTTTCCTCAGTGCTACTCATCCTTTAACATGGACGACATGCTGTCTGTGCTCCCTTTGTTTTAGAATTATGGTTGGTTGTGCTCATATTACCCACACTCGCGTCAGTAGTCCAGTCTTCCAATAAACTTGTGTTGTTATAGTAACTCAATAATTTTTTTACGACGAAAATACATTTTTTAAAAGTACAATGTGTTTTAAGGCAGGGAGTCCATTGTCTCCAGCATCCTGAGTATATCTCCCTTTCACCTATTCAGAATTCATAGATTTTATACTCATAACCCAAGTCTTCTCACCTTCCCCCTCCAGTGAAATCATTTATTTTATTCCAGACAGTATTTTAGTAGATTAATCAAACTTTACCTTAAAACTTTTAATAAGGTATCTCATACAGTATATGTAAGTAGTTTGACACTGTCAAGCTCATTGTCATGCCATGATGCCTAAAGCCTGCTGAGTGCACAGGAATGTTCACAGTAGGAAATTGAAAACTCACTCATATAAGTTTGGTCAACGGAAATTAAAATAAGGAAGTAAAGCGTCAGATGGCCTGGATTCAAAAGTTGAAGGAGTTTTGTCAGGCTTTTTTTTTTTTTTTAATGAACCTGCATCCTTGACTGGAGGGGCGCTTATGAAGAGCAGCTGGTCCCTGAGGCAAAACACATTTGAAATGTACCACAACAACTCTACGTATCTCAGTCACAGTTGTGTTTTGTGACCACATTGTGGATTCTCAAAACATTTTAGTTTCGTTGTGATTCAGAATTTCAGCTAATAGTTCTGCTGTTTGCACGGTTGCAAACAGCACGTTTTTTTAATCTGTCTGATTAAAACACCACAGGATACTCCTCTGAACTCAGCTCTCGAAATGCTGATGGCAGACATTCCTTCAGGGATTTTTTTGCCTCTAATTTTTGCTCAAAAGACAACATGCATGTCATGACAGTCTTTCCTTATCTTCCCATCTTTTGCTGGTGCTATCTTCCACTTCTGGCAAAGAATGTCTGCTGCTGTGTCAGGATGTGCAGGCATGACTGAGCAAACAAAACAAAAAAACACATTTCATTTCACATAAAGAAGAGATGATTTCTAGCTGCCTTCGATGCCTTAGACTATTCTTGTGTTCAGTAACCAGTTTGATTCATACTGTTTTGTTAATCTGCTTGCTCTCAGAACCAGTATATTATTCAGCTATAATACTGTGAACAAGTTTATGGGTATAATAAAGGCACTGCTCCTGTAGGGCTTATGGAGTTAGCACCAGAAGCTGCAGATCACTGCTCAATTTAGTCTTTGCAGTATGTCTATGATTAACTGAGTCTGCATGACCTCAAACTCATATCATAGTGGGAGCCACGGTGGACATTGAGCATAGTGCACAGAACCAAAATCATGACAGGGATACAACATGGCTCGAAAAAAGACTGTGACTTCCTCATAAAAGTTGGCCATTTCTTGTAAGTCTGCAGGGACGACACAAAGTCTGATCTAATTACTTCACAAAACACAAGGAATCGGAAATATACAGTAACTACACTGTCTTCACTTTTTCCTTCAAGTTACTCTGAATTCAGACATTTCCTGCACAGCTTATTTAGCAAAGACTGAATCCATGTCAAATTTCCAAACTAGGACATGTCTTATAGGGATTGGCATCTGGAGCCTTAGGCCTTAGTTGACCCAGGGCTTCTCTAATTGTGTATTCATTAAAGTTGTTTAGTAGCTGCAAGTCCTGAATGTAGCACTGGTAGCCCACGTTAGCACCCCTCCAAAAAAGGGCGATGCTCTAGGGTATCATGGGGGAAGATTTTATCTATAGCTCTATTCATTGGGAAATATTTCTGTCCATTTGGCAAAGGACAGCCCTGTCAGTGAGCTGAGCCAGAAGATAAGAGCAATGACTCAGGGCAGGAGACGAGCTAATGGGTGGAAGATTTCCCATGGCTGGCCGAAACGCAAGCAGCTGGCCATCTGCAAAATCACTACAAAGTATGAAAAAAACAATATTCCCAACAAGCTTAGGCCATCAGGATCACTTTCACAATTCTAACTCTATTCATTGTTTTGAAATTATGGGTATGGGCAGCACATAACATTATGTAGTATGATATGTGATACAATTTTGTTGGGGTTTTACTTAAAAATACAGATTGAAAGTATGTCAGATGAAACTCATCTATATGTTTTTGAGCCTTTAAGTAAATGACTTGACTGCATTTTAATATAATAAATCAGTTATCCACATCATGAAGTTTACATTATAGTATAATATTAATTAACTAGCCTGAAGTTATTGGCTCTGCTGAACTATGCTTCCTCTGTTTTGCAGGTCTAATGCTGGATACTACAAATTATACAAATTTGAAAATGCTTCTGGGACTGTTGAATAGAAAAAAATTAGCAATGAAGTAATTCATAAAATTAAAACCATATGGAATTCAAATGGCCTGTTTCGATACATGGTTTAAACATTGCGGATTTCCTATATAATTTTATATTTTAAATATTTAATTTCCATTTATAACAAATTGGTGTTGTGTTGTGTTGTGTTATGTCTCTTGGTGATGACCTCTCTGTATTGATAGAATATGTGAAAATTAGCTAAATGACAAGATTTTGCCCAGGGAAAAACATCCTACCATCTGTATACTACCGTGCTATTAAAATTAAAATGTGAATCTGACTGAGATTTAGTGAAGCAAATAGAAACAGAAGACTCTCACACATTCTCGTGGACCCATTCAAAGCCACTGTCAGAAAGCTTGTGGTTAGAAAAAGTAGAATAAAATCATGTGAATAAACACACGCGTGGGTTTGACTTGGCTGGAATATGTTACTGTCCCTCTCTTCAGCGGGTGTGTAAATCTTTTCTGCCTGTGTGCTGTGATCTGTGTATAGCCTTAACCTGTGCTCCATGCCAGCCTGTTTCTCTTTCACTCCAGCAACTTCATAGCTCACAATTGTTTCAATGTTTCCTGTCCGTGTCAGTGGCGAGGCCCCGGGCCAACGCCAACAATGAATTTAGAATCATACACTGGTCAGACTAACGACCCTGGTTATTTCCTGTGGTGCAGCACTGTGAAATGGGAATGGTCTCCACTCCTCTCCCCACTATAAGAATCTTTTTTTGCTGCATTAGGCTGCAGAACAGATTGGTGCAGGTCTGTCTTGCTTTCACTTAAATCCAGTCTTTTTTCTCCGTATTTTTGCTCCTTCCCTGCTGCTTTTCATGCCTTACATCTGTCTTTGCCTGTCAGAGCTGACTGGTATATTTCTGCCACATAATATGAATTCTAAGTAGATTTGAAACTGTGGTCAATCAGCGGTTTATCATTTCTGTGACCAGTGTTGATTATGTGGGAAAAGCTGACCACGGCGAGGTTAATTCATAAAAATAAATATTATGACGGACAAGGTTCTGAGCCTTTTTTTTAGGCCAAAGATATCAAAAGAGAAATCCAAACCAGGCTGATGAAAACATGTTTCTGTTCGGGTTAGATGGAGACACCGCCAGACGTAAGCCTGTGATCTGTTTCGGTTACTGACCAGCTATAAAAGACGCAAGATAAGACCAAAAAAATGGAGTCCCCAAACAAGAACTCACCCTGATTAGTTTAGTTTAGTTTAGTTTATTCCAAGGGGACAATGCAATTTCATAAAACACACGATTATACTGTACGTGGTTAAAAAAAAAGCCAGAATTAGCCAGAAGGCTAGTTTTCATCTGTAGTCCTCTGGCCATGAAAAAAATAAAAAGCATTAAAATCAGTAAATACATCTACAAAATAGTAAACTGTACCTATTCAAACACTTAATGTACTATTGAAAGAGAATAAGACATCACACATACCAACATAACACTTGATCACAACATGAAAACACTAAATCTGGTGTGATGACTAGTGATTGCTGCGGTTCACTGATTGTGTATCCCATATTAGGATCGTGTTCATCATATAGGCCATGCTGACACTATTTAATTGTTATCAGTTTGAAATTTTTAAAAAACTTTTTCATAATTCAGTTTTGAGTCATGTACAATATTTGATTTTACGGCATACAATCTGGAGGTGGTCAAACACTAAAGACTGATGTCTTACAGTTTTGCATTTCTTTAACATATTTTTTAAAATTTTGGCTGTGACGTTATAAAATATGCTGCATTATTCACATAGTTTTCGTTAATCTAGCCACAAGAGGGCACAAGCCAGTCTCTTATTGTGCCGGTCCCAAGCCTGGATAAATAAAGAGGGTTGTGTCAGGAAGGGCATCCGACGTAAAACTTTTGCCAAATCAAACATGCAAATTATATCTATGACTTCCATCCTGGATCGGTCGAGACTCGGGTTAATAATGACCGCCATCAGTGCTGTTCACCTACAGGGTGCTGGTGGAAATCGAACTACTGTTTGTCGAAGAAAGATAGGAGGAAAGCATGTTCATAGGAAGAGGAAGATGAATGCCAAGAGTATAGGACTGAGAGTAGGGACGTTGAATGTTGGAACTATGACAGGAAAAGGTAGAGAGTTGGTTGACATGATGCAGAGGAGGAAGGTAGACATACTGTGTGTCCATGAGACCAGGTGGAAAGGTAACAAGGCTAGAAGTTTAGGAGCAGGGTTCAAGTTGTTCTATCATGGTGTAGATAGGAAGAGAAATGGAGTAGGAGTTATTTTGAAGGGCGAGTTTGTTAGGAATGTCCTGGGGGTGAAAAGAGTGTCAGATAGAGTGATGAGCCTGAAGCTAGAAATCGAAGTTGTGATGTTCAATGTTGTTAGTGGGTATGCTAAACAGGTAGGATGTGAGCTGGAGGAGAAAGAGAAATTCTGGTTGGACTTTGATAAAGTGATGCAGAGCATACCTAGAAGTGAGAGAGTTGTCATTGGTGCAGACTTCAGTGGACATGTTGGTGCAGCAAACAGAGGTGATGAGGAGGTTTGGTGTCCAGGAGAGGAACGCAGAAGGACAGATGGTAGTTGACTTTGCAAAAAGGATGGAAACGGCTATAGTGAGTACTTTCTTCCAGAAGAGCCAGGAACATAGGACTACCTATAAGAGTGGAGGTAGGAGCACACAGGTAGACTACATCTTATCTAGACAGTGTAATCTGAAGGAGATCAGTGACTGCAAAGTAGTTGTAGGTGAGAGTGTAGCCAAACAGCATATGATGGTGGTGTGTAGGATGACTCTGGTGGTGAGGAAGATCAAGAGGGCAAAGGCAGAGCAGAGGACAAAATGTTGGAAGCTGAAAAAGGAAGAGTTTGGCATGACTTTTAGGAAGGAGTTAAGACAGGCTCTGGGTGGTTAGGAGGTGTTTCCAGATGACTGGACAACTACAGCTAATGTGATCAGGGAGACTGGTAAAAGAATATTTGGTGTGTCATCTGGAAGGAAAGTAGATAAGGAGACTTGGTGGAATGAGGAGGTACAGGAATGTATACAGAGAAAGAGGTTAGCTAAGAAGAAGTGGGACGCTGAGAGGATTGAGGAGAGTAGACAGGAGTACAGGGAGATGCAGCGTAAGGTGAAGGTAAAGGTAGCAAAAGCCAAACATGGGGCTTATGATGACTTGTATGCTAGGTTGGACAGTAAGGAGGGAGAGACTGATCTATACCGGTTGGCAAAATAGAGAGACAGAGATGGGAACAGGTGGAGGAGAGGTGGAGGTTTGTCCTGGAAAGGAGAGGAATGAAGATTAGCTGCAGTAAAACAGTTGTTTTTGGTTAAATGTTGTTTGGTCTAGAGACAGTGTCACTGAGGAAAAGACAGGAGACAGAGCTGGAGGTAGCAGAGATGAAGATGCTGAGGTTCTCTCTGGGAGTGACCAGTAAGGATAGGATCAGGAATGAGTACATCAGAGGGACAGCACATGTTAGAGGTTTTGGAGATAAAGTCAGAGAGGCCAGACTGAGATGGTTTGGACATGTCCAGAGGAGAGATAGTGAATATATTGGTAGAAGGATGCTGAGTTTTGAACTGCCAGACAGGAGGCCTGGAGGAAGACCAAAGAGGAGGTTTATGGATGTAGTGATAGAGGACTTGAAGGTAGTTGGTGTGAGAGAAGAGGATGCAGAAGACAGGGTTAGATGGAGGCAAGTGATTCGCTGTGGCGACTCCTGAAGGGAAAAGCCGAAAGGAGAAGAAGAAGACTAACATAGTTTTCTTTCTTGAAAGGCATACAGAGTGTTTTTGTGGCTTTTATACAGGAAAAGTGAAGGAAGTACATATGTGAATAATAATAATTTAAAAAAACTGGGAGAGGTCTCTCATAATACTTGACAAATATTGTTGATGCTGAGGATTCAAAACCTCCCTGGAAGATCTCGTATCTCAATGGGACTTAAATGGCCAAAGACAGGATAAATAAAATAAAAATTCAGTTATGATCCCACATGTCAGTTATGACTTAGCTTTACATTTTTAGTGTCTTTTATGTTTTTAAGTCCAAAGACCATTGATGTAATGTTTGATATGCACAATAAAAGTATTTGAAAACAAACCCATAACACTAATGACTGTATTATACCTGTATTAATAGAAAATATGCTATGTATAATTGTATGTGACAGTATTTTTTTTTTCCCTAACAGACAAAAAGAGTAAATATGTGACTTTTTTTGTGAAATTAAATGCAGTTTATAACCTGTTGCTTGATGGAAAGTATTTCCATAGCTTGCCAATGTATTGGATTCACCTACTTTTTTATTACCTGTGTGCAACATGGAGCAAAAAAGACAACACACAGACTCACAATGTCGGAATGAGTATGAGTGGTGTTTAATTTTTCCACTACATGTTCTATATGTTCCACATGCACAGTATCAAAGAGATTTCATTCCACATTGTCACATTGTCTGCAAGCTTTCTTGGGCTAACAAACCTCAGGGCTGACCTACAAACCCTTTACTGCTTTTATGAGCCACCTTCGGATAATTATATATCAGTTACTGTACTGGAAGTGCTTCACAAAGGTGTACAGGGATCTGGAAGGCTGTTGCTTCTCTTCAGGTACAGTACATTCAAGGTACACTGTATTCAAGGTATATTTTTAAAAAATGTTTACTTTCGCTGATGGTAAGCAGATCTCACACAGAGGATTTCACATTGCAGTCGTGTTGTTTGGTTAGACTTAATTCTTCTGAAAGCCACTGGTAGGCTTTCGTTTGCTGATTAACAGTGACTGACAACTGATACACACAAGCTTCTCTCTAAGTATTAGTGACTGCTGAGTGAAAGCATTTACATGATCTTAATCCACATTATTCTGTATCTATTGATTCTAAAGCTGAGGATGAAGCTTCACTAAAATTCACATATTCCCAATTACCCCTAGCTTTGAAAGGACTTTGAAACCCACAAAAAAAAACCCTTGCATGAATGAAAAAGATAAATAAAGCAACAAAAAGTGTTATCTAAGGGGCGAAGATTGTGAGATGTGGCTCTGTGCCCTTTGCTCTTCTTCTTGAAGTTTGTTTGCTTACCAGACTTAGATCCTGGAAGCTCTTAGAGGTGCTAAAGAAGGAGGGTGGGCCGGGTGTCAGGAGGATACTTCTCTTCCTAAAACCAAAAGGTGGCATCTGTAGTTTCTGCTTTACTTCAACAAGATGGAAGTTAATTTGATGTTTTATTAAAGCTGAAATAATTGATTGTTTTGCTGACTACTTTTGCAATAACATTTTTCTAACTCATAAAGCAAAAACATCAAATGGAAAAATCCTCTTTCCTCTGTTCAGTTGAATAAGCTGATACAGACCATTTTTTGCTTTTATTTTTTCGATTTTAAAGAATAAATGTATCACTTGTAGTCCCAGTGTCATTGATCTAATATATTCCAAATAATGTTGGGAATAAAATTTGTGACAAATTATCAGACTTGGTTCGACTTGGCTCAACTTCACAAATGTTCCAGACATATTCCATCGTTTCATTCTCCATCGCAGCCAGCACTCCTGGAAGCTGGTTGGGATACTTAATAGACTTTATTTTGATGTCAGATGAATGTGTGACATCATCTTCAGTGTGACACAAACACACAGGAATAACACAGGATTTTCTTTCCTGTACTTCACTCAGCCTCCAGAATGACAATCTCCCTTGCTTTACTTACCAGGACAAGGATGAGCAGGTCATGATTTTTTTAACATCTGGGTTTTCAGATACAAAGGGATAAAGATCAATACCTCATCTACACCTCTAGTCCTAATCTCCTAGCAAATGCTGTTTGTTTCCAACTAAAAGTAACTAATAAACAGACGAAATGGATCAGAACAGCTGACAGCGATCAGCTGGCCCATTCATACCCAGCATGGTAAGAATTTAAATATGACCTTCCAGGAATGTGTTAGATTTATTCCACTGGTATGCTCGATTAGAGAGAAATGCTGTTCTCATTAGCTCGGTGTTAGCATCATCTGGAGCTAAATAGACTGAATCTGGCAACACTGGGGATTTCCAAGATGTAGGAAGTGTTCAGCACTCAAACATGATTCATTTATTCAGCGACTACTCATTCTCAAAATCTTTTTCTTGTTGAATTGACTAAACATTGTGCCTACATGATGCAACATGTATGTCATAATATCCTAGTCTAGTAATTTTTTTTAATTAAAAGATGTAAAGGTAATAAAATTTGCTTTGCTTAGAATAAAGGGCCTTGAACCCTATACTTCCAAAGCACTCCCCACAAGATGCCACGAGTGACCTGGTCAAATGCCTTCTCCAGATCCACAAAGCACATATGGACTGGTTGAGCAAACTCCAACGAACCGGGATGAAAACTGCATTGTTCCTCTTGAATCCAAGGTTCGATTTTGTTCTAATTCTGCTCTCCAGTACCCTGGAATAGACTTTCCCCGGGAGTCTAAGGAGTGTGATCACCCTATAATTGGAGCTCATCCTCTGGTCCCCTTTCCTGAAAAGAGGGATCACCACCCCAGTCTGCAATCCAGAAGTACTGTTCTCGACTGCCATGCGATGTTGCAGAGGTGCATCAACCAAGAAAATCTCTGCACATCCAGAGACTTGCGTACTTCGAATCTCTTCTACCCCAGGTGCCCTGCCACGAGGAGCTTGGCAACCACCTCGGTAATTTCAGCTCAGGTCATGAATGAGTTCAAATCAGAGACCTCAGCCTTTGCTTCCTCCATGAAAGACATGGTCGGGGGACTGAGTAGATGTCAAAGTATACCTTCCACCGCCTGACAATATCCTCAGTCGAGGTCAGCTGCTCCCTGTGTCCACTGTAAAGAGAGTTGGTGGTGTACCGCTCTCCCCTCCTGAGGCATTGGACAAGTTGACAAAATTTCTTTGAGTCTGACAGATAGTCTTTTTTCGTGGCCCGAGTGAACTCCTCCCAGACCCGAGTTTCTGCCTCAATGACCACTCAGGCCGCAATACACCTGGCCTACCTTTACCTGTTGGCTGCCTCCAGAGTCTCATGAATCAACAAGACTCCATAAGACTCCTTCTTCAGGTGGTGAGTCCACTGGAAGTTAGACCCACATTGTACTTTCTGGCAGAGCCAGCCAGGCCTGTGGGCAAAGGCACGGCCATCAGGCACTCGCATATGAGCCCCAACCAGTGCCCCAATTCAGGCATTGGCTCCAGGAAGGGGCCCCGATGGCGCCATTCGGGGGCACGTCATGGTCTTTGGTTTATTTCTTTTCATAAGGGTGAACTGCTCTTAGTCTGTCCCGTCAACTAGGACTTGTTTGCCATGGTTGATCGTAGATAGGAAGATAGGACCCCGACTATATAACTGCTAGGATCATTAGAGCACAAAACTCCCCCACCACAATAAGGTGGTGGGAGGGCTTTAAATTTGTATTATAAGGCACTTTTTTAATTAATAATGTCAAACAAAACAGTGAATGCATTTTACAGAACTATTATTTGTTTGTTGTTCATGTTGAACACATGTGGAAGGACGTGCAATAAGGTGTGTGTTTAAGATCTTTTCCATGACGGTTAACCACCACCAAATATACTTCATGCCTGCTAAAGAAGTACTAATGTTAAGATTAAACATTGTGGTTTCCCTCAATGAGGCCACGGCAAGCTCACATGCGCACACACACACACACACACACACACACACACACACACACACACACACACACACACACACACACACACACACACACACATGCTTACAAACATCAAACAGATCTGTATCTGAACCTGCGTTGTATTCCTCTGCAATTAGTTTGTGTTTTGTTTGATGATGATGTTTTTCTGCCAGAGGCGCTTTCAGTTACATGATAAATTTGTCCCAGAATGTAGCCGCAAGGGGGCATAAGCCAGTGTCTTATTGTGTTGGTTCCAAGCCCGGATAAATACAGAGGGTTGTGTCAGGAAGGGCATCCAACGTAAAACTTTTACCAAATCAAACATGCAAATCAAATCTATGACTTAGATGGAGGGTTAGACGGAGGTAACAGATTTGCTCTGGCAACCCCACAATGCCAAGTTTTTCTTCTCCGATAACAGGGAGTTTGTATGCTGCAGGCTAAAAGCAGAACAAAAATCCACATCACACGTTTCTTTAGGCCAAAACACAAACATATGAATCAGAGAATCAGATTTCCAGGTCTAGTGTCACATTTTATCTGCCTAAGTAGAAATTATTGAATTTCATTTTGCTATAATAGTCTTTAGCTGTGATAGATTTGACTGATTTACATGAGAAATGACAGATTAATGTTGCCTGTCTTATTGCTTTGTTTTGAAGAATATGCAGAAAACAAATGATCTCAAGGATCACCAGACAAGTGCTCAATCAAGACAAGAATTACAGTAGTTTTTCTATTTTAAAGAACCACAAGAATGAATTATCCACATGGAGAGCTGACAGTTTGACACATTTATGAAACCCAACAAGGAAAATATCCTGCTAAAGACTGTGACATCATTGAGAGGTGTGGCACATGACTATGAGTTTTATTGACCCTGGGGTTTTATGACTCTGGGGATCAGTTTGTCATCAGGAGAGGAGACGTTTCAGTTGTTGACATTGAAGTGAAATATCTTTTGAGCAGCTGTGGTAATTATGACACGCTGAAAGGAGGAAGTCAGGTGAAGCAAAGCATCACACTTTCTGTTCCAACCCTCAACATGTTTTTGACTGTGGAGACTTCATTTCATGGTAAACCAAACAGAGTGGAAGCCACCATCATAGAGGGCTCGGACCAATAACATATTTTGTTGTTCAAACTGGGTAACCTGTTGCTTCTGGTTAATGTTCATTTATGGTTGTAAGTTGAAATTGTGAAAAGGGAGCAAAGCTTTATGCTACAAGTGATGTTGATACAGTCATTTGTGACAGCAAAAACATTTTATAAAATAAATATAATGCAGGCTAGTGCTCTCTGGAAATAATGTCTAATTCAATTAATCTGTCAAGTATGGGGTTAGGACCCAAATGCAGAACACTCAAGGAGAGGCTTTCATTCATATTTTAATCCATAAAGCAAAATCTAAGAAACACCAGAAAATTCAAACTCCAACAAACTAGACATGCAGGCAAGGGAACAAAACAACCTGGCAAAGAACCAAAAGCAAGTCAGGCTTAAAAATCCTCAGGCTAATCAACTTGATCAGAGGCCTGTACCATAAAGCTTGATGAACCTAGCTGGGCTTCCTCTTACTTATCTGGCTTCACTTACCGAGACATCCGCTCTCCGGATTTTCGGTACCATAAAGCCGGCTATCAACTCACTGATTCAATCCAGGCTTAATAGATCTGTGTCTAGATCTGTGCGTGCTCACATAAAAAGGGCAGAGGTTGCTGCATGCGACCAATCGCAAACATGCAACAAACCGGCCCAAGCCGCATATTTCACAACGGAGGAGCAAACAATAATAGTTAGTAAATACGAGCAATACAAATCAATAATCCAGGCAAAAAGCAACACAGTTGCAGCTGCCAAACGGCGCAAGGATCCCTCGCAAAAGATCGCCGACTGTGTCAATGAGGAAGTTAATGCCGTTATAATATTACTTCCCCACTATGACTGCACTTGTATATCTGACTACAGTAACATTTGTGTGTTCCATAAATGTGTGTACGACATTTTTCGTTATGGCATGTGATTGTAGCTCCGGCGACTTTATGAATAGCTCTACATACTGTGTTCTGCTATATATATATATATATATATATATATATATATATATATATATATATATATATATATATATATATATATATATATATATATATATATATATATATATATATATATATATATATATATATATAAATGCTTCACACAAAATTCAATCTTATATGAAGTTCAGTGAAGCTTAAAAACTGGTGGACATTCCACAGTAAGGTAAAGGAAAACTAAGGACTAGGAGTTTAGAATTTATCTGATATTAGATCTGCTCCACGCAGACAAAGCCACCTGTCTGAGAGGCCTTTGGAGAGGCTGGAGGCTAAATCTCCAGCAACATGTCAGATTGTTTGATTAACATTCCTGCCCAGGACTCATTTAGCAGCTCTGTCAACAGGTGGATGCAGGGGGGACAGACGGCACATGGAATTATTGGCTGGAATCCTGACTGTCATTCATCGCTACTAATAATGAGACAGGTGAGAGAAGGAGCTGAACCTGCGAGTCTCTCCTCTGTTTCCCTCATGTCCTACCCCTCCCACAAAACAGCCACCCGCTGCAACAACAAGAACACATTCTGTGTTTGTTTAAGACAGGAAAATATAGACTGACAGACGGAAAGGGGGAGAGAGTAGCTGTCAGAAACAGAGACAAATGTCTGCTGCTGTGTCGACTTGGAGCCGTTTCCTTGACAAGTGAACCTTTTTAATAAAAGGGATTTTTTTCTTCTTTCTAGGCACTCTGGGTTAGAAAATCCTGTGAAAGCAACAGCTGTTGTTTCCTTTTTTTTCCAAACAAAGACCAAGGACCCACTGGAAGCTGATACGCCATTCACGGGTGCTTGTAAAATGAAACTGGTGCAGAGAAATGAGTCAGTTCTCTAATCCATGATATTTGTCGCTTTAGGCAAAGACAGTCCAACGAGAAGTGAATTTGTAATGGCGGCCCTTTTTAGTTTCAGTTGAGAATAGAATTCAAAAAGAATACAAACTTGTGTGTTTCATCAGAGAGGGAATGATTAATTTATTCTGCTCAGCTACCAGGGAGGGACCAAACAAATGAGTGAAGAAAGGAGGTGAGACACACAACAAAAAGACTTTCTCAACTTGTGTTTGTGCACTCCTCAGCTAATCGACTGGCGGGGAGTTACATATCTTGACACAAGAGACCATTTTCATTTTTCAAATAAACATTACTTTCACTGTTTGGTTTTAGAAATCTGGAACTGATTACCTGCTTCGTAAATCCCCTGATTGTTGTAAAAACATTTTCCCACAAACACTTTGTCTGACTTAAAGTGATCTATTCAAATAGTGACAAATCTGGCTTTACAGTATGAATTATGTGATTCCGTCACCTGCTGCCTGAGGTGTACCTATAGGTCAGATGCAAAATCTAAACATTTACTTCCTTCTCTCTTCCTTTGCTGCTAATCCAGTTTCATGGTTTTATGTATGACTGTGTCAGTAAATAATCTCGTGGCTCAAAGTTAAGACCGCTCTGAGGTCCTGCCATCTCAGACCACGTCAATAAAACTGTCTGACCACAAATTCAACACAAGTGTTTAAATTGGCTCCTTTTTTTTGGTTTGACCACAGGCTCTGGAGAAAAAGACAACTGCTGATTCTACTAGACGCTGGACTGTGGGAACGATTCAGAGAGGGCATCAACGTATGAGAGGGATGGACGTAAATATTTACTTCTGATGTAAAGTCAGAATAGAAAAAATATAGATCCAGTTCTCTGGCACAGCAGAAGTAATACCAGATTAATCGGTGTGCTAAATAGTGAGCTGATGGGTTGTCAGGAGGGAATGACTTTCTGGATGAGGCCAGAGGAAGCAGCTGGCTCCAGAGCTTTACCTTTCTGACTGCCTCCAGCCTTGAACTGTCTGCTGCCGCCTGATTGATCCAAACCAGGGGTCTCATTCCTGCAAAGATAATCCCATTTAATCATCAAAAATGAGGAAAATCCATACCGATTTCCCAGGGTATGAAAAAGAAATTATCAGCTCTGCAAAAGCATCAATAATGTGATAAATCCAAACCAACTGGCGCAGTATTGTAAAAAGTTTTTCTTTTCAGCACATTGCACTCTAGAGACAAACTGGAATATGTCTGACAGTATGTGAAGTACTTTCAATCATGGTCATTTCTATGAGTTTTGCAGTCATTTGTTGAATCCTGCATGAAGTTTCCAATGAATAGTTGTGGATAAAATGATTATTTAATTTTATATACTGGCCTGATCCCTGAAGGGAAATTAAGAGCACACTGTAGTTAGTAAATACTGCCAATGCATACATACATGTTAGTTTGTACAGGCCCCAGTAGCACACACACACACACACACACACACACACACACACACACACACACACACACACACACACACACACACACACACACACACACACACACACACACACACACACACACACACACACACACACACACACACACAAGGGGGCCTGTAGGCATGCAAGGGGAGGTAGAGTGGCAGGCAGCCCCTTTGTGGAGCACCCCAAATTAGCTACTTGTGAAGGGGAACGGCGCTTTGCTCAAGAGCGCCTCGGCAGTGCTCCAGAGGTGAACTGACACCTCCCACTGTCAGCTCACACTCGGGGTGTTTTTTTTTGTTGGGCGGAAGCGGGAATCGAACCGCCGATCTGAGGAACGTTGGACGACCCGCTCTACCGCTGAGCCACTGCCGCCCCTTTATTTGCTCTCTTCTTCAGACTTAAATAGCATGAAACATTTTTTTGTCTGACCAGTGATCAGTCAGTATAGCTGCACCACAAATTCTCACTGCTAAAAATATTACCAACTAGAGTGGAGATGTTTTCAGGCTTGAGTCCCTGTTATACCAGCTGTAGACGGGACTACTGTGCCTGTGTTGTACCTCACAGATCTGTGAGTCACGATGTTCCTACCTCCACTGCTGTCACAGAGGTAGAACTAAACAGAGCCCCGTTATGCTTTTCATTGCGTTTATACAGAATGTCAGAGCAGGATGAAGGTGCACACTTTACATTGCTGTTGGTTTGTTCATTGGAAATAAATGAAGAAACAGTAGAGAACAGTCCTCTGTATCTTTATCTCATGGTAAAACCACTGGTATTAGATCAGCATATGCAATTTTTCCCATTAAAGTCTCGACATCTCGCCGTCATTCTTTCTGTGTTGCTTTCTGTCTCACTTTTGCTGACACAAACATTTGCGTGCCAAAAATTGTGGCCTGTTCACTTTCAGCCTTGCTGTTGCTGTAGCTCCCTCCCCCCCAAACACACACACACACACACACACACACACACACACACACACACACACACACACACACACACACACACACACACACACACACACACACACACACACACACACACACACACACACACACACAGACAACTTCTGTTTCTAGCTCCAGACATTACTAACTCCCTGTTGTACACCCCACTTTCCTGTTCCTGCAGCGTCTTTAGCGTGATATACGAGCAGGTCAAGAAAAGACTTTCTCAGCTTTCCATCTTTACCAGAGAGCTGCAAAGCTGGACGCCCATGTGAGGCAGGGAAACGGGCTGAGATGTGCGATACTGATGATAATTCTTATTCTTCTTTTAGTGCATGTTTTAAATGTTTAGCCTGACTTGTTGACAACATTGATGTCAGGTTTGAGTCGTCACACATTGTGAGAATGAAGGGCTGACATTCAGGTGGATCCTCCAATTCCAAACTAGATGATTTAAATGTCTTAATATCACTTTTCTGAGACTAGTATTTGGTCTGCTGTTTTGTCCTGACGAACAACCAAAAAAAAAAAAAATTAACATGTCACAAAATCCCCAAATGTCTCAACTTCATGTTCTTTAGTTTGTGGGACCAGTCTGCCATTCTAAAACAATGCAGAGACATCTGAAAAGCTTCCTGTTCCCTCATGATCTGAAGCACAAAGAGGGCTTTATTAATGACCTTGAATTACCAGGCTGGCTCTCAGTTGCTTTGGTAAACTGGACTATTGTGTAGCAGCACCACTGCAGCCCAAGCTGGATTATTCATTGTTCACCTCAGTTTATTCTAAATTCATCATGTTTTGTTCCTTTACATTTCAGACTGAAAAATTCGATTTATTTAGTGATGACTCTGATTAAAATAAAGGAACAAATATTGAATTCGTCCTATTTTGTGTATTCAAAATCACGGCGGACAGAACAAACGAAAACAACCCCCTGTCCCGAAAAGAAAACAACTTTGTTTGCTTGAAAGTATCCCTTTAAATGAAGTAATTGCTTCCTGTTTGTAGTTACACTCAGCGATTCTTTTACTGCCACTTGTTGGACTTCAGAGAAATCCTCTGCTCTGAAGTTCTTCCAGCTCAGAGGTAAAATGCAGCACGTTTGAGGCACTCCAATGTGTTGGCTCTCAGGATTTCAATCCATGATGTTTACAAATGTCTCTGCAGGGAGCACAACGGGAGGAAAGGAGATTTAAACCACTGTTTTGAATGACACACTGAGCTCAGTATTTACTAATCTCTTAGGCACACAAATAAATTAAAAACACTAAAGAGGAATAAATATCACAGTTACACAATGTGTTGCTACTTTGATTTGTATTAGATGAGGCTGTACGACAACGTGATGCACCGGCAACGTGTCTCCCTACCTCATTTCCGTCAAGTCTGCTTGGCTAGGCTCCAGCAACCCTCGTGACCCACGAATGCAGAAGAAGTGGTATGGAAAATGTAAGAATAAATAAATAAGCTGTATAAGGGGATAACCAAATAACCTGTCAAGGCTCACTGAACTTGAAGATAAGACAAGAGAAACGATGAGAAAAGTGTGAGCCTTGGTCGTGTTCATACTTCTCGGCCTCTTCCGACCCTCGCCTACTTTTATTCATTCATTTCTTTGAAGGCTCCCATTTGTGTTGGGGTTTACAAAGCCAATCAACTCACACACCGACCCAACATATTTATGACCTACAGTCTGTACAGATGCTTTTCTGCATGAGGCTGCACCACTGCCTATGAAAAGAGAGGGAGCATAAAAGACTAAATGAATGTGTGGGGAATGAATACGTGGCCCTGGGGGTCAGCTTAATGGAGTGAGACCCCCGGCCCCTATTGACTTCTGATGTTAAACTATTAACTCCCGAGCTACCGCCTCATTATTCATGTCGAGATTCAGGCACATTTCCCTGTTTATACATTTTGTGTTGCTGTTTTGATGTTGGATAAATAAGAACATTTTCAGAAACTCTTTCCATTGCTTTCACCTCTTTCCAGCAAACCACACAGCAACTTATAGAAAGAAATGTACAATCAAACATTTTGTTTTATAGCACATGTGAAATGAAAATTGAATCACTTTTAACAAGAACAAAGTAAACAAAGTAGCAACGTAAAAAAAAAGGTATCACCCAACTCCCAGATAAAACTTTGACAACAAATGCATCAATATACGACTATAGTGCATGTTGTTTTTGATATGCAATCAAGAAGATGACCAACCTCCAGCATCATCTTCAAATTGTATTTCCACGTAAAACTCAAACACAGAAAAGATCTGTATACAATTAAAATATTAAACTTTTAATTGGACCCAAAAAATGAATGGGCTGATAAATAAAAGGATGATTGATGGAGAGACATACCAATGTCTGCCCAATGAATCGTTTGGGGGCAAAAAATATTAGAGTTTGTGTCCCACCAACCAAAAAGTTAGTTTTGAGGTGAATATTCAGGCATTTGACAAACCCTGCAAACAGAGCAGGATTTAGAGAATTTTTTAAAAATCCGCTTCAGCTGTAGCAAGTTAACACTAAAAGTATCTTGTTTTTGTTACAAAGTTATCTTCTGGAAATTTTAATCGCCACATAACATTAATGAACACAATGCTTTTGTCTTTTTGTCTCTATTGTCTAGTGAACGAGAAACATGTACCCTCATCACAATCGCTAAAACTCAGAGTGGCCGTGTTAAAGAGTCCCTATGCAAATATGTTGTGTAGATGTTCGCATCGAAAATGGTTCAAAATGGTTGAGTAATTATGTAAAGACAATTTATCCACAAGGAACAAATATTTGAACATAAATCCACTTTAGTTGCAGCTATTTGTAAACTGATTTTACTTGAGCACGTTTAGCGTCCTCAATATTCATGAGGCCCCCTGAGGTGTTAAGATTCCCATTGCTTTCAATGTGTGTGTGTGTGTGTGTGTGTGTGTGTGTGTGTGTGTGTGTGTGTGTGTGTGTGTGTGTGTGTGTGTGTGTGTGTGTGTGTGTGTTTGTCTGAGGGCTTGGGGGTGTTATCAATACAAGCTAGCAGGGTATGTTTCTTTAAGACAAGACCGTAAATGGTGGCCCGGCCGCCACCTCCTTCACTGGGAAGGGGGCTCTGGCTGCAGTTCGAGTTTTGCTTGGCAGGTCAAGCCTGCCATTGAAGTCTGAATGGGCTGCCATGGCAGATTACATTGCACAGCTGTCCCCCTACCGTGGAAATTAAGTTATGCCCCGTGTCAGCAAGTTTTGTGTTCTCTTTTCTCCATCCCTTTCTATGTCTCTCATCCCTGCCCCTCCCCCTTTCCCCTGGCGCTTTCTCCTAATTCCTTGAATTGTAGAGGCTCTCAAAAGTACCCAGTTGGAGGAGGCTCAAGGAGGTAAGGGTTGGTTATGAGTACTCATGCTGGTGAAATGATATGAGAGTCCAACCGTTTTGGTTCTCTCTCCCTCTCCCTCTCCCTCTCTCTCTCCCTCTCTCTCTCCCTCTCCCTCAGATAAAAGCAAAATGATTCAACACTGACTAGACCTATGACCTTACTAAAGTACTATCCCCCACAAACACTCCTCTCCAGTCCCATGCATTTGGATGCACGGGGGGCATTTGCATACACTTATTAACACAAACAAGCAAAATAAACAGACAGCTTTAAATGGCTGTGTCACCCCCTTTTCCAACTGCACTTGTGGCCCCCGGCTTCGTGGTTTGTTTATTTGTGGGTGAAGCTGCTTGTGCCGTGGTCAAAGTGAAAAGGCAAACACTCCAGTTCCTCCAGTGATGTGTGAACACGCTGAGAATGTCCCCCCACGAGCCCACAGAGCAGCTGGACCCGCTGGCGGTGGCAGTTGGACAATGAGTGAGCGGCTTCAGCCCGGCAGACAGAGAACGTCACACTGTAGGACCAGGAAGGAGGATTTACTGCACACAATGACCACAGTGTCTCCATTAAGAGTTAAGAGGCCCATATGCCTATAACTCAACAAAATAAGTATTCATTCATCACTCCCTTTTCACTCATCGATCATTTGTCAGTCCTCTTCAGCTAATTTATGTTTCAAATAACTCTAAATTCAATGATGAACTGTACTTTTATTAAGGATGTTCAGGATATACAATTTTTGCTCGTAGAACTTGCTGTTACAAACTGTTACTCTGTGATAGTTTCTACAAGTTAAATCGCAAAATGAATTTTGATTTTCTCATTTTAAAATCAGCAGGACAACATTTTGCATGTGTTCCCAAAAAGATCTTCATAATTACCACTTTTTTAAAAATCATTTTTAATTATTTTTACCATTTCATGTGTCTTGTACTTTATTCCTTTTCTGATTTCAGTCACTGAATTGTGTTCATCTGTTACTCCACAGGTGTTATGAAAGTTTTACCTGAAACAAGTACCTTTAACACATTTGATGACCCCATAAATTTGATGATGGGTGCCATTAATATATGAACCGTGCTTTACTCTCTCTGGTAATCCATGTGTAGCCGTAATATAAGCTTATGGAGGTGGGAGGAAGCCGGAGAACCCGGAGAGAACCCACACAGACATGGGGAGAACATGCACACTCCGCACAGAGTGGGACTTGAACCCGGAACCGCTTTGCTGTGCAACGACAGCACTACCCACTGCACCAACATGCCGCCCTCTGCTAAATATATAGCTAAATATTCAGAATGGTTGTTCAACCAACATTAGAGGGCCGCAGTGAGCAATTAGTCTGCCTTATTCTCAGAAGAAGAGACACCACCTTCGCTTATCTGTTGTACCGCTGTTGCTATGACTACATGACTACAGTTGTTACTGTGATTTATAAAAAGAGTGAACAGTTCATATATTATTTGTTTCATACTCATTTCTAACATACTAAATGACCTCGTACTCTCACAGGGAGAAGTTCACACTGATTCTTCGGGAGTGTCTTTTATTTAAAGCACAGCTTTGTTGATGCTTCACATAAAGTTTTCTTTATTTTTTTTAAATGTTTTTTTGTCATTAGCTGGTAAAGAACAAGGCTATGTGGTTATGTGTACTTTCAGGCATTACAACATTTAATATGTATAAAAAGGCAGGAGTGCATGGAGCTGGAAACATTCTCAAGATTTGCGGCCAATTTTCAGCCTAGGCCAAAAAAACCTGGAAATTATATTTGGAGCCATTACTCTGGAGCCTAGTTGTTTTCTTCTTCGGCTGAAATACTATGGTTGTTTTTTTTTTTCCTGTTTTTTCAACCCTATAGAAACAATATAAGCTAAGCAGTGTGGCAAACAAAACAAATTGTGACCCCTCTTTGTGAAAAACTCAGTAGCAACATTTTAAACAGTGAATATATCAAACGGCTGCCACAAACAGTCAGGTAGAAAAGCGTTCCTTTGGTGACAGAGGGATTAGTGGTGCAGGTTTTCTCTCAGGACCCAAGAAGTCTGGCTGCAGTTGGAGTAACTGGATTACAGGCCTTTTTCTCATTTCAAAGGGTTGTGAACTCAGCAGAGGTCTTGCATGATGAAATCAAAGTGGCAGCTGAAATAGCAGGGAGGAAAACAAGAGTTTCAAGAAAGTCGACCGGCATCCGCAAAACAGTTAATAAGAGAGATGCAAAATCAATGATCTCTGCTTCGTTGTGTCTCTGGCATCTCCTTTCAATGCCATGAATATAGAGGGTGATCACCAAGAGAATCTTCCGAACTGAAATAACAGAAAACGAATACATTCCGAGTTAAAAAAAATACAAATGAAGTGATTCGCAGCACCACAACTCTTTCATAACTTCTTTTTAACAAATGGGCACATGAGCTAAGGCGGGAACGCAGAGGGGAGTCAAGGTGAAGCCCATTCCATCGAATACCCTGTGGTAACTTCAGGGGATTATTTCCAAATCCTTTCAAATGAACTTTCCATCTCAGTGCCTCCTCCTCCGTCTCAGCCATTCCAACTGTCCAACCACTTCTACATCACTTTATGCACAGCGTAGCAAGGAACCAAAGCCAAAACAAATGCCTGTGAGAAATATGGTCAGCACACACGAGGAGTAAGGATCCCGCTTTATGGCCTGATAGGGTGGAATATTGGAAATACTGTTAAATGTAAGCAATAAAAAATAAAGAGGCAAGAGCTTGTGTAAGTGCTGCACATGATGTGCATTGCGAATGTTGTCATGGATAGGAAATAGATGAAAACCAACGTAAACATTTAGTTTTGGTTATAAAAACCATAGGATTTACAAGTTAATGTCTAAAGTTGGAGAACACACTGCAGCTTTCAGAGCTTTTACTCCGATTGAGGATTTTTTTTTTGGTGAAACATGTTCCAGCTGAAAAGCTTCCCTATAGGTTTTCCATTTAACGCAGGAAGAAATTGAGCCTGAACAGAAAAGTAGGGCTAAGGTCAAATATTACGTGTTGTCGATTAAATTATTTACTTGAGGCTGTTACATAAATGTGGATTGGTAAAAGACATTTTGGAAAAAGAAAATCCCACGGGTTTAAAGATGTCAAGCATCTACACTGAGTAGCAAACACGGTTGAGAGAGCTGCACCTCTGTAAACAAGGTGCTGTGGTCTGCGTGGGGTGAAAGGGTGAAGGGATCTGCATGGGGTGAAGCGTGGGCCCTTTTGTTCCGAAGGCCAAAGACATAGAAGCTTGGAAGTGAAGTGAGCTCAGTGAAGCACAGTTGATGTCAGAGATACCTTACACATGCTCAAAGAGCTGGAACACAAACAGCCACAGTTTGTAAATGAAACCCAAAAACCTGCCCACACGCACGTACTGTATATACGGAGAAAAGTGGGTAATATGAAAAAGCAGGTATGGTATGATAGAATTATACCTCACTAAAAATGAAAAAAAAAAAATCTTAAACAGCCTTTAAAAGGTTAAAATGTTCCTTCTGAACACCAGTGAATGTATTCAAGCACCCATTGTAGACTTTTGTGGGATTTTTTTTTAGCACTCATTCATTATCCATTCACACACCATGTATTATTACAGCCTAATCAATGCACACTGCACTTTTTCTAAGTGCTGAAAATGCCTGAACAAATGCAGCATGCTAAAGAAAGGCAGGAGGAGGGGAAGGCTGGATAGGCTACAGAACCATTCCCCTGCTGGAAAGCTTCATGCACATCAGACTGTGAGCCAACGCTGCAAGAAACTAACGAGGTATTTTATTTAGGGGGTTCACTTATGAGGGGGATTTGTGGATCTTTTAGAGCTTGTATGCCAGGGTGAATACGCTCCGTAGTTCAGCTGAGGATGTCTTCTTTTCATTGTAAATTCTTTAAATAAATACACGACAAGTACTGATATATGTTTTTAAAAACTCTATAGCAAAATAAGTGGATATTTAAGGTGCATTTGTAATGAAACCGCCCAATCCGAAACCCGTTATGTGTTTTCTTCCTCTTTTCTTGCAGTGGAGGGTTGAGACCCCAGCGGCAGCAGATCGTTCCCACATGCTTCCCTGCTGCTCAGCTCTCCAGAGGTGTCAAGCCAGCCCGAAAGAATGAAGTGCCTCCCCATTGTGCTACCCAACTATTATGTGCTTAACATTTCCATGACAAAGATGCCACTCGACTTCTCCTCCATCCTTTCAGCTGGAGGGCCCTTGCCCCCCCCCCCCACCTTCAATAAAACATTTTGCAGCAGATCATTCCGTGGTGAGTGAGGTGACATGATCTGTAAAATCTTATGACAATGTAATAAACAATTTAATGCATAGCATAAATGATTTAAAGGAACGAGGTTAATATAATTCTATGCAATTATTTCAATTGAATAAATAAGTCTTTTTTCCAGCAACAGTAAAATCTGTGATTTTCAATCAATTGTTGAAACATTTAAAAGGTCTTAAAATGAAATTTATATTTATATATTTGTGTAGATTGTGTCTTCAACACTGCAAGTGGATATACATTCTGATACCTGAGTGCAGAGGGTGTTGTTGGGGAAGGGGGGGGGGGGTGATTTATGGTGCCAGTTGCTTTTGACAACAGACAGCTAAATGAAGACATAGCTGGTCATGAGGCTATTAGTCTGTGAAGACACACATTAGCCTGTAGAAACTGTAGTTACAGACACACGAGGGTTTCAAATGTTCTTTCATGCAAAGTGATTTCACTCAACAAAATCTTTCACTTTGGTGAATTTGATTTTCATTTTACGAGAATTTCGTTTTTTTTTTATTTAAACTCTAAACATGAACTCAACCACCATAATACCACTATATTTCAGTTAATCATGGATTAAAAGATTTGCTTTTCACTAAAATTATGCAATTTATACATTCACATCTTATTATACAGAGTAATAGTTTTAGTAGTTACAGAAATAAAATAATGAAAGTGCTTGAAACCAATATCCCTACATTTATCATAATTAACTGAATTACATTTAAACCGATTCCAGTCCAATTGGCATTACAATATGAGCAAAGATTTGTTCGAATTGATAATATAATTGATTTGAACACTGATTTTCAAACACTAAAGCTAAAACAAAATTCTAAAATTGACTGAACAAAAAAAAAATTGGTATAAAATTTATGGAAAAGTCACACTTTTTTTAAATGAATTAACAAAAAACAACTCCCAGTCATGATTGGTACCTTCAAGTTTGCTTTATGCCTTTTATAAAAGTATATCAATAAGGCAACCATACAGTGGATTTAGACATGTCTCTCTCTAAGCTATACACAGTCAATAAATCATCTCATAGCCTCAAACATAGAGGATTCTCTGGAAAAAAAATCTATGTAGGCTATACACATATATACAATACACATTAGATGTGAATACAGTCAAAATAATTTCCATTTAAAGCTGGAATTCTAGGTCTTTTATTCACAAAAAACATTTCGATGTAACTAGGTGACCTGTAATAAATTATTGTTTCACTTTAACTCATCTATATACAAGTTCATAGATTCCCGCATTAAATACTTGCAAATCAGATATACTGGTGCCAAATGGCAACAGTGTCATATAAAAATAGTTATCTTAAGAAAAAAAATTGACAGTGCACAGCATATTCTGTTTAAACATTGCATTGTCATCCAAAAACAAGCCAACCTTGCCTCTGTCAAGACCTCTTTAAGGATCAAAGTCTGTGATGGGGGGAAAGGAGACGATCTCATTTAGCTTATCGCACAAACTGATTCTGTGGAGTCTTGTTGTGGTTTGATAACAGAAGAAGCCGGGAGCTCAGGCATTTAAAAATATCTCTCTGGTGTCACTTTGCATAGAACACACCCTGGCGTGACATCCTTCAGACTAAAACTCTTGAAATCAAACGAGGCCCCGCGCCAGGACACCCTTTCCTAGTGTTCGAGGCTCTGACCCCGAGCCAGGACACCCTTTCCTTTAGTGTTCGAGGCTCTAACCTTTCACAAAGGAAGCAGGTCAAGGGGGGTGACAAAAGTTTAGATTGCCTTTCATCTGGACAATAGTCATGGCAGATTATGAACCCAAGGACTAAACACAGTTCAAGAGAGCCAAAACGCATGGCAACAGGGTCAAAACACAGTTGGCAACTGAAAGAAAGGCTCCGTTCTCCACCTCCTCAAAATACTCCGGATCCCCGAGGTCGTCTTCGTAATCCGGATCGCGGCCGTAGTCGGACCCGCTGCCCTCCTCCCTCACGGGGGTGTCAAAGCAGAGCACCTTCATGCTGCTCTTCACAAACTCACAGATGGCCCGCTCGTTCCCGTCGCACATGCATGTCTCCAGCTGCTGACCTTTGGGTATTTTACGCATATTCGCGATCACGTTGCGGCAACCGCTGGTGCAGATTGCGCCTCCGAATAGTTTTCCGCAGTGTTTCAAATAGTCGTCCATAGCGGAGCTGCACTGCGGGTCCCTCTCGCACTGACGTCGGGCTTCCGTGCAGCCGGTGCTGGTCGTCCTGGGCAAACACGGCTCGATGGCCCGTTTCATGCTGGTGCACGCCGAATCGTGGGCGCAGTTGCAGTCTTCTAGTGCCGGTCCGTTTTTGGTCAGATTGAGTTGAACAAGGGATGAGATGCAGTGGCTGGGACACTTTTTCCTCTCCCCTTTCAACACGGGACCACATGCGCGCATGTAGTGTTCGTATGCGTAATTGCAGCCAGGCTCAGCGTGGCAGTTCATGATGGCTTGCCAGCAGATCAGTCGTCGACCGTGGGACGGAGAGGCTAGAGATAAGTAGCCACAACACAAAAGCAGACAACCAAGAGGCCAAATAAATCTACAGACCCCCCGAGCCAGAGCGCCACAACTTGCCATTGTTTTTGGCTGCGACAAACGGCAAGGCGTCACAACGGTGTCATATATACAACTTCTACACTACTTCCATGGATAGTGTTTCCACTAGTCTTATATATATATATTCCGGGGGCAGATGGTGTGTGTGTGTGTGTGTGTGTGTGTGTGTGTGTGTGTGTGTGTGTGTGTGATAGGCCCCCTTGTGTGGGCGTTCAACAGGATGGCACTGCGCTGTGTAATCCCGGCTCCATAAACTCGTCAGAGTTGATCCATTTGAGCCCGGATTCCGTCAGCGAACTTTCAATTATCCGTTCATGATTAGGGGTGGGGGGGGGGACAACTAAAAACAGGAACTCACAGGAGTAAAAAGGGATACCCAAAAAGAAAAAAAGTTCTCCACAAGTTTATGGTAGTCTCCGCAGCGCCTCATTCCATCGTAGTAAATCGGTTCATACAACAAACTTGCCTCCAGTTCAGTCAGTTCCTTTTTCTTTTGCGCATGAGTTCCCAGAGTCCGGTGCCGATCCGCGTCCACGGCGCGCTGGAGCGCAAAACAAACGTTACGCGGGGAAAAATAACAACTTTTGCGGGTCGCAAAGTGGTCCTCTGCTGTCTTCTCTTTCAGCATTTGTCTTTCTATTCCTCGGCCCCCCCCGCCCCCCCGAGTTCCCCTTCGCCACACATTGGCCAGGTGCTTCCCATTGGTTGGCCACTTGTTGTGGGTTTTTACGTAGTGATGGGCGGGAGTTGGGTGGGAAGAAGATGGTCTTGAGAAATGTAAGGTGAGGTGGTGTTTTTGGAGGCCAGCAGTGAGAATGTCAATCTGAGAAACTCGTTTTATAGTTCATACAGTTTGTTGTCGTTCTCGGAAATATGTGAGTTTATGTTTTAAAGGAAATACAAAACGGAATAGGTGGAGTGGAGTCCCTCAGAATGGGCAATCACTAATAAAGATAAGATAAGATAATCCTTTATTGTCCCACAGTGGGGAAATTTGTGAATATAAATATATTACAGATATAAATATAATATGCTGTGTGTGTATAATGTATGAATATAAATGGAATATAAATCAATTAAACCTTGAAGTCTCTAAAGCCTGAAAAAACATCTACTTTTTCACCCTGATCCAATCTGGAAATTATAACCTCAGCATCTAGTTTGCATTATGACTTATAGGATGAAAAAAAACACACTTCATTTTAAAGGCTTGTTATATTACAAGTGTTTTTAATCTATAGATATTTAAATTTTAGATGCAGTCAGGACAGCGTGGCTGCAATGGTGTATAATAAATCAAACCGATCTGTGCCTGCAAGGCTGATCTGTCCACTATAATTACTAATAATTTAATCACCATCCTTTTAACTCTTCCTCAGCAGAGCAGTTGAATACAAATGAACCGAGCAATAAGAGGACACTCAGGGAACATCATTTAATATAATCTCTCATTAAGGCAGACTCTACTCATATTATTGTATCACAGACACTGTCAGGTGTTTTCATCTCCATTATCAACTGTTAATGGATTACCAGGGTGAAACAGGTGTCAAGATGTCGCTTTGTAAAATGGCAAGTAGAGAAAATTAAAGCATACTTGCAGAAGCTGCACAGCCAATTAGAAAAATGAAACACAAAATTAAAATTTAATACAATTTAGGCGTTAGATTCTTTTCTCCTGGGGTTTGTATATCATCTGTGTATCTCATAGGTGTGATGCACAGTTCTTGTAGGGGAGGGTATAGTTAAGGACTTTGGGTGTTTACTGGTTTTGACCGGAGTGACTCTAACCACAGCAATGAATAGCAAAAACACATCTTAAACCCTCACCAGGGTTTCAGCAAACAATTTATTGATTAATCTGCTGACTATTTCCTCAGTAAATCAGTGATCCTTCTGGTCTGCAAAGTGTTAGACCCGTCATGAACAGTGGTTGTTGTAATTCACTGAACAAGTTCACATACCAAATTTTTTCCAATCAACTGGCCAAAACCCGAAAACTTTAAAGACATTTTGTTCATAGGATAGTTTAAAAATCAGCAAGTGTTCAAAGTTGTGAAACAGAAAGACTGTTATTCTCTTATAATTATTCAAACTAAATGTATTTATAATATTTCTTTTCTCATTCTGTCTCATGAAGACAAGTTGAACTAAAGGTTTACAGACATTTGCTGTTACTGCCAAACCATGATTAAAATAGTTACAAACCAAAAAAAAAAAAACTGTTCTTGAAGCAAACTGAATTAGCATTTTCTTTTTATGACATTTTTACTTAAAATTAAAAAAAAAAATTCAGTCGAAAGGTCCATAAATTATTTGTTAAGAAACAGATTTAGCAGGTTGGATATATACCTGGACCCCATCGTTGAGGTGACACACACATTTAAGTGTGTGTGTGTGTGTGTGTGGGGTTGGGGGGGGTGTGAGTAAAATGATAGCCCACATGTTGATACATGAGCAAGGCAGTTTAGTTCTTGAGGCTTGATGTGGATGAGGGAGACAGTGAAAGAGCACAGCGAGGGCACAAAGGCTGTTTGTGTTTCAAACAGCATTCTGATCTCTGGAATGTACCTTTAGGCCAGAGTCGTGAGCTTCCCACTGCAAACAATACACTCAATCTCAGTTACGGCTGGCTACCGCAGATGCTGCTGGCGCTACTCCAAGGTCACAACTCGTCAAAAATGATGGATACAGGGAACTCAATACCTCTGGAGTCCCTCTTCTGCTTTCCCTCGAGCACAAAGAATGAAAAGGCACAAAAGATTTCTGAACGCCAACGTCTTCATTGTTTCAAGTGCTTTTAGCACATCTGTAATATGAAACAGAGGTACTGATTCATTCGATATATAGTCTACATAGTTTGAATCCGGATTAAGTGACCGGATTGAGACCTGAAGGAGAAATTGTCCCTTCAGAAACTCAGTAATGACACAAAAACCGTTTCATCTAAAAAAAACTTTCAGACAGAATAAAAGATGGTGAAACAATCCAACACTTGAATCTTTGCCAACAGCTGTATGCTTAAACCAGATGTGCTGCACTGAGCACAGCGTCATTACTCTGAGGGCTCAATTAAACCATAGTTTTTGCCGCAACAATCCAATTAAGGGATGAACATAATGATATTAAAACCAACCCCTGCTGCTTTTCAGAGCTCTTGGAGCTTTCAAGTTTCAGTAATGCTTTTTGGAGAACATCATATTGGGGCTTGATGTTAAGTTGACTGCAACAAAAACACACTTATGTTTTACATAAGGCCCAAGAATTACAAACAGGAGCAATGTAAACAATCAACTGTCATGGTTTTCAGTCTTTATTACTACATGTTCCATTTTATGGATTAGCTTTCCAAATGTGTTTGTAACATTATTGAGGTGTGTGAAAATCCTGTCACATGTCCATATATTAGAGACCAAGACGAAAAATGTACAAGTCAGGCAGGCCAAAATTTAGCTGATGTTAACTGTCATTATAAAAAGTAATGGATGATTTTATTGTATAAAGTGTAAGATCTAAATGTAGGTTTAGAATAGAATTGCATCTTAAGAAGAGGACACGGTTATTGCCTGGGTGGACCTGTGGCAGTGGGTTTATTCAGACTGGGTGGGATAGGGCTTCCAGTTTATTTTTTAAGATTTTTTTTTTTTTAAATTGAACGCTACCCTTTTGCGAAATTTTTGGCAATTTGGCACTTTTTTCAGTTATTAAGCTTGACTTTTAAATTTGTGTGTCCACAGCAGTGCTTACAGCGCTGCGGTGTTCAACTTTGCCTCTATATGATCCGCGATGTTCATGCAACTAGGTGGCGTGAAGCTGTTGTATAAGACAGGATGACTTCGTTACTGAGTGCCAGTAAAATGTCAAACTAGCACAAGCACATGGAAATAGCGATGGAAATATAACATTCTTGTTTCATCTGGTTTGTTTAATGCAGATAAACAGAAACAGGGGAGGCTCAAATGACTACAATAAAAATAAAAAAAACTACAGGAACGACTCATAAAGTTTTGAAGAAATATTTTATATGTTAATATTTTTGCAGACATACTTTTATACAAAATCACGAAGGCTCAGAGGACGGTCGAAGTTTTTTGAAGATTACATCGGCAGCTGAATGAGCTGAATCCTATCAGAGCAGGTCAGCAGCACTGAGTCTGGACTGTGCTGTCTGAAAAAAAGGAAATATCGGGATACAGGAAATGAGTTGGCAGGAACTATACATTCAAATTGCTTCCTCTTTGGGATTTCAGAGAAGTGATAATGGCAAGTGATAAGTTATTTGGAACAGCTCCAAACAAGATTAAGGATTCATTTCCTTCCTCATGTCTGCCTTTTAATTTGCCTCTGTTTCATCTGTCCTCTTTCAGGGATTTGCGTTGAGTCCTTCGGTTTGGAACTGCAGAGTGACGTACAAGTGATTACAGTCATGCAAACTGCCTGATAATGGCAGAACACCACCAATGAACCCCTGGCTTTTACTATTTTTGGAAAGCTGTTTAGGGGAAATTACTCTGCAGTCCTACACAAATTAAACACAATGTCCTTTTTCACAGCAATGAAAAACTCTATTTTAATAGTACTTAAAGCTGCTGAAAAATCGAAACCAGAACCCAGTAAAACAACAATAACACTTAAGATGAAGCAATAATTTAAAAAGAAATGGGTTTGAGTTCTATATTAGCACTAAACATGAACCACAGCATCAGCATTACAGTCTTTAAACTTACATATTTTCCCTCATCTCTCTGCACTCATTTCTTGTCTTCTCTCTACTGCTGGCATCAAATTAAAAAATAAAATCCTCCCTCAAAATTATTTAAAAAAAACCCCCAAAGTGGTTGCTTTTATTGTTTAAAATCACTCGATGTAACACTGAAATTCCTTTTACCCTTATGAAAGTGCATCTGTTGGCTAAGCTAAAGTTTTCTGTTGACTGTTACCACTACAGCACAAGTCTTCTCAAAGCTATGATAATGTACAACACAGAAGGTTCATTTTCTGGCCATGTAATGTTTATGTTCAGACTTGTATGGAAGAAGTACAAACAGACAACTACCAGATTCAACCCCAGAATGGGGCCATCTGTCCAGGTGGTTCAGAGAACTGGATGGGGTGGGTGGGTGACTAGTCACCCCCTCTTGATTATTGGGCTCTCCTCTTTCATTTGGCTTAAAACCAAAAACATGCCCATTGTGGTGCTGCATTTTTGTTTTGTTTTGTTTTTTCTTTTGTAACTAAATGATCCATGATGTTCATGTAAATAAATACTCATCCAAATGTTAAACACCTCAAGAGATAAGCAATTGGAGGCGCTGAAGGCTATTTTATTCCTCCACTCAGAGTGGAATAAGAGCAACCGGATGATGTCATTAATGAGTCAGACTGTGGGAAAAGTGTTGGAAATATCACATTTCTGTTTCATTGTGCTGTTTCCTATACAGATGAAGGGAAACATTTCTTAAGATGGTGCAAATAATTACATGTTGTGCAAATAATCACAATTAGATGATTATGTAATCACTGTGATGCCCTCTCATTGGATTCTCCTCTTTCATTTGGCTCCAAACCAAAATGTGCCCATAGCAGCATCTTGGTGTTTGGGTTTGCCACTAATTGATCCATGATGTTCATGTACATAGGTGCTCACTGAAAAATTAAGCACCTCAAGATACAGACAGCTGATTTTGTTAAATTCTACTTTAATCCTCCACTCCCATCAGAATAAGTGCAATCAAATGATGGTGGGAAATGAGGACAAAATAGTAACAGAAATAGGGCAAACCTGTTCCATCCACTTTCATCCAAGCTTGCATTTTTCTTAGATGACCTTTCGTGTTCCCTGTTTCTTCTAACACAGCAGAGTAGTATTCCCAGGCATGAGAAATACTTGAGGATGTTTTCCAAAACTGACCTCACAATCAAACCCCAAACCAAGCAGCAGGTCAGCGCTGTGGTAACCAGGGCTCTGTGATGACATGGTGGCTTGTCCATGGTCTACCCTGCTTTTCGCGCAACAATGGCATGGTTCTCCAGGCCCCCACATGACCCATGAGTGGTTGCTGAGTCTGGATAGATGAACATCCTCAGCATGAAGCATTCATGCTTGGTGACACTAAACATGCATTCAGAAATGTGCTTCTATAAACCAATTATACCTAAGTAAGTTTTTTTCAGTTTTGACCTTGGCAGACCTCTATGCATCTCTACACACTTCACATATCACACAAGCAGCTGTTGCAACACATGCTGCTCAACAATCAGCCTCTATGAGCAGCTGTGTCCAACCACTCCAAGGCCTCTCATATAGCTGTAGACATCGTCGCACATGGACCGACCAATATAAAGCTAACCTCGACTCAGACACGTGACCCTAATCTCCCCCAAAAATGGGACGCAGCGAGGATGAGTTCAACAATGTACAAATGTAACAAAGCAAATACTCATGATCACCTGAACCACAACTACAAGACACTCCTGATCTGATTTTGATGAAAGACTCAACTTCCTAATGGAAATTAACATAAGACTAGCGAAGTCCTACATATATTGGCTACTTGGGGGCAACAGAAACAAACTGCAAATACAATAATGATTTATTATTATCATTTAAGTTAATATAGAAAATCTACTGTGCACCAGTAATGAAACACTTAACTTGAGTTAAAGTCAATTTTTCCCGTTTTTAGTTCGACCTCGCCAGTCTAGTGATTGGTGCTACTGTAGTGAACATGTCCATTAAAATTTTTTTAAGCCTAATGTACTTTGATTATAGCTTATTTCTCAACATAGTCATCATAATCATCATCATTTATTTTTAAAAAAGTTTGTTCATTCAGGTTTTGTAAGTTTTGAGAATCTAAATCAATCAATCAATGATAAATAAATAAATAAATAAATAAATAAGTGTATTAACACAAAAACAACAGAACATGCGGTTCAATGGCAACTATGTCAGGCCAACAAATCTTGAGTACCAATTTAAAGGATTAGACGCCCCCCCCCCCCAAAAATAGGACACATGACCAAGAAAAATGACCCCACCAGATCCCCCCAGCCAACATCTGCCATCACAGTCTGCTATAGAGACGTCAAGTAGCGTGGGAGGGAATGTGAAACCCTAGCATGTTCCCCCATTTGGCACGTTCCTAAGGCTTCAGTGCAGTTATGAGGCCACTTCATGGGAGTGTAAACTGTGTATTTAAAAACCTGTCAATGTGGGACTAACATCAGCCCTAGTGTAGGTTGTTAGAATAACTGAGTAACACAATGGTTTCTTTTCTAAATAAACAGATGTGGGTAGGAAGTTAAAATCCTCATTTTTTCCCCTCTTCCTCAAAATCTTTTCCTCCTCCCCCTCCTCTATCCCATCTGTAAGTGGCCTCTCCAATCCACACACACACACACACACACACACACACACACACACACACACACACACACACACACACACACACACACACACACACACACACACACACACACACACACACACACACACACGGTCTTTCACTCACTCTCACTTCTTCACTCTCTCTCTCTCTCTCTCTCTCTCTGTCTCTCTCTCTCTCTCTCTCTCTCTCTCTCTCTCTCTCTCTCTCTTTCTCCCTCCATCCATGGGTCTAAGAAACCAGCCAGTTTGCTGTTCCAAGCCTCAATTCCAGCCTCCACACAGAAGTCATGTCACTCGTTTGCACATGTTGATTAATTGTGTGTCATTCTTATTTATTTCAAGACTCCCACCCCAAAGCTTCCTATCGTCTCCTCCTCCGCACTGTATATGGAGGAAATGAAATTCACCCCAAACCTGCTGGCACCAGACTCCTATCAATTTGAGTTCTCAGTGAAAGATAACTGAGGTATGTCAAGCAGACTGAGGCTCATCCAAATGATAGTAACTTAATTTAAGCAGCTTAACTCACAATTAGAGCAATCATTTGTGATGTATTCATCATGTTTCTCTACTCCTGAAGCTTTAATATTTTCAATAGTTACTGATAAGACAGCTAATCCTCTTTTGACGTAATAAAATGTGTTTTATAAAATGATAATAAAAGTTATGTGTGGCACACACACACACACACACACACACACACACACACACACACACACACACACACACACACACACACACACACACACACGTTTTTGTGTTTCCACACGCCAATCAAGCAGACATCCAAGTCTGTCCAGATAATGTTGTGACAGATACAGAGCTTTATTTTCATGGTTGTAACTACAATCACCTTTCAGTAATCAAAATGAAAACACTTGTGGTCGACGGCACATGTTTTAAATATGGGTGCAAATGAGCCAGAAATTCTAGAACATGAATGTTTCTCACACGCATTCCAGAGGTATTTACAACATCTATGAGGTGAACAGTGGCTCCACGGTGCACTGGCGTCGAGCCCGGAGTTTCCCCTGCCTCACGGCCTAATCCAGCTGGGATAGGCTCCAGCTCCCCGTGACCTGTGAGGGCGGATAAAGCGGTGAAAGAAAATGAATGGATGAGGTGAACACCCAGAATCATCAAATCAGTACGTTATTAAATACAAAATATAGTCACACAGAGAGTGTTACCTAGAAATGTGTTAATTGAGCAATGACTTTTGGTATATACAGTAACAAAATGCCTCAATGTCATTGTATTGTCAAACAACCTATTTGTGAGTGTGTCATATCACATATATGGCACTAGCATTAGCATACGGGTTATAATTTAAAAAATGGCCTCATTTGGGGGCATTGGTTCTGAAGTTGAAAACAATTATCTGATGTTGAAGTTTTGTGGTTCTGTGAATAAAAGACAAAAATAAATACATATACTGTATAAATTATATATCTATATCTATATCTATATCTATATCTATATCTATCTATCTATATATATATATATATATATATATATATATATATATATATATATATATATATATATATATAAAATACAGCATATATAAATAAATAATACAGCAATCACATCCGTCTCAAGTGTGAAAGCAGTTGCTGTAGAAAGTCAAGTATTAAATTCTAAAATTCATTTAAATTCCACAACTTCCCAAAAGTTCAGTTGATTGGTGATCTTCTATTGTAACTAAAAAACATCACCATAAAAATAACTTCATACTAATATACAAGATACAGTAAATCCTCAAAAAATTTAAAAATATTTGTAATGGAGCCCACAGCCAGCAGGAGACCAGGACTCAGGGTTGCTGGTCCTGCAAGGCTGATTAAAGTTCCACAAATGCCTGGTGACCAAATAAAGAGCACATGTTAGCCTCAGAGGTTCATCAATCCTCTGTGAACTCTTGACTGTGACAGGATCCCTGGTGTTAGGAACGATGGCCAATTCACATCTGAAGAAACAAAAACATCCATTTGGACAGTCATCTGTCAGATTTTTTTTAGAAAATATATACAGTACATTTCTGAATGAAAAATATAGGCAATTAAATATATTTCATTTGTTTTAACTATATACAAGCTGCAGTTTCATTAAAATGGCCTGTATGCTATAAAATCAGCAGCATAAATGAAGAACTGATTTCTCCTCAGTATTAAATCTCTATATAGCCTGTAGTCTTGCATCAGTATGGATAATTCACATCCATTTGGTCAGAGAGACCTTAAAAGGGTCATCAATCAATCATTCAATCAATCGATCGATCGATCGATCGATCAATCAGTCAACTTTTATCTGCAGAGTGCTTAATCACACCAGCAGACATTTCAAAGCACTTTTACAGACAGAGAAACCTCATAGAGCCCTGAGAGGGAACTACAATTGTAGAAGATCTTTAACATAAGACGTAGTCTCACAGTGAAGAGCTTTGTATTATTCTAGATTTTATTGGGAGCCAATGTAAGGATGTCAGGACTGGAGAAATGTGCTCTCTGTTCCCACTTCCACTTAGTAAGCAGGCAGCAGCATTTTGAGCTAATTGCAAAATTCTAACAGGGAAGCTTGAATGGCCTGATAGGAAAGAATTACACAAGTCTATCCAGAATAACAGCATGAATTATTCTTTTCTTTAAAGGATAAGGAATTTGTAATTATAGCAATGTTTCTGAAATGAAAGAAGACTGTCCAAGATAGACTCAATGTCAATGCACTCATCGTTTTGAGCTGAGGAAGTCTGAAGGAAGTCATGGCAACAGCAGCATCAAAACATGAAGGTTAAGGAGAGACCTGCTGAATACATCCTGAACTTTATGTCTGCTTATTCTTTGTCTTCATTTTCCATTTCGTTTGGCTTCGCAGATGTTTAATAATGTTGATGTCATGGTTCTGTTCTGTTTGTGTGCTTGGCAGGTCTGTTATTGTGAAAACTCATATTCTCCTGACAGGTCAAGCTGTGGCAGAGGGTGTGGCTGGATCGTAGCAGCTGACGAGCCATACCAGTTCCTACTCTGCTCATCAGCCTCATGTTAAAAGGCCTGGCTTTTCCCTAAGAGGGTGCCAGATTATTTTTGTCCTGTGTTCATGATGCTAGTGTTCCTACTCTTCTCGCTGCTACATGCTCTTTTCGGTGTTGTGGATTTTTGTTAATTTTTGCTATGTTGTTTCGGTTTCATTGCTCACTTGTGTTTTTGCCTGAGCAATAAAACTGTTTATTTTTACGTTTGCGTCAGTCTCTGCTCCTTGGGGTCCAGACTTGAACTACCCTTAACAGTTGATCTCATACTAGGCCATTCATCAATGATAACATCAGATCAAGATTTTAAAACTGGCAACAGTATGTGCAAGAACTGAGATCATGCAAATATATGAAAATCTATTGACGTCAAATTCTTCCAAACTTGTAGCTGAGGGCTGTTAAGAAAACAGTTTTTCTGATTTGGTCTGCTGATGTGTGTCACTGAGTCATTGGTTCGAGGACCGTCCAACAGTTTATATGAGGAATGAAGTTTATTGTTCTGTGAGAATTTTAAGTAGATGATATTTTATCTCAAATAATACACCCTCCATGACATGAAACAGTCTTGCACATTTAGTCCACTGTGTATGTCACAAATTCCTCAGTCATTATTTAAACCTTATAGATGATAAGGGCAAACCCCTATATGTCAGTTACAGCACAATTTTTGTCTTGGGACTCATAGTTTTATCTGTCTGCACGAGGCTTTCTCACATTTCTTTTATGAATAGGACACTTGAAAATGTTCAACAAAGTCATCTTGGTGCTGATGTTTTGCCACAACATACCCCATCATTGCCTGCTTTCAGCTGATAACAGCCAGCTCATAACTCTTCATGGGCCCCAGATAGTTTTGGACAGATTCATCGCAACTAACACCCCGGGTCAACTGCAGGTAATCCATCAGGGTGCTGAGCTAATTCAGTAGTGTCAGGTAGAAGTAACGTAAGTCAGAGACACTTTTTTTCTCCCCTTGTCAAGGAAAAGACAACATTGCTGCATTACTCAGCACTCTGGGCAACTCTGATGGAACCTCACAGTTAAAAGGTAATACACCAATCGTACAGCATGCAAAATTCAAAAGATATAAATACACAGAAAGCAGGGAAAGTACCAGTTAGTGTGCCAACCAAAGAAAATGATGAAACTTCATAACAATAAAAAAAAAAAAAACTCCATAAAAGAACTACATAAAACATGTTTCGGCATTTTCATCATGACAAATGAGGGACTTTATATTTCATGTTGTATGTCTTTGATATTCTCATTTGATTAGTTGCTATAATGGTTTATGTTTGGCTGCTTTTTGCGCTCTAAATGGAGAACAAAATCCTATAGTAGTCAAGTCCTGTAAAAGTCCTGTAACATAATTAGTGGACTAGTCACCAAATGAGTTTTGTAGCTCATCACTCACTATATGTTAATCCTGTAATCTGATTGCAGTTTCTGTGTTGTTATCCTCACCAAAAATCAGGTTTTCCTCTTGCATTGGAGTTTATAAGCATATTTTCTATTAATACAATTGTACTGCTCAGTTTTGGTGGAGATGAGAGATGATTTTAATGGATACTCATGTTTTGATTGGCTTGTTTGGTTTAAAAAAAAAAAAGCAAGGGAAAAAATGCAAAAACCTGACTATGGTCATGACTGCAAGGAAGAATGTACTAAGTCTGAGAATTAAGATGTCTGAACTCTTTAAGACAGAAGTAAATCAAACACATCGAAGCTAAATCTGGAGTAATGGCGAGTGTTAAGAGTTGTCATGACTTGTTAAGTGCAACAGGAGAAGTTTCAATGGGAACCGCAAAACATCATCACTTTTCTTGAAGACATAAAGTTCATACAGACTAGCTCAAAGCCATTACACTGAAAGGCTTCACATTAGTACTAGAAAAGTAATCATCAGAACCAAATGGAAGAAAACAGGTTGATTGTTGTAATTATCCATGATATCTTCATTTAGTTTAATGCACTCTGGAATCTATTTCCAAAAAGTATCACTTGGTCAAGACTGTGGTTTTAAGTCTCATAAGAGAAGCATATAAATTATTCTGGTTTGGATAAACACCTCATGCATGGGAAATAAATCACAAAGTCGGAGAGAAAAACTTGATTCCGCCGATATTGGATCACTCTGAGGTTTCCAGACCAGGTGTTTCCCTTTGGACAGGTGTGTACTGATGTGATGGCCAGACGTTTATGACCTTGAGTACTACCATTATGCAGAGCATCACACTGTTATGTTGCCCCCTGGTCATCCAGTAAGCTGGTCAAAATGTGAGTGTGGATGTGTCTCATCTTGTTCGAGAAGCCTTTTATGATGCTTTGGAGCCTGCTAAAACCATTCACTTCTAAAACACTGACTGGAAATGTTTCTTGCATATTGAGAATAAATATTAATGTTGGAAGAATATAAATGCAGATTGACAGGAAGAGATTTATGTCCAGTTTTAGATATTTTATAATAAAGGCTCGCAGGACAAGCGAAGGATAATGCTTGAAAGGAGACTCTAACAGTGAGGCCACATCTCAACTCCATTACATACCATATCCATCACCATGAAAGACACTGAGCCAAAGGGGACGTTTGGCATAATCATGGTCATTTCCTGGACCCAGCCATGCACTCTGACTGTCTCTGTATATGGAGTCTAACAGTCTGCGCTCGTATAGACAGTGCAAACACATACTGAAAACAGCAGAGCTCTGATCCATCTGGAACAGCAGCCAAACAATCTGTTCCTTCTTCTGGCGTTCTCTATCCAGACATAGTTTCTGCTACAATCTTTCCACCCTGGATGAAGATAAAGGAGAACACCAGAGCCTGATTTATCAGTCAACACTGAATTATCTGAAAGTCCTTTGCACAGATGGCTGGATAATGTCAACTTCAAGACTTTTCTCCCCCCACCACTGATGTTCTTTATCAACCTCCTTCAGATATACTCCTGAAAATACTCAATGATAGCCTGGAGTTTCAGTAACTTTGAACTCCTTGATTTGGAAAATTGTGTGAAAGTTACAGTGAATTTTCCATCTATTTGACACCCGAGATGTCATCTGGGGACAGAAATACGAGGCTGTCTAAAGCCCAGCTAGTAAAATTAGAAATTATTGGAAACACAGCTGTTTTATCAAGCTTTAAGTCATTGTGTTATGTCTATATATACCTCGGTAAAGCATCGACTCCAGTCTTTAATAAGTTAATAAAGTTAAAGTGAGAATAATGTCAGTTTTGTGAGACAAATAGGCTGCTAGAAAACAATTTGCTATTTGCACATCTCAGAAAAATGACTAAACTTTCTCATCATGTTACAGTGAAGTTTCTGAATACCTCACAAAAGCAAGTGTTATTTCTTTTTGGCCTTGTTTTAGTCTTTACTAACCTTGCAGCAGTCTGGTAAAACTCAGTTTGTCATACATGGTGATGGTTATTTTTGCACTTGAAATGTTGTAGGTGGACCCAATGGAACCTTACCATTCCACTCCAATGTTAACTAACCCTTTGTTGAAGACATAGCCCACTATAAAGATATAGTGGGCTATTCTTTGTATAGCCCACTGTACTATAGAGTGGAGTTAAACAAATGTAAACCTCTGATGTGTGAATTGTCTGTCTTCATCAGGATTTTCCTACTCCTCTATTCTTTTCAGCAGTAATGCCTTCAGCTCTTTCTAAAACTAAGCTTTTTTTGTGTTCTAACAAATAACCACATACTGGGAGCAAAAAATATAAAGTGTGTGTCCATAATTATTGTGTATTAAAGAAAGAAAGCAGCATCTGAAAAGTGACCATGAACACAATGAATATAAATCAACAAGAGGACAATGCTGGTAGCTTATTGTATGGCAGTAACTTAGTATAAAATAGCTTGTAGGTTGTGTTACATCGCCATAAAAGCTTTGGTGGAAATGCACTTGTGTTCTCTGGCTCGCTGATAATTTTGGCTTTGTGTGAGTAGCAGCTGTTGTGTTCTGTTACAGTGGGTTTAGAGCTTTTTCACCCAAACAGATGCCAACAGCTTCCGGAACGAGGTCGAGGGGAGGGATCCTCAACCTCCACAGCACAGTTAGATAAATTTAAACTTACAATCTTTACAATACGATACACAATCTTTACATCCTAAAAGTAATAGGAGCGATCAGATTGTTTAATCGATCGTTGCTGCTTTCTTTGATAAACAAGTATTATTTTTTATTATTTGACAGCTTTAGATCAAAGCACTGAAAGACAGTTGGTTACAAGTGCTTGTCAGGAAAAATAAAATGATTAATGTCACGTCTTGCTTCTATTCAGACGGTATTCAGACAGTAAGATTATTATGTCGAGTGGTTGAGTAAATTGACGATACATACTGAAGCATTCTGGAGTTGCATCTCTCTTCCAGCCAGAGAAATCCATCTACTTGTCAACCCTAACAAATACAAGCCTGTGGAAATTTGTCTTGGTGACAGTGGTGCAGCAACATGACAATTCACAGAGCTCTGTTAGCATGTATGGTCCAAGTACAATGTTATAATACGCAAAAGGATAAAATGACATCATCTGTCTGTGTTAGTTCTCATTTCAGCTCCTCTGCTCCTCTCTTGTTAATTTAAATGCTCCATGGATCAAATGAATCATAATTAATGAATTTGGTGTTTGTCAGCCCAGCCCAACACGCAAACACAACAGTTGTATTAGGTTTTGTGATTTAATGTCTAAAACCACTTCAAACCCAAAAGTTAAACATGTTTTGATTCTGGTATGCAACACTAACACACACACACACACACACACACACACACACACACACACACACACACACACACACACACACGCACACACGCGCAAATAGGTGCAACAGTAATATACAGTATATAATGCAAGAACGCTGTGTGTATTCAGTCATGTGTGTTTCTCGGTTGCTGACGTGGTGACAATCCTCTCACGTAGAGCTAAGTAGAGTTCATGCTGTTTGGCTCTGATTTGACACATGACAGTACATTTTGGTCTAACAGCATGAAAGAAAATTAATTGGCAGCGAGTTTTTGGCTACATGAGTTTTTAATAATTAATATACTGTTACGGAACATCGATCCATTTCATACTCTACTGAGCAAAAAATAAAGTTAGCGAATGTTTACTATTGGTTAAAGAGCGCAGATATATTTTTTCTCATACACAGCACAGGTCAATACGTCAGGTCTTTGAATCAGTGATATGAAACTATTCAGCACTCTTGGGTGTTATCATTAAAGCATTTTCTAGGGCTGAGTAAGGCTCTTCACAGAGGAAGAAAGACATACGGGCTATGCTTTGAACTTGAGATAACATGGTTTCCACATGTTGTGTGTTAAGGAAGAGTTTGTGTGTGTGTGTGTGTGTGTGTGTGTTTGTGTGCGTGCGTGCGTGTGTGTGTGTGTGCATTTCACATCAAAGTAAAATTAAGCACGAGGGTCATTTGGCAGTAAGAATATGAAGAGTACGTCTTCCTTTGGGTTTTCATCATGCAGGCACCCTGAAACACAATTAAGGAGGGTATTTATCATTTGCTCTGCTGCAGATGTCAAACATCATTTATATGAATACTCACTCACTTGAATCTTTACAGTGATTAACCAATTTGCCACATCATTAGGCCATGTTTCTCGATTGCAATGGGCCACTCAGCCTGAAATTAATTTTAACTTTTTTGTTTGTCTCGGGATTTTTTTTTTTAATGTGTAGATGTTTAGGGCATCCAAAGGACAAGCTCTCTAGACTGAGACCATGAAGTGGCCTGATTTTCCCATCAGGCTCCTCTCAGTTCTTCGGGTCACAGTTGGGGGACAAGCAGGACCTGATTTATACATCCTCCAGCTCCACCACCCCCTCTGCTACCCGACAGGAGCAGCTGCACTTAATGACAGATAGGCTATGTCATTTCTAACATTCCTGCAATGCTGCCCTGCTCTCAGAATTTCTGTCAACACAATATGACGTTCTAATTTTACCAAGGTTGGCACACTCATGTACCCCTACTCGTTTGTATAGCTCAGTGCTGTAGATACACTCTCGAGAAACATGTGCCAACATTCTAAAAAAATAAATATATATTATCAATTTACTGAAGTGTACTTTTGACGTACTTTCCTTCAGAATCTGCATATGCTGCTGTTAATCCACAAAATGGTGTGTGAAAATATTGCAGCCATTCCACAACATAGTTACTATAATTACCAATTTTCAGTTACGCTACACCATTTAGAGAAAGTATTTTAAATAAAATATAGAATGATCTTTTTAACCTACTCAATTATCTACTGTAACATTAAATTGTGTCATACTTGTTGATGTTGATCATTATTAATATATCATACTATTGAGAACATTATTCTTTCTACGAGCTCTTTTTCAGATAATTTCTGAAGCACAGTGTACCCTTAGAAACATCCATTCATAAATAAAATCTTCAACACAGGACTTTTAATTATTCTTGAATTATGTGCTGGTATTGGTGTATTTAGCAAATTATCTTCTTATTTGTATTTTACTGCTGCCAGTACATGATTAAAAAAAAAAATCTGAAATGCAATATTTGTGAAATTTGCATTATAATTCACACTCAAAGTCGGTCAGACATAACCTCCACAAATCAATGCAGGTCCTCTGAGGTCTTGTTAAGGCCATGAGCTGCACAGCCCTCTGGGTAATGAACTGCGGATGAGCTGGAAGGAAACACAAGGCCTCTTGCCATTCCAGGCAGAACATCAGGTCGTTCTCAGTATCAATGACAAAAGCAGACAGGCAGCGCAACTGATGCATAAAACATGAGCCTGAGAAAGATAGCACAAGTGAATCAACTATTATTTTCTGAGGAAAACAGGAAGCTGCAACAGGACATCTAAATTTCAGTTTTGAAAAGCAGAATAAAAACCCCATATACCAAAGTGGAATGATATTATATGAGCAATGTTGATTTGAACATTTACAAAAATCTGACATCCCTGTACATAATCTGCAAGTGACAAATGTATATAGATAGAAAGTCAGATTGTAAGACTTTGTGGAGAATACGGCTCAATGAATTATTCCAGAGAACATAATGCATACAACTAGAACTGACTGAAATGTAATGTTTTAAACAGTTTTACATGTAAGACAAACACGTTTAGAAGAACACGGTGTCAAACTACTGTGCACTCGACAAAGATAAAGCAGTTTTGGGTAAATCCAGACAAGTCCAAGAAGTTGTTTTGGTTGAATCCATATGGGAGTCATTTGCAAAGGAACTTCTGGCATTGTTTCCAGGGCCTGGTTTTGATGTTCAGATAGGCACAGTCCTCATTTCAGTCAACATGAGACAATCCCACGAAAATGTGTCTGTCATTGTAATAGTGAAGAAATTTTTTTCAAATTTTAATAAATTTAAGTCCCAATAACCATATTCATGAATTCATGTATATTTATTTAAATAACTTTTGTCAGAAAGATTAGTGCAGATATATACAATGAGGCATTCAGGTCATCAAATCCCACATAACAAAGGGAAGAGGAAAAAAACAATTGTCTCAGTGAAGTTACAGAGAATATCTCTCAGTCCAACTTTTACAGGCAGACAGAAATCTTTGTGTCTGCTTCTCTCTCCTGCAAGGATCAAATTAGTTGAGGGGCCTGTTTGGGGAGAACGTAGGCTAAAACAGAGACCAGCAAAGAGTTCAACTCCAAAACAAAACTGTTGCATCAGTTTTTCAAGCAGTTACATCAAATATAAGATAAAAATCAGCCTTGTAGAGAGTAAGAAACTTTCACAGTCCTTGCGACAACTTGTTTTTGATCTGAAAGACGAGAAGCCAAAAGCATGGAAGTGACAGTTCTGGTGACTATAACATCATAAATGTCCAAATGATGATCTTGAGAAAGATAGATTTACTGTGTGTGCTGGAGGTAGAAAGGCAGTACTTTAAGAAGTTTAGGAACAGGATTAAAATTAACTTACTAAAGTGTTGATGGCAAGAGAAATGGAGTAGAGAAGAAATGGAGTAATTTTAAAAGAACAGTTTAGAGTGTCTTGGAGGTGAAAACAGTGTCAGATTAAGTAATGAGGGTAATCCTGAATTTGAGGGTATTATGTATATTGTGATTAGTGTTTATGCTCCACAGGGAGGATATGACCAGGAGGAGAAAGTGAAATTCCTGATGGAGGTAGAGGAAGTTAGTAAGGGCATTCAGAAGACAGAGAGACTTGTGGATGGTGCAGATTTTAATGTACATATTGGGGAAGGAAATAGAGGTGATGAAGAAGTGATGATTAACTTTGGCATCCAGGAAAGCAACTTGAAGGGGTGAATAGAATAGAATAGAATAGAATAGAATAGAATAGAATAGAATAGAATAGAATAGAATAGAATAGAATAGAATAGAATGCCTTTTAATGTGATTATACACAAGTTTACAATGAAATTCTTTGACAACTCTGTGCAAAGACCTTAGTTTCAATTATAAGGTAAATATAAATATAAAACGAGAAAAACAAAAACAAAACACAGGTGTAAGAACAACCAAATATGAGAATATATTTACAGTGAGTGGTCAGATTGTACGAAGTACTGTGCGGCAGAGGGCTCAGTAGCACTTGTGACTAGGGCATTGCACAGGTTGCTACCTGGGACAGACTTCCAACAGCGTGTCATCAGTTATTGTGTTCAGTACTCTGACTGCATTTGAATAAAACGTGTTGGTCAGTCTGGAGGTCCGGGCCTTGATGGCCCGGACCTCCCAGAGGGCAGCAGCGAGAACAAGCTGTGGGTGAGGTGTGAACTGTCACTGATGATGCTCGTGGCCCTACGCAGACATCTGGTGTTGTAGATGTCTGACAGAAGGGATAACTGTACACCTACGACCTTCTGCACTGACTTCGGGATCCTTTCCATATTTTGTCCCAGTTGTCACCCTGAAGCAGTCTTGTAGTTGCGGGATGGCATCTTCAGACCAAATCCGGACAGGTCTCACCTCAGCCGGTGATCTATTTATGAGGGGCCTGTATACTGGGGTGAAAGACAGAGACAGATGGTCCGATTGTCCAAGGTGGGTCAGGGGGGGAGGCCTTGTATGCTTCCTCGATATTACTGTAAACTTTATCCAGCACATTATGACCCCTTGTTGCACATGTGACATGTTGATAAAATTTAGGAAGCACAGTTTTAAATCCAGGTGGTTAAAGTCTCCGGCCACAATGAAGATGCCATCCGGGTGTGCTGATTGTTTTTTGCTAACAGCAGCTAGCAGGGTCTTTAGTGCTACGTTAGCATTAGCAGCTGGCGGCGTGTATACAGCAATTACCATGACAACCTTGTGCTCCAGGGCCAGGTAAAAAGGACGACATCTTAATGTAATATACTCCACGTCAGGGGAACAGTGTGTTTCCGTCACTTTCGTGTTGGTGCGCCACCTGTCGTTGGAGTAGATCACCAGTCCTCCTCTGGTTTTCACTGAGTCACTCGTCCGGTCGGCTCGATGCACTGTGCAGACTGCTAGCATGATAGCATCGTCTGCTATCCCTGGGTGAAGCCAGGTCTCCATCACAATGACAATGTTGGTATCCCACAGGTTTTTCTGTGTGTCGATGGTGATCGATAGCTCGCCGAACTTGTTTAGTGACCTGGTGTTCGCGAGGAAGATGCTGGGGAACGCTGGTCTGTGTGGGTCTGGTAGACTGGTAAATGCTGGTAGACTCAGCAAGAAAGATGGACATGGTAATAGTGAGCACCTTCTTTCAGATACAGTTGGTGACCCACAAGAGTGGAGGTAGAAGTACACAAGTGGATTATATTTGGTGCGGACAATGTCATCTGAAGGAGGTCACTGACTGTAAGTTGGTGGTAAGAGTGAGTGTAGCTGGACAGTTTAGGATAATGGTGTGTGTTATTAAGACAAAGGTAGAGCAAAGAAGCATTTTGCAGAAGTTGAGAAAGCAAGAGTGTTGTGCAACTTTTAGACAAGAGGTGAGACAAACTATTGGTAGACAGGAGAGGCTCCCAGTTGATTGGACCATTACAGCCCTGGTGATCAGAGAAACAGGCCCAAGAGTACTTGGGGTTTCTTCTGGTAGGAAAGCCAAACTGGCGGTGGCAGAAATGAAGATGTTGAAGTTTTTTCTAGAGATGACATGGTTGGATAGAATCAGTATGAGTTAATCAGAGGAACAGCCAAGGTGAGATTTTTTGGAGACAAAGTTAGAGAGAGCAAACTTCAATAGACTGGACATGTTTGGACTCCAACACCATTTTATATTGGTAAAAGGGTGTTGGAGTTACCAAGTAAGGGGGCAAGAAACAAAGAAAAGGGGGATTGTTGTAGTGAGGGGGAGATGTGAGGGCATTTGGTGTTAGAGAGAAGGAGGCAGAAGATAGGCTGATATGGAAAAGGATGACACGCTGTGGTGACCCCCAGAAAAGAAAAAGAGGTGTGCTGTTGTCTTTATAACATCTATTGTTCCACAGCCATAACCTCATCATGTTAGCAATATGTGATTATAATGGGTAGAAGGTGAGTGATCACCAATTGCTTCAGCAGGCATGGTAAATTTAAAGGGAAAAAAAAAATTCTGTATACATATAGCAATGTGCACACCAAAACACAAAAGTTTGCACTACTGTAGGTCCAAGCGAGAAAAGGCTCATCTTCATTCAGCCTAATGTTTTTATTTGAAGCTGATGGCTCAAAAATACATTTATCATTTCAATTGTCAAAATCCTAGCTTTACAAGTTAAAAACCCAAAAAAACCCTGAATAGTTTGGTACATTGGAATTCACAAATCACTTTTAATTATAATATTACTATTACAGCTTGATCACATGTTACTAGAATGAAAACCCATGTTGGAAATACGTTTCTACAAATATCACGTTGGCTTCATAACAGAAAATGTTTTAACTGCAACTATTTTGTGTCATTCAGTGTTTGTGAGACAGGGGAGAAGGAGGGGAGAATGTCTTCATTTTAGCTACAGACTCAAATGAAATTGTCTGCGTTGATTTATTTTCTTATGTAACACCAATGTCACCAAACGTGTCTGCTCCTCCTCTGACCTGCAAAGAAGTATACCGAAGCGTCTCCTTCATTCTCTGAACTCCTTCATTTTGCAACTTCGTTCCACCAGCAGATGTGCACCCGCATGGAGATGCCTCCACTAGCGCTGCACTGCCTGCATCCATCAGACAGACAGACAGACTGATGATGCGTTCCAGGGCACCAGGCACCACAGATTAGGTTTCACTTATTGATCAGAAGAGATACTGAAGGTCATTAATCCAGGGCTGACGCTCACTTCCACAAATTCACACTGTATTATCCTTTTACCAAATGAGACTTGTGTTCTTCGTGTCATGGTCAAAAAAAACTATGGGAAGGTCTGTGAATCAGTAATTTATTGACCGTGTTTCTTTCTACCCATCTTAGTGTAAATTTACTTCCAGACTTAAATCTTTTGGTCTTTAGTGTATGGTTGTTGTTTCTTTAATAAAAAGAGGACTAAATTGTTTCCTAAATATTTGGGTATTGTTGTTGCCAACTATTAAGCTTTTATCAATTGATTCATACTTTTTTTTTTTAGATATAAGCATTCAACATTCCAGAAATAATAAATTACCATACAGTCTGTCCTGTACAAAAGATGTAATTTTAGTTGTCTGATCAAGGTTAAAAATATTAATTAGATTCAAATAAACAGTGCATGGCAGCAAACTTCTACGTTGTTTCCTAGTATTGTGAATACTTCCATTCAGTGTGTGTCAGTGTCTACATGTCCTTTGCCTCTGCTCTACATTTTTCTTTATGGAGTTTTGGATGTCAAAGAATTTGCCTCTATTATCATTTCACATTCATGATTTCTCAGTAAAAGCCAAAAACTTGCAGTGAAATTGGATACCTTCAACTTCTGTTGGTGACATCTGGTCAGAGACAGAGGAGAACAGCGTGTGTGTGTGTGTGTGTGTGTGTGTGTGTGTGTGTGTGTGTGTGTGTGTGCGTGTGTGTGTGTGTGTGTGTGTGTGTGTGTGTAAGCAGGAGGGGATGCAGCTGCAGCCTACTTATATGATGGTAGGGGTTCATAAGCAGATGGGGGCTTCAGACTGCACTGCAACATGATAGCCATTTTCAAATGCCCACATATTTAAAAAGAAAAAAAAGAGTCTTGAACAAAATCCCTTTATGTCCCCATGTTCCTGAACATAGCATCCAAAGGCAACTCTGTAATTTCTATTTCTCATCATTGACAAATCATAATTTTGAACTTAGGCACATGAAAACATATGTTGTAATGATTTAAGTTTCCAATAACTTAAATGGCTGGCTCATTTTGGATTCCTGAGAATACAGTTTTGTCCAGAAAAAGAATTTTGGTATCTGAACTGAAAGAAATCTAATATTAGGAATGCATCTTCGTAGTTCATCTCTCAATGCTCCGTCTTCCACCAGGGTTTTTAGCGTAAAGCCTCTTGAGGCACAATCATATCAATTTTTTACAATCTAACAGTCTGATTGGAATTTCAGTTATCAATAGCATGGTAAAAAACACTAGGTAGACATTAAAAATGTCTTAAGAATTTTTACTCTGAAAATACAGTTTAAAATAATAAAAAAAAATAATAAAAAAGTTAAGAAATAATTATATATGTTAAAATGGGTGGTATTGGTGGTAGGATTTAGGAATTTTATTCTGCCTGCAGATGAGGAATTGTGATTGGAGGCAGATTAAAAAAGATACCTCAGAGGAAATGAAAAGTTTTATCCAAATTATAATCCACTCATATATAAGAGCTGAGTCACTATGATTGAGTGACGTTGGATATTTATTGTACCTTACTGCCAAAGCAACCAGTTACATTTCCACAACCAACTTTAGCTTGATGTCAGTCTTCATTAAACTACCTGATCCACATTTCGTTTTCGATGGTGACTGTAAGGTTAACCATCACATCATAATCAAATATTTGTTGGACCTGAGTGATTTCAAAAAGACTGTCTACATATTTTTAAATGAAAAACGACAGGCTGCAGGAACAAAAAACAGTCACAGGAGCATTTTGTTCAAACAAAAAAGTACAAGAAAGAAAAAGAAAACAAAGACTGTACAGTATTTTAAGGAGTATTTGTCCGTGTCAAAATAAGCAAATACGTTCATCATTTGCTAAAGTTTGAATGAATCATTATCATTACTTTATATGATTAGCAAGCATTAGAGGTGTTGATTCTGACTAGCTGTTTCTCATTTTAAGTCATCACATTGAGTGGATCTAATTGGCTGTAGCTTCATCACAGACATTTTTCATCTCAGTGAATTTTCAGCAAGCAAATAGCTGAGCTATTCACTAGAATCTAATGCAATCACACAAACTCTCCCATATAAAAATATGGCCTCTATTAATGATGAACAACGTGAGCTAATAGCCTAAGTACTTTCACTACTCAGTGCACAACTAGAGCATGTAAATCCTCCTACGTTACCAAGTCTGGACATGAGTTACAGCTGCTATAATGTGGTGGCTGTTTCACTTTTATCACACCAATTATAGTTAAAAACATGACGCCTGCATAAGTGCCTGTTTGAATTTTCACTGGTCAGGGGAAAGGATGGAGAGCATGGAGGGCTGCAGAGGGAAACATACACTAAACGTTGTGAAGTGAAGGTTTACGAAGAGCCTATCCCCCCAGCAGGAGATGTTTTATTAGTGGTGTTTAAATGACCAGCTTGTTAAACATCAAGCAGCAGGCGAATAGCCAGGCGGCTGTGGCCTCAGGATCCACTGCACTGCGACATCACTGGCTATTTTCACCCTCTTCAGAGCTTTATTTGACATGCTAGTGTGTAGACAGGGCTGTTTCAAGACACAATAATCACTTTTAACTCGAGGTGAAACTTTAGATTCACACCTGTGAGCGGGAGTCGGGACAGGGGTGGTCCAGGTTTTTTCAGAATCTATATCGCAAAGAAAAGAAAGGAGGTAGAAATAGACAAATGATGTCCAGATGATGCAGAGACATGAAGAGAATAATCTGAATATTCATTTGTGTAATAGTTTGAAAACAAGTTTGTACTATAAAACCCCACTAGGGATTAATAAAGTGAATTTTATCTTAATCTTAATCTTAAAGTAAGCAATTCACACAAGTGTGAATGAGCGAGAGACGACTGTTGGGTATGACTGTAAAGTGTTGTGCTGTGTAGTTAATTGTAGTTAATCAACCCAGTTGACATGTTAGTTCGCAAGCCTCGTGCAGGAAACCTCATACCGTAGAGCATATGTGTCAAATTCAAGGCCCGGGGGCCAAATGTGGCCCGCCACATCATTTTATGTGGCCCGCGAGAGCATAAAAGGTCAGGGTGCCTAAAAATAAATAGACAGAAAGTGTGCTTTGAACAAAAACTACATTTCCCACAATGCAGTTATTAAGTCCATTTTAACTATGACAAAAACGTTTTGAACAAAGTTAATGTCCTAAGTTGTGGAGTTCTGTGGGTTTAATAACCTGACGAGAGGATTTATGTTAAAGCAGAGCAACAAGCAAACATATTACAGTTTGTACTTCTTCAAGTTACAAACTGTAATGTTTGTAACTTGAATAAGTAATAAATTCAGAGTTATTAAACATTGATGAGTTGTGACATTAATTTTACATTACATTAAGTTACATTTATAAGTTACATCTGGCCTTTTGAGGACAGCCATGATGCTGATGTGGCCCTCGGTGAAAATGAGTTTGACACCCCTGCTGCAGAGATCGGTTAAGATGGATAGGTATTCTCCAGGCTGCTAAAATGTGCTATCGTGTTGTGTTTGAGAAAGGTGTTGACTATAGACTCTCGTTGAGAGTAATGGTTACTTAGTTATATTGTTAAGCTGCTACCAACAGGTCATTGTGTTTGCACTAAATAAGTCAGTTATGTTAAAATAGTTTTGATATGAATTTGATATTTTGGTTCTCCTTAGTTTATGTTTCAGTAATGCAACAGTTTACTTTTATAATTAGTAATTTATTTACACTTATTGTGCAATTGTTACTTGTTGTTTTGCGCGACTGTTTTTTTTTGGGGGGGTTTGGTGAACATTTAAATATTTTTGATGTTGTGTCAATTAATAAAATGGCGCTGGCTTGGGAAGACTTTACTCCTGTGTGCCTCGTTATTGATCCGCAGCCAGTGTAGAACCACTGATTCACAGTGCTTTTACCCTGTGCATCACACGAGCTGGTCCAGATTCCCCTAGGTCTGGCGCTGGTTACATTTGCAAATAAATACTCAAAGATTAATGTTTCTAATCAAATGAAAAGAATTAATAATAATCAAATGTAAGATTAGACATCTTTCCCTCACTTGAAGGTCATGCGACTATCTGAAAAAGGAATGATCCCAGGAGATTAATTCTACAGTCATGGAAAATATGGGACATTGTTTGTGTTCTTCAGTGATGATGATGACACAGAACAACAAGACATGGGAAAAGGAGAAAAAGACTATTAATTTCAGGAATATCAAAGAATATTCCCTCTCCAGTCTCTTAATTTAAAGCCCTCCCGGAAAGTAGTTCATGTCTGCAAAACTACAGTCTTGACACCAAAAAAATACAACAAGGGAAAGGTCTTGTGAACATTATTTATTACTGCCTTCAATTAAAAGGACTTTGTGGGGAATTTAGCATAATGGGCTGTAAGACATGGTGATCACCATTTTTCAAGCAGCTAATGGAAAAACCAAGCGACAGATTCATTGAACATGATCTTTTTTAATGTGAATATTGAGCTGAAATGAATAATGTCCTTTAAGACTTTATTACTTCATAATACATAGAATTCTAACATATTATTATTGATGAGAACCGCCTTTAGAATTAACGTTGAATCCTCGGTTTAGCATTAAGGTTAGTGTGTAAAGCAGTTATATGTTGTGCCATGTCACATTATCTGGTTTCAAAATATAAATTGTAAATTAAGGACAAGAGGACAAATTCACCGTACGAGAAGTTTTACCTGCTGTCAATTAAAATCACCACTTTTTCCCCCCACTTAGTTTAACAGTTATTTATATGCAATTAAAAAAATAAAAATGTAAAAGGAGGGGCCACTGTGTAAATCATCTTGCTAATGAATTCCTTGTAATCAAATGGCCTTCAGTCCATTGGCCTTGTGATGGCCATAGTTACTGGGAGGCTCCTGAGCGCCGACCATTGAGCAACAGTTTATGGACACTGTAGTGATGTTTTCTGTCATATTGAAACTCTGAACTCTGTTTCTAAGCTCAGAGTTTTTTTTATTGAAAAATAGAAAATTAAAAAATATGCTTCAGTTTCACCAGAATCCACAAGTAAAGGGAAACCTGGCCTCCACTAAGACTTATCTAGATGTTTCCTCCTCACATGAAGTCTTGATGCTTATTCTGTTCTCGTTAAAGATTTATTGAGTTTATATTAGCGCTTGATAATATTTTGTTTTTGCCCAGGAAAATATGATTATAGGTAGAAACTTAGGGAGTGTGACTGTTAATGCGGATCTGAGGATACCTACCATATACAGGCAAAGAGCTCCAAGGCTTTTCCACAAACAATCCACTAAACTTCATAGAGGACATTTTATCTGTTGTAACTCAAAAGAAGATTTATCGTCAAATCCACATGCAAAAATCTAAATAGACCTCTGCATATGAATGTTAGAACGCTGAGTGTCAGTATGCAGTTCATTTGTGTTCCTGGCTACACTGAGGTGGTCTGGTCTGTCATAACTGTGACTGATGCATGATCACCATTTTCCAAATCCCCTTCTGGAGCAGATGCAGGTTTGTCTGGATTCGATGCAGCTGAAGTCAAGAGTTACCTCGCTACAATACAATGTCAGGAATAACATATTTATTTGGTACCTATGAGACAAAGTCAAATTCAGATGTGTCTTGACTTGGAAAAGAAAGACTGCAATAAAAATTGCAATAATGCAGGCTGATGGCCACCAAATCTGTCCAGTGAGTGAACTGTCTGTTAGCTTCTGTAACTCTTTGAGTTTTGGTTAGTTTTTGAAACACCAATGAGACCTAGTACAGAAAGCACAGATGAACAATGATCTCGATGTCGCAAGGCAAAAGCTAAAACATGGAGCTAACATGTCAGGGTACTATGTCATCAGGTTAGAGGACATCTTCCTACTAAACTGATTCTTCATTATTATCATTTATTTCTTTATGTATTCTAAACTTGCAAAAATATTTATATTGTGTTTTCTTTCTGACTACTGAATATTTTTTTCCCAGTTGGTTTACAGGAGCATAAATGGGCTTATATTGTCTGAGTCCTCAATTGCCCAGGGCGGCACGGTGGCGCAGTGGTTAGCGCTGTGCCACTGCGCCAACTCTGTCCTCCCCTGGCCTCCACAGGAGGCCGGGAGAGCACAATTTCAAAGATAAACATAAATTGACAGTGACAGTCTACGTTTGAGTGTGGGACTCCGTTGTGTTCTCAGAGCAAACGAGGACGGGGAGCAGGAGTCAGACGACTGACTGCACAGGGACTGCACAAGCTTCCTGCCATCACTGAAAAGCTAAATCTGCTTGAAGAAGATATGAATGTTTGAAAACCTCAGTTGGAAAGCAGGGAGCGATATGTAGTTTGACTTGCACAGGATTCGTGCTGTCATGGAGTCTAGGTAAAACAAGCTGAACTGTGAACTTATGCAGTACAGTATTCTATTAACCACAGCCTGATTTCTCTGTAAGAAAGAGTAAATGCTGGCAGCACAGACACAGGGAAGTATTAACAACCCACTGGAGAGTGGTTTGACTCCATGACATATTTCATGAGCCAGAAGGATGAGTACAGTACAGTACTAAGGTTTTTTGGCTCAGGGTCATCTGAAGAGTCAAGACCAAACATCCCTTGTGGATTCTACACAGGAAGTCATTACTAAGACTGGTCTCAGAGTGAGGAAGACACCAATGTTTCTGTGAAAGTTTTAAACCCAGAAGATATCAGTAGTATCTGTCTTCATTGAAGTCCTGAGAGTCATTCTATAAATGTTCTTGAAATAGTGTGTAAAAATATGGATAAAAAAATACCACATCCTTTAATTATGGCAGTAATAGAAAAATAATAATAGTTTGCTATGCAACAAGAAAATATGAAACTTTTTATGGTTATGTTTATTAGAAAACTGTGGATTCCTTTATTATTTTTTATAAAGATATCAGTTAGACCAATAACCAATATTTACACAGAAAAATCTGAGTGAAGAGCATTTTGTAGCTCTGCTGGGTAGAAACTGATAAGAATGGATGAGAGGTGAATGACTACTTGAGCCTCCTCTGGTGGGATTAAATGTATCTCAGAAGAAAATAAGATCTTTGATCCACCTGAATGAAGTGTTTTCAACTTTGTTTTTGTTTAAGGATTGACAAAATCTCTTTTATTTGAATCATCCTTTGAATGGTGTACTGAAGGTACCAACAATTATTAATTTTAAACCCAATTAATATTACTGCATGATTATTAAGATTCACAGCTCATTAGATGGAAACATTTCAACATCTGCAGGAAGCTCCTGTGGATGTTCTATCAGTCTGTGGTCACCAGCATCCTGTCGTTCGCTGTGGTGTGTTGGGGAGGGAGCGTGACCAAGGCGGATCTCTCCAGGCTGGAGAAGCTGATCAGGTGGGCCAACTCGGTGGTCGGGATGAAGCTGGACCCTCTGGCAATGGTGGCAGAGAAGAGAACATTGGACAAACTGCTGGACATCATGGACAATGACAGCCACCCTCTGCACACCGTTACCAATAACCAGAGAAGCCTGAGAAGCCTGAGCAGCCAGAGGCTGCGCCTTCCAACATACAGGACAAACAGACTGAAGAACTCCTTCATCCCCTGAGTGATTAAACTGCTCAACTCCTCTCTGGGGGAGATGAAGAAGAATAAAGTCCACACGAGAGCTGAGGGATGACACACACAATGCACCAAAAACAATACAAACACTATAGACATTTCATTACACCCATACTTAACCAGGCCTGTTTATTTTTTATTTCTATGCCTATTTATGATTCTCTAGTTATATATTCTCGATGGGTTATTTATTACTCTTTCTATTTGGTGTTGTACTACTTTCTACGTGCTGGTGCTTTCTGTGTGCTTTTTCTGTGTTTTGTGTACTTACTGTGCTGTGTGCGACAGAGAAATTAATTTCCCTGACAGAACCTCCTTAAGGAATAAATAAAGTTATACTCTACTCTCTACTCTAACACTTGATTTTCCCCCATATTTATTGATTTATTTATTTAAATTTTGTGAAAATCTGAGTTATTCACAAAACAGGGTGGGTTTGCATTTTCTTTTAACATATTGAGAGAAACTATGGCTTCAAAACAAAATTTTTGTTGAAAAAAATACATTGTCAGTGGAGAAAGCAATATTTTTTCCTGCCAAAAATAATAGGTGAAACATTGCAAGGGTTTTAAAAAACATTTTCTGCAGGAATGACTTCAGACTCTGACCAAACATTTGACATCTTTCTACACTTCACAGTTGTTGATACATGGTGCTCAGAAATGGTTTCAGTTGGTACCAGAATAAATATTGATATGATTCACATTGTTTTAATGGGGAAAAAAAGTCCTTAGATTAAATAACAACTCCAGAGGATTTCTTTCTGAATGTGAAGATCACGCATTATGTCAGGAAAATTTGAGTGTCTGGAATAGAATTATCAATTATAGCCCAAAAGAAACACACTGATAGTTTAATGACACTACTTAATGTTGTAATTTGGTTGCAACATTATTACTGATTAATAAAGTGAAGTCATCTAAAAGCATCTGAAAGTTATTAGGTAATTTCTGTCAAATAATATTCATTTATTTTCTAATATGGTTACGCTTTGCTGCTAACCTCTGCTCTAAAACAACTTTAAATAGGACTGCTGGAGTCTGTGTACGCTGATGTCTCCAACTGGGATGACTTTTATGTGAGCGTTTACTCACAAAGTTGAAAGATGTATGTTTACATGTTGAGGAGTTCGCACCAGGCGGGCTCCCGCTCCAGCTGATTGTTTATGTTCATTCTGGAGACCAACCACCTTCAACTGACATCAATTCAGGCGAGAGACACAACCTCCATGTGTGAGTGTTCTCTTACTGTAAATATTTCCTTAGCTGTCGGCTACCCTCCCTGCCAGTGCTCACATTTTAAAAAGGTGTGGGCTCAGACAGATTTGGACAGTGCTGCTTCAGCTTGGAACTTTACTTGGCTTACAAAAAGAAAAGAACGTGCTTATTTATATTGCTGTTTAATGATAGCTTTTCCCTCATTAGTAGAACAAACTAATCCATGTGTCAGTAAAAAACTTAATAAATCATTACTGATGCAATGTGGAGATTATAAACAAAGGCAAAACTCCAACAGAAATGAGCTGTGAGCTGACATCACTCCATTTCACTTCAAAGGCGTTTTGTCTTGATTTTTATCATGATATAGAGACATTTACTGTACTGCTGGAGAGAGAGAGAGAGAGAGAGAGAGAGAGAGAGAGAGAGAGAGAGAGAGAGAGAGAGAGAGAGAATGAGAGAGAGAGAGAGAGAGAGAGAGAGAGAGAGAGAGAGAGAGAGACAGAGAGACAGAGAGACAGAGAGACAGAGAGACAGAGAGACAGAGAGACAGAGACAGAGACAGACAGAACTGTCTGGACACAACCAAGTCTTCAGGCGATGCCTTTTCCTATAAATATTTTTTGTTTATTTGTTTGTTTTTGCCATAGTGACAAGTTTGACTCAAGACTGATTCCTGATCAACAGCTATAGATGAATCTGTTCACCCTCACCATGCATTCATTTGATCCATATTTGTGCACATTTCCTAACAGAGCAGTACCACTGGAAGTCACTGGGGGCAGGGGGCTGTAATTCATACAAGACACGGCATTGAGAATCAAGTAACTCTCATCCATGTTGTAATGTATATCGTGGCCCCACAGATTGTCAACAACACGTTGTTATCATCAGTTTTGTATGTGTTTGATTTCCATGGGTAACATTTTTACAGTTGAGTTGAATTTGGTTGAGGTGACATAATTATTTTTCAAGAACTGATTCCACATTAAGTCTTAACTGTAAGTTGCAAAAAGGATACTTTGATTCTTGCATTTTATGTTGATTGTAGATTTATTGTATTTTTATGACCTGACTTAGGTTAATATAGATAGATAGCACCAAATGTGGTTATTATTCCTATAATAATTTACACACAAACTAATACAGTATTACTCACCTAAGTACAAACACAGAACAGATTACACCATTGTGTAGACTTCATGAAGTGGGGGATGTAATTTTTAAAAAGTACTGTTCTGGTGGGGAAAAAGAGCCTAGAAACACAGAAACTCTCGAAGATAACCATTACCAGATTACTGACTCATTAAAAGACATGAAAGAAGTTTAAACTTAGCAAAACAAAGTTATGCTAATGGGTCTGGAGCTGGTTAACTGAATCAGATGTTTATTTTTGCGTTTTAATTTATAAAAGTGAACACAATGTCAAAAGTCACTCGCATTTCTGTCCTTTACCACACATTTGGAAACTTTTGCGTTTTATTTGTCTTCTTCACCTTTCTCTTTCAGAGTGAAGAAAAAAAAATTTTTTTTTACCTCAGTTCAGAAAATCACCATTATAATGCAGTTTTCAAAAAATTGATTCTTTTTTCACAACAAATAATTAGACGCAACGGCTATACTGAAGGGAAAATATGATGTTGCTCCATTGGAATGTCTCCTCTGTGTCCTGCCAAATCTGAGCTGGAAAAACTTAGTAGGGAACCTGTGTGTACTAGGAACCGCTAATAATTTGCTTTTGGGAACCCACATCTGGTCGGATGGCTGAGGCAGAGGTTAAGAGTGTCAAAACTGGGCCTCCGCTCCTTGCCAGTTGCAGGCTTGAGAACAAGGCTTAATGTTAAACAGAAATCTTAACTACAGGAAATATGGCTGTTATCATAATATAACCATTTGACTTGGCTGACAACCAGGCTAAAATTGCAACTTGTTTACTGTTTTTTGAGTAGGTCCCAAAGGTTATGAACAGATAAATCAAAAATCTTTTGTAGAGCAACTGCACTCACCAAGCTGTTTGCTTTTAGTGTCATGGCCAGAAAGCAGAAGAAAAATAGAGAGAACAAGTGTGAAAAAGGCAAGTTTGTTTACAAAGCTATCAGCTTTGTTTAAGGACTTCGATAATAATCCAAAGAGTTCCTCCCTTTGAGCTACTGTTCACTGAAGAGGGCTCCAACTCTTAAAAAGTCTCGCAACAGCTGCTTGGAGAAAAAACAACAACAACAAAAAAAAAAAACAGAGAAGTCACAAACCAGCTGGAAGAATCCAAACACAAATGAGGCTACATGAGGATAGAGATGCTTCTTCATTCTTCTATTTTAGTTGTTGACCTGAAAATGCATAAGCTAAAATGTTCTACTCATTTTTTCATACCAATTTAAATCCCATTTCCCATCTGCTAATGAAGAGGACAAGAATGAGGGAACAGATTACAAAAAGAGAATGAGTTTTGTAAAGGTATTTTGTCTTTTTGAATTTTGGCCTCGAGGATTTCACCTTCTGAACTCTGCTGATGAAACATTCCTTCCCCTGTCATAACCATCAGTTTTCTTACGGACTCAAAGCAAAAGCCTGCACAGTTCGACTTACCCTAAAAAACTATGTCAAATCCCCTCTAAAAGGACCTTTCAGGCGGCGGCGGGGCCTGAGCAGCTCATTGGTGACCAGGAACAAGGCTCAAACCAGTGCAGTGTTTAAAGCACCATGACCTCCCTTTCGCTGATTGAATCAGTGTTTTGGTTCCTGTGTCAGGGTGTAGTTTTCCATCAGAAATAGAGTAAACCACATCCATATGAAAAGCTACATATTTGAGGTTATTAAAGGAGGGGTGGAGTGGCCTTTGCTGGCACGCTGATCTTCTGTTTTAGGACCCCAGGACAGCACGGCACCCTTGTTACTGCAGCAGACCCGCTGAGAGAAGCCTGAAGTAAAAGGAAAAGACCAGCTGGTAACACTTACAACAACAAAAAAAATAGTATATGAAGTTTTTCCAGAAAGCAAAGGTCTTTGCACAAATAGTTTTTTGCTCTTCATAAATATGAGGAGTGGTTGTTTTTGTGCAGTTTGCATTGTTCCGCCTGCTGCAAGGGAAGTTATTTTAAAGATTTCGATTCCCACACCCGCTTATGAAAATGTTGTTTTGTAGAATTGGTTTGAAACAAGACCATGTAACTTTTGAAACTTTCTGTGACAAATTTAACGTTTCATTAATCAGCTAGAAAACAGACATTAACTCATTTTGATAACCTTAAAGATTTTGCAATGACAGCGTATTTTCTTTGCCTTGTTACAAACTAGCTCCATAACAGGAAACAACCTGAATAGTGTGAACGTGTTTTGGTCATTTAAAGATTAAATGTGACACAAAACAGATTATTATGTAAATGTGATATTGTTAACACTTGCCAGGTCAAAAATACATTTCAGCATTACTCAGATCTGCCTTGTACCAAATTAAGTATCACCTACTTCCCTCTGGAAATTTGCTTTTAGCATGTGGAATCATGTGTTTCTCATCAGGAGTTTGAGATTTAATATTATTTTCCTTAATGGAGTATCTTTTTTTTTCTAGACACAACAAACCCATTTGAAGGACTGAATCTTTTATTTTTAGAGATTTGGATTACAATCTAGATTCCATTGTGTGTAGTGGTGGAACATCATCAGTTGTCTGTGCCTGGATATTTTTTTTTATTTATTTCCCTGTTATTGATTAACAAGATACTGGAAAAACATTTTAGTGAGTTTCTATATTCAGATGTTTAAAGTACAAATGTGAAAATGTGATACAGAATCCACCTCCAGACTTGGATCTTTCTCAAAATATAATCAACTCTTTCTCTTTGGCACAAGAAGCACCTCTACACAAGCATTAATCAAAACCTGGTGACATATTTTTTGAGAAAGCATACAGACAAACAAACTAATGTCGGCGACAATATAACTCTATCCAACTCTTGGATCCTTCATGATCATTTTAGCAACAATTGGTGAGCATTGCAGGGAAATGAGCTCTGAAGTGGGTGGAGACCATGTATAGTTAAAAGGAGAGTGATTATCTATACGTGCATTGATAAAATGGATACAAACACTACAAATGAATGCTGATTTATTTATTTATTTACGTTGATATCTGGATTTTAAATAATGAGCTACCCATGATCCTACAAATTTAAAAAGACTGCATGAAATGTGAGACAGTGATGATGTTCCAAGGAGGAAATGTTCACATTTCACTAAAGTTACGGAGTCACAGAATTTATGTCACACCAGAAAGGTACACGGCCAAACATCAAGTTCTTGTTGATTTTAATAACATCTTTATCAAAAAAAAAAAAAAAATAGATGACAATAATACAAAACCATAGTATTAATAACAGCAGCCCTGCATTTTAAACAACAATCATCTAAGAAAAACTGTGTATTAATGTTTTGTTTTATTATAAGTTACACCCTTTGTAGACAACTCCAGTGGGATATAATTAATGTCTCAAACCAACAAAAAACAGATGTAATCCTGTTCATAAAGAGGCCACCATAAAATTTCAACCAATGTATTGCCTTGAAATTATTTGCTTCAGGCACAGCGACAAGCTTTTCTTTTAATGAGGATTTATAGGCTTATGAATCTCCCATATCCAAGCAATGAAAAGTTAAAAAAGGACGAAACAACCAGGAATGAACAAAGGGGATGTTTACTCTAAAGCTGGGACCAGGTATGAGGTATGAAAAGAAAGCTAGAGCAAACCTTTGACATCCAGTTTGTGAACCATGATTCATTGACCAAGTCATCTGTGCTGCGTTGGTCAATCAGTTCAGACCAAAGTGGCTGCAGTTTTCACAATTTCTTCACATCATGTCATGTGATGACTTTTCTGTTGTAACATAACACTTTGTTTTAAATTAAATACCTAATTCTACAAGTCTAGTTGTTTTCATTCAACACAGAGATCTACCATGACCTGGACAACTGAGAATCTCCACACACATTTCTTAAACATGAAATTGAACAGCCTTTGTCTACAAGGGTGTTAGCTAGCTTCCCAGCTTATGGTCGCTGTCAACCTGATTCAGTTTTGAATAAGAAAACACAGCAGGTCTCTAAGGTTTATAGTTATTTTTCATGGAAAAACTGTAATATGAGACAAGTTGCCAAAACAGAGTCTCCAGTTAAGATTCTATTCAGTAGCGTCATTAGAGGCAAAGAGAGGATTTTATATCAAATACACGAAGGAAACAATATCATTAGTTTAAACCATTGATTCTGTGTGTGTTTTGACAGAATACAATGAAAGGTTCTGTCGACATATCTGTGTTTACTGCATTTTGTTGATATTTTAATGCTATGAAAGCATTTCTTGTGCTAAAATTGGTTCAGCTGCAATACTAACAAAGTCCTGTTTTGTTTTCAGGGTGGAACAGGTAAACGTCTGTGTGAGACAACTCACTAGGTTTTTATCTACAGGCCTATCTAAACCATCTGAGGGAACCTAAAGCAGGGGGCTGGACCCAAATCTACAGACTGTTGTCGGAGTTCATTTCCCCCCAAACCTCCTCCTCTCAATGAATTCCAGATGTTTTGCAGACGAAAGTGAATTTTAAATGGTGGAGGGGCTCGGGCAGTTGCTGGAGAGTTGTTCTTTTTTTTTCTTCCTTTTTTTTTTTTGCAGTGTGTGTGTGTATGTTGCCTGCCTACAGAGCAGTGGAATCCTTCACACATGGCAGAACTCCAAGGTCATGTTGAAACATTTGGTCCTTAATGTTTTAAACAAGCATTAACTCACAATTTAACTGAAAAAACAGAAGCACAACTTATATTTACAGTTAATGAAATAGCAGAACATACAATACCACTGATACAACAGAAATAGTTGAAACAAGTCCACACCTACAAAATCCACACATACTAAACAATTACCAACACCATTCAAGTAACAGCTAGCATATAATCTGCTTCAGATCTAATGAAGTCTTGACTTGTGTATCTTCAGCACAGACCCTCCATAATTGCCTGAACCCTCAAAATCAAATAGCAGGTCATGCAAGCACACAAAGCAAGTGTTTCAGATGTAGTGGCTGTGTGTGTGGTCTCACTGGAATAACCTGAGGTAATGAAGTCACGACTGGAAGAAATATACTCCTCTCTAGTTTTAATAAATATCAAATCCTTCTCGCCTGAGGGCCAGATGAAAAGAAGCCTCGACTTAGCGTTTCTCTTGGCTCGCAAAAAACAGGCAGCCTGCATGCAAGGTTCTCACACACATGGAATCAAATAATAAAAAAAAGAAATGCATGAAATGTATTTACTGTCCCTACAGTTTCCACAAAGTCTGGAGTAAAAAGATCTGAAAGTAGAGCCGATTAATGAAATGATCTGACAACGGCTACATCCTAACTGGAAGAGTGCACTTGGACATTTAATACTTTTAAATCTTCTGTGAGAATTTTTTTGTTGTTGTTTTTATCCAGTTGTGGTTTGTTTTTCTTTCAAATAAGAATGAGGCTGATGTGAGAAGTTAGTGTTTTACCATGAACCTCCCTAAAGCCTCATCAAATCTATTAAGGCATCCCTCAAACTGCTCTAAGCACCACTATTCTCAAAACCATTCCGACTTTCAGCTGCAAATCATGGTCATTTGCTAACCGCTCATACGCCTGACTCACTGGAACAGGACTGCACACTCATTGTTTGCTTTCATTCTTGGTAGCGGCACACGTCGGCTACCGCGCATGACATTGGCAGCAGATGTGGCAGGGCCCAAAAAAAATAAAATAAATAAACTGGTTAACGATGATGCCATCCGCAGAAGCTAAATATTGACTTAGCGACCTGTAATCACATTCACACACATGACAGACTGGAAATAAACAGCAACATTTGCCCCTGTTGCCTCTGTCGACCCTCCCACCACAACACAAGAAACCCCAGATCACTGGGGGAAAAAAACACTGCCTGGGCCTCTGGGCTCAGACGATTGAGTAATGACAACTTGCCTATGATGCCACAGTGTAGGAATAAGGAGACGCTTTATGATTTATATTTAGCTGTGAGACAGCTATGCCTTCTTCCAGCTTTTAGGAGTGAAAGCTTTGGAGTGGAGTCCCTATAAAATATAGAATTTAACATAGAGGAGAGTTAAGGTCCTAGATTTTAGCATTTACTAAAACCAATGAAGCCTGTTAAAGTGATAACCTTTCTCAGTGTCTGTTGAAAGCATCTGTTTATCTGGCTAAGTTGCAGTGCTGGCTCATCTCGTATGAGGAAAGAAAACATTAAGCTATAATTCCGTTAGCTCTATAAATTAAGGTTCAAAATTCCAGCCCTTCATGGTTGGAATCTGGAGATTAAACAATAGTCATAGATCAAGCACATCTGGGGTTGCAATAAATCCACCGCTCTATCTGCTCGCTCTGGTCCCATTTACCAGGATTTGAAAAGCTCACAGACAGAGGTATCACTCTGGGAAGAGATTATCTTGTGCAGTTGTTGAACTGTTGATCCATGAAAATACAGATCGGCCTGTACTGAGAGAGAAATTGTCCATGAATTTCATTACTTACCGTAAATACTTGCATTTTGGTTCCCAGAATTATTTTGGCTGTCAAAGAGCTCTCTGTGTCGGGGAAAGCAACAGATAATTTGCTTTCCCCAGACACATGATTGATTCAGTGGTGAGTCACACAGCTTTTCAGATAAAAACTTTCAACGAGCCCCAAATCTGATATGACAGATCTCCACAAGAAGACGTTATTACTTCCAGTATCTAGTGTGGCATAATTGTGAACTCTTGTCTTTTTCCTGTTCAAAATACTCTCATACACATAATTTACCATTGTTTTGCTCAAGCTAGTGATAGCACTGAAAATCCGTACTTTACTATCACTAAATATTTTTCATTTCTCTCCATGCATCCCTGGATTATATACAGTAAAGGTTTGGTAAATATTCTCTTTCATATATCAAGACAGCTGTTATTTATTCAGTGGCTGCTTGTTTTGGTTTATATGAATTGAACACGCTCTAAAGGAATTTTTGAGAATCCTTCGTCCCGTGCCAGTGGGCCAAACTAATGCGAGATATGAAAGCTTTCTGTCAATATTACTGTTTTGAAGTACAAAAGCTTTCAGTCCACATACTTTTGTCGCCTTGCCTGTGGTACTGAATAAATTGATGTTGAAGGCAAAGAGATGACAGATGATCACAATAAAATATTTAAATGATTGTGTCTTTCAAAAAACAAAAACAAAAAACAAACTGCAGACTAAATGAAACTGCTGTGTTGTTTTTTCATCCTTTTTTTTTTTTTTTTTTAAAGGCTACAGCTTAATGTGGAAATAGATTGCAGAAGTACTGTAAACGTTCCTTTTTCCACACAGATTAAATAGCTGATTTTGAACCAGACCCCGGTAAGATGGAAGCCATATGGTTCCACTTGTGTGTGGGAATGTGTTTTGATATTTCTTCCCAATTGTTAAGATCTAAATGAACTATCCAAATGTTGCCTTTTATTTCTGTAAGAAGCTGTAATTGTCAGATGCCTGGGTAAACTGCCAGCTTAGACCAATTCCTTCCAGAGCCATCTGGACCTTTCAAGAATTGGCCCATTAGTCCCCCTTCAATGACTCCACATTTTTGGCTTTCCTACACAAGAGAAAAGATAACAGCTCAGATGACGCCAAAGCTAATCACAGGAACATGAGCCCCTGCCATTTGTACATGGAACCGACTGATAAGTGGGACAAAATGCACTTTTTAGGTTGAGAAGAAGATTTTGCTCAAGGCCAGTGTGATTGCTCCTGATTGCCAGGGGAGATTGGTGGATCATTGGCTAATCAAGATGGTAGCAAATTGATAAAATCCTGGACAGTCATTTGAATGAAGTGCTGTTCTCTAAAACCCTCTATGAAGGAATAAATGTAGCAATCAGGACATAAACATGAGAAACATGGATCATGTCTGTATATATATACATATTTTAGGCTAAACATGACAGAAGGGAATAAAAGTATTATTTACAAACCAAAAATTAACGGCATATGGCCTACAGGAATACTCTTTCACTTCTGTTAGGTGCATGATATGATGACATGCAGTATATACAGTGCCTTGCGAAAGTATTGGCCCCCCAAGAACTTTTTGACATTTTGCTACATTTCAGACATCGAATGTAAAGATAACAAACTGATATTTTTCAACAATCAACAACATGTGAGACACAATCGTGAAGTGGAACCAAATTTATTCAACATTTTATATTGTGTTTAGAAATTTAAAAAAAATGAAAAGTAGGACGTGCAAAAGTATTGGCCCCCTGTTCTCTCAGCTCAGCTAACCGACTCCAGAAGTTCTCTGATGACTTCTGAATGATCCAATGTTGACCTAAATGACTAACAATGACAAACAGAGTGCACCTGTGTGTCATTTGGTCTCAGTTTAAATGCACCTGCTCTGTGATGGTCTCAGAGGTCTATGAAAGGAACACTGGAGAACAAACAGCGTCATGAAAACCGAAGAACACACCAGGCAAGTCCGGGATAAAGTGGTGGATAAAATGTTCAAAGCAGGAATGGGATACAAGAAGATTTCACAATATATAAACTTCTCGCGGAGCACTGTGTGAGCAATAATATCAAAATGGAGAGAGCATAAAACTACTGCAAACCTACCAAGACCTGACCGTCCCTCTAAACTTCCAGCCCAAACAAGGAGGAAACTACGGAGAGAAGCAACCAAGAGGCCCATGATCACGCTGGATGACCCGCAGACAGAGTGATGGGCAGTGACTTTGGGTGGCGCCCCAGTTGAGCAGCTTGTAAGGGGACGGCGCCTTGCTCAGGGCGCCTCAGCAGTGGCTGACACCTCCGACAGTCAGCTCACTCTCTGAGGATGTCAGATGTCAGGCGAAAGCGGGAACTGAACCGCCGATGTCTTGGCGATGTCTGGTCATAAGATGTCCGCTCTACCGCTGAGCCACTGCTGCCCCTTTCTTACATTGCTTTCTAATGCCAGTTCAAATGATAACAAACAGGACGCTAAAGCAGTAGATATCCCTGTGTTTTTACCTCTTCCATCTCCTTAATAGATTTCTAATGACACTTTCCTAAAATGCAGATTGTAATGTAGAGAACCAAATGTGGAGCAATAAAAGCTTTAAATCTAATATATTAACCATAATGTTAGTGATTATAATTTTCTGTACCTCAAACATTCTGTGGTCTCATCTCTGTTTATAATTGGAAATGAAACTGTTGAAAGCTGACATGTTTAGACGTAACAGGATGTTGGAAGGGGGAAATCTCAAAATAGTAACCAAATATCTTTTTGTGTCTATATCATAAATGATAAATATTCATGTGCATGTGGGGACCTGGATGTTTGAAGACGAAGCATTTATATTAAATAAATAAAACCAAATTACCATCAGAGGTATTTTGAAACAGCTTCTGTGCTTTACTTCTGGTACAGACCAGGATTTATCAGTTGCTTTCAGAACAGTTTTAGATCATATATTAACACCAGTTATGCATTATATATTTGGAAAAGGAGCAAAAGTCTGCAAATATTATAAACAAGAACAACTACACTCTAACAACTTATTCACACAGTGTAACTTTGTCTTTGTCATACACTCAGACTTGGAGCGGCACGGTGGGTAGCGCTTTTGCCTCAAAGAAAGAAGGTTTTGGGTTCAATTCCTTTCTGTGCAGTGTGTATGTTCTCCCTATAAAAATGAAAAATGGATTTCTAGACTCAGCAGTGACCTGGAATTGGACGTTTTAGCTTCTCTGGTGTGTTTTAAAACTGTTCTCCACACTTGCAGTGATTTTTACAGATTAATATGACAAAGAAGCCATACAATTTTTGATTGAAAACACATCTAGATGAGATTTCCATCTGATTAATTTAAATCCAGGCTTCCTCCATTTGGGAAGAAACACAATCGCATAATAGAGAGGGCAAATAGTTGTTTATTTCTTACTTTTCTTTAAGGCACCATGGACATGCCAACAAAGTTTCCATTGTGAAAGAACAATCATCCTTTGTGTGTTCTGATACTCAGTTCTGTGTTTCCACAGTCCTATGCTAAACACCCTCTCAATAATATTATATTCTTAAATTGTAATGACATGTGCTGGATAGGGTTTCTTCTCTCTAAAACATTTCTGTCAGGGCTTCTTAAAGCTTTTCTTGGCCGGGGAATCTGAGCCCAACTCCATAGGCAACACATTGACTGAAGACAATGACTCTCATTTATGTATTGGTTTGTAGAGGCTTGGTGAAAAAGACATAAAAAGCCTCAGAAAAGGGTACGTTGCTTTTTTTAATTTTTTTTATTTTACAATGTTTTTGGTCCCAACAACAAAGACGTGCTTCACCGGTCCATTAGTTTTCAAAACAACAAGTCTACAGCTACACTAGTGGCTCTGCAGGCAGTGCTTTAAGACCACAGCACTACTAACTAAATGTTATTGGCAGCATGCTAAGAACAGCCGTGCTGACAGACTGAAGTTTCAGAACAATTACATCTACATCTATCTTAATTTAGATTCACAACAGCACATCACACCTGACACTTTCCTCCACCTGTTCCAACCCTCCTGTACACGCTTCTTCACCTCTTTTCCACACTCTCCATTGCTCTGGACTGTTGACCCTAACTCCTCCACCTTCTTGATCTCTTCTCCCTGTAACCTCACTCTTCCACTTGGGTCCCTCTCATTCACACACATGTATTCTGTCTTACTGCAGCGAACCTTCATTTCTCTCCTTTCCAGGACAAACCTCCATCTCTCTACCTTCTCCTCCACCTGTTCCCTGCTCTCACTGCAGATCACAATGTCATCTGCAAACATCATAGTCCATGGAGATTCCTGTCTAACCTTGTCTGTCAGCCTGTCCATCACCATAGCGAACAAGAAGGGGCTCAGTGCTGATCCCTGATGTAGTCCCACCTCCACCTTGAACTCCTCTGTCACACCTACAGCACACCTCACCACTGTCTTACAGTCCTCATACATGTCCTGCACCGTTCTAACATACTTCTGTCACTCCAGACTTCCTCATGCAATACCACAGTTCCTCTGTGGGCACCCTGTCATAAGCTTTCTCCAGATCTACAAAAACACAATGCAGCTCCCTCTGCCCTTCTCTGTACTTCTCTATCAACATCGCAAATACTGCTTCTGTAGTACTCTTTTTTTTTTTTCAAGAAAACCATACTGCTGATTACAAATGCTCACTTCTGCCCCTAGTCAAGTTTCAACTACTCTTTCCCATAACTTCATTGTATGGCTCATCAGCTTTATTCTTCTGTAGTTACCATAACTCTGCACATCTCCCTTGTTCTTAAAAATGGGCACCAGCACACTTCTCCTCCATACCTTATGCATTTATCACTATCTAAGATCCTGTTGGAACAACCCAGTCAGAAACTCTACTGCCACCTCTCCTGGACACGTCCATACCTCCACAGGTATATCATTAGGACAGACTAATATTTGCTACTTCCTGGTCCACAAAAGACACCTCTTCTAGTCTTTGTTCTATCTCATTTTCCTCGTTCATGAACTCTTCAAAGTACTCTTTGCATCTTCCCATCACACTACTGGCACCTGTCAATAGACTTCCATCCCTATCCTTAATCACCCTAACCTGCTGCACGTCCTTCCCATCTCCGTCTCTCTGTCTTGCCAACCTGTATAGATCAGTCTCTCCCTCCTTACTGTCCAACCTACAAGTCATCATAAGCCAGGTCTTGACCGATCCGGAATGGAAGTCATAGATTTGATTTGCAGCGATGTTGTTTGGTCTAGACAGTGTCATGGCGGAAGAGACAGGAGGCAGAGCTGGAGGTAGCAGCGATGAAGATGCTGAGGTTCTCTTTGGGAGTGACCAGGATGGATAGGATCAGGAATGAGTACATCAGAGGGACAGAACATGTTCGAGGTTTTGGAGGTAAAGTCAGAGAGGCCAGACTGAGGTGGTTTGGACATGTCCACAGGAGAGATAGTGAATATATTGGTAGAAGGATGCTGAGTTTTGAACTGCCAGGCAGGAGGCCTTGAGGAAGACCAAAGAGGAGGTTTATGGATGCAGTGAAAGAGGACATGAAGGTAGTTGGTGTGAGAGAAGAGGAGGCAGAAGACAGGGTTAGATGGGGGTAACTGATTTGCTGTGGCCACCCCTGAACGGAAAAGCCAAAAGGAGAAGAAGAAGAAGAAGAAATGCTTATTAGCAGAAAACCACAAAGTACAGTGGGCTCTAAGGTCAGGAGTTTTGTATTTTATTGTAAGGGAAACGTGGGCATCATCCAAATTGTTACAGAACATCCTGAGTTATTGAGACATATCATACAAAAATGCAAGCTAAGGGTGGAGTGAGGGTAAAGTTAAAAAAAATTATCCAAACAAGTTTTATCATCTGGAACTAAAGTTTAGGGAAGCCTCAGTCTGCTGAGATATTTCTGAAATATTGTCTTTCCTCTCTACTTTTACTTTCTCCCTCTGTACTTCTTCCCGCTCTGCCTTCATTCCCTCTTCTCCTCTGCTCTTATTGGCTGATGGAGACATGTTTGTGGTTCTGTGGGATCCTCCTATGTAAACAGGCATGTTTTACCACCAGAAGACTGCCAAACCTCCACAATTTGCCACTTCCCAAGTCAGTTAGTGTTTTGTGGCTTGCAAGGTGCTACCAAAGGTACTTCAAGGGAAACCTCAGGCGAAGTGAGGCCAGAGATGGAGGAGATATGGTCAGCGACTTGTGCTGTTTTGTAGGTGTGCCTAAAGTCAAACCACCAGACAGAAACCAATGCAACCGTCATCTGTTTACACTTGCAGCTGTGTTTTCACTTGGCAGATGTGACTTCATAGTGAATTAGACAACCAGGTTGTCATATTACTCACAGTGCAATGAAACTACCAGTATGTGAGATAGTTACTAGAAGACTCTGCACATTCAGAACGTTTGCCTGGTTTGAACCACAAACCCACCATTTATTGGTAGCACATGGCCCTGGTAGGTTTTTATGCAAAGTACAAAAAAACTGTTTTATTTAGTCCAGACCTTAATGCACTGAAGTGGGTGGTTTAAAGAGTGGCTGCTTTGTGTAGGAACCGTTGAAGAGAAAACAGTCCCTCAGATGGCATTGGGTTATCACTGACAACACTGAGACCCAATGTTCCAAATAACTAAGGTGCACTGTGTGTTCCCTGCAGGACAGTGCCAGGGAAATGATGTTCCTAGCACTCTGTACCATCGGTCGGTGCTTTGTAGCTTCTTTTTTACCGCACAACAAGCCAATCACTCTCACTTCACTGATGCCTGTATTAGTGACCTTCTGTTGGCCCCACCTCATGCTTGATCTGCTTTTCAGTTGATTGTAGTCTAAAATATACGGAGTACAAGCAAACCTTGGTTTTGGAATGGTTTAGACATCTAACAAATTGGAATTCGACCAAAAAATTAGGAATTTTTTTGTCTTAGAAGTCGAACAAAATTTGGAAGTCAAAGGCAAAACAAATGCAGTGACATCCATCCTCATCCTCCTGTCCTTCTCCAACGTTCACGTATGCCAACTTGTTACGATTCCAGACTTGCTCATCCGGAATCTGCGTGGTGAATGATAAGCGGAATGAAATAAGTTTTTCTCCTCTTTATTGAACCTGAGCCCGCTTCGCTCACCTGAACACTCAATTGAGCACAGGCACATTACGCATGTCACACTCAGCAGAACAAGAGCATTATATTGACATGTTACCACTTGCGGGTACAACAGGAAGTCCCAAAATAAGAGCGTCACAGGATCGTAATTAACAACTGCTCAACACCACAAAGGAAAAAATTCTTATCTTTATCGTTCTTATGCTTTAATTGTAATGTGCTTTTTATTTTAGTTTACTGTACTCAATACTTTTTCACTTAATTTGCGTTCCATTGCCTATGGTACAAGTTACGGTACCGTAAACTGTCCAAAAGACGACGGTAACTCGCACCTTAGGCTAACCTGATTACGTCAATGTTTTCCTTTCTGTCTTTTTCTTTCTTTCTTTCTTAGTGGAGACTTCTGTACAAACCTCCCCTCAAGAAAAAAACAGCCGACCTCCAGTGGAGGACTTTACATGGTGCCATCGGTTCCAATGCTTTTATCTCTGTTGTTAACCCTGCGGTGTCCAGCCAGTGTCCCTTCTGTCCCCTTCGTGAAACAGTCTTTCATGCTTTCAGTGAGTGTGGGAGACTTGCAGTGGTCTTCACTCTTCTAACAAATGTTTTTAATTTGTTCAGTGAAAATTTTAGTATAAGGAAATTCATCTACGGTGCTGGGTACAATAAATCGAATCAGAGAAAGTGGCAGCTTTTAAATTTTATCTCTGGAGAGGCAAAACTTGCAATTTATGTGACCAGGAAGAGGAGAATTGAAATCAATACCGTTCAAGAAGCAGCTACTGTTTTTTGCTATAACATCAGATGTCGCTTAAAACTAGAATTTGGTTTCTATAAAATGACAAAATGCCTAAAGAACTTCAGGAACATCTGGTGTTACCTAAATGTCCTATGCACTTTAGTTGATGACCACCTCACTTTTGCAAACTTCCTATTATAATGCACTCAGTTTTATATTGCATTTCTTTTTGTTTATTGGTGTTTAGTGTTTTTGAGTGTTAAGTGTTTTTGAAGTTTCATCTAATGAAAAATGTAAAATGTTATAAATGTTCTGAATGTGATTGAAGTTTTTCTGCAAAAAATCTTCTTCTTCTGAAGCACTTTAGTGCTTTCATCTAATGTAAAATTGTAAAATGTTTGAATGTGATTAAAGTGTTTTTTGCAAAAATCAAAAAAATCTTTCTTTCTTTCTTTTTTTCTTTCTTTCTTTCTCGTGTTTGCTTCTTTCTTTTACATTTCTTTGATATGTTTCATTAGTATACAATTTGATACGTAAATGACATTATGAAATTCCATAGTACACTGATACAGTGGCAGGATATTACGGTATTTTGAAAAAAGGTCGTTTTAATGGGAAAAATGTGTTTGGAATTCGAACAAATTGGTATTTGAACAGCCTTCCGGAACGAATTGTGGTCGGAAACCGAGGTTTGCCTACAGTATTACTATAATTTTTACTGCATCTGTAGTTAACATTTCACCACAAATTATTCTCACGGTAGAATAAAAATACAGAAATAAGCAAGTTTGAGACTGCTTTAATTTAGTTTTATATACCTATAGTGAAAATATAACTTATTGATTTCAGATGTCTGTATATAAAAAATATTTTCATATGAAACTACTGCATACAAAACAGGTAGTATAAGTTTGATGTTACTTGACATAATGTGTACAAGGTATGCCTAAACAATGGCAATGATCTACAGTCGAAATATTGAGTATTGCTGGCAGAAATTTAGGGGGACACGATGTGGAATCAACTCTTTGATATAGAACTTGTGGTACAAATGGGTAAATAAATGCAGATTGTTCTGTTGGTTCTATTTTAGTTCTGTTCTGCAAAAGAAACCATCTTTGTAACATCTGGATGCATTTTTTTGGCAAACTTTTCTCCAGAGGGACTGAACATAATGACTGTTATATTTAAATCCAGTATTCAGGCCACCTGACAAATCCAAATCCTTTCAAAGCTATTATAATACTGCAATATTTATTATTTCAGTACTTTTAAATTTCCACATTCCACGTACAAGATTTGAATAAATCAAGAGTTTGAATAAAGCAATCTATAAATCACAACATTTTATCAGCTTTTCATTCTCAGATGCCAGAAATACATTAAAAACATAAAAAATGAGCAGTCTTGACATTTCCATGAGACACAACAACATACTGAACTGACAATGGCATAAAAGAAATAAAAGATATCTTCGTTTGATGTTAGAATAAGACATGAGGCTTCCTGTACATTTAATGATAGGGTTATTGTTTGCTGGTTCATCCAAAAAAACCCCAAAATAAGACAGCATGATGCAACCCGAACGGAAGACACACAACACTGTTTGTGATGGACGATGTAAAGAGTCCCCCGACTAGAACCAGATTCAAATGGTAAGCAGCTGCTGGAAGCCATTGTCAACTGTACCTGATTCACCTGAATAAGAAAAAAGCCAAAATGATCCACGCCAAACACCAATCTGCACACACTTTTCCTTCTTATAAACCATTATTAGCTATGAGGGTTGCTACAATCCCTCAATAAATTAACTAGCGAACTCGCTTTTGATTTTATTCAGTTGTTATAAAAAAATGTAGAATACACTAATCTCTCAAGCATTCCTGCATCAACACGCACCGCTTCACCTCATCGCGGATTTTTAGTAGGTCGTCACATGATACCATACGTGCATTCTATTGGCTGACAGCATCCAGAAGTGCGCTACGTTTTGGTCGTCTCGGAACATGGCGCCCTTCTGTGAGACATAAAAGTGCTTTAAACAGTCGAGAAGAGTATGGGACAAGGTAATACAGATAGAAGGTTTAATATCAGTATGAGGAGGCATTATAATCGTTTATATTACCATAAGATAAATAGTTTGTCGCTATATTGTGGAATTCGTTATTCGCGTGTGGTTCCTTGAACGCATTAACCGTGAGTAACAAGGGCGCATTGTATATATTTATTATCAAGCATTGAGAGTAACAGATCTGACATTCTCTTGTTCTTAGAGATTTAACTCTCCAATCCTCAGGTCTTTAAAAAAATTACATTGAGATGCACAATTTAGCTACGATACAATGGAGACCTACGTAAATAAAATACTGCCTCGCAGTCCTCAACTATTTATTCAAGTGCAGAGCTGTGGTGCAGATGGAGGGTTAGCATCATGAAGGGGGGAAGAGAGGGATAAAAAGAGGGGAGTACTACTAGACAGAGGAAGAGAGTGGGGAGAGGAGAAGAGACCACAGAGTGTATTTACAATGTTATACAAGTTGATATATGGGTGCACATTGAGTGTTTTTTGCAGTTCTTGTTGGGACACTTACTGTACTGACATACGTGTCAGGGGTATTTGCAGGTTATTAGATCAACGTCGATACAGAATCAAACACAGCATTTATTTGGCCAATACACACAGCTGAAGTTGTCATGCACATAGATATACACAGGCACACACTCGCCCACACATTTCTCCCATTACTCGTCTGTTGTCTTTCCACAGCTCATGTTCACCAGATGCACCAAAAAAAAAACAGATGAGACAAACAAAGAGAGAGAGAGAGAGAGAGAGAGAGAGAGAGAGAGAGAGAGAGAGAGAGAGAGAGAGAGAGAGAGGGAGGGAGGGAGGGATAGCTGGATTATGAAAGCCCCCAAAGAGTGAATAAGCAATGGAAGATGGGTCAACATACAAGGGAGGACAGAGAAGAGGAGTGTAGACAGAGATGCACAGATGTCTGATGATTCACACCAGAAAGGTGAAGAAAGGGTGGGGTCAAGGGGATGGCAAGGAGGGCTAGAGGAGGGAGTGAGAAGGAAGAGCGGTTGTGAAAGCCTCCTCTGGCTGAGCTGAAGAACACATGTTGGCCTCCCACGATAGCAGGATGGCTCTGCTCACTCCCATCTCTTCCCATGTTTTCTAACACACATACCATCTGTTCTGCATGGTTTCACATGTACAGTATTCTGTCTGTCTTACGCTGTTTGATATTCAGTGGAATTATCATGATGATGATGATGATGATGATGATGATGATGATGTGATTGTCTTTAAAAATAAGGGAATAAGCAGGATGGAATCCAATGATTCTCTGATAAAATGATTGTGGCCCTCATCTGGTTACATACAGCTCAGCTTAGATTTCTTTTATATAACAGTATACATAGGAGAAAATATTATTGGTTTTAACCATATCCCCCTCTACCATCTGTAGACATAGCTTTTTTCCTTGAGTCATGGCTTTCTCTTCATGCTGCATAATGTTTCATTTATGCGCGTGGACAATATAACATGTTACATTGCAGACATGGAGATTCATTAAAGTCCCACATCATGACTTTCCTGCTTGATACAAAGAGAAAATTTTACTAATTATCTGGTTCTCTTTCGTATTTCATGTCAATCTTAATAAAAATGGACATGTGTGTGGTATTGTTGGAAACAGTAACAACACGAAATACAGAAGCACAGACATTTACGTATGTACATCAAAATACTTTTTTTGTTTCAGGTGAACAAAACCCTTTGAGTTTCACTGACTTCAAAGGCTCCCTGGCCTATTTCTGCATCACCTATAATATTTCTGACAGACGGAACCTACGGCAGTTTTCTTTTTGATAAGACCTTATTCAGAGAGGCTGAGAAGCTGCAGCCACTTTGTTCTAGGTATGTTATACTGGCACCAACTTAAGGAAAGAGTGACAGATCTTTTGGAAACTGACATAAGTTCATGTAAATTGATTTGCTTCTTATGATTTGCTATATGATATTGTTTGGTTTGATGGATGAGCAAAAATGATTTTAAAGGAGTAAACAAATAATTCTGAACAAAGAAAGCTGTTCAACTCGTCTGCTGAAAGAAAGAAAAATATTGCTATCTCCCTCATTTTCAATAGTGTGGTGCCTTACTTTGTGCCGTATAGCTGCACCTGAAATGTGACCCACTTTGCCTCCCTTCCGCAGGAGCACAAGGTCAAACCAGAACACAGAAAAGGGCCGGGAGCCGCAAAGAGATATCTGGAGAATGCCAAACATGGCAGACAAATGAAGACACAGCTGTTCTCATCAGAGATCTCCCAGTCTCTCAGGAACGTGGAGTTATGAGGCCTCTCACACACGACTCTATTTGCTTAGTCTCTGACACAGAAAGACATCCAAAATAAGATATGGGAAGAGAGAGAAAGGGGGAAACAAAGAGAAAAATATAACCTCCTTTAATGAAGTAAATTTTCTGTTGTGTGACTAATTATTTAATCAGCTAAGTCAGTTAGAATGAACACCCAGACTTCCTGGAAGATATAAAATGAAGAAACCCCCCCCCCACAAACACTGCTTTTCTTTGGAAGTTTAACACACACGCACATGCACACACACGCGCACGCACACACACAGACACATACAGACACACACACACACACACACACACACACACACTCACACACCCACACACACATACATACAAATAAACTTCCACCAAAAGGTGTCAGTTGTTGCTTCTGGTTGGTGGCCACTGATTACAATCTCCCGACACACACAGTGAAAACAGCTGGCTAAGCTAAATCTGTATCACTCAAGTTCATTTGAAGACAGGTTTTTTCTGTGAAGTCGTCACCCAGTCAGTCAAACACTATTGTGAGTTGAGGAAGATTTGCTGCAACTCCAGCTCAACCCCTCCTCTCCACAGCTGCTTTCACATTATGTGTCGTTGACAGCCCAGCCACAGAACTGATATAGGGTCCCATAAATACCAAGAATACCACTTTTTAGATTAAGTGAATGAGGAGTGTTGCATTAGCCCTGAGAAATAATGCAGACAATACTGATTCAAGCTTCAATTGGCTTGAGAGTTGACAATATCTGTGCACAACTACGATTAGATGTCTGTTTTTAATCAAACGGTGATCTGATTCACAAAAACATCTGAATTCAGTGTTTGTCTGGATTTGACTACTGAGCCAAGCGAAGTAATGTTTTGGTTATCTCTAAGTGATCCCAAAAACCTGAGATTCAGGTTGAACAAATTGGGGCGGCCGTGGCTCAGTGGTTGTGTGTGTGTGTGTGTGTGTGTTTGTGTGTGTGCGCGTGCGCGTGCGTGTGCGCGCGTGTGTATACAATATATATATATATATATATATATATATATATATATATATAAAATAAGTATATAAAATAAGTATATAAAATAAGTATATAAAACAGATAAATAAATAAAATAAAATAAATAAAAGTCACATCGCGTAATCTGATAAACTGGCGCCCCCTGCTGGTACCATGCTGGTACCACCCCTGACAGCTGGACGTGGTGAGAAATAAAGATAGCTTCTTTCTGATATGATGACAAAATATTGCGTGTAATTCGCAGCAAAATTAACTATCAACTCCCCTGATGATGACAATGATGACAATGATGACGATGATGATGATGAAAAAATAATGTGTATTTTTTGACATCAATCTCTGAATTTACAAATTTGGAAGCTTTTTACTCAGTAATGAGGATTAATTGTCTTTAATTGTCTGGTAGCTTTAGTCTGTCAGACACGCCACGTTTAAGAATGCATTTATACGTAGTAAAATACAAGTCTAATAATAGACACGTGTTTGAACAGCTAGATAATGGGCCTTCTTCCCTCTTCACCACAATCATTATTGATGGAATTTTTTAAAAAAATCTCTCATCACAAACTAATTGGAACTTGAAACTGGGATCGAAAATCATCTTCACCTCCATGCATTTATATCCAAAATATTAATCAAAGATTATTATTTGTCACATTTTTCTTTAGATACTGAAATCACCATTTCACAACAAGCGACACAGGTGGTTAAATTGAAGCTAAGGTGAACATCCCAGGCAGTAAAGAACAATTTGTCAATCAACCAGGAGGATATGGTTTGTTTCTCCAGCTCAGTAAGTCACGGAGCAAAAATTGTATGATCACAAGTGGAAGCTACCTGCTGACACCCACTGACTCCATTGAACACTTTCTGAGGCACAACTGAATCTACAAAAGTCCCACATCCGGTGAAAATTAGAGCTCAGATTTTCAAAAACACGCACAACTCATGAAAAAGAGCGCAAACAGACACAGCCAAAGAAAAACTGGGGTCTCAAAATTGCTACATATTTAACCGCGAAATTACAAAGTAACATTAGTTTATGCAGCTATAAAGGCATAATTATGCACCGTGGCTTTATGAATGGTGCGGTTTTTAAAATTAGATCTCTTAGAAAAGCTAAATACCTATTTGTTAATTTGTTCCCTTTCTCCACAGCTTTGATTTGGCCACTGTGGTGAGATAAACGTCCATTAATCACGGGGTTAGTAACTGAGACACTTTCTGTCGAGGGGCCGGAGCGCACACGGGTTTGAACTGGAGGCGCGCTGACGCTCCACCAGAGCTGATCACCAGGGAGGGCTTGAAAAAACCATGATGGATTTCACAGATACGGTCTTTGAGCCCAAGGCTTTTATGTAATTTGGTTAAATATACAAAATCCATTTTATCTTTTTTTATGTGTCCATTTTAGACCCAGTGCTGCAGTCCTCCTGGAAAATATGATATAGACGACGAAAATCCCGTTCAGCTGGACCTAAATTGGTCTCTCTGAATGGGGGACTGGTGTGTGTGTGTGTGGGGGGGGGGGGTCAATTCAAATAACGTGATTAAGATAAATTTAACTGTTTCGGTGTTCTTATTTTTTTATTTTTTTAATGGAAAATACGTTACAATAGTGTTTTTATGTCTTCTAATGACTTATGATGTCAATTTTGCACCTGAGTCCAACATATTGTCACTAGAGTGGATTTTTTTTATATTTCAGAGATTCTGAACCTTAAAAAATTTTCAATACTACAGAAAGGACAAAGTCTGGGGGATTGAAAGGGGTTGTATTATGAAAAACAAATTTTTTCAGGTATCTATATATACGTATGGTCGTCCCTAACCCAACCAAATCCTTGATTCTGGAAAAGAAATGCTTCCTTCATCAATAGATACAGTATTTGGAATCTTTTGGATTTATGGCTGGACAGAATCAAAAACGATCAGATTCATAAATCCCTGAACCTTACATCATCTCCGGGGTGATTGATAGAGTATGTCGATCTATCCTGATTCATATTAGATTGTCCATCCAGATATGGGCGTGGTCATCCCTGAGGGGGCGTTCCTTTAAACTATGGTAGTGGTGTGGGGTAATGTCCTAGCTCAGAGCTACACACTGAAAGTTCCTCACAAGCTGTTGAAGTCAGCTAGCATATGGGTGCGTATCTACTCAAGGCGTATCCTCATCGTCATAGCAAACAGCTGCGTGCGTCCACATCGCTCATAAACAAACACCCTCAGCCTTTATTTACAGCCTAACAGATATTCACTGTCACCAGTCGAGGGTTACGCTCAACTGACATCAAGCCTGCATGTGAAATAATTCAGGCAGAAATCAAGAGGTGATTTTATCACTCATTCCCAGTCTTGTAGGAGACAAAGGCTGGATACAGTCACGCACATATACACACGCATGCACACACACACACACACACACACACACACACACACACACACACAGGTAGACAGAGAGAGCGAGAGACAGAAAGAGAGAGAGAGACAGCATTTTTCTCTTACTTACAGTTTCTTAGGAATAAAATGCTAAATTGATGTAGGGTAGTGGACACAGATAAAGTAGGGACAGCACCCAACAGCCAACAGCTCAATATATAGTACTCATCCGCTTTGTATTGCTGTGCACACATTCGTGCATCAACACTCGCGACTCAACCTCATCGTGGATTTTTGGTCAGCAGTCACGTGATACCGTAAGCGCATTCTATTGGCTGACGGCATCTGGAAGCGCGCTACATTCCGTGAGTCTCAGACCTCCGTAAGACACCAAAGAGCTTTAAACAGTCTGTCAGAGTGTGTGAAAAGGTAATACAGATAAAAGCTGGTTTAATATCAGTATGGGGAGGGTTCATAAACGTTTAAATTACCGTAAATAATTAGATAAATAGATCGCGATCTCGAACACGGATTCCTTAATTGTGTGTGGTTCCTGGAATGCATTAACCGCAAAGAACGAGAGCGCACTGTACAACTTACAGGTAACTGTTAGCTGCTTTGCGGCGGTAGCTTCGCTGCTCGGTGTTGTTAGCTAGCGATTGCACATTGTGCGTGACGATTGTCGGGAAACAGCTTTAATCACATCCTGTCAAACATCAGTTGTCGTCGCCACTGATTTTTGTACCGTTTGCAGACACGTTTGTGTGTTTTAAATTCTACGCAATATTTACCGACATTGCGTAGAATTTAATTGGTCTCAGTAGGATCAGCCCATGTAGTGTTTACAGAATGACCAACGGGGTCACGTTCAGCTGACAGCAGCTTCACGCTCAGCGCAGAGAAATCAACAGTTAACAAGAAAGACAAATACAAGAAAAATAAGAGCGGAATATGTAGTAACGAAGTTACTGAAATAAAAGTTTCAGATTCACGACTGCTCCGACACTGGATCAAAACAAAACGCCGTGAACGTGTGGGAGGAGGGAGTTGTTGATTGAGGAAACTCAGAGGGGGGACGGGGTTGGAGACAGGGACCTTAAAGCCACGGACCATTAAAACCAAGCTTTTCGGGATGGAAGTGATTTTCTTAATATTCATTGAAAGATATTGAAGAACACGGATCACTTTAGGGTAAGATATTTCAAATACATTGTAGTTGGACATCTGGAATGACATGAACTAAAAAAAAAAAGCATAATATGAGACCTTTAACAAACTAAACTGCCTACAGGTCTACAGTGGACAACTATTGAAACTATTGTTTTTTTTCTCTACAAGCATTACTTTTGATGTCATAGTGACACTATAGTGGACACTGTTATGTCATCTAATACACCCAAACCCAGTGGCAAGTCATGGAGGGGGAGGGGGGGGGGGTTCATAGGTTACAATTAGCAACTCTTGAAAATTCATCATCTCAAGGGACTTTCTGGGGCTGGTGATCAATTTGTGTGTGTTTTTCAGAATCTATCGCAAAGGTTTTGTAAATTTCTACATTTTAAACAAAAAACCTTGGATTTTATGGCTGAAGACGTGTTAAGACACTGAAAAAAAGATTTGGGCTAAGGGTATTGTATTTCATGCAGGACGGGGCTAAAGTGAGATTCTTTGCTCATTCAGTTAAGTCTTCATAAAATCAGATTTGCATGTATTTAAAATCATATGTCTTTGATATCAGCCACGAGAAGCAGGTAATTATCAACCATTGAAAACATGAAAATACTAAACATCTAAACTGATGATAAAAGAGGCCAGGTTTGTTCCGATGAAATGGGAAACCTAACTTCACTTAATCACACCACATATACCAAACCTCATCCTCAGTCTTTCCTTCTGTTCAATGAACAGCATAAAGAAAGTAACTTTCAGGTAGGTGCCCAGAAAACACAGACCAAACTACACAGGCCTTCACACGACAATTCACCTGTAAAGTAGCCAAGTCAAGGACATTTAGAATTTGAAAATTAACACGTCTGACACAAAATGTAGACCTTGGAGAAGTTAAACTTAGTGCCTCAATCGTACAGGTGTGGTAGGAATCAAAGCTGTCCAGTATGAGGGTGCAGGTGTTTTTGCATCAAGGGCACCAGTGGGGGTTGATGTAATAAATAGACATGAAAGAGTGGAGAACATGGTGCAAATGTGTTGCTTCTGAATAAAGTCTTCCATTGTCAACTTGATCTGACCGGGACACATTATAGCAATGTTGTGCATACAAAACACACAAGTTTCTAAATATTGCATGAAGCCACAATGGTGTTAGCACAAAACTAAAGCGATGGAATGTTCTGCAGTTTATAGTAAAACCTGAATGATGGATCGATAAAACTAAACAAACATTTCCCTATTGATAAAAATACACAACACTTATAGGACTAGGGTACGAAAATCAATGTAAAAATCATCAAAACAAAAATACAATTGAGGACACATTAAATCCCTTAGAATTCTTTTATAGTACAAGTTTCATATTTACAAAAGATATAAGGTTAATTCAGACACAATAATGACGTAAAAATCGTAATGACGTAAAGTCTCAGGAATGTTTCTGACCTTTGGCAGACAGGCTGAAAGGAAAAGCTGCAGTTCCCCCTGGTGGTAATGTGGGGGCCTGCAGCACGTGACGTGTGGAAAGAACCCTGTTGCCCTTTCAAACACATTTCTGGAAGACAAAAGTTGTCTTTTTTTCTGGGGTATATAAATGGTGATATAGTATATCTGCACATAAAGAAAATGCATTTTCATGAGATGCTTTTAGGAGTGCTTTGTTTTTCACTTACTCCCAACAGACTTCCATTTAATCAATCATTCACATAATGAAACTTTACAAAGCAGCACGTCTTCCAGGATGATTACAAGTATTTGCTTGTTTGAAAGTGATTTGTGATGGAGGAAGGGGTGAACATACTGTAGGGTTGTGACCAGCTGTGCAAACACAATCTAGATGATTTATGAACACGGCTGTGAACTGTTAATGGTCCAAAATGATACAGGTCCCTCTGCAGCTCTGGAGCCACAGGCTGCTGATTAGCTGCTGCAACACGGACTCATATATGTACAGTACAAAGAGGTGGTAGGTGGTCTGACAGAGGCACATCAGTGCACTATAGGATAAGATGACTGTGTGTGTGTGTGTGTGTGTGTGTGTGTGTGTGTGTGTGTGTGTGTGTGTGTGTGTGTGTGTGTGTGTGTGTGTGTGTGTGTGTGTGTGTGTGTGTGTGTGTGTGTGTGTGTAAAGAAGGAACAAAGAAAAGAGGCAGTTGTAATCCACAGATGGAGCTAAAGTGAACATCGTAGTAGTTTATAAGACATTACCCTCAAAAAAACAATAACTCAAGATTCATTGAATTACATACAATAAAAAAAACCATATAACATATAACATAAAATAAATCAATGAGAATGCAAATCTGTACCATTAGATAGCGCAATGGTTTCATAGTTGAATCAATACTGTAAAGAAGCTCATGACAACATAGCTCAGATGAGCTGTTTCTTAGAAGGGACGTTTAATACACTATGCGTTGCTTTGTAATTGAAGTGTGGAAGATACATATATACACAAGCTGCATGGAATCATCCTCCACTTATCAAACACAGAAATAATGAGGCAAAGCCACAAAAAGAAAAATAATTTAAGACATAAACACCAAGGCTTACTCAGCACAGCAGCAGATGGTCCGCTGAGACACACCCACCATTCACAGGAATATCGTAAATAATCTACAGTACGGTGATAATAAATGACACACTAGGAGAATGGGATCATGGGTAATTTAAGGACACTAGAGGTATTAGATAACAGTAAATCAGGCATTTCCTGTCACCTGTTGATCACACGCTTATCCAGTGTTGCAGTGTTTTTACCTGTGTGGGTTCTACTTTGGCTTTTTAAAGTTGCGCTGAGCATAAATCTTTTTCTACATCCAGGGCATTCATAGAGCTTTTCTTCCGTGTGCACCTGAAGGTGATACTTCAGCGATGAGGAATCTGTGAAGTCCTTCTGGCAGTAGCTGCAGGTGTAGGGTTTCTCACCCGTGTGAATCATCTTGTGTCTCTTCATGGTGGCGCCACAATTGATTGACTTTCTTCCTGCAATTATTGCAGACATACGGCTTCTCACCGGTGTGAGTTGTCATGTTTTTGGTTACCTCAGTCAACTGGTCAAACTTTTCCCACAATTCAATACTTTCACCCAGTGTGAGTTACAACACAGACTGGTGAGTGAATATCCTGCCGCAGTAGTTACATTCAAATGGCTTCTCACCCGTGTGGATTCTCTTATGAACTTCCAAGTTCTTCAAAAACAAGAAGCATTTAGAGCAGTCATCACACTTTAAAAGATTTTTTGGGTTTGGCTCAGTACATCTAGCTGATATATTAGCATCATTCTTTTTTTTTTTGTTCTTCACTTTTAGCTCAGAATTTGTCCTTGCTGTTTTCTTTACATTGCGTTTCTTCTTTTGCTGCGCTACAATTTTTGTCATTACTACTGATTCACCGTTATTTTGTCTCCTGTCATCTTGTTTACTTGCTACACGGAGGGTATGAAAGAGGACTTGATAGTTAGTTGATGATACACCACAGTTTATCCTGTCAGATTTAGACCATACCTATTTTATACAGATGCTGTCAAGAGGATCTTCCTCCACTGCACTTCGCCCTTGCATTTGTTCACAATCTAAAAGTAGAGGTTGATCACTAAATACCTCTTGATCAGTCAACATAAGGCATCAGTCTCTTGCTTCGGTACAACCCCTCCTGACTGGTGCGCAGTGTCTCCTCTTCCTCTTTAACTTGTGGAGGTTCCTGAACAGAGATCCTCTCATGGTCACAGGACTGCTGATCTGAGAGAACCTCCTCTTTCTTGCAGACATATTATTGTGGGAGTTCTAGACATTCAGTGGAAGGAAGGAAACAAATCTTAAAATTACAAACGGAAGCTTAAAATTACAAAAGTGAATTCATTTACATGAACAGATGAGCAGCATGGCTTCAGCTGGTTAATTTGAGTTGTTTTATATCCAAAAAAAATTATGATACTGTGTCTTAATGGCAGAAATAAATAATTTGTCAATAAATCTACAGCATTTCTGATGCGTTGACATTGCAATTCACACTGATAATGATAATTATGTTAAAAAAAATTTTTTTGCAAAATCATCCACCCCAAATTATGTTTTTGTCTGGCATGAGTGAAAACCTTTTACCGCATGGAATGCATTTATATAGGGCACTTTCACAAATGTTGATTCTTGCGTCATCACAGATATCTCCCTGAAACTTTTCCTACATATGTCACAAAAATGTTGCTTCTCACTTGAGGTTCTCTGTGACACAGAAATGTGAAAGTAAAGTGCCAGTTGTCTGTAGTCACGTTAAAAGAGCAGAGCAGAGTCGAAAAGAGGCTTTATACAGTGGCTGTGCATAAATAATTGGACTAGGGTGAGAAATTGTGGACAGAATTACAACTGAAATAGAAACGATGTGTTTTGTTTTTTGTCAAATTGATGATTCAGGTTCTGTTTGCCTAGTGAAAACAGCAAGTGTCTTTTTTTTTATTGTTTCATTTCATATTCAAACAGAAGTAAATACCAACATGTTTGTTTTGGAAGCAGAGATATGTCATGCTCAAAAGATTCAAAAGCACCACCAGCTTTTGTCTGTGTTACCTTCCTATGTTGAACTTTAATTAGTAGCAAAAACAACAACAAACAGAACACATTACTAAGAATGAGAGTGTCATCAACCTGATTTGTTACCATCGGTGTTGTTTATAACAGTAATTCTCAGCCTTATGGACTGATGCAACCTCTGGATGTTCTTTAGTGGGAAGTCAATCCCACTAAAGGGGATTGCAGATGAAAACTAGCCTTCTGGCTAATTCTGTTTTTTTTTATCCATGTGTAATCATGTGTTTTATGAAATTGCATTGTCCCCTTTTAAATAAACTAAACATAAAAATAAAAGGTTCCTGGAGTTACTCTGTTACTCTGAGTTAGTCTGAGGATGTTCACACTCACCCACGGGTGTTCAAAAGGGGATTAAACTGGGGTTTATTTCTAGCCAGTCCATAACTATGACATCACTGTCCTCCAGGGCAGAGATGGGGACTTTGAGGTTTGAGGTCTGGGAGCCTAAAATGATTATGGTGCCAATGGTCCCTGGTGTTCGTCCTTTCTTTTTCAATATTTTGCATTCGGTTGTAAATCCCTGTAGTGTGAGTTCTGAGAATGTTTGAGATTTCTTCAAAAGCGAGACTAATAATTGACGTGTTTTTGCCAACCAGGGGTTAAAAATCAGTTTGTGGACCTGTTAGTCTTGAAGCGGAGTAATGATGACGAGCTGGAAGTACGATTTGAGGGAAAAAAAAAAATTATGCAGCTAAAAGACGTTTAATTGGGTATTTTTTAAAATACTTTAATGATCCTCGAGGGGAATTAATGTCTTCATTCATATATCTTACAGAGATATACAGGCCGAAAGAGCACTCATTAAAAAAAAAAAATGATGCAGACACTTTTTGTGAATACCTGTCCCACTTTATCGAAATAAATAGTTAGAGCCTCAAACTGAAGTACGGAGGGTAAAATGAAACTAAAACCAGAAAGAAATAACCTTATTAAAAAAAGTGAACTATAAAACTATAAAACAGTCCAGTTTATTCTCTGATTATTACCCCAATAATGAAGGAAAAACACTTTTTTTCTAAACTTCCTAGTACAATCAGTTACACTGACATTGAAAAAGAGAGTAGTAACCACCATGAAACTTAGCAAGACTCAAAACTGTGGAATTAAAAATTGCTATTTTAGAATTCCTTTTTTCACTTTCGTGCACCACTCTTTCATCATAAGTATTGCGTGCAGACATGTATTTAAGGAGTATTGGAGGAGCTTTGGGCTTCGCTGGCGTGAACACTCTTGTGTTTGTTGAGATTTAATCGGTTGGAGAACTGCTCTCCACATTTACTGCATGTGTACGGTTTCTCCCCGGTGTGTATCCTCATGTGTCCTTTCAAGTCTGTTCTCAGACTGAACATCTTCTCACACACACTGCACCTAAATGGCTTTTCGCCTGTGTGCGTTCTGATGTGCCTTTTCAAAGTTGTCCCGGTGGCAAATTTTCTCTTGCAAAAAGAACACTTGAAGGGCTTCTCCCCAGAGTGAACTCGCTGATGATTTTTAAATGCTGAAGAATCTGCAAACTCCTTCTTGCAGTCGCTGCAGGTATAAGGCTTCTCACCCGTGTGGATTCTCATGTGCTTCTTCATATTCACCAATGAGCTGAAGCTTTTTTCACAGGTATCACATTTAAATGGCTTTTCCCCTGTGTGGACCCTGAGGTGCAGGTCAAGATTATACTGCCGATTGAATCCTTTGCCACAGTGTTTGCATTTGAAAGGCTTTACATCAGAGTGAATTACTAAATGTTTGTTCAAATCCCAACTCTCCCGGAACATTTTCCCACAAGTGTTGCATTTGTAAGTCTTTTCAACTGTGTGCGATTTCATATGAAATCTGTAGTTCTTGAAATTAGACATCACTTTGTCGCACGTGTCACATTTGAAAGGGTCACTACCCTTTGAAATGTTCCCACCTTCCTGAATTGGCGTTGGCTTCTTACTGCTGATTGATGTTGTGCTTCTGTTATGTTTATCACTTTGCATTTGCTCTGTAGTTTTGTCCAAAGTGGTATCCTCATCCCTACGTGTTTTATTTGGCATTGAGTCAGTGATTTCTTTTGATGTGCTCCATTCGTATTGTCGCTTATGAAATTTGGTCTTCCTGCTTGTGGTTGATGCAGTGCTTCCATCACTATGTTTGTCATTAGTCCTGGGTGTTGGTGTTATTGTCCGGTCATTGGGTTTCTTATGTGGTTTTGGCTCAGTTCTCTTAGCTGCTGTTGTCTTCTCATGGATATCTTTCAGCGTTGATTCAGCATATTCAGAGGTTGAGGTTGTTCTCCTGTCTTGACTTTTTCTATTTAGTGTCAACTCGCTATTTCCTTCTGGTGTTGGGTTCTCATCATCATACTTCTTGAGTGATGTTAGTTTGGTGCCTCTGTTTGAGATACATTTTGTCTTAGGTGGTGACTCAGTATTTGTAGCTGATGTTGGGTTCACACTCTTATCAAATGTTGGCTCAAACCGTCCAGGAAGTGTTTTCTTATCCCAGTAGTCTTTATGTGCCGGTTTAGTACTTGATGTTGCTTTCCCAACATTAGGAGGCCTACTTTCTGTCAGAACAGAACTTTCAGGTAATCTTTTCTTTTCATAGATTTGTTTTACTTGAGTTGGTCTCTCATTCAGGCTATTCTTGCTTGATGCCAGCTCAGATTTTCCCTTTATTGTTGGTTCCTTATCAATACTTTTCTCATTTGGTGTTAGTTTGGTGCCTTCTTTGGATGATGCCTTTCCTGGTGTTGGGTCAGCACTTCTACTTGATGCTTTTTCAACAGTATGTTCTTCATTAACTGTTTGCTCAGTAGTTCCAGTTGAAGTTTTATTCCAGTTCATAATTGGTGTTGACTCAGTTCTTGTAGCTAACCTGTGATCATAATTGCTTCTCTCATGTGGTGTTGACTCATTGCAACTTGTTCCTGTTGCTTTTCCATGACTGCTGGTATAATATCTGATCTCAGCTGCACAAGAGGTGTGATAAAGGAGTTGGTGATCATTCTGTGGGACTGGTTCAGGTCTCTTTCCAGATAATATATCTTTGGAGTCATATGTGTTTGAATCACTGTATTGACAATGTTCCTTCGCTATTAGGTGAGGGTCCAAAGCCTCGAAATGACCAGGGCAGATACTTTCCTCTGGAGATGGAGGCAACTGAATGTCAGATAATACATCTTTGTTTGTGATGCTGGATTGAGGGTCTACATTCCCTAGTAGGTCGAAGTCCAAAGCCTTGAACTGATCACTCTGGCCACTTTCCTCTGAGGATGTAGGTAACTTGGTAACAGATAATACGTCTTCATTTGAGTTGCTGTATTGATTTTTGTTTGTTTCATTCATTAGGGCAGAGTCCAGTTCCTGCGACGAATCACTGTTGGCCATTACCTGAGAGGACGTAGGCAATTGAGTGACATTAGACTTCTGTTTCTGCGCATCCTGCTGTTGTTCTTGACTGATGCAGATGTCCTCATTTTCCTCTTTAATATGTGCAAGATTTGGCAGGACCAAACAGGAGTCTCTGTCCTGGCTCCCCTGCAGCTGCTGTGCAAGCTCTAAAGAGATAGACAAAGAAATGGTACAATGATGCTGTACATATTCACACATACTGCATATTTAACAGCTGTGATTAAGAGAATCTGTATCTGACAGTACAAATTGGAAACACAACCATTTTTTTGAATGAGGACTGCGATTTTTTTTCAGGGTTAAATTTTTAAATCAATGAAAATTTCAGATCTTGCTGTTCCTGAATTTAATTAGACTTACGCATATACACATACATGCTGCCTCAATTCTGTTGTCTATGACTGTACTCCTGAGAAGTCTGCTTTGAAACATCCAAAAGCCCTTGTCTAACTAGACCTTAATGTTTTTGTCACACTACATGTTTGCTATTAGTTGCTTCATTGTTTCTGAAGGAAGAAAATCAGTCCGTTCATCCTTTTTTCTTTTTTTTGTTGACAAGACAATTGCAACGATCTACAACCGCCTATCCACCTTACAGGTCACAGGTCTGTTAGAACCCATCCCAGCTGTCTATGCGGGTAAGGGTGGAGTACACCCCAGATAAGGCACTAGCTCATCGCAGGGCCACATGAAAGACATACAACCATGCACACTCATAGTCACACCAGCGACAATTTGGAGTTACTAATTCACCAACGCTGCATGTTTTTAGAGGTGGGAATAAACCACAGAACCCACACAGAACCCACACAGACACAGGGAGAACACAGAAAGGAATCGAACCCAGAACCTTACTGCTGTGAGACAACAGCGCTATATACTGCTCCACCTAGATGCCCTTGTCTAATCAACTGAGAGATTATCCATCAATAACATAAGAAAATAAAATAGGCCTTAATAACAACATTACAGCCTTTGAAAAGTATTTGTGGAGTTCTTCATTCCAGATTACAACAAACTGTCCAGCTCTGGATTTTCAACTGTTAGAAATATCAAGACTATAAAAGTTGTTACAGTAATAGGTAACATCATATTGGCTGCTGACGAGAAAAAAAAAGCCTCGGAATTCATATAGTTTCCTCTCAATCACAAAAATGTATAATTTCTTGTCCGGTAGATATACTGTAGTGTCTTGTATTTTCAGACTTTGTTGGATTTTTGGTAAATGGAGGACAAAATACTCAAATCTAAAAGTTTATAGTGACATTCAAAAATCTGTTTTATTCAGTCCTTGGTTTTAAGAACCTTAATGTGTGTCAACCACTAAGAAACATCTAGAACATGTATTTACCCAGACACAATTACAGTTGATCACATTATTCTCTCCAAACCACAAGACCTACTGAAACCTGTTAAACCTGTATGATCTACAAGGTGAGGCTCGACAATAAAAAAAACAAACTAACAAAAAACAAACAAACGTGAATGCAACGATTTACATTGTTTGGACACAGAACTGACTGCATTTTAAAAGAACTTGGTAATTTTTCCAACCTGTCTGATATGACTTGTTCTCAGAGGAAAAAATGGAATTCAACACTCTTCGTTGACGAATGATTTCTGCTTCATAATCGTCCAATTTCCTTTCAAAGACTCCCAGTATTTCCTGCGCTGCCACAGTCAGTCGATCACAGACGAACTGTCTCACACTTTGAACTGCCATTGCTGAGGTGAGACAAGTCTTCCTTGCAGAATCAAATCACACTCCGTGAGGGAACGGAGCCTGAGATTCTAGTTTTTGTGTGCAGTATGAAGATGGACCTTGTCCGGCTGGACAGTCCACCTCGGAGTCCCTCCTCGTGTTCGTTGTCTCTGGACTTGGACAATGGCAGGATCGTTGGTTAAATGAACAGGACACTTGATGATTCCTCAAATCTTCGAAATTTATTGAAGCAGAATATTCAGGGTATTTAGGCTTACAGAAGAATGCTCCTCGCAAAGTACAACAATGCAAAGCAACACACACGCTTTTATATTTTTATGGGCGTGCACAACTATCTGACTCACACAGCTGCTGTCTGCTGGAAAGTTTCAGTGTATCCTGACTCGCACATGATGTTCTTTTCAGTGAAACCACATACTTGAGCAGACCCAGATGCACAATCATAAGTACAAACAATTCCTGTTATCCTTGAACGCACTCGCTCTGCCACACCCGCGCAGAAAATTCACCCCATGTCCTCAATGAATGTAATTCCAACAAGTATACTTCCAGATATCATTCTTTTTTTGGTTTCATGTGCAATTTAAATAAAGAACTTTTGGGTTAATTACTGCCACCTATTGCTCTGGTGGATGGCAGATTAATTAAATTAGACTCAAAATATCACTAAAACAAATAAATACAAAAGAAAACACAAAACACACACGAACACGTGGCTTGGTGTCACTTGACTGAGTCTAGTCTTGACTGTGATGTTTTTAAGCAAAAATCACGGCGCCTTTATCTAACTATTATCAAATGACAACTGCCTTGTTAAACTAACAAGATCAGACGCTCCTTAATAATCTTTATGAACATTAAAAATAAAGCCATCGTCTCTTTACTATCCAGTAATCTAAACATCTACTTTTCATTCCTCGCTGATTCTTCACATCTGACATACGAAAATGTCTCTGCTTTATTCTGCATTTTCTTTTAGTAATGCAGTGATTGGTGACACAATTGTTGTCGTGGAATAGTAGTATTATTTAATCCCAAAATTTTACAAGAACAAGAAGAGTTCTGTCCACATAGTGGAAAAAGTGGGCTTTAATGGTTTATTCAGGCGCTCATTCTTGTTTTCTCTCTTATGGTCACTACTGGTCTCCAATCTCTCCATAGAATAATGTAAAGACATATACATTCTCAAATTATTTTTTTTTAATTTCTGTGAAAGTTTCATTTTCTGCAAATTTTCTGTGTGTTTTTAACAGCCGCTTTGCGGTCTGCGCAACTAGATTTCTGGTTTGCAAGCGAAAGCCAGGTCTGCGTTGACAAGAGATCATGTTAATGCATATCTAATAAATTCTGAATATTTCTTGAGCAGCAGTACTCGCCAAAAACGCTCGAAAATACTCAGCTGAAGACACTGCTGTTCACTTAAAGATTAATTGTTAATCAATGCTACATCTATAATGTTTTCATAACGGGGCAGTTCTGCAGGTAATAACGCGTGTAATACGTACTTCCGCTGGTGTCCCACTATTATGTTCCGCCAACATGGAGGTTAGATTTCTTATTGCTTTCCTTTGTTAGCGATACATTTTTAGGGGACACATGACCAGACACATTATTCTTGCTTGAACACAAGAAATTTAACTAACGGAACGGCACTTCATTGATGGATTGATTAATTGAGTGATTGATGGATTGATCGATCAGGCCGCCGCTGCTCTTGTTCCCAGGGGGACATATATGTGTACGGCAAGCTTCCTGTAGCAGTTTACCCGCAGTGCTCTTAAGGTTTCAGTCGAGTAGATACTTGTGGGGCTAAATAGAAATGGATATATTTGTTTCTGTCACGGGTTTTATGTCATCTCGGTTGTAACATATCTTTCAGTTGCTACCCTCTGCCTAAATGGGTGCTTATTACTGTTCCATATGCAGGCAGACGTCATTCACTGGGAAGGGACATATCTTTGGAAAAACTCACCAAAGCAGACTCAGAGTGGTCCTTTCTAAATTTTTGGAAAAGGTGAGTGGATAATTCATCTGATTTTTCACGATGGTTTCACATTGCTTTTATTCTATTAAGCTTAAATTAATTTAGGGTTCAGGTTTAGCCTAGTAGCTAAAAGCTAAAATGACTGACGCTGACATGATTTTACGGTGGTTTTATTCGGTAAAATGAATTATTAGACCTCGAAATATTTCTTTTGGCCTGCTGAGACATTAATATGTGCGAAATTGACTGCCGGAAATGAAACGGCGACGGTCAAGTTAACGAAAACAGAATAATTATCCATTGTTAAAAATATGTTTGCTTTTACTTTTATCGAGATTATTGGTTTTATTCTACAACTAGTAATTATCAAAAGATTTTATATATATATATATACACTGTGTATATATATATATGTTCCACGAAATGTATCTAAAGATGTTAAAAGTTGAATCACATAAAATATTCTTCTGAGTTCAGTCAGTCTCTAAAATAGTCTAAACAATGTTTAAAAGATTGTAATATTAATGTGTTGTGTTTCCGGCACGGTTTCCTAGGTGAAGGAGGCTCGCCGAACACTTAAAAAACCCCAAGTAGAAAAGTTTGACTGCACCCAGCACAAGCAGACATTCTGGTGCTACTGCTGTGGGCTTGAAATTGCAAGACATGTTACCGATGGCAACATGGCTGTCATGCATGGAGGCTTGTTAGAACACATGGCCACGTAAGTTTTATTTTATCTACTTTTGTTGGGCTTATTTTGTTTACACTGATGCTCAGTTGCACATCTACAAACTGCAACCATAAACTGTTCCTTTTACAACACTACAGACTGTAATCAGTGTCTTAAGCAAAGGGAATAGTTGCAGTAGTTTTTGTGGGAGTGATAGCATATGTGTCCCATTCATTCATTCATTCATTTTCATGTACTGCCGCTATATCCGCCGTAGTGGGTCACGGGGAGCTGGAGCCTATCCCAGCTCACATAGGGCGTGAGGCGAGGGACACACTGGGCACGACGCCAGTGCACCAAGGAGCCACATACAAACACGCACACACACACTCACTCCTACAGGCAATTTGAGACCGGCCAATAAAAATTAAAAATCAAAGATTCCTTTCATTTAGAAAAGCATAAGCATCTTTCATTTTTCTAGTGTAAAAGGGTAATATGCAGAATATTGTGTAATACTGACTGCTACTGAATGCAGGTAGTACCAGTATGCTTTGGATATTATGTAGGCTGTATTTCTGCACCAGAAACTTTTTTTGTGTTATTGACAAAATGTTTTGTGCGTAAACATCACTTAAGTTTTATATTGCTCAAGTTAAGGATATTTGCTAAATATCAGTATTTTTAACGACATTGTTATATCTCTTCCTCTATATACTGTATGCAGAATAACTGCTTCTGGTTATTTATGGGTTTGGTATTTAATGAGTACCTGATTTCAGGCCAGAACACAGGAAGAATACTCACAAATTCTGGTGGGACAATAAGGCTGATCCCAAGTTGAGGAACAAGGTCATCATCACAGAGGAAGAAAATGAAAGGTAGGCCTGGTGAGCCCAAGGCTTACATAAAAATGATTTGTGTGGAAAGCAATTCTATGCAAACAATCATTGCATCTGTTTGTTTAGGTTTAAAACTGATGTGGCAAAAGCACTGGAATCGTTTGTGGAGAAGGAGGATGAATTTATTAAACAGGTAACATAAAAATGGTCTTGATGACAATTATAGTTGCACTTTAAAAGTAATGTTCAACTCAAATATACATGTAAGACTGTTATAAAATGCTATGTATTATATAATATTGACACAAAACTATCACATTGATGTTGCATTACAATCTTAGTTTAGTGTCTTAGTATTTGATCTGTATCACAAAACACAAAATCACTGTCATCAGAGTTTGGCATGAACCAAATCTTTTATTAGAAATGTTGTCCTTCTTATTGCACCGACCAGCTCTTTGAATGTCAAAAGAAACAACAAATCCCATAGCAACCCTTTACTAGTTAAAAGTTTAAATATATCAGCCAGTACTAGCGTATATAGACTGAAATTAGCTAGAGCTAGTATTCATGTTGCAAGCATTACTAAAATGTATCTTAACGAGTTTTTCAAACTTGAAATTTACTGATGACTGACTTGTGATTTTTTTAACGGCTGCAGCAAGCTGATGTCATCCGTGCTCAGGAGAAGCATCGTGAAGAGGTCCTTCAGTCTGTTCTAGAGGTTTGTTTTCCAAGGATTCAGTGGCAGTATCCATCATTGCAACTTGTTTTTCACAAGTTTACATGTAAGATGAAATCTGACAAGTGCCACCTTTTTATAACTACATGACCATAAGAGCCAAAGTAGGTAATACATCCTGTTAATCTGTAACAGGTTTGAATTTTGGTGGCTGTGGTGTTTCATAAATTCAAGGAGAAATTTTAAAAATAATTTAAGTTCCAAACTGGCTAAAATTTACAAAGGACAAAACTGAAACTTGAAAACAGGTTTATTGTAACATTTAGGGTTAAACAGCATGTGAAGCTAAGGTAAAGTACAATTTGAGCTCAGACTTCCACTATGAACCCTTGTTGGCTTTTCCTGAATCAATATCAGCGTGATGCAGAGCTGGAGTTGTTCAATGAACCCAACAGCACAGACATGTCTGCAAAGGATGCAGTCAGGTAATATTATATCCACCTGTAACTTCTCCTACTTTTGCAGCTGGTTGTCAGTAACATTTGAAATTTAACTTGTTTTTGGGTTCATGTTGTGTTGGGAACAGGTCTCAGTTTATGCCTCCGGGACCAGATCATCTGGTAAATAATGGCTTCTTAGAATCAGTGGTTGATGCCTCTTGGGCTGCAGAAGGACAATGCCTGACTTTCATAGGTTATCAGGTAAATAAATAACTCGCACAGAAAGCATTTAAGGTTTTCAATAATTATATTCTAATTTCCAACACAAGGTTGTTCACCAGGCTTGATCAGATATTTTATCTGTTACAGGACTCGTCAAACAGTGGAAATGTTCATACAGGTACTGTCAAAAATACCATTTGAAGTCCCTGCAGAAAGAGCAGTAGTATCTGTGATCTTGTTTTGTAAACATTTATACAGTATTTACCGTGTGATCAATGAAGACCAATTATCCCATGTGTGTCACAGGTGCCATCCCTCCTTGGCTCCAGGTTGATCCTATAGAGGGGTCATCTGGAGCTACAGCACATCCAGAGATCGGCCCTTCACTCCAAGACTTTCTCAGACAGAGTAAGAATCATGTAGACAAATTTCTTAGCCTGTGTACTGAAAAATCACCTGTAAATCAATCTTAATAGCATCAAAATAATAATATTTATTTGAAAAAATATTTAAAAAGTCTCACAAAGAATGAGTATAATTTCAATTGTCTCATTTATTTTTTTACCAGAGGAACAAGAAAAGTTGAGGAAGCTTCCACCTAGCAGAGTGGGAGCCAACTTTGATCACAGCTCGCATACAGATGCAAATTGGCTTCCTTCCTTTGGTAGAGTCTGGAACAGTGGCCGTCGCTGGCAGTCCAGGTGAGAAGACAGCACCCTTCAAAACACCTGATGCAATATCCCAGGAGTGTTGCAAACCCAACCTGCACCACAAAATTTTGCATGCACAAGTCAATTTATGTCCCTAATGTCTTGTTATACACGATCGCTTGCCTGCCTTCAGAATCATGAAGTTAAGTGGCAACCCATTTTTAAACCTTCTGATTTAAAGCAATGTCGGTTCACCCTTTGCAGCCAATACAGCTTCAACTCTTCTAGGATGCTTTCCACAGAGTTCAGGAGTTTGTTTAGGGGAATGTTTGACTATTCTTCCAGAAAGGCATTTGTGAAGTACGTATTGTCATTTGTGAAGTCCGACACTGACGTTGGACGAGAAGGAATTGGGTTGGAGTCTCCATAATAATTCATCCTAAAGGTGTTCTGTTTGGTTGAAGTCAGGTCAGTCAAGTTCTTTTAACAACCAACTCTCATTCATGGACCTTGTTTTGTATACTGGTGTGCAGTCACGTAGGAACACTAAGAGACCAGCTCGAAAGTGTTCCCATGATGTTGAAGGATGAAATAGCCCAAATTGTCTTAGTCTGCTAAAGCACTAACCCTAGATTACAACCCTAACCCTTAGTTCTACTGGAAGTTAGGGTTAAAAGATAATCCCCCCCTTCACCAAATTTTTGTCCCTCGGCAACTACCACTTGACTGACCTGGAGTATGCTGACGACACCATCCTGCTCAGCACATCCTACAGCCAGCTGAGAGACGTACAGCAAAGAGGCAGAGAAGCTCAGCCTTCAAAGTGAGCTGGATTAAAACCTAGTTCATGCATGTCGGTGACGGACTGGATCCATCTCCCTTGCAGCTCGGTAATGACATTGTAGAGCCTGTCAAGAGCTTTATGTATCTGGGGTCCATATTGACAGACAATGGGAACCTTAAACCAGAGATTGTACACAGAAGAGCTCTGTCAGCATCAGCTCTGTATTCTCTTTGGAAGGCACTCTGGAGGCATCAGACCATCTCTCGCAAGACGAAGCTCCGAACTTACAACTCTGCCCTGCTTTCCATCCTGCTCTACGGCTCGGAAACATGGCCTTTTAGGCTGGCAGGCTGGAAACCCCACTGCAAGCCCCGCACCCGATGGCTCTACGTCATTGCAGGCAACTTCCGACAACAGTGTGTCGCTGTGGAGGATTCAGAGCAGCTGGCACAAGACCCCCAGCGCTGGAAAAAACAGGCTCATCTGGTTGGCTCAACGCCCCCTCACAAGAGTCCTCCTGACTGACTGACTCAACAAATTTAGACTTGGCCCAATGCAGTCAGAGAAGTACTTTTCTCCTGACATCCGCTAAACCCAGACCTGTCCATCAGATTGCCAAGTGGAGATGTGTGATTCATGAAAGAACACGTTTACAATGCTCTCGAGTCCAGAAGAGATATGCTTTACACCACTGCACCTGACGCTTTGCATTGAGTTTGGTGATGAAAGGCTTCACAAACCATCCCATGAAGCTCTCTACACACTTTTCTTGAGCTAATCTGAAGATGACATGAAGTTTGGACATCTGGAGCTATTGACTCCACAGAAAGTCGGTGACCCTACAAGTTTCAGCATCTCCTGACCCCGCTCTGTGATATTATGTGGTCTCCCTCTTTGTAGTTAAGTTACTGTTGTTCCCAATCACTTCCACATTGTTATAGTACTACTAACAGATAATATTCAGTAGTGACAAATTTCATGGATGGACGTATTGCACATCCTATGACTTTACCACACTGTTATTCACTGAACTCCTGACAGCGACCCAATCTTTCACAAATGTCTGTAGAAGTAATCTACACACCTTGGTGCTGGATCTTATACACCTGTGGCCACTGAAGTGATTGGAAAACCTGAACAAATGCTGTGGGAACACTGTATCTGTCAGCCATTTCAGTGAATACCAGTGCACATGGATACTCTGGAAAATGATATTTAATTCACACATTTTTTAAACAATGCATACATTTTTAAAAGAGATGCACTCAAATATGATAGCCATTTAAAACACATTTATCATCTGTACTCTGCAGGTTTGACTTGGCATGGCATTAGCACAGTAATTTGTTTGCTGATGATTATTATTAGTAAAGCTGTAAAATTGTCTACATGTAATTACTGAATCACTTTATAGACATATATAGTATATAGATATAGTATTTCACTTGTGAATGAGCCAAGGGGTTGCCTTAAAGACACATTTTCATCTGTTATACTTGGCTAAATATTGAAAAGGAACAAACTGTTCAGTCGAGCAGATTAACTTAACTGGTCTTTGCACACAAATATGACTTTTGTGTTTTGTGTACAGGCACCAGTTTCGACAAGAGGAAGGGCAGAAGAGCAGACAGAAGAGGAAGAGGGAACGTGGGAAAGAAGAATCGGTGAAAGCAAAAGTGACTGAACAGATGACAAATTCTGACATCACTTAAAACTGAGTGTGTCTGAGAATGGTTTACTTTGCATAAAGCAACTGAGCTTTAATACCATGTTTTTACATACAACTTCACACCCAGCTATTAGCAGATCATGAGTTTGAGGGTGTACATTGGAAATTGAATGCAGACATATTACCAACTGTATTTGGATATATAAACATTAAATAAAAATAATACCATAGTATTTATAGCTGTGCCTGTATTTGATATTTTTGATTATGATCTGTGTAAGATCAGTGTAGCACTTTCAGCACCTAGTCTGTAGACAGTGTGGCTATTCTGGAAATAAACAGCAGGAGGCACAAGTCACTCGATTAATGAGACATCAGTCGAATGAGGTACAGTGCTGTATATATTTTCAAAGAACAAAGTGGATAGGAAAATACGTTTTTCTAATTAAAAACATGATTAGCAGTGTTTTTTCTTTCTAAGACCTTTTATAGTAGTGTACTTCATAATTTTGAATGTATTCATGAAAGAGCCTATATTTCCCTTTTGAAAATATGGTATGAAATAAATAATATATGTTGTGGTCAAACGTGTCTTATATTTGTTGTACTTACTACGATGTCCTTTAAGGATTCAGTTCTCAATGAAGGAAAGCTTAGTCTGTTTTCTAATTCTTTATGGAACGGAGAAATGGTGTGGAAGTGTCAGTAAAGTATAAGGTGCACTTATTCTCAGTATTCAAATTTAACATATACTAAGATATCAAATTAGTGTTGCTCATAGATTGGGACATTCCAATGGACATGGGGTGGAAGGACATGTTCATATGCCTGATCTAAGATTGCAAAATGATGAAAACCACTGATTATTTTTGGAATCTCCGATACAGTTTTGTTTACATGAGATGTCTGCTTAAAATTAATCATGCGCTTGAAGCGACTTAAACCTGAATTATTTGATTTTTAATAATGCAGACTAGCAAATTTTTAAAGAAGAGAATGTGATTTTGCGATCACCATTACTTTGTCAAACGATCGTTTTGCTAAAGGGGAGCATCATCAGTACAAAGATGGATGGATGAACAACCAAGGGCAAAAGATGCAATACCCTTTATCTGTATAGGCCTCCTCTTCACTGCAAAGTATAATGAGGCTGCAGTGTAGCCTGGATAGATGGGTGTGGAGCTTAGTGGAACTGCAAGGCAGTATGGGAATACAGCGTGTGGTTGATCTATTCTTAGCTTTGCTTCTGTGTGTGACGGATTCTGCAATGGAAGATTAGATTAAATTAGCATGTATGCATTTGACATGTAATCATTGTGCCAAAACGAAAGCAGTTTTATCAAAATTATGTCGATGTGGTACAACTAATAAATTTTACTTCTTATCGGCTCATGCTGCATAGTTTGTCGGGGTTTTTTTTGTCCTCCTCATATCTCTACGGCCGTAGTTCCAGAATACAGTATCTGCCAGCCATGCCTTGCTCTGACAAGGAGGGGGGAGAAAAAGCACGTGTACTGGGCGGTTCATTAGCTAACCCATTGTCCAATCATAAAGCACGACTGCTGAATAAATCTGCATCACTTTCCAGAAAGGCGTAATCTCTGAGCTCTGATTGGTTGCAGTAAACAAAAGTACCCAATCGGTTAAATGACAGGAGCTCAGCTGGACACAAGTCCCGCCTCATGTATATATAAAGCAGCAAAGCCCCGGAAACGTCGTTTAAAGGGACAGAGGAGGAATTCCAAGCAAAGGTTGGAACAACGAAAACAGCTGCGAGCACAAAAAAAGCAAAGACAAGCAGAGACGTGGTCAGCCAGCTAGCGAGAAATGTGGCACGACAGAGTGGGGGGGAAGAGCCTGAAGCTGTCCAACTAGTTAGCTACCAGACATCCAACAAAAACGTTGCTAGCTTATCGTTCTTTAATGCTAAACGTTTTACGTTAGCAATCAGGAATCCGACGACGCAGCAGTCAACAAGGCAGGGGTAAAGCAAACAGGCCAGAACTCCCAGACGACAGGGACACGTCAATTCAGGCTGCCAGTCGGTTCTTCTTCTTGAGTCCACCTTTCATATTAGGTGAGTGGGCTTCCAAAGCCTGTCTTTTGTTTGCTACCCATATCTTTAATCTTCTGCTTTGTGTGAGCCTTAATGATTGCCATGTATGGGAATTGAACAAAGGTTGGGGAATAATTTGGTTATTTCTGAATGGTAGCTGTTGGATATTTGCGTTGTGAACGTCTAAGTCTTCGCTAACATAAGTTTCCGTGATTAATCTGTAAATATGAGCAAATAATGAGTGGAATCCAGTTTTAAATAAGCTGATGACCTGACAGTATCTTGGTGTAGGGGGCGTTCCCTGCTTTGTCTGCTTTCTTCAATCTTTCTTTATGTGCATGAATGCGTGCGTGAAATCTGCGGTGGTTAGAAAATGGTGATAGAAAATATTGCAAATGTTTTGACATTATACATGTTAAAGTTGCACTGCAATTAATACTGCAGCTGAACGATTGGAGTAATGATGATCCCTCCAAGGAAATTACATCACTTATTGCAGCTGGTGTGTGGAATCTCTGCATTGCATTTGGTTACAGTGCATTCAAATATGTTGTGTGTTCGAACTGCCATTACCTCCGATTGTCATGGCCAGCAGGGCATGATGGCTTTGACGTACACCTGAGGCACATGTCTGCACTGGCCCTCAGTCCGCATCACCCATAGAGTACACAGTACGTATATGCATGTGGAAGAAATCGACCTGCTTGCCTCATATGAATGTGAAGACAATTATTCTGCACTCAATCACACACACATGTACAGTGTACTGCAACAAATCTGTTTAAAGTCAACATTTCTTCTCTCCGTGTCCTTGCTTTTCACTGACAGACCCTCCCCACCACCACCACCACCACCACCACAACTGCCACCCCCACCCACTACACCTCCCTGTCTGGGAGAAACCAATGGGCTTTGTCCTCAGTTGAGTGTGACATCATGCACATCTTCACTGTAACAATGCTGAAGGCTATGTACTGTACCTGGGTCCTGTGTCTGGGCTTGTCCTGTGCACAATCACTTTTTGATTCCACAACTTCAAGTTCTCAAATTCTAAAACACACTGGGAGAGGACCCATAAATTCTGTCTCTTCTATTGAAATAAACAAACTTTGGAAAATTCTTCTCATCAAAAGATGAGCTACGGAGATGGGAAGAGATTTAAAAGCCAGCGAAAGACTGATTTTATTTTTGGCATGGATGAAAAACGATACAAGGAATCCCGTGATTACTTCATTTTTCTTTCATTAATTTATTTGCTTGCTTACTTGTAAATCTATACATACCAGCATATTTAACCTTGGTTAAACATGCGGTGTACTTGATGCCCAGTGGTCATGAGTAGCAATGTATTTTTCCATGTGGAGACACTAGGGTTTGTTTAGGCTATTTAGTTAAGTACATTATGGTCAATAATGGTCACAGACAAACGGAGGCTGAACTCTGTTAAGCATTGGCCTGAAAGTAGCTCTTCTTACCTGGACTGTAGTATACTGTTTTATTCATGTGGACTTCATCTGATAATCCATGACATGAAGGGCAACTTTCATCTTGTGGTTCTGCTCACCCAGCTATTGAGCACATGGAGGATGTCTTCTGTCTTTTGAGGCTGAATAGTTAATGGTTTAATAAGCAACTAGACCTAGTAGCACTCAGAGGGGCAGAGAGAGGGGTTGGCTGTTGAACACAGAGCTGATGAAGGCTTATTTTTAACCCCCGATTGTGTTTTTACAGGATTTGATGTCCAGAGATTACAAATGATTATGTGACTTTGATCCAGTACTCAACACTGCTGTGGGGTTATATTGATCTCTCTCTCTCTCTCTGTGTGTGTGTGTGTGTGTGTGTGTGTGTGTGTGGAGCACAGTCCTCCACCAACACTACATATTGTAAAATTGTATTTTCTAGCCATACATAATCTTACAAGTTATGCACAAATCCAGCCAGTAATTTTTGCACAATACAGGTAGTCCTCAATCTAAATACAATAGGTTCCGAGAGGTTGTTCCTAAGCTGAATGACATTACTCCTCTAAATACTATTCCTTCAGACTTAGCAGAAACAATAACGGGACATAAAAACAACACATAAAATAAAACACAGGTACGGGTCAATTTGAATTTAAGTCGTTCTCGATTATGTTGGTTTTCCAAAGAAAATACACGGAAAAATAAATATCAAGTTTACGTCATTTCACTCAAATTAAAGTCTTGTCAAATTACTACAAAACCATTAAAAGCACATAATACTGTCTTAACCCGGGATTTAACTATAACTGTATAGAAATGGAACTCGCAGACACAGGCTTTGTCGAGCTTTATTCATCTCTTTACACTGGAACTCTGAGCAGAGATACAACTCCCACTCATAACTAACCGAAAATCTCTTGTTCCCTTTTCCCAAGTCTGGCGAACCTCCCATAGCCCAACACATTCCTACAGATCAGGGCTTCCTCAAAATAACGGTCTGCATTAACACAAGTCACAATATCAAATATATCAAGTTCATAGAGTCACAGTGGCCGAGGGGTTAAAGCGTTGGACTCGAAATCCAGTGGGGTTTCCCCACACAGGACCAAATCCTGTTCATGACGACTTATTTGGGGGCGGCAGTGACTCAGTGGTAGAGGGGGTCGTCCAATGTTCCAAGATCATCGCTTCGATTCCCACTCCCACCCCAAAAAACCCACCTGGAGTGTGAGCTGACAGTGGGAGGTGTCTGTTCACCTCTGGAGCACTGCCAAGGCACCCTTGAGCAAGGCGCCGTCCCCCTCTACAAGTTTCTCATTGGGGCGCCCCACGAAGGAGCTGCCCACCACTCTACCTCCCCCTGCATGCGTACAGGCCCCTTGCGTGTGTGTTTGTTCAGGGCCTGTGCCCACACACATATATGCATGATTCATTCAATTAACTAGAGTGTGCCACTTAAGATGACTTGTGTGCTTATGATGTCTTATGATGACTTGTATGCTAGGTTGGACAGTAAGGAGGGAGAGACTGATCTATACAGGTTGGCAAGACAGACGGAGATGGGTAGGACGTGCAGCGGGTTAGGGTAATTAAGGATTGGGATGGAAGTCTATTGACAGGTGCCAGTAGTGTGATGGGAAGATGGAAAGAGTACTTTGAAAACTTGATGAACGTGGAAAATGAGAGTGAACAAAGACTAGAAGAGGTGACTGCTGTGGACCAGGAGGTAGCAAAGGTTAGTCAGGATGAAGTGAGGAGGGCATTGAAGAGGATGAAGAGTGGAAAGGCAGTCGGTCCTGATGATTTTCCCTTTAGTGGTTTGGAAGTGTCTAGGAGAGGTGGCAGTTTCTGACTGGGTTGTTCAACAGGATCTTGGATAGTGAGAAAATGCTTGAGGAATGGGGAAGTGTGCTGGTGCCCATTTTTAAGAACAAGGGAGATGTGCAGAATTGTGGCAACTACAGAGGAATAAAGCTGATGAGCAATACAACAAAGTTATGGGAAAGAGTAGTAGAAGCTAGACTAAGGGCAGAAGTGAGCATTTGTGAGTAGCAGTATGGTTTCATGCCAAAAAAAAGAGTACTACAGATGCGGTATTTGCTTTGATGATGTTGATGGAGAAGTACAGAGAAGGCCAAACGGATCTGCATTGTGTTTTTGTAGATCTAGAGAAAGCCTATGACGGATTGCCCAGAGAGGAACTGGGGTATTGTATGAGGACATCTGTAGTGGCAGAGAAGTATGTTAGAGCTGTGCAGAACATCTATGAGGACTGTAAGACGGTGGTGAGGTGTGCTGTAGGTGTGACAGGAGTTTAAGGTAGAGGTGGGACTGCATCAGGGATTAGCTCTGGACCTTTCCTGTTCGCTATGGTGATGGACAGGCTGACAGACGAGGTCACACAGGAATCTCCATGGACTATGATGTTTGCAGATGACATTGTGATCTGCAGTGAGAGCAGGGAACAGTTGGAGAAGAAGCTATAGATGTGGAGGTTTGTCCTGGAAACGAGAGGAATGAAGGTTGGCCGCAGTAAGACAAGAGTACATTTGTGTGAATGAGAGGGACCCAAGTGGAAGAGTGAGGTTACAGGGAGAAGAGATCAAGTAAGTGGAGGAATTTTAAGTACTTAGGGTAAACAGTCCAGAGCAATGGAGAGTCTAGAAAACAGGAGTGTGTACAGGCAGGATGGAAGGGGTGGAGAAAAGTGTGAGGTGTGATGTGTGTGATAAAAGAGTTTCAGCTAAAATGAAAGGTGTACAAAACTGTGGTGAGACCAGCGATGTTGTTTGGTCTAGAGACAGTGGTCTAGTGACAGGCCTAGAGGAAGACCAAAGAGGAGGTGTATGGATGTAGTGAAAGAGGACATGAAGGTAGTTGGTTTGAGAGAAGACCGGGTTAGTTGAAGGCAACTGATTCGCTGTGGCGACCCCTGAAGGGAAAAGCCGAAAGGAGAAGATGTTTTATAAGCAGTACTAAACAACCATAATTCTGTTTGAGATAATCTGAAATTCATCCTTTTTTATTGTGAATGGTGGCTCTATATTGGGCCTCTTCTTCTTTCTTTCGGCATTTCCCTTCAGGGGTCGCCACAGCGAATCAGTTGCCTCCATCTAACCCTGTCTTCTGCATCTTCTTCTCTCACACCAACTACCTTCATGTCCATCCTTCTACCAATATATTCACTATCTCTCCTCTGGACATGCCTAAACCATCTCAGTCTGGCCTCTGACTTTGTCTCCAAAACCTCTAACACGTGCTGTCCCTCTGATGTACTTATTCCGGATCCTATCCTTCCTGGTCACTCCCAAAGAGAACCTCAGCATCTTCATCTCTGCTACCTCCAGCTCTGCCTCCTGCCTTTTCCTCAGTGACACTGTCTCTAGACCAAACAACATTGCTGTTCTCACCACAGTTTTGTACACCTTTCATTTTAGCTGAAACTCGATATCACACATCACACCTGACACTTTTCTCCACCCATTCCATTCTGCCTGTACACGCTTCATCTCTTTTCCACACTCTTGATTGCTCTGGACTGATCATAAGTCAGTGGTTCTTAACCTGGGTTCAATCAAACCCTAGGGGTTCGGGGAGTCGGTCTCAGGGATTCGGCAGAGACGGAGGTAAAGACAAAACACCCGACATGATATGTCGGGTGTTTTTGCCGAACATCCTCGAATCACTGTGCGTTTGACACATCATGTCAATTTGTGATGACACGTCCCCCTTAGCCATCACTGGCTGCAGGTGATCATGCTACATCGATTAGCCTACATGTGCTACATGGGATTTTGCACACTCAGTAATTGATTTATGCCTGTCATGATGGTACCTCATCTGATAGCTTTCTTAATATTTTAATTCATAGTAACTATGTTGAGCAAAAAAGTGGTCGGACGAATATATGCAACGTGAATTTACATGTACTGTATAACGGAAGGTGATGGGAGTCAGCATTCTCCATGATTTGCAATGTCAAGTTGAGCAACTCTAGTCTCGTACTGGCAAAAATAAAGGAATACTCCCTTAAGCTGCATGGAAATCAAAGAAACAGACTTTACTGTGAAAATTACATAAGAGTGGCACTTGCTAAGGTGAAGCCACGCATACCTGAACTGGTCTCTCAATAACAACGGCAGAAGTCACACTTATTTGCAGGTAGGTCATTTCATGCAAGTTCATGCACTGTCTTGGATTTGTTCTTTGAAAAAGGTGACATTAGTGCACAATTCATTAAATACACCAGTAAAACATACACTTGTGTATTAAATTAAAAAATAATAATAATAAAGGGTTCTGTGAGTGAGCATATGAAACCGGCAGGGTTCGGTACCTCCAACATGGTTAAGAACCACTGCCCAAAGTATTTAAAATCCTCCACCTTCTTGATCTCTTCTCCCTGTAACCTCACTCTTCCACTTGGGTCCCTCTCATTCACACACATGTATTCTGTCTTACTGTAGCTTACCTTCATTCCTCTCCTTTCCAGGACAAACCTCCGGCTCTCTACCTTCTCCTCCACCTGTTCCCTGCTCTCATGCAGACCACAATGTCATCTGCAAACATCCTAGTCCATCGAGATTCCTGTCTGACCTGACCTGTCAGCCTGTCCATCACCATAGCGAACAAGAAAGGGCTCAGAGCTGATCAATGATGCAGTCCCACCTCCACCTTGAACTTGTCTGTCACACCTACAGCACACCTCACCACTGTCTTGCAGTCCTCATACATGTCCTGCACCACTCTAACATCTCTGCCACTACAGATGTCCTCATACAATACCCCAGTTCTTCTCTGGGCACCCTGTCATAAGCTTTCTCCAGATCTACAAAAACACAATGCAGCTCTGTTTGGCCTTCTCTGTACTTCTCTATCAACATCATCAAAGCAAATACTGCATCTGTAGTACTTTTTTTTTTTTGGCATGAAACCATACTGCTGCTCACAATTGCTCACTTCTGCCCTTAGTCTAGCTTCCACTACTCTTTCCCATAACTTAGTTGTATGGCTCAGCAGCTTTATTCCTCTGTAGTTGCCACAACTCTGCACGTCTCCCTTGTTCTCAAAAATGGGCACCAGCACACTTGTCCTTCATTCTTCAGGCATCTTCTCATTATCTAAGATCCTGTTGAACAACCCAGTCAAAAACTCTACTGCCACCTCTCCTAGACATATCATCAACACCGACTGCCTTTCCACTCTTCATCCTCTCTAATGCCCGTGTCACTTCATCCTGACTAATCTTTGCTACTTCCTGGTCCACAGCAGTCACCTCTTCTAGTCTTTGTTTGCTCTCATTTTCCACGTTCATCAAGTTTTCAAAGTATTCTTTCCATCTTCCCACCACACTGCTGGCACCTGTCAAGACTTCCATCCCTATCCTTAATCACCCTAAACTGCTGCACATCCTTCCCATCTGTCTGTCTTGCCAACCTGTATAGATCAGTCTCTCCCTCCTTACTGTCCAACCTAGCATACAAGTCATCATAAGCCCCTTGTTTGGCCTTTGCTACCTTTACCTTCACCTTACGCTACATCTCCCTTCTTTGCTAACCTCTTTCTCTGCATACAGAGAGATACAGGAGATAGAGATACTCCTGTACTTCCTCATTCCACCACCCAGTCTCCTTATCTACTTTCCTTCCAGATGACACACCAAGTACTCTCCTACCTGTCTCCCTGATCACATTAGCTGTAGTTGTCCAGTCATCTGGACGTACCTCCTAACCACCCTGACCACCCAGAGCCTGTCTTAACTGCTTCCTAAAAGTCATGCAACACTCTTGCTTTTTCAGCTTCCACCATTTCGTCCTCTGCTCTGTGTTTGTCCTTCCTCACCACCAGAGTCATCCTACACACCACCATCCTTTGCTGTTTGGCTACACTATTGCCTACCACTACTACTTTACAGTCACTGATTCTCAGATTACACCATCTACATAAGATGTAGTCTACCTGTGTGCTCCTACCTCCACTCTTATAGGTCACCCTATGTTCCTGCCTCTTCTGGAAGAAAGTATTCACTATAAACATTTCCATGCTTTTTGCAAAGTCAACCACCATCTGTCCTTCTGCATTCCTCTCCTGGATACCAAACCTGCCCATCACCTCCTCATCACCTCTGTTTCCTGCACCAACATGTCCATTGAAGTCTGCACCATTGACAACTCACTCACTTCTAGGTATGCTCTGTATCACTTCATCAAAGTCCAAACAGAATTTCTCCTTCTCCACATCCTACCTGTGGAGCATACCCACTAACAACGTTCAACATCACACCTTCGATTTCTAGCTTCAGACTCATCACTCTATCTGACACTCTTTTTACCTCCAGGAAATTCCTAACAAACTCCTCCTCCAAGATAACTCCTACTCCATTTCTCTTCCAATCTACACCATGATAGAACAACTTGAACCCTTCTCCTAAACTTCTAGCCGAGCTACCTTTCCACCTGGTCTCCTGGACACACAGTATGTCTACCTTCCTCCTCTGCATCATGTCAACCAACTCTCTACCTTTTCCTGTCATAGTCTCAACATTCAACGTCCCTACTCTGTCCTACACTCTTGGCGTTTCTCTTGTCTTCCTATGAACACACTTTCCTCCTCTCCTTCTTCGACCAGCAGTAGGCCAATTTCCATCGGAACCCTGTAGGTCAATAGCACCGATGGCGGTTGTTGTTAACCCAGGCCTCAACCGATCCGGTTTTTTATTTATCCGGGCTTGGGACCAGCACAAAAGGACACTGGCTTGTGTCCTCATGCGGCTACATTTGTCCTCTTGCGCCTGCGAACCTTTATTAAAACCCATGTGACAATAGACATACAGATAAAGAGGAGTCGGTTAAAGCGACACTAACTCCTGTTGAATAAATCAGTGTGGTTTGACATTGGCCCCTAAGAGACAGAGATGTGATATCCAGTTCTAGACTGTGTGGGTATTTGAGTCATTCTTGACGAACAGTTCTTATGACTGTACATTTTGGTTGTTTGTCAAGCAATTTCAATTTACTGTAGAGCTGTACTAGAAGTCAGAAGACCAAATACAGAGTAAATTGAAAAATAATCATAATGGTTTTGATAGTCATTTTTTGATCAAGTGCTCAACATTCCCTTGCTTCTGTCTATGGTTATTTTTTGTCGCATTCAGTAGGAAACTAATTGTAAAGCTTTAACTTGTGGTCATAACAATTTTATGGCATCAGCAGTTCATGAAAGGATTACTAGATGGATAGAGATACAGAGATACTTTATTATTTTCAAAGGATATTATGTAAATAAATGACAAGTTTAATCAAACATCCAAGACACTGCCGTTTTGCAAAATAACTATCAACAGCCATAATTTATTTGAAGACTTTATTTTAAATAATTTTGACCTAAATATAGTTACATCTAGCACAACTGGTTGAGCAAAATGAACCATTTGAAAATGTTCCCTGGGACTGGACAATATAATTTTCTGTCAAAGCATTTATCAGTAAACCATGCTATCTATCTCCTATATGTGAATCTATATATGCATGTATATTTATACATATAATATACACACACACACGTGTTGGTTATATCATGACTTTCATAGAAGCTGCAGAATCAATGAGTGGAGGTTGGAAGGCAGATGCATCTCTATACGTTATATAGGTCAACGCAGAGCTTATCAAGCTAAAACCTGTTCGTTCTCTGCCCTTCTCCCTTTGTCCTTGTCATGTTCCCTCAGTCCATTACACTCAAGTAAATCATCGGTCATTTGCCCCGCCTGTAGCATCAATGCCCCCCATCTCTCTTGTGTGACTTATCCTTGCATAGAGAACTCGTACTGATACTCTTGGAAATTCATTAATTTTTTTTCACATATTGGATTTGTATTGATGTTGGCAGTTTGGAAACCTAAACTAGAAATATAATGGCTTCAGTTGAAGTCAGGCAAGAGTCAGTTCTTCATAATAAAGTGGTAATTCTGTATTTTCTGACAGCATACGGTAGATCGCTACCCTGTCAAAGGGCTTGATATATTTATATTTTAAAGACCTTTTGATGAATCTAACATGCACGTAGCACTCATACATGGAGAGCGGCTCACTCCTCTTGGTATGGGGGGGCAGGGGGGGGGGCATTACAGTGTGAAGGGCAAAAGGAGGCCTGGCAAGGGTTAATCCTGAGATCAGTCCTGCACAATCACACACCCTTGCAGTTGTTAAGCAGTACCTCATAATGTGAAGCTTGGATATGTGTAGAGGTAAAACTGTGTTTATGATCATGTTCCTTGTGAAGTTGCCATTCACTAATTCAACAATTTTTCTACTGTTCTGAAATTCCAGTACATCGTAATTTCAGAACAGTAGATAGCATCATAATCATTATGACCATCATAATCTTCACCAATTTCCTCTTTGGCTGGTAACCAATCAGGCCACATGGGCTCATTAAATAGTGGCAGTATGCTATGGTCAGTTATGAGTGAGAAATGTGACAAAGTGGTTTTATTTTTATTTCACTGCCCAGATGGCAGGCTGGACTATATTCAGCTGCTACCAGTCTTGAGTGGGGTAACACCACCATTCTGTGAGAATTCCCCAAGCATGAAAAAAAGAAAAGGATTTAATTTAACCCGAGAGAGGATGGACAGGAAAAAAATGCCTAAAGGCTGTGGAGGAGGCGGCATGAAAGAAACCAATGTAGAATTGGGAGAACAAACAAAGAGAGGTGAAAAGAAGAAAAAGTCAAGCAGCTGAATTCAGGGTGAAGAAGGGAAGACTGAGAGAAGGGAGGAGAGGTGGAGAGTGCTTTATTTCCTGTCCTCCATGAATAGACAACATATTTCTGTGGTACATTCCATCCTTTGAGCCGGCCCAGCCTGTCACCAACACTCAGGGTGCCACACTCCTCCCTATCGCTCAGTGTCTTCACTTTACACTGTCTTTTTCTCCATTCACATATGTCACTGATATGTAAACTGTGACCAACTACTGATCTGTATCATAAAGTGAACCCCCACTCATTCAGGTTTATGTGGCATAAGTCAGAAAATGTATAAAGGATGTTTTTGATGGATTAGTGGAAGCCTTAACTATTTTGTAATACATCAAACTGGCCATCTCTTCTTTTGTCACCAGATTATTGGATTACAACAGCCAAGTATTGGATACACAACAGAAATATTTTCACACTTGAAGAATCTAGCCATTTTACAGTCCTGCTGTTCATTGGGTCAATAATTAGATTAGGTTTGACTGCATAGCTAGTTGCTGAAAAATTGCCAGAAGTGATTTCAGGGATGTTTTATGAGGACAATCAGATATTTAAAAATCAACTTGAAGTCTATGATCAGTTTATTTGCTACATCTGCCTAGCATAAACTCAACATCCCCCCTAAATTTAATTTCAAAAAGAAACAATTATATCACTCAATAGATTTTCTTTTTCAAATATATTCAGCTAATTGGAGCAACAAGCCAACTTTCTCCTTAGGCAGCAAAATGAAATGCTAATGCATAAAAAGGCATGTCTCTCCTCTGCTTTGTGATCTCACTTATCAACACACAGCTGGTCAAACATAGCCTCTAGAGAGAGTTCATCTCACTGAGCTGTTACAGTGCTCAAGAAATGTAAATAGAAAGAACCCACTTTGAATAAAACCGCAGGAATAGCACTGTTTATGAAATATTTCAGGAATATGCAGCACTCAAACCTGCAGGTTACCATCTTATTCAAGATGGCTGGGTCGACTGTAAGGTGGCCTGAAAGAAGAGAGTAGGATATACAAAACGCAGGGAAAAAATAATTAGACAGATGTAGCATAGAATAACTGTACAGTAAATGTTATTTTTAAGATTATAAAAGTGGACAAGTCAGATTTTTGTCCAGTCAGTGGTGATGCTCTGAAAATGGAAAGGCTGTTATATTGATTTAATTTCATCTATCATTTTACAAGTATTACTGATTTCGTTTGGTTCTGTTCTCCTGTGTAGGATGGGCTTTGCTCACTTAAACCTGCTTATAACCGGTTTAGTCAATGGGGTTTTGGGTCAATGAAGCCTCATTTGGTGGCTCATTAGGTTTCCAAGATCATTGGGTCCTGATGGTGTCTGTTTGAGAGGCCCACATAAACAAGGTGTGTGTCTGTGTGTACAAATGCATTGCAGTACTGTATATGATATTTAATGTGCCCAAATGTTGGGGTTGAGTCAATGCTTGTGTGTGATGGATTGTGTGTCTTTTTCAATGCGTCTTTCTCCTCAGTTCCTCGTCATCAGGAGGGTCCTCAGAACACACACCTTTTTCTTTCCAAATATGGAAGGCAACATGGACTCTTAAAGGGACAGAAGGGTGCAGGTCTTTGTGCCTTTGTATGTCTAAACCAAATATCTCAATGTTTCAGTTTATGGACAGGAGAAATCCTACACAGGGGTAGTTTACAGGATGTGCTGTCAAAAGCAGCAGGGCTTCTTTCACAACAGAAACTGCATCATCACAGTCTGTCATCGGTCGCTCTTGAGTTATCTTCCTGTGGCAGTCTGTTGTCTCAAGTCATTAAGGTCTTGACCTCCCCCTCCCCTTTCTCCTTACCCCACAACGCTATATTTGGAGCTTTGCATCCAAAGCTGCTTCTTGTTTTCAAACCTCATATATTTTACTTTTAATGTTCAAATGCACAGGCAGGATAATTAATTAGCAGCTACTTTGGACAATGGATTTATCATTTCACCTAACTGGCAAGCATTAGTTTATATGTAACAAACCAAAACTTGCCTTAAACAGACTAGTGAAGTATGTTCAGAGACAATAGAAAGTCAGCACTCTTTCACATGTTAACAAAACTAATGTGGGGATCAGAACTCAGCATGAAGCTCCTCTTGAGGATGGAAACGCTACGAACTTGCGAAATCTCATGCCGTTTTCCAGTCAAATCAGGTTTACCAGTTTTCCACCTCTGCCTTGGTCAGGTCATATCAGAATTATTAATCATATTTCATGAATAAAACTCCATTGCACCAAAAATCACAAACACAGGAAATCCCTCTGGTTCTAAGCGGCACACACATTACCTACTGTAAATGCAACATGTAAATAGTTGTATCATTTGATACTCGACCAAAAAAAATAAAAATCGATAGGACAGGTGCACATCATGGGCCACATCATGGGCCAATCAGATTACAGCTTGGAGAGCGCCCACCTAGCCCCACCTATGGAAGCACCCATGCCACAGTTACTGTTTGTCTTTTTCCTCTATGAACAGACAACCTCTAGCATAAAACAGAGCGCCCTGTAGCTGTGCTTGACCTGCCTCATCAATGTCAGATTTCATGACATGACCAAATGGTCAGCATCAAACCCTCTCGTGTTGCCAGGTTACCAGCAATAATTTATGGCACTGTGACTGCCCAATCTGACCAGGTTGATATTGGGGTAGTCCAAACTTGGCATTAAAAATATAGAAAAATAATTCCTGGATCTACCTTTTTTTTTTTTTTGCATCTTGTGAATTAGATGTCACATGAATTTACTGTTCTTCATTTTACAGAAAAAGGTTTGTCTTGACTAAACATCTGATTTGAAACAATCTTGGTTTCCTAAATAAGAATAAAGTAAGTGCAAAGCGTATGCACGTTTATACTGGGTATAATAGGAGGAGCAGGCAATGTAGTGCACCAAATATGTCTTCTTGACAGCTTACATTATGTTTTGTGTACAATACCTTCAACTTGTTTCCACCCACAGTGTCAGTATGTGAGAGGTGAAAGAGCATACGCACAAGTGCAGGGTAGACTTGCTCACTCCCTGTGTGTAGATTAATCACACCACTCTGTTAGAAATAGTTTTTGCCAAGTCAACATGCTGTTTCTTATTAGCCAACAGATGGTAGAATGCATAAACACACACACACACACCCTGAGCGGAGGTCTGCCTCTGCTGAACAGATGATAAAGTTTTTTTACATGCACTTCATTCTCTGCCTGCACCCCAGCAGCAGATAAGCTTTCTGCTTTTTTTAAGCATTTGTAGGCTATGGACTAGTGCAAATGGGCAGTAAAGACGGTGCAGGGATGTGTAAATTGACTCATATTTTTATCTATATTCTTTGAAGCAGTAACTTATTAAATTTCTTTAACATACATACAGTCATCCATGTAACTGACATGCTATGGAAATGTGGAAATGAACTAATTAACTGGACAGAAGACAGGGTTGAAACTGTAATGGACCACACACACACACACACACACACACATACAGTTTGTGATCTTTGGTATTTCCTCTGCGGGCAAAGCTGGTGAACAGAGTTGTGACTCCCTTGAAATTAAACCCTCAATGGAAAGGGAAAAACTGACATTTAAACATCTGCATTTAATGGTGGTTTTGTCACCGAAACAAAAATATTTGTCACTAATAGTTACCTGTTAAACGTAAGACAGATTTTAAAGTTAAGTTTGTTTTTGACATTTTCATAGTTTGATGCTTTTACAGTAGCATTCTTCTGGTTTCTGTATCACATCTTTTTTAATGACTCATATGTCATGTATTTCCTTTTTGCTCAATAAAGACGAATGTCACACACACGTAAAGCTCAGCTTCCTTGATTTCACTCGAAATGCCTCCAAAACATTAAATATTTCAATAGATGTTTCCTTTTCAATCCGCATTTTATTTTATTGGTTGACATTACATTTGTAATGCTAAATTCACTCATACTATGTTGTATTTGCATTAGAAGAAGCATTCTTTTTATTTGTCGTCATGCAATCGTAAATGAAATTACAAGGGTTAGTGTGGAGAACTGGTTCTGAGCCGCTACACCCTAAGCGTGCCGTCATTACAGGCCAACGCAACCTAATGTTCCTAAGATGCATACGTTACGACACAAAAGGAAACAAAATTAAGACACGGAGAGATCATGCAAAGTGTACACAGAAGGACCATGTTGGGAATGCTGGGGTTTGAACCCATGACCTTCTTGCTTTGAGGCAACAGTGCTAACCACTATGCAACCATGCCAAGATGTAATGCTGGTGTAGAATCCAGAGTGAACGTCATATCACAGTCTGGCCACATACCGATCTTGGGTCTCAGTGAAGTGCAGTCAGGAATTAGTACCATTATTTATCATTCATGCTTGACTACTTGGCTTTGTTATAATCAGAATTGCCAACCTATAGTGGAGGCATCATGAGTCAAGACATCACCTTCATTAACACATGTCAAACTCGACATCCTAAAGATTTATGGACTCTGTTGATGCCTTTTAAAAAGCCACTGACAAAGACACATTTGATGCTGTTGACCGCTTGAAATTAGGAAAAGATAATTTATCTGTCCTCCAGGACTGTCAGGTCTATCTTGATAAATTCTTTTCAAAATTTTGGGTGGAATGGAAATGGATTCCCAGATAATTTTCTTTGAATCTCTTTTCAACATACATCTATCTTTGAGTTTTACTGATGTCTGTTTTTTGTTAGTGTTTTACATTTGCTTTTAATTAAGTTACATTTTCTAATGTATTTCCTTTCACTGTTTTTGAGTTCACTGTGATCTAACTGGACTTGACCAACCTTGTCTTTTCACTCCCCATGACCAATCAGCACCTCAGCCATTTCGGCCGACTCCACCCACTTTTCTCAAGCCAATCATCTTTCGGTATCCCCTCCCCAATTTTTTTTGTCTTTGGCCTGTGTTCTTTCTCTGCTGAGTGAGCAAAGCATACCTACTTTTATCAGCTGTAAGGAAACAAACAGAAAACATAGAGAAAAGAGAGCAGGAAGGCTGGACAGCGAGGGTTGAGAGGAGGGGTCTGAGTAAATGGAGGAAGAGAGAGGAGGTGCAATAGGAGGAGAGGGAAGGTGGAACGCTAACATGAGGAGAACCTTTTGTATTCAAGACATTCTGGCGGGGCACAAATGAGAGAAAAGAAAGCAGAGGGTAGCGGGGGCTTGAGAGAAACATGGAGAGGGCGGGAAGGGGCGAATGGGTGGGTGGGGGATGCTGATGTTTTTTTGATTTGTGTGCATGAGGGTGGAGAGAGATACAGGAAGAAAACAAGAGGGAGACAGAGGGTGATCTGCAGCAGACTTGCAGCTCCTCTGACACAACAAGAGGAGGGCAAAGCAACTAGACTTGTCTGACTTTCTGAACACCTCATATTCAGGAGGAAGGAAGCAAAGCGAGGCAACAAACTTGTGTCAAGAGACAAAAAAAAGAAGGTATTCTGGAAGAGAGGAAGGAACAACAGGCAGACTGACAGTCAGATAAACCCCGTCTTTCAAACAGGGTGAGTGTCACAAGTTCTCCTGTCATTTCGATGTAGGATAGTTGCCGCTGTGGTATTGTCAGCTGCACCAGGGTGACTCAACGTCTCCTAAAATGGTCACATGAAAAGCAGACGTACAGATGGAGGGAGGGAGAGACTGAAAGGGACCCCGTGTCAAACGGCATTCTCAGCAACTATGTCACAGAGTCCGATTAGTTCAGACTGGCCTGACGTGCTAGCCTGACTACCGAGTACTTAGTAGGTATAAAGCCGCGTCAGTTATCAGTTCGCATCAACATAAGCTGCCAATATTTTTTGTGACTTCCTGTTTTCTGTTGTCACTGTCTAAAACACACACACACACACACACACACACACAGTCATACCCTACACACACACACAGTCATACCCTTCACACACACACAGTCATACCCTTCATACACAAAAAAATATAATTTACAAAACTCAGTGGCCCCTCTGAGCTAATCAACAGGTGATTGTTTGCATGAGCAGCTTCTTTGTTTTGGAGGATATGCTTTAGTGTTGTCTGAGTGTTTATCAGCCTTAAGGCACAGCACAGATCTGGGAGCAGCTGGGTGTAGTTCTTCTCAAAGTTTAATGCAATTCCATCACACTTCCTCTGATAAGTGATGACCTGAGAAGCTGGAGACTAGAGTTTTCATAAAAAGCCCATTCAAGATGTTTGGATTGGGATGCTAATGTAAAATAAGTCCAATCAGATGGTCTTTATTGAGATGGAAAACTCAGTCCTTTACTAAAAGTACAAGCAAATGCTGAAAAGTTTCCTTGGATGGATTACTGATTCGTGCACAGTATCTCTCCGAAGGGCGTAATACTAAAAACTCTTCAGTGGAAAAACTAAGTATGTCATCAGTTGTCCAGATGTAAGTTTCTGATTTAAACGTCCCACTGCATTGAAATGTATACAAATGATTAATCATTGTTATCACAATATCCAGACTTAAGAGGAAAAAATAGGTTGACATCTTTGTTGTTGAATGTTGTTCAGTACAATACCAAAGTACTTGTTTAAAGTATAATACAACACAAACAAAAACGCTTAAAATGATTCAGTTAATTTTAACACTTATTTTTATTCTTAGGTTTTGGGTTTTCTTTTTCTGTTCTTTTTTTCCAGAGAGCAAACATGTTGGCGTTTTGTCTCTGTGTGTTTCTGTTAGTTTGAGTGTCTAGACATGCATGGAACAGAGTGAGTGCTGTGGTGTACACAGCCCGAATATCAGGGTTTTTTCTGAGGGTAGGCACTGGATGTCAGCTTTGCCTACTTTTATTTACATTTCCTATAAGAGCTGGTTTCTAGGTCAAAACTGTCAACAAACCTCCTAATGACAAATTTGCAAATGTTACATTTTTGAAAGTCTCTAATTTCACAAATGTGAAATTAGTGCAGCGCACTACTTTCATGTTTATTGCAGATGTTTCATTCAACATGCACAATGCTGTGTGTAGCGCTGCTGCAGCACTGCGTTATCCCCTAACATGAAATCTAATACCTCCTGGGTCTTCTGACCTGACAGGTTGATTTGCCTTCGACCTCTTCATCAGTCTTCTTGTCAAAAAGAAGCACAATGATGTGCAGAGACTTGAACCCACCCAAGTATTTAATGTCTTCCAAATAGGATTTGGCCCTCTGATCAAACAAACTAACCAACAAAACAACAATTTTAAACTGCATGTCAAAAATTAAACAGAATAGAAAATATACTGATCATTTGACCTGAGTCCTTACTCAGGTCGTATGGTCAAATTTGGAGTTTATTCCAGAAGAACACTGAGAAGTTAAATCAGATTTTAACCTGCATTCAGAATCTACAGGTATCCGTGGTTATGGTAATGTTTTCATCGTCATAATAAGGCTGTCCTTATTATCTGCTTGAGATCCCAGCTGTAGCTGTCTTGTCTAAGTTTGATCCAGATCTGTGTGTGGGCTGATGTAAACTATACCTCTTTAAATGGATTTTATCTCCTCTCTGCAAGTAAAAGGTACACTGGATGCATTTTGGTTCAGCCATGAGCGATCTGCTGAGATTTTCATGACACGGGGGATGATACAGTTTGTACCTTCTCCTGCTGTAAATAAATTCTATCCGGCTGCCTTCTCCTTGTCATCCAGTTCTGATTCTTTTGTCTGTCATCTCACCATTTCTGCTCTGTCTCTCATTGCTCACTGCTGTACAGGTAAGATTATACCTAGATGGCCACTAATTTGTAATGTCCTCATGCTATGTGATTAGCATCGTTCTGTCACTGAAATATGAAAAACATTTTTATTATCATTTCACTTTTTCATACGATGGCAGTAGCTACTAAAATAAGATCAACCTTAAGATAAAATAATAATCTTTATTACCTTATTATGAAGAAATTTACTTAATGAGTGTCACTGGATCAATCAGTGACGCTCAATAAGGGTTTGAGGTGAATATATCAGAAGATACGGGGTAAATGTGATCTGAAAGGGCAAGTGATAATGAGAGTTTATTAAACAAATGTAGTACCAAGTGGTCCAGTTACTGCCTCTCAAATCGAGTTAGGACACACATCCTGGAACAGATGCCTTACTTGACATGAAGCCAGGGTGTTTTTTACTCCTCTACTGGCCCCCGGATCGAGTCTGAAAAAGGTTTTGCAGCGTCTGCCAACCTCCGGCATAGCTAGTTCAAAACAAGGTCAGAAATCATGTGGGACCGAGCGCAGAGCCTCTGGGTACACCAAGTGGGCTCTCCCATACTGTAGGCATGTAGGCAGTGACTATTAAAAAATCATTGCTGACTTCTGTTGTTCCCCCCCAACACACACACACACTCACACACCCTGTCTGCCACTGGTTGCTCACCCTGGAGACTCCACTTGTCCTCAGGGGGAGACAAAACAAGAGGTGATTCCTTGTATTACAGCTTGTTTTTCAAAGTCTGTCATTCATTTGTCATTTGACTTGCAGTAGAAATTACCCAGACATCCCTGTTTGACTGGGGCAGTTGTAGTTTCACCCTGGAGTTTCCTCAATCACAAGAGCATTGGCAAAATAATAAAATACCCTGCTGTAAAGGTAGTTGTCCTGAAATTGCTCTGGCTTTAGAACATTGATGTGGGACTGTTAAATGTTATCAGATCCCATAACATTGTCCTGTACCTGCCTGTTTATATTGGCATCCATCCAGCATGAAAACAATGAGTTATAGCAGAGACACCTAATGGCATGCATGAAGTTGTTTTGTACAATTCACATAGACCCTATGTCATGTGAATAATTGCAGGTCACGGAGATTTCACCGTTTGTGTCATCACCACATGATTCTTTGTGTGGTAATAGGAAAGCATTACCCGTTGACACACCACTGCACTGCTAATGTATATGTAAAGTTGTAAGATTTGAGGGAGTAATGGTGTCTCTTTCCTCTTATGTCCCCACCCTGCCTCTCCTTCTTGTGTGGCATGCATATGAACAACTCTCGTTATTTGCATGATCTAGTCTTTCCAAAAATGTCACTTTCCTCTTGCTCAGTCCTCAGGCTTGTGCCATTGTTTTGTACGTGTAATAGATGTCTTTATGTGTAATTACAGTTTCACCGTACTGCCTCAAAGGAATACAAGAAATACAAATACTTTGCCAATCTGCCCCTGTCCCCCCTGCACCCCTCGTCATCAACTCTGCCTTTCTAGCCCTGCTTCTCTTTCTTCCTCTTTGTGGCCAAGCACAAAGGAGGCGTTATCCTTGGGCTACTGGTTGCCATGGAGATAGCTTACTGTGGCCCACCATCCCACCCCACCCCCCTCCACATTCCCAAGTTCTGATCCAAGTGGGTCGGGAAATGTCCACTTCTTTTTGGCCTCGCATCACTTAGCGCCAAGTAGGAAATGGAAATATCGGCTCAGTTCGCCATGATTTGACTGATCCTCCTGGTAAAGGGTTATTTCACCATGTAAATATAGAATGAGTTTAAATTTAATGTCGAGCACTAAAATAATGAAAGATTTTGGGATTATCTTTTTTTATATCTTTTTTAAAAAGCAGTCTTTGTTCTGAAACAGACCAAAATACTAACTCTCTTTGTAGACATTGACAGTGTGTCTCACAAACCATTAATTTGTTTGTTTATTTGGTTTCCTCAGTGATTCTGGGTGGAATGTCATGATGCTACAGCCGTGCCACACCCTACGCCCAAGTGACCAAGGAGGGCGTGTCTGGCTATCAGCCATTCACACAGGAAGCCCCAATAGAGTTACTTCAGATTCCAGTTCAGTTCCTCTCAGTCTTCAAATTAACTGACACTCCACCCCACTGGTATGTTTTGGTCCTCAGTATGATGACTTATTATTTCAGGCTGTTCTAATTTAAACATTATTCTTGAACAAACATCAGTATTGACAAATTATGCTGACAATGGGTCACATAACTTGTAGTGGTTAAAACAAATTAAATCAATTTTTTTTTCTTTGACATGTGTTGACACTGATCAACACTCAAGATAATTTTAGTATGTTTTACAATATGTAATCATGAGATAAAAATGTCCTAAGTTCTCTTTCAATGGTATATTAAAAGTATAATGCAGAAGTATCATATCATGATGTTCTTTCTTTTTTTGCTGATAAATAACAATTTTATTTCTCGTTTTCTAGTAGCTCCTGTGCTCAAGCTCTTCGCTCCTGCTTCCTCCGACATCCTTTCTGTACCCTGATAAGCCATCTTGGGATGTTGGCATTTCATTGCATCTGCCATGGAGATAGACTGGTTCCTTTAGTATGCAGTTTTAGACACAAGGTCCAGATGTTGTTGTTCACACGGGTAGAATTACACAAGGACGTGCACAGAGGTGAGATGGTAATACGGCTTATTTTATGATAGAATTTGCTGAAATTGCTTAGTCTTGTGACTGTTATTTTCGAGGCAAAGACTGTAAATAGAAGATATCATTACACATTGTTATCTATCACCAATGCCATGTTGAACCGATTAAATGAAACGGAATACTGTATTTCGCTCCTTTCCAGGTGCTGTGTGGCTCACCGTCCTGATTCACACTATTTGACGGCATCAGGGCAATAAATATAGGTCTTCCTATTCCCTTGAAACATATTCCTCTGGCTCTTGTGAGGACCTACTTGACCCTGTTGCAAAAATTATCCTCCAACATAGAAACCATGCGGCACATTCATGTGGAGTTAGCCCACAAAAAGTCTCCATTAGATCTTCCAGCCCAGGAAGGTGACCTGCCTCCACCTACAACACCAACCCAGGGCCTGGACCCTGGGATTAGGCCAGGCACACCCAGGCATTTTGGACAGGAGGAGTTGCGGCTTCAAAAGGTCTACCAGCTCTCTATTTTCTCCCAGCTGGGTGGATTTTCTACCTCCACAGAATCCCACGCTGATACCCAGCAGAGACCTGTCCGGTTGGGTGTGAAAAGGGGCCTAGAGGAGGCCCAGTTGACTCATAAACGCCCTCACTTGGGGGCGTCCTCAGATAAGGAAGTGTTTGAGGGAGTGGTGCCATGTGGGCCAGCTCAAGGTGTTGGGTTGGGTGTAGCTATGGGCCCTGGTGGGGCTGCTTCTGCATATTCTTGCACACAGATAGAGCACAGAGACTCTGAGGGGGGACTGTCCCCTAGATCTCCTCCACTTTCCCCGAGCCACAATCCTTCCCGACGCCCTACTCAGCACAATCATGACAGACCCATTCCTGATGTGTTTGCTCCTCTTTCACCTAAATCCCCCCCAATGTCTGACCCACATGGCCATGCCTGTGACCAGGGCCATTCCATTGGAGCCTCGGCCAGAACTGAGTCACCTAATGGGGGCCACACATCCACCTACTCACTAGCTAGCCCTGGAAATGAAAGCTGTAGTAATGGCTCATCTGGAGGTCAGCTTGGTTCCTACTTTTATGAAATGTCCACATATGAGACTCCCAACCCAGCCAGTCCCACCAGCCCCCCAGGCCCATTCTCCCCCCCACACCACACGGAGTTACAGGAACCAGGGGAGGCCACGGAATGGGAAGTTGGACTTGAATCCTCCCCACCAGAGCGAAGTGCTACCCAGGCTGCTTCTTCCTCCTCTAATGGTCTGGCTTCCTGGGAGAAAACTCCCAACACAAACAGCCACCGTCTTTCCTCTGGAGGCCACTGGCCAGCCAAAAAAAGGCTTTTGTCTCCAAGCGACACAGCAGAGTCATGCTCAGAAGATGAAGGACCTTCCACATCTAAGAAAAGTAGACTGTCGCTACTGACTCCAGGACTTGGTCCAGCGTCTTGTCGCAGTACTGATGCTAAAGCTGCCCCTTACTGGAACCACCTGCTACCTTCTGTTTGGGACCGGCCTAAGGTCAGCACACTTTGATACACAAACACACATCATACTTCCGTCTGCTAAAAATTAACCTTGAAATTCTAAATTATTTGTTTAGCTAATAGCACATTTTCACTGTTATGTTCTGTGGCAAGCAGTGGCAACTATGCTATATTTTATGCAAACTAAGTAAACATCTTAATTTCACAGCACATGCACAGTGTTTGAAGGAGACACTGCCAATACCACAATACAACACGTTATTAAAAAGGGTTGCAAGAGCCACAACACAAGGGAAATGTTTCTAGGAGTTGAATCAATTTATGCAAATCACAAAATAAATATTTGGCAACAAAACAGTTGAACTATCAGCTGAAATGTGTTTGGGATTTTCTGAGTTTTGCTTTTTTAATATTAGCAAAGACACATTTTTTCTCAATTTTCTTGCGATTATAATGTTTTTGTATTTTTCATTAAGTTAAATCAATTGAATGTTTTAATGTTTTCTGGTAACGCTTCTGGTATTGTGACTTTTACACTGCCTTTGCTTTTATCTGCCAGTGTAGTGATGAAACTTTGATGTAATAAGAATAGTGTAAAAGACTATGAATTAAATTAGAAGCTTTGATTTTAGTGAATTAGAGTTCAAGAAAACAATTTTCCCAGATTCCTACAGGGTCCCAGCTGTAGTAAACTGTACTACAACATAGAAACTGATTTTATTGCAGCATACACAAAAAAAAACCCAAACGGGTGAAGATTTAGATTGCATTATCTGTGTTAGACATTTGCAATACAGTTTTTATGTACTAAAAACCTTAAGATCACATATATAGGGGCTAAAAAGTTTGAATACATCAGAATGATTATTAATCACAAAAGTCTTAAAAATAGGTTGCAGCAACAATAAAGAGAAAATAAGAGAAGGTGTACATTTGAAAGAACGAAGGGATGTCCAGCTCATTATCGTGACAAACTGGAACAGGCCGAGTAGCTCCAGAATAAAGCCCATTGAGGGGGGGTCCATTGTTCTTCCACGGGTTTAGTGCATCTCTCATACGCAAACACAAACACACATACATAAATACAATGTGCTTCAAATGGTTCTGGAAGTGAATTGCCTTTTCTTTTTCTTTTTTTTTTACATTGGAAGGCCAAAAAGGCCTTTCAATGATGGATTTGTGGGATGGGGAGCGTGTAGCAAGGCTCACAAATAAGGGCCAGAGAGGAGGACAGTGACAGGGAGCGTTAAAGAAAAAAGATGAGGCTGTGCTGTCAGTAGGTGCTATTTTAGGAAATAAAGGTCCAAAAGAAATTTTCTAAAATGAAATCTTTACTTTTGATTGAGCGCAACAATGACAAGACTAGCTGACCAAAACTTTGAAGCTCTGTAAAGAGCCATTGTAACCAATGCTCAGCGATTTCCAATGAGCTAACCATCAGTGAAAGGCTTGCTGTGAATAAAATGCCAAAAGTTAACATAGGTTTGGACACTGATAAATCACCTGACAGCCAGGGGGCCCTCATGATGAACGCCAGCCTCGAAGTGGGGAATCTTTTTACTTGTGATGCAACTGCAGTTAGTCAGCACTCTGTAAGTAAGCGGGTACCTGGAATAAATGCAAATTTGTAATAAAAACACAGAATCATGCATATATACTCTTTGAGTATCTGTATTTGTTTGAGCAATAGTTTATAGAGCTATGCTGACATATTTCAGAATATTGATAGAAAAAAAATCGATTTTAAATTTTTTCCTTTTGTTCTGTTCAGACTGCCACAGACTGCACAAGATCAGGGAGACGGCTAAAAAGTGGACTGCGGTTGAAAAGGTGAGGGCTCTATCTTATTCGTGACAAGAGAATGATATTGTGTGTTCAGTGAAGTCAACAGGGGCAGGATGGTGGAAATTGTTGTAATTGTATGTTATTCTAAATTGAAGGTTTTTATGTCTGTATAATATCTTGGTTAAGACAAAATTTGTGTATAGTTGACCACTAACCACCACTAACGTTTTGTGTGTGTTTGTGGTCATAATCAGTCGCCAGCTGCGCAGTGGCAGACAGGCAGACAGCAGCCGCTCCACGCGTTCAGGTTGGCCTTCATCCTCCATCAGCAGATCACTACTCGGCAACTTTGAGGTACAAATTCTACATGTTTTTCCAATAGCTCTGAGATACAAGTTACTGCAGGTCACAGATGGTACCGGTGTCCAGCTGAAGGTCCTGTAAACCCATCTTAAGTGGAGTCAAGACAGTCTTGTTTCTTACATTCAGCAATAAATTAAATCCTGAAGTATCGATTTTTTCTGATTTTGGTGACATTGCTTGAAATTAGTGGATTTAAGTCTACTTTTTTGACTGAGGTTGTTGGAGAGATTGCTGTTGCACTAAACTAGAGAATTTTTTGTGTTCTTTGGCCTTTGCATTTATGTACATGAGGGATGCAGATAATTGGAGATGTAATATGAAGTACCACTAAAATATTATAATAGTACTTAAATATGTAAAGTAACAAATGAAATCAAATTAATTTGATTAATTTTTTAAACATTGCGACCGAGAATGGAATTTAAATTTCTTCACTGATGTTGTTTATAATAAGTAGTGACATATTGAAAATGAAAATCTCATAACCATTGGAGGTTGAATGTGAAGCAGCTTTACTGCTATCTGTATACGTTATATTTATACATCCCTAAATAGAACTCCAGTTGCTTCAGATTCAACCTCCCAACGCTGTAGTGACCTGGATGAATGAGTCCACACCAGCAATATATGTAATCTTGTGAGCTTCTCCTTCAATGCATTCAAAATTCCAGGTTTTGGTTTTAAGTTGCACAATTATTTCATGTGTTCAATTTAATTTCAGTTAAAATGTTAGAAATATTGTTTTTAAATCTTGCTTTGACTGTGAAAGCGATATTTTTCTGATTCTAAGGTGTAAAATGGAGGGTGGAGCAGTAAATCATATCCTTTCTAAATCCTTAATTTTATAGTTTTAAATGGGTGTGTGTGTGTGGTGTGTGTGTGTGTGTGTGTGTGTGTGGTCGTCCAGGAGTCTATATTGAAGGGACGATTCACACCATCAGGCCGGATAGAAGGCTTCACTGCAGAAATCGGTGCCAGTGGCTCCTACTGCCCTCAGCACGTCACCCTGCCTGTCCAGGTTACATACTACGACATCTCAGAGCAAAGTGCGCCCTCACCCTTCCTGGTCAGTTTGTGAGATTGGTTGTGTTTATGCTTGGGTAAATTCAAAGAACCAACACTAGCATGAAAGTATACAATTAATAAAAATACAAAAAATAAAGATTCAGATCACTGACCCAAGACTTTTAATTTTATGGTTTTTACTTGTCACATCCCGCTTCAAAGTGGTGATGTATTGTAATTGTCAGCGTTTGTGTGTTGGTCCATTAGTTCGTTCGTCCGTCCATCCGTTTGTCCACCAAATATCTTCGCAACCATTGCAGATAGAAAGATGAAATAAAAATCACATTACTCAGGCAGCAAAGACCTTGTGAAAACTAGGTCAAGGTCAAATTTTAACTTTTTTACACTCAGGAATTGGATAACATAGAAAGGCGAGGGAGAAGGCCAGTGTGAGTAAAACCATAGATCAAATCTACTCTTTTGATCTATGAAAGTAGATCAGAGCACTAGCTTTGATCTTTGACCTATGCAAGTAGGTTATGGTACAATTTTGAATTCAGGGGTGTCGCGGGATGTTGCCATCTGTGACTGCAATGGTTTTTGTCTTTATTGATGCTGAATCAGTTTAATACATTAAGCCAGATCCCCACCCCGCTAGTCCACACCCATTAAAGCATAGTTTTTTAAGCATTGCCGTGTGTCTTTGTATTTCACAGGGGGTGATATCCCTCGAGCCTCTTGGAAAGAAAGGATACAACATACCCAAAGCAGGGACCATTCAAGTGGTAAGTTCTTTCATCCTCAACTCATTTTTTTGCTCAGAGAAAAGCTGGGTGGCCTATAACAACTCATCTATGCTAGTGAAACACTTAAATAATGAAATGAAATATGCTGATGGCATGTAATTCATACTGGAAGGCTCACACACCTGTCGCTGCTCAGAATAAAACTCTTCCAATAGCAGTTTATTGCTTTAAAACTACTGCCAATAATTAAATTTTTGCTGTTTTTAAATACTGACTGTAATCTGGCATCTGCTCTTAGACCTTATTTAATCCCAACAAAACTGTGGTGAAGATGTTCCTGGTGACCTACAACTTTGATGACATGCCCGTCAATCACATGACCTTCCTGCGCCACCGCATCTTCCTGGTGCCTGTCGAAGAGGCGATTGAAGGGAAAGTCGAGGCGTCTCCAGGTGACACAGTGCTTGAAAGGAAGAAGATTCTTTGCTACCTAATGCATCTCAGGTATGTCTAAAGTTCACGCGTTACGTTTACATCTGACTATTATGTTCTGTTGACCGTCATGTCTACCAAGGCCTAACATCATTACACAATAATTAAAATGCCGAAAAAATAAACAACATGTCTAATGTTACTAGCAAACTGTTGTGCTCATACAGTTTTTTTGTTTGTGTTTGGGTTTTTTTTGAAGATTCCAGAGCTCCAAATCTGGGAAAATCTACTTGCACAATGATATCCGGCTGCTATTCTCCCGCAAATCCATCGAAGTGGACACGGGGATCCCTTATGAGCTGAAATCTTTCACCGAGGTGCCAAGAAACCCTAAATACTCCCCCCGTGTGTAACCCAAGCTTGACCCTGTGGCCCTCCCCAACACAGCTCTGCCTGTACTTCTTAAAGAGGGGAGAAACAAAGACCGCTCGAAATATGGACACAAAACTACATGCACACATGACAAAGGTGCACATATCTTACAGTGAAGACGGTAGAAGTTCTGGTTTTCTGCCTTTTTATTGTCATTCATTCACTGAAAGTCGGAAACAGTTGGTGATGGAGAACCACTCATGAGACACAGCATTTCTTGTACCTTCCATTTTCAGAACATACAAAATGATGTTAGTGTAGGAGCAGTGGAACATGTATGCAGCCAAAAGCAGGACTTTTACAGACATCTTCATCCGTTCTAACATTGATGCACTGCAAAAGAGACTGACAAGACTCATCCATAGCACATACCCCTCAAAGCTGAAACATTTCTTGTTGCGACTCTGAGTTCAGTGTTAACATGCATGCCTTGTGACCTAAACAACTGATTTTTTTCTCTAGTGCCGTGTCACACTGTCCTTCACTCTGTCTGCAGCTCCCAACTCCTCATTTGACCAATTTTTCATTTTTTTTTTTGCACAATTTCTGATTGGACACAAATCAATACAGGGGGCATGGGGAATAAATATTAGAACTCTCTCTACACATGTTCCAAACATTCACACACTTTCTGACCTATAGAGAGGAGATGGGCAGGGACAGAAATACGAGTGAATGTGAAAGCTTAGAGTAAATGTTCCAGGATGTATAACACGTTATAAAACACGCTGACATGAACTGATCAGACTGGGCACATATTTTTAAGAACAAATTTCTCCCCTCTCACTTTGATGGTACTGACCACTGTGTACTCTTTTAGCCAGGAGGGCCACACCATGTCAAGAAAAAATGGGAGTAGTATTTTATGTAGCAGACTGAGGGACACTGTGCTTTTTTTTTTTCTTTTTTAACGTCTGTTCAGCACTATCTGCTGTTGGCACAGAAAATGAAAAAAAAAACCAAGCTGTAGTATTTTTAATTTGTTTTTGCAAATGTCTTAATAAGCAATATGCTGCACAAAGTAGAGTGTATTTTTCAGCTGGGCAAGCTTTCTCTATGGAGGGAGCAATGAACAGGGCAGAGTTTAAGTGAGGGAAGAAATTTGAAAGGGGATGATGAGGGGTGGGCGGTGGGGTATTTAATATAGGGGAAAAGTCTATGAATATTTAAAAGAATAAACTCTGCGACTGGCGAGTAACTTCTGTGTTTGTTTTTATTCCATGCCAAAGAAATACTTTTTTCCACTTATCACTGATGTTGGCTTTTCAAATAGTAGCTTGATACACAGACCATGCTACTTTTCTATATCAAGTCCAGTTCCTTCATTATAAATCTTATATCAATAATGGCAAACAGCTGGCAGTTCATTCATTCGTACAGATGTTAAGAAATCTGCATGAGAAGAGCCCTTAAGCTCAAATGTGCTTCCTCCCCCTTTTCTGCTGCAGCAGAAACTGCTAAGAGGCTCAGCAAGACAGGCTTTGGTTGTTCCTTCCAGTTCTGAAATACTTGTCATACTGGGTTAATGTCAAAAACAGTATTGCCAAGGGAAACCATCTAACACATTTTCTGCAATATGCAATCCAAATATCAAGAGTTTCTTCAAGTAAAATGATAATGATGGTTAAAGTGTGACCCTAAAATTGCACTGGTGTAGTTTGTGCAACATTTTAAAGAAATGTTTTCCAAGTTCTTAGTTTACTTTTTAGTTTTTCGTTTGTGTGATATTCTGTATGCTACAAAAAACCCCAAATGCATTTAGAAAAGAAAATGTAAAATACTGCTTCAAACATGTCTCAAATCATTTGTCAGCTGGTATCTCTGCAACACAAGCCCCTGCGTGCCACTTCCTATCACTGATATCTTCTTTCCCACGTTGTTTGACTTGTGAAGCAGACTTTGCACTTTTATGACTGATGCACCTACAGAATGCTTGTAGAAATCTTTTGTAAAAGAAGGCATCTTTCAAATTGTACCATGCTGCTAAGTGACATTTCATCTCACTGGATCTATTTTGGTAGTCGTACATCTATAATAAAAGGAGCCAGTCTCTCAAAGGAGAGTTAAGCATAAATACCTGTATATCTGAAACCATTCACCACCACACACCCACAAACCAACAAACACTCATTATTCATTGACACACTGCTGCTGCTGAGCCTAAATTGTGTTTTCTACTACAGCACCTTGCTTGGGTGTGACTAACACTGTAGGCTTTGAGCAGAGAGGAGGAGCCTGGATAAAACCAACAGTCCTTGAAAGACTTGTATTAATAGAACAGCCTGAACAGGAAAGAAAGTCAAGAATGCTTTTCTTTAATACTTGTCATCTTACCCACCTGTTTCTTTCTCTGTCTTCACATTTTGTCATGATACTTAACAACATTATCGCAAGGTGGACCCATGAACTTCATTTCCATATCTATGGTGAAATTAAAACCCTTCCTACATTCGTCTCGGTCCAAATAGTGACTTGGTACAGTGACAAGTCTACAAACATTTTCTGACCCCTAGTGTCAGATATCGGTACTGCAGCACTCCGGGCATGAATGCAACAGCAGCCAAGTAGAAGCTCATACATGGAAGTTTCCACTCATAGGTGACTGCTGGGAAAAAGAAAAAACAAAACACTTGATGTGTGAAACAAAACATTTTTGCGCTTATGGTTAGGGTTCCTCTTTGGAACAACGCTGTAATCGTCTTGACTTTGAAAGTCTATGACTATGAAGTCTGTGACTTTGACTTATTTTCTAACGTAAATTTTATTCCATCTAATGTCATTATGAATGTGTACACCAGATGATCTTTCAGCTATATAGAGTCTGCAGGGTCATCTCTGTGTAATTCAGAAAACACACTAATTCCGTAACAGCACAAAACTTTAAAATGTGATTTGACAATTTAAATATAAAGAAATTCTTTCAAACTTAGTACTTTTACTAATAACTTTATTAAATGCAGGCCTAATTTAAAGAGCGAAGTTTATACTGAATAAGTGAATACATCAGCACAATTAAAAAGCTTGTTTAAAATAATTCTACAAATTTAGTACCAACATTTACTTGACATATTCAGTTAGGCTGTCATCTCTAAATTTTGGATAAAAGGGTTTAAAAGTTTGCGATCCAAACTGGCTTTAATTTCAAAAGGAAAACAGATTCTTAAATCTAAAAATTTGATCATGGCCTGTGTTCTGCTTCATTGAGAGAATATTTTCACCTTTATCATGAGTGACTTCATTACATTTGCATTTCATTTGTCTCTTCTTTGTGGCTCTTGAATATCGATCCTCTTTATTGAAACACTGTAATGAAAAAGTTTCACCACTTCTTTAAATACTGTGACAAATATACAGGTGAAAATATCACTCTGGTTATCGGTGATGTGCTTTTTTCACTGATTCCTGACTCTTTTATTTAATATTATCCATAAATAGTCCCATCACAGCCAAATTGCTCACTGAGCTATTACAGTTCCTCCTTCCTCTTCCTCCTCCTCTAGATAACATCAGCCAGTGTGTTGGCAGCGCCCTCGATGGCCTGGCTCAGGACTGACAGGTGGTGATGCACTTTGTCCCAGTCGCTGGACTGTCCTGATGAGTCAGCATTGGCATATGCATCAGCCAGGCCTGGGAAGGTTGGCTGTCCTGCACTGCTTGAAGCCCAGATAAGATGCCTGCATGTCACACAGGAAAATAAAAATGATTCACCAGTGATACGCTGCTGGAAAATTAGTCAGGATTTGAGTTAAATATCAAAGTTAACATGCTCACATTCATGGCGTGCTAATGTTAAACAAGTATTATGGTCATCATGTTCATCTTCAAGTGAGGTCGTGTTCTGAGATTTTTCTTTAATTAGCACATAACACAGGCATGCAGATGGAAATTACATTTGTTAATAATTTATAATTGGACTAGAATTGAAATGGTCTGCTTAATTTTATTTTGAGATGGCCAAATCTTTTCTTACCTGAAAGCATATTTATGAGGGAAAGCCAGAGGGTCCAGAAAAGCTCGGTCGAGCAGCATGAGCTGGTCGTTGATCCTCCTGACCTTCAGCGGTCTGAGGCAGGAGAGAGAAGCAGAGATGGGAGGCTTTCATTCATTCATTTTGATGAGGGCAGCAAATACATATCTGTATGTCTCAGTGTGTTTACGTTTCATTTGCCAGATCTGAATCAAGAATCAGCCGATCCAACTGCGCTGAGGCGCTGCGAAATGTCAACACGGCTCGTTTTAGTGGCTCTGTAAGAAGAAACAGATTTATAATAGTGTGTGCAGAGGATCTGTAGTTGTTCTACTCTTGAAGTCAATCTGAATGCAGCTGATGGCATTTATGTGTTTGCTGGTTTTGGGGTAGGGCAGGTTTTGATGACGGCTGATGCAGTGTGAGAAATACCTTGTTTAGTTCTGACAATTAGAAGGAGCGTACAATAGTAAGTGATTTATGGAAGCACAAATCGAAAACGTGAAATCAGAACATTCAGGAAACTCCCCAGTCCCCACATACAAACAAAAATTATTACAATTATTTCCCCTCTCCACAAACATCTGTAGCTGTGATTACCCATAGAGATATTCCTCATCTGCAGCTGATTCTGATAGAGGTTCACTGCTGTGTTGAGGTAGGATTCCAGAGTTTCAGCATAGTCGCTGGAGTTCAGTGGCAACACGAGGCTGTCTGCTAACCGGACCAAAATGTTCCCTGATGTCTTGGCAATGGCCTGATGACTGACGAACCCTGAGAGGAAGAGGTGGCAGACAGATGATGAATGATGTTCGTTTTAGCTGCAGACATAGATGAAGGTAACACATCCCACACCATCCACTGATCTGACTCAAAAGAGAGCACAATCTGAATTACCACCACAGAAATACACATAAAGTTGGATTACTGAAAAAAACAAACAGGTGACACAAAATAAACGTTATCGCTCACCAGGATCAATGAATCTTGAGGCGTAGTCAAAGGTGTCGTATGCCGTGTGGTAAGCAGGGTAAATTCGAGCTTTAGTTTTATTCTAGTTGAAAAAAATTATCCGAGTTAGATGACATCGGACCTCTTATCCCACGAGTAACAAAATGAAAAAAAATGTTTTTTGAGTGACTTCAAACTAAAGTTAAAATGAATATGACGGCTCCTTACTAAACATAGTGTGACAGGAAAGTGCAACTCAGAATATCAAGTTGGCAGGGGGTAAAAATGAAGAGATAAAAGATAAAAAAAAAAACAGAGTTTAGATGGAGGTGATTTGTGTTTCTTGATGATGTTGTTGTCCTTGGCCTAAATATTTAAGAAGAAAAAAATCAAACTGTAAATGAATTACGAAAAAAAAAGACACAAATGTCTTTAATACCTTGTCGTAGGTGTATGACATGTCCAAGGAAGTAATTCCCAGGTAGTGGACGAAGGCAGCGTAATCACTCCCTGCTCCCGACAGGTATCCCATTCTGTTAGAGGACCACAGGAAAGAGTATAGGAGACACACAATGAGAGACACCACACAACAAAGGAAGTCCTTGCCTCATTCATAGGAAAAGTAACTAAGACTAAATATATTGTCTTAACCTTCAGATGCTATTGAAAATATTTTTTTAAATAGTTGAATAGCATCTTAGCATTAACCATGATAATCAAATTGTTTAAAATACAAATTTGCAGGCCTGTAGTTCTTTATCAATAAAAACATGAATGTATTAAAATCTTCATTTCCTTTCGGCTTTTCCCTTCAGGGGTCGCCACAGTGAATCAGTTGCCTCTATCTAACCCTGTCTTCTGCATCCTCTTCTCTCACACCAACTACCTTCATGTCCTCTTTCACTACATCCATAAACCTCCATTTTAGTCTTCCTCTAGACCTCCTGCCTGGTAGTTCAAACTTCAGCATCCTTCTACCAATATCTTCACTGATAGAACAACTTGAACCCTGCTCCTAAACTTCTAGCCTTGTTACCTTTCCACCTGGTCTCCTGGACACACAGTATGTCTACCTTCCTCCTCTGCATCATGTCAACCAACTCTCTACCTTTTCCTGTCATAGTTCCAACATTCAACATCCCTACTCTCAGTCCTATACTCTTGGTGTTCCTCTTCTCTCTCTTCCTACGAACACACTTTCCTCCTCTCCTTCTTCGACCAATGTCCACCGGCACCCTGTAGGTTAACAGCACCGATGGCGGTCATTATTAACCCAGGCCTTGACCGATCCAGTATGGAAGTCATTGATTTGATTCGCATGTTTGATTTAGCAAAAGCTTTACGTTGGATGCCCTTCCTGACACAACCCTCTGTATTTATCCGGGCTTGGGACCAGCACAATAAGACACTGGCTTGTGCCCTGCAGATGATGAATTAGGTTTTTTGATTTTTGATCAAAATGGGAAATACAGTTTTGAAAGCTTTCTTGGTTGATCAAATGTGAAAAGCTCGATATCTGTTCTCCCAGGATAAAATACAAGATGTGGGAATATGAGATGGGCCAATTACTTGGGAATGGGTCCGTGTGCCGGACTGACCCTGTTGGAGTATTGGAACCAGTTATCGTACACGGACATGGATTCCAGTCCAGGAGCATCAACCTAAAGTAGAGTTATTTGGCGTGTGAGATTCCTGGGGATGTGTCAAAACTTGTTTTATTCAAGATGAATAATTGTTGAACTTATAGGTTAGTATTTGACACACTTCACCTGTTTTGTAGCTTTGAAGATGACACTTTGTAATGATGGCATCCCCGAAGCTCTGAAAGTGTCATTAGCTGAAGAGGAGAAGACCTATTAGTGGAGCATCATCATCACTATTGATCCATTCCAAATTACAAGACTTGTAGATCTACATCTACATTCATTAATTCTACTTCTATATTGCCTGAATTTATGCAGACAAATCAAAGGCTGATACCATTAGATAATTTTAATCTGGAGATCCTTACCAAAGACAGCTATATCCACATTGATGTAAGCAACAGTTCGCTCACTTAGTTTGGTGAAGTATTGCTGGAAAATAAAAGACACGTGCATCTCACATTTATCTCTAACAGCACACAAGCAATTCTTCAAGTGAGACTATTTAGTACAGAAACTTTAAATATTGAACAAAAATACTGTGTGTGACTGGAGAAAAGTAGACATGTATTTAATTCAGCAGAAAGATGTTTGTTAAACTTTCTAAGGTTTATGAATATAATCTGTCCTTAGCTGACATAAAGTTCATCTCAGACCAAGAAACAACCATTTCTTTTGTAAAATAGAAACACAGATCTGCTTTATTGAATATGTAATTACACTAAAACGATGCCATTTTTCATGGAGTGACATCAATTCACCTCTGTGTATTCTGCAGAACCAATCAGACCGAACTCTTCTGCTCCCCAGCTTCCAAATATTATAGACCTGCGAGGCCTCCACTTGCCTGTTGCAAAGAGGAGCAGAACGAACTCTTTACCCAGAACTCCGATCGAAACATTCAGACACTCGTTCAGCTATAAGTGGCCTCACCCTGTTTGACCATTCTCCCCAGCACTCTGGTCACTTCCATCATTACCGCTGTCCCACTGCTCGGGTCTATGGCACCATGGACCCAGCTATCCCTGTGGTTCCCATAGATTATATATCTATCTGTGGACATGAATTCACACATAGCACAAAGATTAACCTCAAGATGAAAATATCTTGAAAAGCAGTGGCAGAATAGGTCTCATGTGTCACCTGGTTCAACACTCCCTCTGATTACTCCCATTACATTGGAAGAGTTCTTCAACTTGCCGTGGTTAAAGATGTCCAGTTTCACGTCACTGATACAGAGCAACAGAAGTATGAGGCAACAACAGATGAGAAAAAAAAGATCCAACACTACAAAACTGCCTCCAAAATGAGACGCAATTACATAATCGGACTTTTCTTTCTCTCTGGGATGTGACATGGTCACGTGGTCTACAGCAAAGTAGGAGGACTTCCTGAATCGAGCTGATGTTGTTGGAGTTGCTTTTTGGGTGGGGAAACATGTAGGCAACAGAATCACAACATAACTCCAAGGACTACCTTGGTAAAGACTAGTCTTTTAAACAATGAAACCTTGTTATGGTGTGATCACAATAGACCTTGAAGACAAACGTTAACGCATTCTGGTAACCGGCCTTCTTCAGGTGGTCAAACAGGTCTCTTGGGGAAAAAAAGAGCTTTAAAAGTGTAATAACCAATGACAATCATCTACCTTCATACACATTACATAGAGTCGTGACAGAGTGATTTTATGTTGTAGGTTTTTGTATCTCTTTTAGTCACTCCTCTACATATGTATACGCAGATGGACAATCAGGTTTACTGTCTGATAGTTGACTACCTGTTGGCAAAAACAGAGGTAGGTTTGAATCCCGGGCCTCCATAGTTGTAGCTACAGTTGAATGCGCCCTGCCATTCAGGTGGAGCCTCATCTCCACCCAGCTCACTGAAATGATCAGACGGAATAAATTGAAAATCAGTTCATGACCAACCACTATTTTGATCTGCATTAAATGGATAAATTTGGTTCATTAAATGGATAACTTGTTCATCACAAACCAGATGAGTCTGTAGGCATCTTCAAATCCAATTGGTTGAATCGGAATGGGTGGGATACCTGTGATGTTCTCAGTAGGAATTCTGTAGGTTTCCTCTGCAAAATAATATTGCATTCTGAAGAATTTAAAAGGAAGTTACACATTAAAACACTTTATCTTTATATGCGTATATCTTTGTTATGTTGCTGTTGTAAAAACTCATCCTCAAACAATAGTGGAGTCAAAGTGTAGCAGTGGTACAGAAAACATGTGATAAAAGAGAAAACGCTATTGTACGCAAACCTTGTGTACCGTTTTCCATCAGCCCTTGTTTACCTTTAGCAGCCAGGTAGGGTGTTAGTGGGTCTCCATAGTGAGTTTTGAAGGAACCTCTCTCCACGCCGGATGGCGGCAGGTACCAGGAGTGAGGATACGTCTCATTACTGTCTGACATGAGGCCATCGTTTATGTCCAGAGGGTCGGTGTAAACAAGCACGCCAATGACACCATAGGGTGCAGCATTGATGGCCTGGATGACAGACACCACCGAATATTACATACAAGAAATGAGCTACAATGTTTGATTCTCTACAAACTGAGTGCCTTTGCTACTAAATTGAGTCTGTCAATATTGGCAACAAAGATACCAAATTTAGGATATGTATGATTGATTTTTGACTTTTACTGTTGAACTATATTTGAACTGCATGATTCGGCAACACAAATAATATATTATCAAGTAATGTCTACTTTAGGGGTCAAAGCTTTACACATTAATAGCAGAGATAGTAAAACCCTTTCCTTAAAGTTGGTACACCTTTTATCTTTGTCCTCAGAATGGTGTGAATCAGTGACATTGTTCTCCACAGCTTTTATTATCTCAATAAAAGACATCATCTGAAGATTAGAAAGCAGCTTCATTGGTAGACTCACTGAAACACTCGCAAGCCTTTGCCCCTAATAGATGTTTTCGCTCATTTTTAGGAATCACAAAGAAACCCCAACAGCATATTATGCTATACACAAAGCGCTACTCACTTTAGCACCTCTTCCTGCTCCACCATATCTGGTGATGGCGATGGTTCCTCTTAGGTCCACTGTCTGGTTTAACCGTTCATAGTCAGTAGGTTTCCCCTGGTTGGCGTAAACCAGTTTCCCCTAAAATCAGCAGACAAATAAACTCGGTGTCAACAGCAGCGGTAAAAGAAAGAAAGTGAATGACTGAACTTTTTCTATATTTCTCACTTGTGCCTCTAATATGGATTTCACAGACGTGATTTTACAGATCAATTAGTCTGGGCCACTCTTGACAGATAGGCTCGTGTTGCTTTATGAACTCAGTCTACACAATACGTGGCACCCCTTTTAGCTATTTCTGTTCACACACGACAATACTGTACCACATCCTTTTGGTCCTTTTTTGTATTTTGTCCATTCTATTCATATACAGTATATTGAAGTTCAATTCATCTTGCCCAAGTTGTGGTGCAATTTGACATGCAGCTTCTTATCTAAATGCTTCTTATCTCTTTTAAATGACAAAGGAGCCTCAAATGTTAAGAGAAATAAGGTGAGATACAGTGATGTGATTCTGTGTTTTATGGTGTGATACAGTACATAGATGTAACTTTATGTCCTCATAAGATAGGTGCTGCAGAAGATTATAAGGTTTTTACTGTTGTAAAACCTTATTTGACTTGTTGTTTCCTATAAATAGTGCTAATTGGTGGAAATCACCATTTTGTGTAAAAGTATAAAAAAAAGCAACATGAATTCACTTCAGAGGAACTCAGACTTCCTTTCATAAAATTATATAATGATTTAGAGAACTTTTGAATTTCAATTTAGTCTCATTACAGTGTTTAACCTAAAGATAATTTTCATGCAGAGCCTTAAGTTGTATAAGTATGGACACAGCTTTTCACCTTTGGGTGTCCAGCAGGGGAGTATGCTGCATATGGCTGAACCACATCAGGATCATCTTGGTCTGACGTATAAGTCTTCTCTTTTTCCCTGGCGGTGTGCAGCACAGCATCAAGTGGGCTCACTGAAACGACAGATTCAGATTGGCTGGTCTGGTGGAAAATGATTTATAACTGTGGACAAAGATTGATCACAAGTCTGTCAAGAATTTGGTTCGAATACGGATTATTGATGTTATTTAAAAGACAAAAATAGTAATTGGAAATGTTGGTTTAGTTAGTTTAGTTCAACATATAGAGATGATATTTGAATATTTTCAGTGTTTGTTTTTCAGTATCCATTAGAATAAGAACATTTAGCGAGCATGTGAGTAAATTCTATAAGCACTGCGGTCATTGACATGATACAGGAACATGACCCAGATTCACACTCATTTCAGGAAGAAGGTTCAGATTTGCTCAAGATACTTCTACAATTCAGTCTATGGTACTTGAACTCATCCTCTTGATGCATGAAGCTGCATTATCTTTAAGTCATCATACATCTCCTCTCTGCTTCAGTTCTCTAGTCAAAGTAAGCTCTGTAGTTCACTCATTCCATTTTATAACCCTGCTCGCTGTTGATTACCATTCATTAAATATGCTAAATTGCAGTCAAAAAATGACAAAGAAATGCATTTCAGTATCTAAAATAAGGTGTAAAAATGAGGAGATGAATGTTTTTACCACATTCCCTCTTATTACCTCACCTACAGTGACTTTGTTGAGATTGCTGCGGTCAGGGAAGGACAGGTAGACCATGAACTCCTCTGTCCAGGCCTGATCCAGGCCATTCTGTGGGTCCTGCCATCTCTCAAGAATGAAACGGGCAGTCTGCTCATCTCCAGCTGTAGTGGCCAAATGGGGCACTTTTGTCAACTCCCTGTTGAAAAAAATAATCAATTAAAGTGTCATGAAGGTGTAATTGGGAAAAAATATGTAGATTTGACATTTATCAACTCACTTAAGATTCTCCTGAATCCGGATGTTGTCAATTTCGGACATGAACTTCTCAACAAAGCTCTCTTCCACATCCTTCGCCACATCCTTCACCCAGGATGGTCCCGAGCTGATGCCGAAGTGACCAATCAGCAGACCTGCCGCCAGCGCTACAGTACCACAAGCAATGGAAATCAACACCACCTTTCCCATTCTCCTCACAGGAATTCTGTCTTTTCTAAAATAAATTCGACCTAAATCTTCCTGACTAAGTTTTTTCCCACAAAACCTGGAACGCTTTGGTGTTTTTCAATCCAGATGTATGGGAGAGAAAATCTTGTCAGGTTCCCCAAACGACCACTTCAACATCGGTACGAAAGAAAACATGCTCATTGTAAAGTTTACTTATTAATGTTTGCAGATGGGGTGGACTTTATCCTTTGGCGTACGTATGTGTGAGAGGAGGGTTTAAATACTTTTTTTTTTTCAGAATGTTAACAAACACTGTGTGACCATGGAGTAAATCTTTCTGGTGATCCTCAGAGAGTAGGAAAATTGATATTTAAGCATAAAGTTCTTCATGAAAAAATTAGCTCTCAGTAAATACATTCAAGCTGCATTTAGATGTACAATATCTCAATTCTCAGTTCTCTGACTTCCTTCAGCAGTTCAATAACAGTACAGGTGAACGTTACCTATAAATTACCTCTAAGTGTGACTGTGGACATGGTGACACCAGTGTAACACACATTGAATGTTCCTGTTCTATGTGATCCACTTAGTTTTTGTTATAACCCACATAATTTTCCTTTAAGGACAATTGGGTGTGGGTTCCTACAGTTTAATAAAACACAATTCAACTATGGAAAGGTTTTAAAGGACACAATGCAATATGTTAGCTTACTTTGGTATTATAACCCCTAACCTGTAAACCAAACAGATTACGTGAATTTGATGAAACTGTTAATGACAGTGGATTAAAAATGCAAAAAAAAAAAAGCAATTATCTATGCAAAAAATGATATCAGTATGCACAATTCCTCTAGATTTAACTTTGTGAGTATGTCAATCATTATACATTTTTTGATTTTTTAATATAAATAAAACTTGTCTACGTGGGACATGTTAAAAAATGTCCCACATGTTAAGAATGTTCATCGTATTTGTTAAATTAAATAGCTTTTATATAGTTCTATATATTAACATTCTCCAGTTGTATCTGTAGCTACAGTCAAGTCAAAAAATGACATATTTCATCTGAAAGATAAGATAAGATAAGATAGGATAGAATATACTTTATTGATCCCAAACTGGGGAATTTAAATGTTGCAGCAGCATTCAGACAAACAGAAACAGGGAGAATATACTGTACATTGAAGAAAATTAAGACATAAGGAGAAAAGGAATAATAATAATAATAATAATAATAATAATAATAATGAAAATATGAACAATAATAATAATAATACCCTGGCATGGCAAATATGAAGTTATAAATAGGTTTTATTAATGTAATGTGTATACTCCTTTATTGTTTGTGCACAATGTTTTACACTGTGTAAAATATTAGTGTCTATGTGCAATTTAACATACATTATCACTATTGTGTATCATTTCATACTGTGAAGGGGTGTTAGAACGTTTGATAGCCGTCATCTTGCCCTTTTTGCCATGTTGCTTGTGTGTTCTTATCTATTTTATCTTTTTAAAAAAAAATCCATTTCTTTCTTTATCTTTCTCGTATCTGTTCTTTGTTAATTTATCTGCACCAAAGAGAGCACCCGATTTCGTTTTTGGATTTTATTAACGACAATTAAAGTGATTCTCGATTCTTGATTACGTATAATGGAATAAAACCATCAGGACACATGAACGTGAGGGGAACAAGAAACCATGGCGCCACCTAGAGGACAAAATCTGTCATTGCAGGCAGACAACACGGAACCATGCTTCGACAACAAATGTTTCCCCCTGTCCTGTCCTACTCTAATGGCGTTTCACCATCATTTTGATGGCATCTTACAAAATACTCTTATTATTTTACAACTAAGAACAATAAATATGGTTCGTATTTGCGGTTTTACTCCGTTTTCTCCCATCATGCAACTTACACCTCCCTCTTTCACTTTCACTTTTGAATAAACTGATGTCAGCACAGCGCGCAGAGGATAGAAGAGTGAGTAGAACACATCTGGTTAAACCAAACTCAGTCTAAACAGGTGTAAATATATTTTATTTAACATATGAGTGAAATCCCTCCATAGGGATTCGTGCCTATGTATGAATGGAAACCTTCCAAATCCAAAGTGTCGTACTTCCTGCTGTCTGTTTATGTCACCTTTGTCTCAATCACCTGGTCTTCGTCTTCGAGTTCAAATCAAATATCTCTTTGAATTTTCCAAAAAAACAAAACAAAAACGTGAATGATTTTAAGTGTACCGGAAAAATGTGATGTGAAATGTTATTAAGGGACAAAGTCTGTGGAGTCCTTTTATATTGAGCTCCTCCCGAGTTTTAACGGAAAGTAGATGTTCCGTTTTACAAATGATTTATTTCCCATGGTTTTTTGTTTGTTTGTTTTTTACTCCAGGTTAGAGACTGACGATGTTTGTTGCTCTTCTCCTGCTGCCGATCCTTCCCTTCCCCCGGACATCCGGAGCCCTGCTCCCGAATCAGTCTCCATCCAGGGACGTTCCCTCAGCCTCCAACGACAGCCCGTTCCCATGGAAACACATGAGGCTTCCTACCACCATCACCCCTGTCCACTATCACCTGACCATCCATCCCAACATGACCTCCCTGGACTTCACCGGCGCGGTTCGGATCCAGCTGGACGTTCACAGAGACACCAGCACCATCGTCCTCCACTCCAAACAGCTGCAGGTGTCCAACGCGCTGCTCCTCGCCCCCGAAGGCGTGACGCCTCTGCAGGTTCTGGAGCATCCTCGTTTCCACCAGCTGGCCCTGCTGTCGGACTCGGTGCTGACTAAAGGTAGGAGGTATGAAGTTCACCTGGAGTTTGCCGCCAACCTGTCTGACAGCTTCCATGGATTCTACAAAAGCAGCTACCGCACCAGAAGTGGAGACGTCCGGTAAGGGCATTAAGAGACAGCATCCTAATCAAACCCTGAATAAGCATCATAAGTATTAGCCTGCGTCCAGGATTTATTTAATGTATTTCTCCAGCACTGAAGTATCAACGATCCCGATTCCCACCCGGTGTGTCATCTTTAACATTTCACATCTTTTACTTTGTTATTAGGTTTCTGGCGTCCACGCAGTTTGAAGCCACCTCTGCCCGTGCGGCCTTCCCCTGTTTTGATGAGCCGGCCTTCAAATCCAACTTCACCATCAGTATCATTCGAGAGCCACGGCACACAGCCATATCAAACATGCCCAAGGTACACGCATGCATTGGTTTACTTTGCTCGGATGCGAGTGAAAAAATTGTTACAGAAACAAAGAAATGGCTCATGAAGTCAACTTCTGCCTTGGTTTTTTACTGTCGAACCATCAACATGAAATATAAGACGGTGCTGAAGCAGTAAGATTTTAAGGCGGTAATGACTCGCTGCTCTGTTACAGGCATATTGACCGCTTCTTTCTTTCCTCCTCTACAATTCTATGTTTCTCAGATAAAATCTGTGGTGTTGCCGGGCGGGTTGGTGGAGGATCACTTTGACACCACAGTAAAAATGAGCACTTACCTGGTGGCATACATCATCTCTGACTTCATGTCTGTGAGCAAGACCTCCAAGCATGGTGTCAAGGTGAGGAGGACAGCGGGCGCTAGCCATGCCTTCATTCATCTCTCCTATCAGCGTTCCTGCTTAGTCACGAACAGTTTTGAATTTTCTGTCCTGTATCTTATACAGTATATTTATTAAATACATCCATAGATAAAACATTACACACAAATAAAGGGTGTTGCTCCAACATTAACACAGGAATTTCTCCTGTGCTGTCAGATATCAGTCTACTCTGTGCCTGAGAAGATCAAGCAAACAGCCTTTGCTTTGGAAGCTGCTGCCAACCTGCTGGACTTCTACGACGACTACTTTGATATTCCTTACCCACTTCCAAAACATGGTGAGATGGAATTTTTGTGGTTACATTATTTTAGTATTTGATTTGTACAGATACTAGGGGGGGCTGTGGATCAGCGGTAGAGCTGGTTGTCCAATGTTCCAAGATTGGCAGTTCAATTCCCAGGCCTGCCCAAAAATACCCGGAGTGTGAGCTGACAGTGGGAGGTGTCAGCTCACCTCTGGAGCACTGCTGAGGCATCCTTGATGCCTCGGTATATTTACTCAAGGGATGGGAGTTCCTCTTGGATGAGAGGGGAAACATCTTTAAAATAAAACGGAATTCCGGTTGCTTTCTAGTCACCACTTCTGCATTTGCTATTTTATTATTTTGTTATGAAGCCATTGGATTGGCAGTGGCATCGATGTGCACATCATTTGATTGATTATTTTGTAGTCTGCAGACTACAAACCTGCTACGCTACATGTAATCTGACAGAAGTCATCATCTGGGTGTGATTTCCCGCAGACCTGGCTGCTGTCCCGGACTTCCAGTCGGGTGCGATGGAGAACTGGGGTCTCTCCACCTACAGAGAGACGGGCCTCCTCTTCGACCCTGACAAATCCTCGGCTTCGGATAAACTGATGATCACTATGGTCATCGCACACGAGCTGGCACACCAGGTAGCCTGTCTGGTGAAAAAATGCATTTGAAACAAGAAAAGCTGATTGAAGGGTTAAAATTTGAAGCTAGAAGCTGCTGTTTCATGATTAGATGCATTTATTTGTTAAAGACTGTTCTTCCGTCCAGTGGTTTGGCAACTTGGTGACGATGGAATGGTGGAACGACCTCTGGCTCAATGAGGGCTTCGCCAAGTTCATGGAGTTTATTTCAGTCAACATCACCTATCCAGAGCTGCAAGTGGTGAGAGGAGAGCGCAGGAAACAGATCAGAATCTCATTATAACTGACTGTTGCACTGCGCTAGACTATTTTTATCCATGTTAGCAATCAATTTTTCCTTAATATATGTTTAAAAGATAGTAATCACACTTTTAATCACACTCTGGTTCTCCAGGATGACATCTTCTTGGAGAAATGTTTTGAGGCCATGGAGGTGGACTCCCTCAGCTCTTCCCACCCCATCTCTAACCCCGTGGAAAACCCGGCACAGATCCAGGAGATGTTTGATGACGTGTCGTATGACAAGGTCAGTGGTCTAAGTGAAAGATAACCACATTCTCAGCTCGCTCCTGTGTGAAGTAAGAAAGTTAAACTCTTAATCTCATATTTATTTGGTCTCCATAAACCATCTATAGGGTATTTTAGCATTTCATTTGTTTGTCTGTTTTTTATGTTTCTTAGGGTTCGTGTATTCTGAATATGCTGCGGGACTTCCTCACTCCTGAGGTTTTTGAAATCGGCATCATCCGATACCTGAAACGCTACAGCTACCAGAACACTATCAACAGCCACCTGTGGGAGAGCCTGACCAAGGTGAGCGATGTGTGTCATTAGAAAAATAGTGATGCTGTTGGCCAGGTTACCTCAGCATGATGATGCATTTATGCCAACAGTACACAACTTGACGTGGTCCAGTTATTTAAACATACATAATGTTTAAAAATCGATTGTTGTTGAATGTTTTTCACCTTTTTTTGGGACAAATTTATCATTTCTTCTTGCTTGTGTAACCCTGTAGTACAGTTGGAGATTTTAGGCCTGGTGTGTTGAGACTGTTGAGAAAGTGTTGGGACCGTAAAAACCTTATGTTAAATTTGTGTTTGCCTCCTTACCAGATCTGCAGCTCTGATAATCTGAAAGACGATCATAAGAAACACAAAGCATTGTGCTCCAAGCACCGCCAGCAGTCTGGAGCCTCCGTATGTTTTCATTTTCTGTTGTAGAAAAGTCCAGGAAAGCACAAATTAATCTAGTTTTCACTGCATTTTATACTGTTTTTTATTTTTCCATGCAGGATGTTGTGCTCCTCTCACAATGTCAGTATGTGTAGAATTCTAAAAGATTTCTATACTTAATACCATGAGATGACAGCTTGGATCTCTCGCTGTCTATTGGGTAGTTTATTTTAAAGCTGCAAGACCAGTTGGTTAATGAACTACTGCACTACTCAACAAATATTTGGATCTTTTTCAATCACCTACTATTTACAAATGTGAATAAACTGGTTTCTTTAGTCCTTTATGACAGGAATGAATATGTTTCAATATGAATATGTTTTGCTCGCAAAAAGAAAATGTTGGAACGCACCACCTTAGTCAACGCCACTTTTATGGACGATGATCAGTGTGTCTGTGTGTGTGTGTGTGTGTGTGTGTGTGTGTGTGTGTGTGTGTGTGTGTGTGTGTGTGCATACATAGAAGTGGCACTCTGATGATGAGCTGGATGTCAAGGCCATCATGGACACGTGGACACTGCAGGAGGGCTTCCCATTGGTCACAGTAGAGGTCAGAGGTCGTGAGGTCAGAGTCAGTCAGGAGCGCTATTTGAAGACTGGTGACCCCTCCCTCACTGACAGGTACCATTGTACTTTCAGTGTTTATTCCGTTTTAATTACATATTTCATTCAGTTTTTCAGTTTATCACTTAAAATAGTTAGAATTCATTTATAGTTTAGTCTTTAGCTGAGCTTTGTGTATTTATAGATTCCTGTGGCAGATCCCCCTGACCTACGTGACCAGCGCTTCCAGCACCATCCAGCACTTCCTGCTGAAGACGAAGGCAGGTGAGGATGGGGCTTCGTGTGATGCGGATGTTTTTTTTAGAGGGCCACTTTTGAATCTTTTTCTTTCATCATGCACATAAATTTTACTACAAAGCTTTCACTTCTGCTGCCTGCAGATATCCTGTACCTGCCAGAGGAGGTGGACTGGGTGAAGTTCAATGTGGACATGAGTGGCTTCTACATGGTTCACTATGCAGGCAATGGATGGAACTCCATTATCAAACTGCTGCAACACAATCACACCGCCTTGACCAGCAACGACCGCGCCAGCCTCATCCACGACGTCTTCCAGCTGGTCAGGTGTGATCCGTTTGTCACACGACAGCTGCATTTAACGAATAATCTGTATAATGAATGAATGAATAATCTGAAGGTATAGTTTGTTAATTTTATTAACCGTTGTCCATGTAGATTTTGTTAGTTTATAAAATAATTGAAAAAAAGTTGCTGCGTGGTGTTTATTGGAAGGCTGTCCTGTGTTTGCTGTTCAGCATCGGGAAGGTGAGGCTGGACACAGCTCTGGAGCTGTCGCTGTACCTCTCCAGAGAGACGGAGATAATGGCAGTGACTCAGGGCTTCAGAGAGCTCGTTCCTCTCTACAAACTGATGGAGAAGAGAGACATGGCAGTTCTGGAGAAGAAAATGAAGGTCAGCATATGTTCGTGCTAACAGAGAGGCTGTCATGTTATAATTCCATCTGTCTCATCAGTAAAATATTCATCAAGAACAAAACTTTATGTGGCTTGACTAGTATGACTACACTGACAATTGAGACAGCAGGAGACACAAACACACCTCTGAGCAACGGACCGTAAGAAACCATCATTCAGTGGTGACAAAACTAAAATTACAGACAGTGCAAGTTTACATAGAATCTGCTTTCTGTTGTGCAAGAATACGTGAACCTGACACATCACCGCTGTCTCTAATTGTTTAATCATTACACACCAAGCATAGCACGCTTTTATGATGCCACCATTAAGAGATTGCTTTGCTCTAAATAAAATCCGCTGTTAGAATTAGGAATAATTTGTTAGTAGTAGTTTGAGTTATGAAGAAAAATAAAATTTCCTAATACTGTATCAGGATCCGAGGCAGATGGTTAGTCAAATAAAACCTGAAGCTCACAGCTCAAACGTCACAATATGACTTGCTGGTAACTTATGTAGTTTGCTCTACCTAGACTTTATTATTTATTTTTGTGTTGTTATATTTCACATCCTATTGTAACATTAAGGATAGATGTGTGGAAGAAACTTCTATTTATTGTCAACATTTGTTTTATGAATTGTTTAATTTGGCTTTAACAGATGTCACATGTATTGTCTCTAAATTATTTAAAGCTAGAATGGCATAAAATGAAATTTTATTCTTACAATTAAAGTCCACTTATGAACTTCAGATAATTAAAGGCCAGTGTGCCTCTGGAGAGAGATGGGACTCTTTGGGTAAGTTCCGGTTAAATCTGAAGCCTATTGATTATTTACTAATTGTCCAGCTCTGTGGTTTCTCCACTCAGGGCTACATTGTGGATCTGTTCCGGGGCCTGATCGATGGGCAGCAGTGGGCTGACACCGGGTCAGTGTCTGAGCGAATGCTGAGGAGCTACCTGCTGGTGTTCAGCTGCATCCAGAAATACTCTCCCTGTGTGACCAAAGCCACTCAGCTTTTTAACAAATGGAGGGACTCTGACGGCAACATGAGGTCAGAGGTCGTCATGCTGAAAGAGCACACCAACAGTCTGCTATAATTGTATTGTATACATTTTTTCTGTGTTCAGTGATCATATTTTAATATTGATTATTATTTTTATCAAAAGTAGTCCGATAGCTGTTACTGGACCAAAATCCTTCTCTGCTTTCAGCGTCCCTGTCGACACCACCATGGCTGTTTTTGTGACTGGAGCTCAAACACTAGAGGGGTGGGACTTCCTTTTTGAGCAGTACCGCAATTCACTTCAGATGTCTGTGAGGAGCCGTCTAAAGACAGCAATGGCATTGAGCCCTATGCAGGACAAGCTCATTTGGTGGGTAAATTCCATCGTTCATCTGCATGCATTTTATTTTCCATTCTATTTATACTATCCAGCTCTCCTCCTATTAGTGTTTCTATTTCTTTCTATCCTTTCCTTATTTTTTTGTTACTACTTTCTAGTTATTGTGCATGTGTGTCTTCTCTTTGCCACCATGCATTTCTTTTACTTCTATCTACTGTATATCTGCAGGATGATGGAGCAGAGCCTCCAGGGTGAAGTGATGAAGGTTCAAGACCTCCCAGAAGTGATCATCACCGTCAGCAGGAATGTCCACGGTGGTGATATGGCATGGGACTTCCTCCGAGCCAACTGGAACGCACTGATTAACAAGTCAGTTTGCACAATCACGCATATATGAATCATTCCTCCATGTCAACTATGTTAAAGCCAATAAAATATTTACTCAAACTATGTTCCTCCGAAATAACTTCCCTTCACATCGGTCATTTTAAAAGACCCAAATGATCTTTGTGTCTTATTTTAGAACATCAAAATGTGGTGCTATCTAGCAGCTTTAATCCGTTGAGCTGTAAAATGTTTTAGTTTCCTGACTTTGAATTATGCCTCATTTGCTTTAATGCCACAGGTTTGACCTGGGCTCTAGTACAATATCACACATGGTGACCGGAGTGACCAACCAGTATTCTACCAGGGAGATGCTGGATGAGGTAAGAAAAGTGTTGTGTATACTCCCCAAGAATCAGGCTTTTTAATTTTAAATTTTTTAATTTATTTCTATGGAAATACGTGTAAACCTTTAGTTAATATCGGACATATTTTCCTTTTGCCCTCCTTTTACTTTTGTCTTTGGTTTTGCATTGAATTTAAATGAAATGCTGAAAAACAAACTCAACCCCTTCGCTAAAACATTTCTCTTTGCCAACTCTGTTTACATGAAACAAAACCATCCAGTCCTTTAAATAGAAAGTAGGTTGTCCTCAAGCAGAAGAGGCGGAAAGTCTATTTTGACCTTGTGTGTAAACATCATAGCATGGTAAACAAGAATAATTATGTTTCCGTTTCATTGCCGCACATATTCTAGTCTGATTGCAGCTCATGCTCTCTCTCCAAGATGGAGACAATTAATTTTCCTCTTCTTTGAGGTCGCTACCTGAAGCTATTTTAAATCTTCCTATCCTTTACTCTGCACTCAGGTGAAAAGCTTCTTCAGCTCTCTGACTGAGGAGACGGGCTCAGAGATGAGGTGCATCCGACAGACGTATGAGACAGTTGAGGATAACATCCGCTGGATGGACTCCAACCTACCGCTGCTGCAGGCCTGGCTGGACAAACGCAACCACAAAGCCACGCATGAAGATCTTTAACTCCAGAGAACAATCAAACAACGGACTGTTTTGGAGCTAAAAGCTGCATAGAGGTTCAGGTTCTCGGCTTCAAAGTACTCCCACATGGTTGTGGCTTTTTACATCAATTCTTCCTCACCTGATAGTTTGTGCGTGTATGTATGTATTTGTTAGGTTATGGGTTTGTGTTGGGTGTAGTGGGGTATCCAAGTTTTACCTGAACATTCAACATGGTCGAAAAGTTGTCATAGAGTTCTGTTTTTTTGTGAAGTACATTTTGATTAAGTGCTGGACCACTGCTCAGGTAACACAAACACAAGACAATACAAAAAATGTGATATTTAGAATTTTACAATACCTGTTGGCACAAAAGTTACCATAATCCAAGTAATGTTTAGGTAATGTGGGGAACATAAATGTTCTGATAGCATTGGTCACACTTATAGGTAGCGTTTTAAAAACTTAAATGAAATTCTCATATTGATGACAAATGTCAGATTTTTTTTTTAAATTATTAAACATAAAGTGACGTGCAGGTGAAGCACGGCTTCACCTACTATTATGAAAGAAAACAATGAAAAATGGAAGAAATAAATTAAATGGTTATACTTATCCAGTGATGTGTATTATAAAGTTATTTTCCGTTTAATTTCACCAATTTTAGAATAGTTTTACTCAAAATTGCTGAATTTTCACATTTACCGCTGAAATACTGAGGTGTACAAAACTGGTGAGACCAGCAATGTTGTTTGGTCTAGAGACAGTGTCACTGAGGAAAAGACAGGAGACAGAGCTGGAGGTAGCAGAGATGCTGAGGTTCTCTCTGGGAGTGACCAGGAAGGATAGGATCAGGAATGAGTACATCAGAGGGACAGCACATGTTAGAGGTGTTGGAGATAAAGTCAGAGAGGCCAGACTGAGATGGTTTGGACATGTCCAGAGGAGAGATAGTGAATATATTGGTAGAAGGATGCTGAGTTTTGAACTGCCAGGCAGGAGGCCTAGAGGAAGACCAAAGAGGAGGTTTATGGATGTAGTGAAAGAGGACATGAAGGTATATGTTGCCATTAAAATGTTCAAAAACGTTTGTTCTATGAACTACATTTCCATAATTTAGCTAATGTTTATAACGTAGTGTGTTTTTGTCAACAACTGCATGAGTGTAACGTCTTTCTTGAGTTGAGCTGTCCTGAAACGACTGGGAAAAGATGAGAAGTGAGACATGCAGTTCTTGTGCCTCATGGTAGGGGGCGCTGGTGATCCCAGAGATTTGGCTGAGGGCTCTTCTTCCTCGGCTGTAGAAGAAGTGACAGCAAACTACAATCTATAGTCAGTGCATCAAGTACAGCCATTCATTGTGTTTTCCACTCGCCTTGCCTTACTATAAAAATGGAGGATTAAATATCTCAACTCAAATTTTTTTCGATGCTTTTGTTCAGAAGGAGCAGCGCACGGTCTTCATTTATAAGTAAACGTAACATAAACGTGTAGGTAACAACATAACGTTTTTTTTTAATCAAATGTGCTTATTTGTGTTATACAGTTTATATGTGTAAATAATTCTGCTATGAGACTTTAAAAATACCCCACTCACTGTTGCTTATTAAAAGGTGAATAAGCTGCTCTGTAGGTTCATGTTTGTAAATCTAATTACGATGAAACTAGTGCCTCACCAGCCATGAACCTCACTGCACGTCATTGTAAACACGGTAGTGTTTAATTCCATTGTTAATTCTCTCCCATGTAAGGCAGTTTAAGTAGGACGAAAAACGTTGATTCCGACTTTCTTTTTTTTTTGTGTTACTATTTTTTGTTTTGTATTCTATTCTCTTTTTCTTCAGGTAATATGCTTGGACTATAAGCAAGTCAGAGTGAAAGACAAACATGTTTGGCTTGTGACAATAGTTGCATCACACATTCTGTAATGTAACTATTTAAATATGTTTAAAAAAAACAACAGACTCACAAGGCTAGAACTCGTCTTTCATCTAATTTTTGAAGGAAGTGGCTCAGCAGTCGTTTGATAAGCGTGACCTGTCGTGTTGACCCTGATGGACCAGCACTGCTCATGTAAACATTAGAGAACCTCAGTAAAGGTGGTCTTGGTTTAAGAGGCAGGTGTGTAACCTTCCCTTTGTTTACTGCAAATGAGTCTTACTTTGTACAGGAGGACTAATCTTCTATTGATGTCTCTAAAAATGAATTTTCACTTCCTCTGCTGTGTCTCTTTAAGATCATTAAACTGTAAAGTATTGTGGTTGTTGTTTTAAAGCCTCTGATGCCACCATGAGTTCTTCAGATGGGCCTTAAGGTCTAACTGATAAAAACACATTTGCGCGGTATATTATTAAGTGTCATACATCTGTACTGTAATACCTGCCTTTACAACATAAACACAAGGTGAAATGACAAAGAATATCTCAGTGTCTGGTGGTGTGTTATGGAGCTGATATAAATGGTGAGCCTTGGACTAGTATGTAGTGTATGCACACAAAGACAGACACACACTCACACCGCCCCCTCATCAGCACACCCACAATAGAGTCTGTACTCTGCTCCAGTGACTTGTCGCTGGCAGTCACACACCTGACGACGCGTATCTGGTTTGGAGGTAAGCTGATCTCTGATTTTGCTTCCTGTTTGCTCAATTACTTCAGAACAGTTGAATGGAATCTCATTTGGAATAAACCACATTAGGAGCTGTTCATTTGTTCAGTAAGCCAACTTGGCCCTTGTTCCAACGTGCGCACTGATCATGTGTGGTGAATTTTGACCTCACCTAACGCTCGTGATTCGGGTGAAGTTTGAGTTTTTAAGACAATCTCTTGAACCTATAGTACATATAACACATTGTGATGTTGGACCACCTCAGTACGTAGACTATATGGTGTTTTTTTCCCCCATGAGCACAGATTGGACAGATCTGATCTGGACTGAGAACAGGTGGCAAAAGGTGAAAGGTCAGTATTGATTCTGTGGCCGATGCTAGCTTCAGTAACGTGCGAAAAGTGTGTCAGTGGTTCTGGTTTGTTAACAATGACTTGTTATATTAGTTAGTGCGTTAGTGTTAGCCACTCAGTGGTATCTATTCATCTACGTTAATGAGTCTTAGAGCTAGACTTATAAAGGGGAAGCATAGAAACTCTTTTTGGAGCACTTTTTTGGGCATCATTCTAACACACCTTTGTCCTAAACATCACATTTTAATAGTATTATTCATTCCATTATAGTCATTATAATCCTTTGTTTAAAATATGTGCCAGTATGACTATAGCGACAGTGATTGACGACTTGATCAGCCTGATTAAAACTACCATTTCTCATCACAATTATGAGGAAATTCAATGTTTAAAAACAAAAACAAAAAAAATTTTTATCTGAAAAATACAAACAAAATCCTCTTTGAAAGGCCTGATGATTAATGATGATTCATATCACATTTTGTGTCGTCATACTTGGACATGATATTCATATCTCTATACACTATTGACTCGACTGTCATGATGATCACCTGCTCAGTGTCCAGGCATATTGGAACAAATGTAATCATCTGATCCTTGCGTCACAACAGCAACCATAAGGTCCAGTTAATGATTGTAAACCAAATGAGGTTACTGCAGTAAGATGTCTACTTTATCTATGCCTACAAGTAGAGGTGGGCAATAAAATCTTGATGGTGTTCTGGATAAAACATTTATGGGTCTTAAGTTCAAAGTATATTTTCCTGGAAGACATCCAGGAGGAGAAATGAATTATGGCAAAATTGAACTCCTGTCTGTTTCCTCCTCAGGTGCAGACTGTGGTCTCTGAGTTTCCAACAACAGTTTTGTTCATACAGCACCAAGAATGGATATTGAAGAACTTCCCTTTCTACAGTAAGATATTTATTGTCATACATAGTTTTTGGAGCTATTTCAACCATTTTGTTCTGATGACTTACTGAAGTTATTTGTTGGGTGGTGTTTGTATTGTATAGAACTATGTTCTTTTAAATGTTTATATTTTTTACTTGGGCACAGTGGGTAGCACTGTCGCCGCACAGCAAGGCGGTTCCGGGTTCGAGTCCCGCTCTGTGTGGAGTTCGCATGCTCTCCCCGTGTCTGCGTGGGTTCTCTCCGGGTTCTCCGGCTTCCTCCCACCTCCAAAAAACATGCGCTTCAAGTTAATTGACCTGTCCCAAATTTGACCATAGGTGTGAGTGTTTGCTTGCGCCGTTGTCTGTGTCTCTGTGTGGCTCTGCGGTGCACTGGCGTCCCACCCGTAGTGTCCCCCACCGTTTGCCCTAAGCCAGCTGGGATAGGCATCAGCTCCCTGTGACCCGCCACAGTGGATAAAGCGGTGACAGAAAATGGATGGGTGGATGGATCTTTTTACTTTTTGAAACAGAAAAATAGTTTTTGCCCTTTACTGCAAAACCCAGGCAGGCTATGATTCTTATAAACAAACCCCCCCCAAAAAAAACAGACAAATGAGTGGAAAAACATTTAAATAAAGATGAGTGTTGTTCACAAAACATAGCCTCCAACTACGCTTCGCTTCTCACATATCATTATGTTCATCCTGAATCTACATCTTACATTTAAACCACTGCCCATGCGCTATCTTCCTCTGGCGCTCATGCTTCCTCTCACTCATCCTCTTTTCCTCTTCTTCAAGGATCTTCCTGGGCATCCTGGGCTTCGGTCTCACCATCATGTTTTGCACCACCTTCTGCAGAGCTTGCAGTCGCTACAGGGAGGAGCAGATTGAGCGGGAGGCGTGGCGACGCAGTGAGCAGGAGGGACGCCCTCCTCCCATATATTTCATCCCGTTCCCTGGAAGCATCTCACAGCAGGATGGTGAAGATCATGTCAGGGTTCCTCGATACAGCCAAGAGTTCCAGTCACCACCACAGTATAACACAGCTGCCTACTGTGGGCCCCCACCATCCTATAATGAGGTGACTATAAACCCAAACCTCTCAATGAGGAACACAAACTTAACTGCTATTTGAAATCTAACTTTATGTCTTGATCTCTTTATTTCAGCTGGGAATTAAGCCTGAGGATCTTCCCCCCGCTTACACAGAATACAGCGCTCCTGTGTATCCCATCACACCCCCACCTCACACAGACATGGTGCAACCACAAACACAGACACAGACACAGCAGTGAGCATCAGGCTGTGCTTCTGTTGATGCTGTGGACAGTCCTGGTTACTGGACTGCCTCAAGGAACTTGACAAGCTGGTACTTGAGTAAAGAATGTGTCAAAGATTATTTTTTATCGTGGGAGTTTTTTATTGTTGTAGTAATGAATGCAATGTTGGTAGTGAAGAGAATCTCCCCACCTATATATTTGAATAAGTTCACTTGAAAACCTCACATTCTCACACTTCCGGCTTCTACCCGGATGGTCGGACCGTAACGCCTTCGTCATCGCGTTCATCCGTCCCACACACGGAGCCGTTACGGCTTCGTCGGACACAGCAGTTTGTTTTCTTGTAAAGAAAAAAAGAAAACAAACGAAGTCCTACATCATTGTTTTATCGTGGAATTTCCACAGATTCCCACTGGTAAAGATTAGAATAAAATGACGGCTGGTTTATAACTGCAGTGACACGTACAGGATATTGTCTGAGCCACTAAAAGTTTTAAGACCCAAAATAGATTTTTATCCCATGAGTAATGGAAGTTAAAATAGGATCTGGTTGCATTTGTTCTTCTCTTAATGTTATTATTTCTGATAATAAGTCTGTGCCTTCAGTCTGTTTGAATGTCTGCTGTTTGATGAGAAGAGAATCTTAAAATAATAAAAGTAATATATGTTAACAACATAAGTTGAATAGTTCAGATGAGACTAGTGATCCCACAATGGGGCCAAAAGCACTCTGTGCTCCTGAATCATGACAATTAAGTCATTTCTTCCTTATATGCATCGCAGCACAGCACAGATTTTCAGCATGATTTCATCACTGATTTACTGGATCTTCTAAAATCTGAATAGTAGCACAAAGCAGCTCTACTAAAAAAGTTGTGATGACAAATTTAGATAGTGAAAATGTAATATTATTTTTTGGTATAACAGTGATGTGACAGATTTAATTGAATTTCTTGGTGCAATTTATCCAAATATTTACTTTCAGGATTTAGATGTTTGGGCGTCACAGTGGTGCAGTGGGTAGCGCTGTCACCTCGCAGCTAGACATTTCTGGGTTCGAGTCCTTTCCATGCGGAGTTTGTATGTTCTCCCCGTGTCTGTGTGGGTTCTCTCCAGGTTCTCCGGCTTCCTCCCATCTACAAAAACACGAAGCCTAGATTAATTGAACTTTCCAAATTGGTCGTAGGTTTGAATGTGTGCCTGAGTGCTTGTTTGTCTTAAATGTGTCTAAACAGTGCACCGGCATCGTGATTGGGATGCCCCCTGCCTCTGGCCCGTAACTCAGCTGGGATAGGCTCCAGCAACCCCGATGAGCAGAGCACAGATTTTCAGTTTCATTTCATCACTGATTTTCTGGATCTTCTAAAAATTGGAAGAAGCAGACACGAAGATGAATGAATGAATGAATGAACGAACGAATGAAATAGATATTTCACAAAAATCAGACGCTTTCGGTGACCTGTATAATTTCCCTTTAATGGTCCTGATCCAGAGAATAGATGTTTTTTGGTTTTGCCGAGGATAAGGGATTGTTCAGCCTCACTGAGTACTGTATAGTTTCACATACAGTTAATGTATGTGAAACTAACATTAATAATTTTTTCACTGTCGCTCAGTGAAAAAATTATTTGACATAAAAGCAATGATATACAGGATGTGTGTGCAATGGAGCAAAGCCTGCATGCCACATGAGGCAGTCATCTGGAGCTTCACTGCCGTGCGTGCTCATATGACGTAACTCACTCTCCTTAATCACCATAAAAATGCACCTTCTGAGATTGGCGGAAAGGTTTCCCATGTTTCCCTCTGCCCGTCAATGTCGCTGCTGCCCACCTCCATATTGCTGCCTTCTCTTGCAGTCACCTGCACCCGTCTCCTGTTAATGGTTTAAAGTGGTTTGCTCAACACTCCCTCAAGAGTCTCCGTAAATAAATCAGTAGGGAGTGATGAGGTCAAAGCTCAGACGCCTGCTGCTGTAAATAACATTGCAATCACATGGGCTCTAACAAATGTTTTTTTTTTTTACAAGACAGTTGTTTTGAGTGACTGAATGATGTATTCTTGTTTCATTCAAATCAACAGCACTTGATGATCTCTTGCTGCCTGTTTGTCAACTCTGATTGGCACATTTTGTAGAGTTTAATATATTAACTTATCACTGGTCAAATTGAGTTGTATTTTTTTTTATTGTTCTTATTTTCTGTTTTGTAATTCTATACAATGCTGTGGTCTGATTGCATCAACTTGAAATCTATGAGCAGTATTTTCAGATCAGAGGTTTAGGTGAATGTGTATGAGTTTCTCCAACGTGCTGTGAATGTAGAAAATCCTGATCAGAGACCAATGTTGGAACCAAAAGTGTTGATATTTCTGAAGATGTCTGCTTTACTTAAACAATGGTGACACTGAATTAAGTGCATTAATAGTCTAATAGAAAAATTAAATAAGGTTTGAATTTCATACAGGAGTTTACTTCAGATTTTCCTGGGTGACGGGTGGGGGTGGGGGCAATCCATTCAAGACCGAACACAACACTGTCCCTGAACCACCTCTATGCTGTGTGTGTGTGTGTGTGTGTGTGTGTGTGTGTGTGTGTGTGTGTCAGCGACTTGCAGTGAGATTTGTGCCTTGTGAGACACTGATTTCATCATAATTAGATTTACAAAAATATGAACCTACAGTGTAGCTTATTAATCATTTAATTATCAACAGCGAGTGGGTTAAGTCTCAGAGCAGAATTATTTACACACACAAACTGTAACACACAAAAACTGTAACACACAAAAAACTTTTTAATCACAGACCAGCCTTCATTTGCATGATAACCGTTAATGACGCCAGAACAGCTGTAGTCTAATAATAAATCATCTGCGTTGGTTTTATGTAAAATACAGACATTGATAAGAAACAATCTTTTTTTTCATAAATTGATAATCAAGATTTCTGTAAACGAAATAATTGTAAGAAATAATTATATAAAAAACTCAATTCAAGTGACTGCACTGATGGTTTATTTTGAAATATAGCGACTTAAAATCAGTGCATTCAACGTAGGAGAAATACGGATCATTTCCAATAAAAAGGTGAACAAGTCAATCAAATAATAATTACAATTATGAGAATTAGTGGTTGGGGACCGCTGATCTAGGGGTAACGGAAGACAATGACACCTGAAGTGTGTTCCAGACTTGGTCTACTCCACAATTTAGTTTTCTCTACGGTCACTGCAGAAAATCCCGCTTTACAAAGACAGGAGGTTGGAAATGGAAACAGGGTTGAAGATACTTTTTGGGCGCTCTCAGGATAATCTGTCTTGACTCTAATCCACTTGCACAGTTGTGGGCGCTCAATTGTGTGGGTTGATAACCTGTCACGTGGGACAAACGCATGTATTCGTCTGTGCGTCATTCCGCACAGATGTCACTTTTCAAAATAAAACATCTTTCAAACTAAGAAATAAATACAACTGATGTAAATTATTTTTTCTTTCTGTGCGGCCCAGTACCAAATGACCCACGGACCAGTACCAGTCCACGGCCCGGGGGTTGGGGACCACTGCTTTAGGTGACAGGAGGCCTTGGATGTGTGATTTGTTTGTTTCTGAAGTAATACGAGTCTTGTCTGTTGGTAGCTGCAGAAAAAGTCTCCTACTTACGCAAGTTCACACATAGCTATTCTATCAGTTGTACAGTTAGAAGCCATGCCTATTGTCTGCATAGTCAGAATACCATGTTTTATTGTCATTAGAACCTTAACATGCAGTGGAAACAGGAATAAATTCATAGGTGTACTATGGTTGTAGTTTAGTACAACTACAGTACACCTGAGGGGTGGCTGTCTTTGTCAACTTGTGATGATAACCGTGTGTATGAAACTAAGTGTTTGTGTTGGGAATTAAGCTTCTAGCTGGCAGCCACACTGACCACATAGGAAGCAAAGGTTGTGTTCAAGTCCTTTACTGGTGACACTCTGGATGAGTGCCAGTGACGTATGCCAGTGGTTCTGTGAAGCAGGAAAACAATTACCATACTATGTCCAATAAACAATACGTTCAAACATAAAATTAGTAAAATGCATGATTAAATTAAACTTAGTCAAAATTCAACTTAAATGCACAATAAACTGTATTCTATAGAGACAAACTTAACTTACACTGAAATGTCAAAAGACACTCAGCATACATCACCAGCTTCAGCAGCATGCGTTCAGTGATGAAGAGGAAGTCCTGCCTATTCTTGCCTGTATTTATAGGGGAGGCAATGACAGACAGGAAGAGCTTCCACCACCTTGTGGAGTGGAGGGGGAATGTTGTCTTTGGTTTTTTTTAGGTCATTTCTAACAGTTTGTATTTTACTGCTTCTGTGAATAATTTGTTTTAACAGCATCATGATTTCAAAAGTTTAGAAGATACCGATTTAAGAAAATATGGCTCAGAAAGTCAAATGTCAGCAGGGATAAGGTCTAAGTATGACCATCCCATAAATAATAGGCAGCTATAGAAAATGAACGGATGCTGGCAGACAAACAAGTCTGCATTTCCAGAGAGAGCTGTACAGTGTAAGTGCATAGACAGGTGAATAAATAGATAAATACTCTATTGATCCTAAAGGAATCAATAGGTTTTTTTTAGAAAGAGGAGGTGAGCAGGAGGAGAACGAGAGGAACTGGACTGTCTGACTCCTCAGATGAGTTTGAATGTGAATTCCACTGAACTTAGAGAGCCATGTGGCATCCTGGAATAGATTTAGTGAGAAGAACCCCCTGAGGGTCACGCAGACTTAGAGAAGCACATACAATACAATAAGGAATGGAATGGGAAGGTCTTGTGTCTGCGTATGTTGGATTCAGAGCTGCAGACAGAGCACTAAGACAAAGTGATTGTTGGCCTGTGCTATTTTTGTTGTGTGAGAGCTGAACGTTGTTGCTCTTATTACCAGGATGACCCGTCTCTTTCTCCCTCTCTCTCTTTCTCCCTCTCTCTCTTTCTCACTCTCTCTCTTTCTCTCTCTCTCTCTCTTTCTCTCTCTCTTTCTTTCTCTCTCTCTCTCTCTCTCTTTCTCCCTCTCTCTCTTTCTCTCTCTCTCTCTGTCTCTCTCTGTCTCTCTCTACCTCACTACTTTGTGATATGAATAAACTCTGGGGAGTCCCCTCCACACACACACACACACACACACACACACACACACACACACACACACACACACACACACACACACACACACACACACACACACACACACACACACACACACACACACACACACACACACACACACACAGTGAAACTATCCCTTCACGGCTATCTTTGTCCAGCCTTTATCACCTCTGTGACCTAAACTCTCTAGTGTCAGCTTGCGCAGTGTATCAGTGTATCTGTTTGAGAAAACTATGAATATATCCCAGGAAAAACCATTCACACTGATCAATCCCTATATGATCAACCACTCTGTGTGGCTGGTTGGGTGTTGGATGGTATGAGCTGGCCAAGCTGGCTGGAAAACTTCAAGACTAGATCAAAATATTTCATTTTATGAACACAAGTTGCTGCAGTTTCTACTTGAAGATAAAGTTTTACGTCTTCACTAGCTTTTGGTTTGGAGTGTTAAAAATGTGTGAAGGTGCTGCTCGGTGGGGATTATGGCAAAAGATGGAATTGCAGTACAATAGTCGGATATTAATAAGGGTGCACATTTGTTTGTATCAATGAATGCACGCAAATTGAATGTTGGTCACTTGAATACTACCTGTATTTTCATAGTATTTTATTAATATGTCTTAACTTACATTAATATGGATGCCAACTGAACCATGGTGCACTGGCGTCACGCTCGGAGTTGCTCCACCTCACGCCTTAAAACAGCTGGGATAGGCTCTAGCTCCCCGTGAGCTGGTACGGCGAACTAAGAGGTTTGGAAGACAATTAGTTTGAAAACCCTAAAACTCAAACTACTAATTTAGAAAGTGTTTGTGTGTTTGCAATGCAGGGATAGAAGTGATAACCATAGAAGGTCTTTGCGAAGGGCGCTCTCTGACAAACAACATTCCAGTGTGTGTGTGTGTGTGTGTGTGTGTGTGTGTGTGTGTGTGTGTGTGTGTGTGTGTGTGTGTGTGTGTGTGTGTGTGTGTGTGAAATCCAGTCCACACAGGTACACCTCATGTGTCTATTTGTAGATCATAATCCTGCTGTGAGCAGCTGATTCAGCCTGTGGGACTGTGGGGTCTGACTGCTATTCTGCCTGGATGCTAGAAGCACTTGGTGGACACACACATTTTTTATATACAGTATAAAGAAAAACAGATCGAATCACAACGAGGGTGACAGTATTTTCATCAAGAGTTGCATCATGTACATTTATTTAGTCTCTCCCAATTGCAGTAGCTATTGTTATGTCTGAGTGTATTTTTCACACTCACAAGTGACCGAGCCACAGCGGGCAACACGTCACACCAGCCAGCCAGGCTCGGAACCTTCATCGGGCAGCATGATCTGAATCACCACACTGTTGCTTGCTAGAGACTTTTCCTCCATTGTTTGGATATTATTATAGTAAACAACGCTGTAAATAAGGTTACAGCAAAGCACCTTGTATTGAATCCACAGTACTAATACACTTCTAAACACAATTATCTCATTTTATTTTTCATTCATTCATCTTCAAACCCGCTTAATCCACAAACGCAGGTCGCGGGGTAGCCGGCGCCTATCCCGGCAGTCTCAGGGCGTGAGGCGGGGGACACTCCGGGCACGACGCCAGTGCACCGCGGTCATTTTATTTTATTTTATTTTTCTGTAAATGACAACATGCTTCTTTGTTTTTCAGGGTTAGATGTGAAAAGGTTCATCCTCATCGATGACAAAACCTCCTGTTTGACCAATTAGAAAACTGCTTCTCCAGGTACATTTTTCCATTGGGAACATTACTAATAATTAATTTTTTTAGAAGTCTTGACCTTCTGTCACCATGAGTCAACACTGAATAAGTTTAAGATAAAGGATGGAGGGTTGGAAGAATTTTTATGTCCTGGCAAACCTGCTTAATTGACTCAGTTTAGCAGCAGCTCGAGTCCTCGAGTCTCAGAGCTCGATGGAGAAAAAAACAAACAAACACACACACACACACACACACACATACACACCGGACTTTGGTATTTTCAGCATAATTCATAATATATGATAAGAATTAGCATATGAATAAACTGATCATTTCTTTGTTTGTTTTCTATCACTATAATCAAAGTAATCTCTTGAATGCTTTCAAACAAAACCCAAATTTGATCCTAATGCACAGTAACTGACTAACAAATAAAATAACACACTTCTTTTATTTCATTTAAATATTAAAAACAAATCAAATTAAAAGAATAATAGAGATTCAAGAAATTCCACAGAGAATCAGGGTTAAAGGGTTCCTGGTGGACTCAATAACTACTCCGTTCTCACTGAGTAAACTTGCTGTCTTGTTCTGCTTTAAGTTATAATTCAGAGTGACTGTTAATCTGAAGTCAGTAAAGAATGTCTGACAGCATGACTGAGTTACTTTATCACAAAGATCTGCCGGTGAGTCACATTGATGAGGAAATAAATCAAGTTTCAGACCATCAGGGAAGGTTGGACTGTTCTGTTTACATGAGCTGAGAATCTCTACTCTACCCTCCCCTTCCTCCCTGCCGCACAATCTAAGTACAGAAACATCTATATGAATATTTGATGCTCTTTTACGCAATCGTAGCCACAAATGATGCAGTGATGTTTTTTTTTTCTCCAGTGCTGTGTCCGGGGAGCTGGAAACAATGAGTGTTCACAAGAGACGCAGGACAAAGACAACTGCTCTCTGGCTTCATTAGTTTTCAAAATACAGTAGTGACAGAGGCTGATGGTGAGCACTCATGTTGTTGTTTTCTCCCCCCGTGGAGGTTGTGCTTTGGCTGTTGTTGGTTTATTTGTCCCGTGTGAGCAGAAGAATGAATGATTATGATTAAATATGTTGGAGAGGTGGAATGCAAAAAAAAATAAATTATCCATTAGATTTTGGTGGTGATCCAGATCATCATCTGGATCTAACGTATATTGTGACACATTCTTTACGTTTCAGGGATATATGATGAATAACGAGCTAAGTTCTCCATGTCTACAGTGCTGGGAGTGGAGGATAACGTCCCCTTTGGAGCGCGCACACATGTGCCATGTGCTCCAAAAGTATTTCTGTCTGATCCGACAAAGGGGTGTGGCTCTAACCCCCCCCCACCCCCCAGTCTCTGTAAGTGATGAAGTGGTTGCATAATACCCCCCCCCCCCATCCAGCCAATAGGTAAACCAACCCCGATACAATCATCTCTCTGGGGCTGTGGCGCACACGCATGTGTCAGGTGGGGGGATGTGTTTGGGTGTCTGTCTCCACGCCCCCCATCTTTCGTCCCAGTCCTCCCATAGGTTCAGTTCATAGGTAAAAGGGGGGGACGGGGGCTCTATAAAGGTCCAGTTTGACTGTCGCTCCACCCTGCACAGTTCAGTTCTCCAGAGCGCTCCGTTCTCCACTGCCAAACGCAAAAATGCCCAGCAACTTTAAGAAGAACAAGCGTCGCTGCAAAAAAGCTGTGAGTTGTTTCTTGAGTTTCAGTGTGTGTGTGTGTGGTTTGTTTGTTAAATAAATAATGGTTATTTCATCTCTGCTACCGTTTTCCCCCTAAAGATAAAGCCTTACAATTACTGGTTATGCAAAAACATTGTTGTGATTCCATGTATGCAGTTTATTAACACAAAGACAAAATCGAAGATGTTTTTCAATTTATTGCATTTTTAGTCTTTCGTCTCTGCTGATACACAATTTCGTAATTTGGATGCATGCATCCGCATTTTATCTTCACTTGTTAGCCGAAAAGAGCGCGTCATGCTCAGTTGCATGATAACTGCGCGTAAATGTAACCTAGATTACAGGATACTGCACTATGTTATTTTTTTATTTTTATTTTTTGTATAAAAAAAAAATTAAAAAAAATAAAAAAAAATTATATATATATATATATATATATATATATATATATATATATATATATATATGCGTGTGTGTGTGTTAGTGAGGAGTGGCACGTTCGCTTATGATATTACACTTTGCATATTTCTGTACGCTGAAACAGCTGCACCAGGGGCATGATGATTGGTGTATTTGACTCTGGCCCCACCCCACTTCTGTTAGGTAACTAGGAGAAATTTTACGTGTGACCATTTGGTGCCCAAGTAAAATTTCTCCTAGTTACCTAACAGAAGTGGGGTGCTCAAACAGATCTAGATGATGTGACTGACGAAAGTAATAAGGCAGCTCCTATTTGTCTCTTGTCAGTTTTCTGATCATAGTAATTGCTTGAATCATCGCTGTCTCTCTCTAGATATTCTTAAAGATAATTACTTGCTTCAACGCTGTTTGGCCAGGGTTGAGGTAGACTTCTCAGAGCATAGTTGGATTCTTTCTCACCCCTCCAAACCCCCGCTCCTTAAGCCTCCTGCTGGCGGGCTCTCCCCTCTCAGCACCACACAACTGTATTTGGTAATGTGTTGACCAGAGGAATGGCTTGCCTCACTTCTGCCAGATTGGAGTCTGCACAATCTCTCTGATTCTCCCAGAGAGCCATGTGAGAGCTAAAATTGACCCGTTACTGCTCGATGTTATCACCAGTTTCCTCAGATAACACAGCACAGGGATGGAAGGAGCTGCTGGACTTTCAAAGAAGTCAAGTTTTGGTGCTTCTCCTTGACCACACATACCTTTGTATGTAAACAAACCTGGCATTTCACTCCTATTAACCACTTCCAGTGTGTTGAAATGTATATATGACCATATGGTTGAGGTGTGATTTTCTACACAGTGAGTGACTGGGCAAAGAAGATGACGGAGGGGTTGTTTTGACGTCGACCAAATGGACAGACAGAACACACACACACACACACACACACACACACACACACACACACTGGCTTACAGCATCGGTCTGCGAATGCCTAACTCACTGTAGGCCTAACAAAAGCATTTTCAGAGAGTCATTGTAACCTGATTATAACCTGATTATGATGAGATTAGACCCGCCGTCTGGCCCGCAGGGCACCCAGCGATGCTGCTGACGCGCACAATTTCCCATCTCACTTCACCAGACCCGTCAGGACAGCTCTGATTCAACTAATTAGCCCCCAGCATTAAAGTTTTTTGGGATCACTCTCAGTTACCTACCCCCACCTTCAATTAAAGTCCAGGGAGTTTATTCAGATTTAAATGTTAGATTTGTCTAGAATGGCAAAACCAGTATTCCCTCAGACAGAGATGTCGTATAAGATCTGAACAGAGAGCCACGTATCTGATCACAATGAAGGCATCGTGACCATAACCAGAAGCATTCAAACCTGTGTTTTGCAGTCCATCTTCATTATACATCAGCTATGTATTCATGTAATTTTTAAAGCTTCTGTAACCCTGACATTGTAAATTCATGTAACTGAACTAAAATGGGAGCCATGGTTTCAGGATGAATGTACAGTCATCAATAACCCTGATTGCTTTTGTTTATCTCCCTCATACAGCAAGCCCAGAAAAGAGCACTTGAAGAACTTGCAGCAAAGTCACCAGTGAAAGCAACTCCATGCATTTCGGTGACCGTACCGCCTAAAGCTGCGCAAAAGAAAGTCACTAAAACTCCGCTGCCAGCTCAAGAAAAGGTCCAACAGCCCACTCCCACTGCTGCCCCCATTGCGGAGACCCCTCCAATAGAAGTAAAAGCAGTGGTGAAAGAACCAGTCGCAGAGCCCATCCCAGTCAAGATTGAGGCACCTGGACCTAAGGCTCTTGTGTTAGAAAAGTCTTCAGTGGAACTTCAGGATGTCAAAGAAGTCCCGGCTCTTTTCGCTGAGAAAACCCTACCTGAGCCAGCTTCTGTAGCTGAAGCTGAGACCGCAAAGGAGGCTGAACCAAACATTCCTGAAACAAAACCAGAAACTGAGGTAATCATTCATGGCACAGGAGTGACTCGTGATAATTTGTTTAGGTTCTTCCAGTCTGGTGGTGATGGCTCCTCGAAGTCCAGTCACTGTATTAATCTAGACTTCAGCTGGAGATTAAGACTCACTTAAATCATTATAATTTATCTGACACCTGTAAGGTAATTAGATTTTGAAAAATAATTGCCTTTTAATCTTTGGTGAATCTACTTCAACATCACACTGAGTTCCCCTTTAGGCAATGAGCTGCAAATGGCTCAGCAGCATGTACAGTACTCTCATTAAAAGTGCATGCAATGTCCTGGATGTCTGTTGTGTAGGCACCATTTTGAATGCAGTCTGCTTGAGACACATTTGATGTGTTGCTTTTGGAATACAGTGAGTTTAGATTTTGTTTAAATGCTTCCGGATCAAAAATCGGAAGTGAAAAAGGTGGGGGATAGGGGGTGAATGGTCTATTCAGGGAGAAGATGGAGAGCAGGAGAGAGACTGTAGGTTAGATCAGTGTGAAGATGGGCACAGCAGGCATCATGCCTCACCATCACCTAATGTCTGTGCTTTCCAACATATTTATATCTTTGGATTTTTACTTTTTGCGTAGGCTGACTGATAGGACTGTTAGAAAGTTTGCTCACAAAACTCATGCATGCACTGTATGCGTGAAGACGTTGGTATTTCTATATGGGATGAAAATATTTGCTGATGTCGGACATTGAAAATGCCTTGGATGTTGGAGGCTTTGCAGAATTGCAGCTTTTAAAACATTTTTTTATGGCACAGAGAGACATATGCAAAGATTAGGTGACAAAATGTATTTTGATTTGTAAGATGACAATATGACATGTCCTTGTTATGTTGTGTGGCTATCATACACATCTTTAGGAACAGGATGTTCTGTTTCTTAAACACACACACACACACACACACACACACACACACACACACACACACACACACACACACACACACACATAATGTACTGCACTGAGCTGTAACCACATATGGTGCACATATACAGTATATACTCAAATGTGTGTTGGTGTGCATGTGAGTTTATGATGCTCTCTGGAGAATGTGTGTAAGAGGACATATCCTCAAGCTACTCCACCAACCCCCAAACCTGTCCCCCCACCTTTGTGGTTCCCTCCCACTGACCCCCCCCCCCCCCCACTCACCAATATTACATTTCCCAGTCTCGTGCCTCACGTTTCTCAGCCCTTTTCACTGCTTGCAGATGTGGCAGATTCAAGTTAGATGCTAGCAAATACTCTGGAGCACTCGGTCAGCCTGGTGATTTATGAGAAAGTGACTCAGGTGAATATAAATCAATGAGCCAAATGAACACAGACCCATTGAGTGGGGTTTACTTCTGGTTTGACCTGAAGCGAGGGAGGGTGTGGCCACTACCAAAGTTGAACATTTTGTACCAACTTGCTCCTTCTGTTCTCCTGCAGTCCACCCCCTGCAGTCACCCACTCCTTGTAAATTCACTTTCCCTCTCTGTGGACCCCTCCCACCACATGTTCACTATTTTCACCCTTTTCCCTTCTACTTTCAAGCCTCGCTTTAACTTTTTTGTTGCTGCTTCTTCTCTTCTATCTTATGGCAACCTGCCGGCCTCCGTCAACTTGTCCACTCAGCACATGCTCATGTCCATCCATGTATCCCAGTTTCATAATTGGAAAGAAATAGGAGTTGATAGGGTTTCAAAGGTGCATCTGTCTGTGTGTGTGTGTCTGTGTGTGTATGAAGTTGTGCAGTTTAGCCTTTGGTATTTGCTGTGTTCAAGAGTAGCTTATAGACAGCTGTCACAGCCCTTTAAAGTATGCAAGAAATTTCGACTGAAGGGATTATTTCTGGCACAGATGCTTACAGTTTGCTCACATGCTAACATTAATAATGTGTTTTCAAGTCATGTTATTATGCTTATTCTGTTTTCATATTTGAAATTATTACCTGAAAGAGAAAATAGTATGAAAGATGTGCAAAGTGATCTTTTTAGTGTTTTTACACTTACTTGGAAGAAGCATCATCTTTCTGTGAAAGCACATGGGGGCACTTAACCTTTGTCCCACTAGTGTCCTGTCGTATTTTGCACACATGGATGTTTACTTGGAGTTTTTTTGGTGTGTTTTCAGGGACACTGCTGGGTTTTATTAACTAAATACATTTTTGTGTAGGTACAGTCAAAAACTTCACGTTTTTTTTTTAACAGATTAGATCTGACAGGCTTTAAAACTGGTTTCTAACTGAATTTTTTGTCAGGGATGTTGAAAAAAACAGAGTAGATGAGTAGGCAGAGTTGGTTTCTACATTGTGAAAATTGCATTGAGTGCACAATTAAGAATTAGTCTCTTTCTGGGTTTGGAAAAGACACATAATGTTACAAGGTACATAGTGTTCTAATGCTAGGACAAATGGAAGGCATGTGCTCACTTTATGTCAGCTTTTAGTGCATCTCCCTCCTCCTGCAGCCAATGGGTTAATGTCTAAATCATACATTTTTAAGATTGACACACTGCACTGTTTACCTGTTATGATTAAATAGTGACTGGGAGACCTCCCTTTTCTTAACTGCTGCTGATAGCCGCTACTTCTCTCTGCTCTCATCCCGCGTCCAGTGAATGACAGGAAGTGAAACATGAGGTCAAATATTTTTTTCAAGAACAAAAAAAATACTATTAACCGGTTTACAATTATTTTCTGTTGCGGAACATTAAAAAATATAAAGTTTCCGGTTTTCGTTTTCGTTCTATGAACCGGTTCAAAGCCCTGTGTAAAGTGCAGTGTGTGTTTACTGTCCTCTTCTATAGGTGACCTGCATTTTTGCCAATTTGGCTTGTACTCATAAGTTGTTGACAGACAGACAGACAGACACACACAGACACACACACAAACACACAAACACACACTTTATTAATCCCGGAGGAAATTGTACATATCCACTGCTCAGGCATTACATCACGAATAAATACTGGATAAACACCAGGAGAAAAAAAGAAACACTGACATCACAGGACATACCACAAGACATACACTACACTGACAGACACATGCAGCACTAACAGGACTTATATACTAAACTATAACTAAAATATAAACAGTATAAAATTAAAATATAAACAGTCTAAAATTAAAAATATAACAGTATTAAATTAAAATATAAACAGTATAAAATTAAAATAGAAACATAAACAGCCAGGAGGGAACAGTTCGTCACCTCCCATGAACACCTAGCAAGAAATGGAGATAATTGAATAGTATGAGTGTAACCACAGATGTTTGTCTCTGTCAAGAGTTTCCAATTTGGCATTACTATTGAACGTAGTGAGATAAAGTTAATATTTTCAAAAAAGCAGCATAATGCTGCTGACAAACAGTAGGAATCTGAATGCATCAGGGTTGCCCTACATTAAAGATGGTCTGGTACAAGATGGCTTACATAATTTATTGTCTGACTATCGGGGCTTGGAATATTTATATGTTGTTCATTGTGATTGCCACTGTGCATCAACACACTTGGATGCACAGTGATTGCTGCACCCAATGTTACTGATAAGTTTCTCAGCAAATCAGTGGCATGGCTACAAAAGGGCTTATGTCATCTAACAGCATTTGTCAAAAGAAATAGATATACTATGGAATAATGTGCTGGAGTTTTATGGGTTTTTTCTTCATAGAGACATGATGATGAAGATAGGTTAACAAGGTCAGTATTTCCATTTTAGAAGTCTGAACAGAATTACAAGCCCGTACAAGCATGTCATTATGAAGTTGGTCATTAAATTCCTGGACAAGAATAATATTCCTTCACTTCTCTGGAGCAAGAGTTAAATTCAGATAAAAGACAAATGTGTGGAATTTTTTTGTAAATTTATAGAACACCTTTGCACATCGATTAACTTTTCCGTCGCACTACGCACAGCACAGTGAGCACACAAACCCACACAGAAAAAGCACACATTAAAGTAGTACTAGCATACAGAAAGTAGTATCAACACCTAGAAAGAATAAAAAATAACCTACCAAGAATATATAAATAAAAAGGCATAAATAGGCATGGGAAAGTAAAGTGGTTTTATTGTTTGCAGCAGTTTGTCCAAAGTTCTCCTCTCTGCCACCGTTTCCAGAGGGTCCAGCTTCATCCCGACCACAGAGCTGTCTCACGGCTTGCAGCTCTAGATTTTGGCAACATACAACCACCTTCACTGAAACATGGCCGGGGTTACACCAGCGGTTGTTGGTGTAAATGATCAGGTCCCCCACCTCTGATTACCTGAATTCAGTGTGTCTGCTGGAAAATTGCTCAACCCGTAACTGTTTTTCCTCTCTGTTAAACACCTCGAGGCTGTTCCAGCCAGAGTTATGCTAACCAACTGTTAAACAGAAGGTCCTTTTGCTCTGGGCACATTTGTAGGGCAGAAAAGTGTGCCCCAACCACAGTAAGGCCAAAATGAATAAATAAATAAAAATCGAACAAAGACAACAAAATAAAGACCTGGAAATGCTTTTTAGTATATTCCTGTTAGTCTCATTAATGAGATACAATGTTTGCCATCACCCCTCTTTCATGATTTATTATTTTCGCTTTCTTCACAGGTCAAACCTCCAGCTGATGTGTCAATGGAGACGTCTGCTGCGACTGAGGTAAAACAAACCTGCTTTTAATAAAACACACACACACACACACACACACACACACACACACACACACACACACACACACACACACACACACACAAAATCCCTTTTCTGTTACATTTACTGTGATTTTTGAGCAGCTTATTGCAGAGCAAATAGAGTGCAATATCTTGAAAAATAGGATAGTGTTATTATTGGAATAACATTGTGCAGTGAAACCGGTGCAGTTGCACGCTGAAGGATAGAGGAAAGCAGAACGACTTAAGTGGTACATTCTTTCTCCATGGTAGTTTTGTGACACTGAGTACAGTGCATGACTCTGTTCAAATTTTCAAATATAATACAGGTTACTTTATTGAAGTTGTAAAGTCATACAGTATATGCATAAAAATATTTTTAATTCTATGTAAATATTTCATATAGAACTGCAATTGCACTGAAGATCTTTATCTTTTACAAAACCATTGATGTAGAAATGTTCCATTAGGTTCTCATAATCTAACTGATTTGCAGGTATTCAGGATAATGAGTCCACCCTTGTTTAAAGTATAACCCATTAATTGCGTATAAAACACTCCTTTAAAGTTGTCAAACCTGCGACTCATGCGTCATACCCTAACAGTCAATGAAAAGACAGGTTACATGAAACTCTGGTTACTCACAGTTTCCACTTTTGTTTTTAAGTTTGTAGCAGCAGTAACTGAACAAAAGACAACTCATTCAATGCAAAAGTTTCTCTGGCATAAGTTTCACACCTTGTGAATAACAACCACACTTTTCTTCAGACCACTTTCTCTTATATAATACACAACTTAGTGGCTTTCTTAGTCAAAGTAATTCCAGAGAAACTAAGAAACAGGCTTGTGTTCAGTTTCATGAAATAACTACAACATAAAAAGTGCAGTTAACAGGATTTAAATGTGACATTAGGTCTTATAAAGTGACAATTAGGCAACTAGTCTTCATGAAGGACACAGCTAGGTACTGGCATATATTATTAATATTTCTTTTCCATCTGTCCCTGTATCTATTGATCAGTTTATGAACTTGCTTGGTCTTTTGTCTATTTTTCAGATTCACACGACGAAGACTACAATTGTAACAACAGAGACTGAGCAGGTAACATTGACTTCCTTAAGGACAGCATGGTTCGATATCATAGTTACATCATTACACAGTAATGTCTTGATCATGCATGACATAGGTCATTGTGATTTTGTGTGTATTTTCCATTTGGTTATATTTATGTTTGACCAGATCAATCAAAAATTCAAAAGGATGAGTTGCTGTCTGTCTGTTCTCTCATCGCATGTTGCATGCTGATTTAATGTGTGCTGTGTTGATTTTGCATGAGAAGACGAGTAATGGCTGCAAGCCAGAGACTGAAGCGGCATCTGATGCCTTGATGGACGGAGATGCGGCCGCTGAGGCTGGCGTAGAAATGCTCGATACAGAAACTGCTGAAAAACAGAAGGTAGAAGCACAAAAGAGTAAGCAATCGGATGAAGACGCCGTCACTGAAACTACAGAAGTACCACTTGTAGAAGCACAGATGTGTGAACAAGATTCTCATGAAACCGAACCTGCAGCGAATGAGGTGGTTACAGAATCAGTGGGAGAATCAGTGGAGGAGTCCATCACAGAAGCTACAGAAGACCCAGTTGTAGAAGCACGGCTGAATGAACAAGACTCTAATGAAGCAGAACCTGCAGCAGATAAGGGGGCTACAGAACACACGGTAGAAACAGATGTCACAGAGGTACATGAGCCAGAACAGGTGAATGAAGTCTTTAGTCCTGTAGCCTCCGAAGAAGATACTGAAGCAGAACCATTGGCTGAAGAAGCACCAGATATCCCTGCTGCGCCCTTTACGACAGAGGTGCTACCTTAATTACAATATTTTCCTTTTTCTGCTGAACAGTCTTTTTTTACTTTCTACCAAAGACAAAAATAATGTAGAGTGCACTTTGAAAAGTTTTTGGGTTTGCATCTTGTTTTAATTGCATGCTTGTTGTATCGTTTAGCTCAGAAAAGGTTATTCTGTTGATGTGAAACCCCCATCATTTCTTTTTCATTCACTGGTGTTCCTATAAATGCTTTTCTGAGTATCATAAAGCCTTCTCCTTTTACCATCTGTGATGAGTGATGAGATGATTGGACAGGATGATTGATGAAGATGAGATTGTTTTGGGTTCGGTTGTCAAGCATGTGGGCATATTTAGAGCTTCTTTAGTGACTTCAGTGATGTTATTTCCATTACTATTTCCTTTAAATGTAAAGGTCATAGCAACAGACTATTTGCGTACTCTGACCTGCTATTTGTTTTATGTACTGCAGGAGGCCGTTGTTCAATCTATTGAAAGCCCAGAGGTGAGCATTATTTCTGTTTTCCCAATCAAGTAGCATATTTTCCTTTTTAGTTTAGCCAATGGGATCACTGCTTGTTTCCCAGTTGTTAATCGACAGGTAACTTCAGAAGCTGAAATTTAACATATTTGCACGTGTCATTTTTGAATGTGTGGGTTCTCCAGGTACCTTTCACCATTCCTGTGGCTCCTGCAGAAGAGCCCGAAAATCATGTAACTGAAGACAAAGAGGTAAAACCCTAAAACTGTAGTTTAATCTACATTTTGAATGACTTTATTCTTTTCATTTTCATTCAGTCGTTTTATTTCACACATCTGGGTTAGAGTTACAGAGGAAACTTCCCTTTCCTCAGTCACCTAGTCCGGCTGTTCTGGGGTTACACCAAGGCACTCCCAAGCCATCTGATGGATATAATTCCTACAGTGCCTCCTGGATATCCCAGGGTTTAGTGAGACCTAACCAAATGCACAAACCACCTCAACTGTCTACTCCTGATCTGCAGGAGCCACGAAAAGTGGATATCCTCTGAACTGGACCTAGAGTGGTGACCAAGGGCAGCCTCAACCAAGGCCAGGATGCAAACCACATGGTTCCTCCTGTATCCTGAGGTTTGACTAATGGACAGATCCTTTTCTCCAATACTTTGGCATAGACCGTCCCAAGGAGGCTGAGAAGTGTGATCCTGATAGTTGGAATACACTCTCTGGTGCTTCCCTTAAAGGGGAACCACCACCACAGACTCCTCCCACACCCACATTTTGGTGTCAGCCACAGCAAACGCTGAACTCTGCTCTAGCAGTTGGTACTTGTCAGCAGTCCCTCACTCTTAAATGTGGGACTCCTCCTTTAGCTCAATAGCCTTCGTTAACAATGGTTAACCTGCCCCAGCAGGTCAGACTACATTGCCCATGTGAGTATTGACGGCCCTTTTGCAGCATCCAATCCAAAGACTGAGAAAGTTTGATGCGCTTTGCTATACCCAAATGTATAGTAAAGCAAACTTTTGGTTTGATGGGAAGACACCCATCAAACAGCCACTAAGTGGGGGTGGCTCGCAAAAAACCCCATACAATATTCTGTATGTCAGAGGATCACTCAGGTATTTAAAGACATCCACCAAAATAGAGTGGCAATTGAGAGAAAGGACTATTTTTATTACTCAGAAGTCAGGAGTGGTTGAAATTGTTCCTACTGTAATTAATTGTACAAATATTAGTATTATTTATGTTGCCAAGCTGTTCCACGTATAATTGATTAAAAACTCTTCAAATAAATGTGCTTACTTGTATTTGGGATTGTATTGGGAGTATGTCATTCCATACATGGGTGTTGGTATCTGGAAAGTCTTCACACTCATTCTTAATCTCTGTCTCTCTCCAGCGTCCTGCCAACAAGGACATTGCTGACAGCCTGGTTGATGACTTTGTAGTGACAGAATCTGCCTCAGCAGTGGAGGTCGCCATTTCTGAGTGTGCTGCTATCAAGCCGGTGAGAATCATAAAATTATTTATTATTGCACAATACAGCTTATGAAGTGAATGGACAACATTTTAAGCATGAGAAATTATGCTTTCATTAAATGTGTCATCGAAAAAGCAACAACGCAGAGACTGTCATTCAAAAATAGTGAGAAGAGTATGCCTGTTTATATGTCACAATATTATAGTTCAATATTATTCACCTTCTCTAAGTTTTGATAACATTGATGTTTGAAGTTTTTTTTTTAATAAAGTGCACAGCACAAATGGTGTATTTTTGATTTGAGGTAATGCAGTAAATGTGAGAACCTAATAGTGTGTTACTGTTCACTTTTTGACATAACAGTAACAATTTGACTAAAATCAAAAAATCACGATGATGCAACTTATTAACTCAAAGCCCAAACAGCATTTTTTAAAAACCATGATTCCATTTTTGATGGTCAGCTTTTTAAAATGGTACACCTCTTTACTTCCCAAATTAGGAAATTGTAGAAGTCAGCAATGTCCTAGGCTCCCAGTCAGATTCTACTGCTCTGCTGCCCACTGAGAACGCCCCTGCTGCTGCCCCCGCAGAGGAAATGGTCATTGTGAGTACTACGGCTGGAGGTTGTTGTTTTTTAATTTGCATTATCTTCTCTCTCCTAAACTCCTCTCTACCCTTCTATCATCTCCAGCAGGTCACTCCTGAGCAAAAATGTGCAGAAGAGCCTAAGCCAGAAATCTGTGACATGCCATGTCAGACGCAGCAAGCTGTAGAGTCTGTGGAAATGCTAGCTGAGACATCGGTGAACGGACACGTTGTACAGGTCTCCATTGAGAGCTAGACACACATCACACAGGTTGGAAGACATTTAATCTTCATAAGCTTTTTAGTTATTCTCTGTTCCTGTTGTTACCGTTCTAATGTGTTACTTCACACTACTTCCAGCAGCCACTAACTAGACCTGTCTTCCTCTCTTTCAGTTTCCCCCTTTGTTCAACTGGCGGACTTGAACCTTTAGAGGAGGACCACAAACTGACTTTTTCTTTCATTGTTGTTTTTGGTCTTACAACAAAACTACCAGGCAATCAAAGACATTACACTTCTCAGTGCCTTTCTGGCCCTTGTTCCTGTTAAGACTCCAACTCAGATGTGAACATGCCAACACCGTTACATTCAAAGAAGCACAATAGTCTGTTGTCATGTGTGTGTGTAAACTAATACATATTGTGACTATTTTGTCCCCAAAGACACTAAAATTAGCATTAAAAGTACAAGCAAAATTGCGGAGGGATGATTTTCTTACAGTAAGTAGCAGTGCCTGATGTATCGAAGCATTGTTGTATCACTCCTTACACACTGGTAAGGTTTGGGAGTCTGTGTTCACAGAGGTGGGAGAGGCAAGGTCATTTTTGTTTGTCAGGCTCTTTTTATTATCAGTGTTACACATTTAGGTACTTCCTTCTTTGCCTTCATTTTGGTCCTCTTCTCTGTCCACCAGTTTTCTCTCAGTCTCCATCAAGTGCCAATTCTCAGGAGAGGGTGATATTAAAACACATTTTTAAATTCTACAGCCACTGGGAAATGGGAAACAGGTCACTTTTTTAATTCCTTTTTATAGACCATATGTTGTGCTAGTTGTTGTTTTTTCCAAATCTGCAGGGGAACTGACTTGTGATTTACAGTAATATTGTCATTGGCTAACTTGATCCAACTTTGAAATAAAGCTGTAACTCATCATTATAAAGACTTTTTGAGTTTTTATGACCCAGTTTGTCCATGGAAAACAGACAGGGGGATACATAATAATGATACGGACTTTCCAGTGTTTTAACATTGGCAATTATAACAATTCCAAAGTAAGATACTGCGTATTATCTTACTCCTGGGAATTATAATTGAGATTGTTTGGTTTTTGTTTTATATTCAATTGTGACTGTAGCTGAATGAGGCAAAGACCAAACTAGGAAAAGATTAGGAATTGGCATCAAAATGAGAAAAAAAATTACAAAAATGTCAGTTGACCTTAAATATGGAATATACAGTAACTCGCCAAAACTCTTCATTTAAACCCATCAGATTGTCTGTCCAGTTAGATATTTTGAACTATGCTATTCATAGGAAAATAGGTCTAGAATTAAGAAGGCTCTTAAGTTACCCATCATTGAGACCAAACTTTTTTCTTCTTTTAAGACACTGATAACATTAAATTGTGGTAGCATCCGCTGGTTTGGCACTATTCATTCAATTAACTGATTTTAAAAGTCGTCACTTATTCAAAGAATCACTCATTTGTCTAAAAGAAAATGGCACCTGAAGATGGTTAAAAGCAGAACCGAAAGGAGGAAAACAGATTAAAACATTTTAATTGCAATGTAATGTACATTCATATTAGTATGTAATTTGGTACAGCAAACACTGCTAATGTGTGGTTTTGCAATACTCCCTGTTGACACTATCATCATACTGACGAAGAGTTTCAACTGAATTTCCAGCATCAGTGTATTTTTTTTCTTACTAAGCTTTACTGGCCCATTGCATTGGAATTTTAACAAAATGTCAAAATGCAAAATAGAAGCAACAAGCTCAGGTCAGCTTGAAGAGAAAAAACAAAGTAACAACCAAAGAACAGACTAAACTGACACACAAGCAGCTCAACAACAACTTAACAACAGAGAGGATATATATATATTTGTAAAAGGACATTCGTATTTATAATCAATGCTTTGGAATGAAAACAGCAACGAAGAGGCTCACTGTGGTCCAGCAACAACTGCTCCATCCATCACATTCTGCTTAATATATTATCTGATTTTTTCCTTTGTGCTGTTACTAAGTATCAATACATGTCATCACAACCCCTGACTCTCAAAAAAAAAAGAATAAATAAAAAAACTAGTGATTGGATTGGTCCGTGAGGTAAATGTGAAATTTAAAAAAAAGCAGAATTAAAAAAAAAAAAACCCATTCATACTCGTGTCATAAAAAAAAAGGAAACGGTCATCATGAAAAGGTCATCTTAACAAAGTCACTTAATAGATGATATTTCTATATTTAAATTGCCATGATTTTAAGACAACAAAAGCACTGAAAGCTCAGAAAGCATGAAAGCATGAAAATGCATGAAAAAAAAGATGAGGAGAGACTGCATTTAGTCACCACATTCTCTGTTCATTCCTTCACTTTTTGATGTTTTTAGCACAGATGAAAATGCTGACATATGTCCGGGGCTTGGTGTGTGTTTGGGGCGTACAAAGACGAAGAAGGTTAATTAAGGGAATGACGATGGAGCTATGAGAGTGCTGAAGCCAGATAGTCTCCACATCTCTGCTACAAGAAAAAGAGCACTTCAATAAAAAAGCTCCCCCATCCACTTGGTCTACCCTGATTGATGAGACACACACACCCACCTCCCATGTTTACAGGTGTGGTGTTTGTGACAGCATGCAGTTACACAGTACAGCCTGAGTGGATGGGATTAAAAAAGAGCACTTCAAAAACAACAAACTACTTGTTGTGTTTGCACAAGGTTCACAATTTAAGCTCATTTGTTGGAAGAGAGAATTTCAGGATGTAGGTTGAACATTACCTGTAATCTGAGGTGTGTGTGTGTGTGTGTGTGTGTGTGTGTGTGTGTGTGTGTGTGTGGCAGTAATGGTGATTGTAGATGCAGCACTAGTAGTGTTCCACAGGCAAAAGTCTTTCTGGCGAGGAAATGGCTCAAGAGCAAACTCTCGTACTGTTCCCACAATTTCTAAGTATTAATAGGTCTGACCGAAAGGTCTTCATGGATTCAAAATCCAGGGAAGGGTTAAATCAGCTCCTGCTTCAGAGGCAGGGGTCCATTATTTGCTGTGGCTGGTATGTTCCAACATTCATCAGCAATGTTCAGGCAACTAAGCTTAAAAACATAACATTCAAATGATGTTGTGAAACATGTTAGCCTGCATGCTTAAAAATTTATAGACATGTTCATCCCCCCCCCCCCCCCCCCACCGCTCAGCTTAATTGTTGGCTGTTTGCAAAAGTGTCAGACATGAAAAGTCAAACGTACCAGCCACAGCTAAAACTTACCAGCATTTCCTTCATGTAGGGCGAATGCATTGTTCATTAAATACCTGTTTCAAGATAATATATTGGAATGATTTCAAAAAGTCTTTGCATCATCAGATTCTTCTTCCCATTTTATCATCTTCTTATGATTGTCACCTATTTCTCCCTCTCAATGTTTGCAGCACCACGCAGTAGTACAGGTAGGCAGTGAGTTCAAGAACCTCACATTGTCTGGCTCCACACAAACCAGCAGGAATATGCACTACAGTCTTTTTTCCTCGACCACAGAAACAGATGAAATTAAAGAAGAATAAAGGGAGTGAAAGGAATGATACACCTCTTAGAGGATCTGTGCCTCTCAAGGCCCAATGTGGGCTTTGTCCTGTCTGACCGTTTTTTTATTGTTAGGTCAAATCCAGTTCAGTCTGGTCTGGTCTTTGAGCTAGGCCTAGCTTTTTAGAAGAGTGCTTTGGATCCCTGGTTCTCGAATTCTGACCAAGCGTCATTCAACTCCATGAAGATCATCTTAGCATATTGTTCATATGGTTTTCCTGTCGCCTGTGGGAAGATTGAGATAAATGATTTTTTAAAAATTAATTGATAGAGAAATAATTCATACAATTGAAAGTTGAAATGTTCAAGGAACTTTATTTTATTCCCGCCCCGGTTAAATGGAAGTGCTGAATGTATTACTGTACCTTATCAGGATGGACGATCAGCACGGCTTTCCTGTAGTACTTCTTCACCTGATCGGGCGTCACCAGGTCAGCCATGCTGACAGGCTTCCAGCGGGTTTCACCCTCCCACAACACTGTGTTCAGAGTTGACAGCAGAGCTCGAATGTTTCGCTCTTTCCCTTCAATCCAATCCAAAATCTGTAACAAGTAAATAAAACAAACATTTACCACTTTCAGTAGGAATGATGGCACAAACACTGGTCAGTATTTCAAGCCTAATTATCAAGGCAACACTTAGAATATCACCTACCAAAAGAAGCCATATTGTACCGATCAACGTAGCCTTTTTGGCAAGTAACAAAAAGGACTGATTAAGTAGTTCAGAAAAAAAAAAACATTTGCAATGAAATTATATATTGCACGAGTTTGCATGAATAAATTGCACAAAGACAATGTATTCAGTGCATCTAAAACATTCCCCTAAGCACCTAAAACACTGAAAGCTGTTCACATGGATTCCACTCTACAATCCATTATGAAGAGAGTTCTGTTTTTGTCAGTTTGTAACAAGTTCTTCACGTATGCATTTCCTTTATTACCTGTAATTTCAGGGGATCCATTTCTTTTGTGATCTCCTGTCGCCTCATTTCAGCAATGGTCCTTGGTCCCTTCCTATCAGGCCTAGAGGCAAAGCCCTGTGTTGACAGCAGGTCCTCAAAATCATCCTCCTTGACCTTTGGCTTTGGGCCTGTGTTGCAACAAAGTGAAGCCAAATTAAGGTCTGATACAAAAGCTTTGGGGACAAAAAGATGCGAGGAGATTGGACAAATTCTAAAATTTTTATTTTATTTTTATTTTTTACTTTTTACTTTTATTCTATGAGATGCAAGCCGACATATTTCTGCACTTGAGCTGGATTCCCTGAGTTTTCACAAATATAAAGAACTTGAACCCATTCATGTCAACTTTTTATTATCTTCAATTTTATACAGCTGAATTTTCTTTACACTGACAGACATGTCCTCTTACCAAATCCTGGTCCACGAACTCCTCTCTCCTCTCTCCCACCAATAACACTTGAGAAGTTGAGATTGTAGTTAGGTTTGTTGTTCGAAGACTGAGATGCTGAGGATGCTTTGGGTGTAGGCCCAGATCCAGACTTGTGAATCCAAGGTTTATTCTGGATTGAGGTGGGTATTCCAGACTGCCAGGATGGGGCTTGAGGCTTAGCAGTGGAAGAAGACGACTTTGAGCTCAAAGAAGGACCAGAGGATCCTGCAAGAATCATGTTGGAGGAAAATTTACTTTAAATAAATGTATGAATGACTAATTTCAGAGTATATCTCAATTAATGACAATATTACATATATTGGATAGATGACCAGGTTTCTTACCTGGCAAATTGGATCCCAAGTTTCCTAGGCCTGCAAAAGGATCAAAGGTTTGAGACTTGGCCTTTGACATCAACGGCACAGCAGAAGCTAAAATAACAATAATAAAGTGAGTCAGAATGTGCTGGGCTGGATACATAAAAGTAAACCATAGTTTAGTTAGCCGCAACCCTCACATACTGTTCCTTCACCCACCTGTGTTTGTGTATTTGGATTTACTGGTGGTAGCACTCATACCAGCAGTGGTGCCAGGTGCCCAGCTGTCCCAACCACCCAGCAGGTCTGGCTGGCTGGCTGATGATGTCATCTTAGGTGTATCATTGACAAGCTTATCTGTGAAGACACCGACAACCAAAGTATCACTGCCAAAGTTTTTTTTAATCACACTAGTAAATTACTGAAAGCTTGCACTGAATGACAACAGAAGAACAAAATGTGACATAACTAAGAAAAAGGTTGTTCGTCAAGTGTTGAAAACAGTTTAGATACTATAGAGATGACTTCCTTCTGCCGAATAAGTACCATCATCTCATCATATTTCAGGAGATGTGATGAGGCAGCAGATGAACATTTAAAAGGTAATACACAGTACCGTGTTTTCCGCACTATAAGGCGTACCTAAAAGCCTAAAATTTTCTCATAAACCCGTAGTGCGCCTTATAATCCGGTGCGTCTTATACATGGATTAATATTAATATTGGTTAAAAACATGATCGCTGAAAAAAATCCGGCAGTCTGGCCGCCAGTCATGCCACACTCCGCCACCAGAGGAGCACCCTCACAAGGCACTCGGGTCTATGCCCCCTAACAACGGTAGTCAAGGGGCGTCACCGAAGTCCCGGCTCTGACTGAGCTGCTCTCAGACGGTAGAGCAGACTGTAGGAGCACCGGTGATTACGTAGCAAAACATAAGGAACTTTCAACAATTCTATTTATAAAGTTTGACTGACTGACTGATCTCAGTATTTACTAACTATTTGGCGTCGGAAATAACCCACTTTAAACTTAATTGGTCTTAAAAATACCATTGTGCTGTCATCTGGAATCTGGTGACGGTCAATTCTATTAGTCTGTGGAAACACACGGAGAAACTGGCATAAAGGTGAATGAAAGACCCTCAAAGCTGAACTTCCAGCCTTTTCTGAAATTTCAAGAGCAGAGTCACTGCTAGACAAAGGTGTCAACGGGTGTGCTGCTATTGATTTACAAATGTAGTTGATAGCTCTGGGCGGGCGGCGGAGGGGCGCATTCAGGCTTGTGTATTCTGTCTGCAGCGACGTGCTGAGAGATTCACGGCGGTGAGACACCGACGTTAAAGTCAGTTCTACGAGTAAAACAGCATCATATTTGCCAGTAAATTAGCAGCCTGACATTAAAAACTAGTTAAAAAATTGTTTAGGACACACAGCAGCAAATAGCTGCACCTCACCTCCGACTGGAGTACCGATCGATCAAAACAATATTTAATTAATAAACGAAGACGAACGTCGGAGCTTAAATATCTACTTCGAACTTCAGATCAGGAAAAAATCCGCTCTGTTCGCACTGACTGCACTCGTAATGAATTTAACCAGTTTTTGATGTCAGGTTTTTTAATATGCGGGTTGACTTCTTTCTTAGATGGCAAAGTGATCACGGCCCCGTCCACACGATGACGGATTTTTGGAAAACGCAACTTTTCTGCTGCATTTACGCCTTCCGTCCACACGACAACGCAGATATCCGGAACGAAAACGCAACTTTTTAAAAACGCTGACCGAGGTGGATTTTTAAAAAAACGCTCTGTCTGCGTTGTGTGGACGGCCTATCCGCAACTTTTTTAAAAGGCTGACATCTTGCCTGCGATGAAAACCTGTGACCTCATATTTGTGGGTCCGTGTGTTGTGACAACAAAACGCGGAGGATTCCTATTGGATAAAATTTAACTCAATACTGCCACCACATGGTTTGGCATGCATATAGCCGTCTTCGAAAACACACTGGTGCATTTACGCTTGGACGCAGATTTTTTTTAAAACGGTGTTGTGTGGACACGAATCGTTTTCGATGCGTTTTTAAAAAGTTCTGTTTTTAAAAAAATCCAGCATCGTGTGGACGGGGCCCAAGTGATCAGGTTTCCTTGATGAGGCTCTGAATGGCTTATCTACAATAGGGGCCATTCAAAGGTAGTCAGGAAGTCATGAATGCAATCATGACTGCCTGAGCAGCACGGCTCAATCTAGTGGACAGACTGTGCAACTACAACCGCTGCAGTTTGTCAAAAAAAATTTTTATTTTTTATTGTGTGCGCCTTATAATCCGGTGCGCCTTATATGTGAAATAAATTATAAAACAAATTATTGAGGGTGTGCCTTATAGTCCAGTGCGCCTTATAGTGCAGAAAATACTGTAATGTTAAAGTAGCAGATGCATTTACTGAGGTTGAAGAGGCTTGTGTTGGAAGCAGGTGTAGGATTACTGTGAGCTGAACTGAACCCACTGGTAGCTGAACTGTTAGACCCCAACAATTCCCCAAACAGGTCCGGTCCGGAGGCTTGCTGAGATGAACCCTGGCTTGAGCCAACACCAGAACCAGACCTCATCCGAAATGGATCAAAGATGTCACCCATGGCTACGACAGACAGACAACAATCATTAGATATAACTGAAAACTGGAAAGCATCGTTTATTTTTTATTCATCTTGCAGCAGTCATGTATTAAAGTTTCTATTCATACGTTTTGGATCTGGTGTTGTCCCACTGGTTGGAACGCTGAAGAATAGGTCTTCCTGCAATGGTCCTGTCTGACCAGTAGGGGGCGCAAACAGATCGTTGAGGAGGTCACTGTTGCTGGATGCAGCTTTAATTCCTCCCTGGACACCTTGAGAAGGAGCCGAGGTGGTTGTGGACATAGACTGAGGTTTAGAATCAGAGTTCAACCCCAAGAGATCAGCTGTGTCACCATCAGGAGAATCTTGGGCAGCAGGTGGGGGGTTCTGGAACAGGGACACCAACAAAATGCATATTTTAACAGAGTGATCAAAGAAGGAAAAAATATTTTGGCTGCAATATAAAAATTAATCTTCATTTATGAGTCAATGATATAATAAACCATACAAGAGTTTCCCCACCTGGAAATCAGCATCAAACAATGGTTCACTGGGATCCCGAGACAGTGGCTCCTCATTGGGGGCAGAGTATGAGTATGAGTCTCCGTCTGATTGATCACTCAGGTCTTCCTGGTCATTCATTGATCCCCCTTGACTGTCTGTCACTTCCTGAGGTCCTTGCACATCTACAAAAACAATTAGTTGGTTAGATGAAATCTCAAAGCATGATCATCCTCTATATGGGTTAGTATAAAATAACATGTTGATCAAGGACAGAGAATGCTTTAAGTTTTGCCTTGAAAATTAGGACAGAAAACAAATTGAAGGTCCATCTACTCTTCTATAAACAACCAGGGACAGATATCTGAAAGATCTGGAAAATCTTGAGGCTGAATTAGTAAAGTGAGAACCCAAGTCCTGTACCTTCCCAATCCAATGTCTGGAAGAAGTTGTTGGAATTGCTATCAGTGCTCCCAGGAGATTCTGGTTCTGGTGCACTGGAGCCTTCCGGGGCCTCAGCTGACTGGGTAGATTCTGAGTCATAAAATGCTGAGGAACCTGGCTGTCGAGGCAGCTCTGGTTTACCTGTATAGATATTGATGTTCTTCAAATCTATATTTACCTTTACAAAACATGCTTCCTATGGGCTTGCAAGCAAAAACGGGAAGTGTGAAGTGAACGCATCCAAAATCTGGGTTGTTATCCCAAAGCCTGATTTTAGTAAAAGGCTGAAACTTCCCAGTTTGGGATCAATAAAGTATATCTTATCTTACTTACCAAATTTGCTGAGGATCTCCTGCTGTTCATCACGAGAGGAGAAAAGGATTTTGGGGTTGAGGCCCTTGGTTTGGAAAGCCTCCCAAGGAGGGGTCTTGGCACTGGGTCTGTCCCGGGGTTCCACTTCAATGTCCAAATTGACTTGGAACAAATCTGGGTACTTTTCCTGGATGTCACAGGCATCCAAGTCATATCTTGTAAGACAGCAGATGTGAAACAGCAAGTTATTGAGGAAGAATGTATTAAAATAAATCTGTTGTGTTAGATGTAGTGGTGTAAAAATCTCAATTTGAATCTTCGAGAGACACTGATCCCATGTATTCGGATGTAAAGCATTTGTCAAAATCGTGTACATACTTTGCAAATTTGACAGTGGTTGCATTTCTAGGAACAAAACCTGTATGGAATTGGATCTGAAACATCTTCATGGATGCCATCTAAAACAGAAAAAAGTAAATCACAATTTACTTTTGTTCATAAATAGCATTTTTTCTACTGTTCTAAAATTGACGGTGCGTTGCATTTAAGCGTCTGTGCGTGTACCTTTGCCTGTAGACGTCCTCCCAGTGTAGATCTTGCATGATAGATGACCACAAGCACATCTCCTTGGACCATCACATTAAGAGGAATATCTGCTCTTCCATCCTCCATCCGGAAATCTCTGGAAAGTATAAAAGAGTGTAAATAACTTAAGTAGAAACTTTTTAATTAATCGAACTGTGGGAATACCTGCTGGAAAAACTTACTTCATCTTGTCGTACTCTTGTGATGTGGTAAGAACTCTTTCGTCTCCTACGTAAACTTCACAGAAGGGTCTACAGCCATTACGCTGTTTGTTGAACAGTGGCACAGGTGTCATGACAATGGAGTGAATTATTATGGGCTTGCTGTGGGGGATGATGGGTTCCTCTGCCATCATATCACACATATACTCTATATACCTACAAAAATTTAAAAAAAAGTTTTTAAAAAATGTAATCACCATGATTTTTGCCAAGGTTTCCATGACAAACATTTCTTATATCTAGCACATTATATTAGTCATCCACAGCATTTCTGCAGCAACACAATACTTGTACTAGATGTTATGGTACTGTTACCTTTATAAAGAAAAACAACTAAATTGCTGCCGCTTCAGCTTGGTCATTGCACACAATGAGATCTTGATAGTTTTGTTAATTTGTATCTAAAATAACTAAAACATCTGAATTAATTATTTATGGTCTGTTGAGGATCTATTTATTGCAAGGTTGAATCCATTAACTCCCAAAGCCATTTCCTGTTGTGCATCTGTTCAGTCAATTGTAATAGTCTATATACCTCTTGTGTGAGGGTGATATGCCAGGAGGGCAGCGCTTCATTGAGAACATGTAGACAGCTGCCTCAGCTGTTGTAAACAGTCGACAAAAACACAGGAAGGAGCAGACTGCCACTGCCGATGCCGCCCTGCCATCCTATAGAAAGAAAAAAATGTTCAAAACTAATTGTTGCTGTCTAAATGTTCTTCTTTCCATCTACTTATGTCACGCAAACTTCTTTGAAGTCCCCACACCATGCGAACATGTGTAATGAGCTGAGTCAAAAGTTCACATTGCTCTCTAGTTAGTGATGAGAGGGCACTCACCAGACAGTGAACTATGCAGATGTTCCTCTGGTCCTGTTTGAGCCATAAATGCATGCTCTTACATACACTGTAGAGGCTACGCAGGTTGGGGGCACGACGAACCTGCCAATTACACTCTGAAACCTAAATATATAAAAAAGAAATTCTTGAACACAACAAGAACCATAAAAAGCTGCACATCAGTGAAACAGTAGTTTCTCAAAAAAGAAAATACTGCATCAAAAATAAACCTACGTATGGCAGTAATAAGCAGAACAAAAAAAACAATCACCCACACAGAGTCCTAGTATGACACACATCCACCAAACAAAAGCATGGAAACACACGCGGGCGTGTATACACACACACAAACGCACCCTGTTGTGGAATCGCGAAGGCCTGTATGATCGTTTGGAGAGGTTGTAGACAGCATAGTGTCCAGCATGGCGTGAATCCAGGAACAGCCGGACGTCTTCGATGTTGTTCTTTATCGCCGATTCCACCCCCTCAGCTGGAAAAGACATGACTACAAACACACACAAATACAATGACGTGTGTAACAGTATGGAATGAGGGTAATTTTGATCATGCAAACAGTATCCCAATATCCCAAAAATAACAAAAGGTTATGAAAATATAAAAGGTACTATCATTACCTGCTATTCTGGATGTGATGTAGGAAATATCCAGATCACCTTTAGCATAGCTGAAAAAAAAAATACAGTTATAAGTAGAGGTATACGCAAGAATTAGGCGGGGCAAGAAGTGTACTAAATAAAAACAAAATAATCGGTTTGCCCCCGGTTCTGGTAACAAATTGATTCCAAAACAAAGCTTTATGTCACGACATATCAATGGGACAAGGTTTCAAGATGAAGTTCCTAATCAATACCTGAATGTACACCTCTGCCTGACCTATGACACCACATAAGAATTTCTACTGTGTGGTTTGATACACATTACTGGTAAAAAGTTTTAGAACACCTCAATTTTCCCAGAATTTCATTGAAAATGATCCAGTTTCAAGTCGTAGCATAGAACAAAGCATAGAATAAACAATTTAGTAAAAAAAGAAACAATGGAGTAATTTAGAAACCAAAATATATTCTAACCTTTCGAATCATCAAAGTCCCTACCTTTGGCAAATACAACAGTTGAACACACTTGTGGTATTCTTTCTACAATCGAAATCAAATATTTTTTAGAAGGTTCTTCCCAATCCCGTTGCAGAAGTTCCCATACATTTGTAGCACTTGTCAGTGGGTTTGCTTTCACTCTTCTGTCCAGTTCATCCCAAAGCATCTCGACGGGGTTTAAGTAAGGAGACTGTGCTGCCCACTCCATGTTTTCAAATGTAAAATTTTTGTTCTTCGTCTTAAAGTAGTTCTGACATAGCTTGGACCTACAGTATGTACTGGGTCATTCACTTGCAGTAGGATGAACCATGACCAACTAGGAACATCCCAGAGGGAACTGCAGAATGCTCTGCTAGCCATTTTCTGGGCTTGCACTAGGAGGTAGTGTGACTAATCCACTGTGACTCAGTGTAAAAGATTTGAGTAAGTCACACAAAGCCACATTCTGTGTCCAAGACGGCGGCTTGCTATAATAGCAAGTAAAACTTACAAGTAAACATTGACTATTACCAAGAATCAAACTTATTAAAATCAAAGTGTCTAAGTCAAAGTTAAAATGTATTCTAGTGTAAGTAAAACTTACAAGTGTGTTGATCTCTGAATCAGGAACTGGGGTGGGATTACATAAATTTTCTTCTTCCCACTCCCTTTCAGGCAGAATTGTATTGTTGAGTTATGATCTTTGCTTATTATTTGCTTATTTAATTATTTTGTTTGTTGTTGTTTTTTGTTTTGTTTTTCCTTGCCTTGCCTGAAATAAATGAATAACTAACTAACAAGTAAACATTGAGTAATATTTTGAATGACTATCTTCACATAGTGAATGCAAGTTTTCAATTGTTGGGGGGTGTAAAACTACACTCATCATAGGGGTGTGTGGGGGGCATACCTCCCACCAGGGGTCGGGAAATTTTTTAGACAATGGGGTTGTTTACCTGCATTCTGGTGCATTCCGAGGGCAAAATCTTCTGTTCAGTTTACCTACCAAAATACACTAAAGTCAATAGTTCAAGCTTGACTATCTATTTCTATCCTACTTTATGCAGGTAGAAATGTGAGATTCAACAATTGAAAACTTGCATCCACTATGTGAAGATACAGTCATACAAAATATTACTCAGTGTTAACTTGTAAATTTTATTTGGACTAGAAGACATTTTAACTTTGACTTAGACAACACCATTGGTATGCCATAGTTGAGTTTTTTTTAATTCGATGATTTTTCATTTCACTTTAAAAAGGCATGAAAAATAGCAAGCGAGGTGAATACATATTTACATGCATCACTGGTTATTCCTGCCGGTCATTTCAATCGATCATCCTCGCCCTGTCGTGCACCAATTCGCGGGTTTACCTTGTAAAAAAATAATCCTGTTTTTTTTATTGCTTGAGAGCCGGTCGAGACCCGAGTGCATATTCAATGATCGTGAGCGTTCGAGTAGCTTCGGCTATTTTTGTTGGCATTCGGAAATAGCATGCTATTGTTTTCTTATGTTATCGCTCGAGGATTTTCGCGAGTCCAAAAAAGTTTTAAGTTTGAGACTTTTTTTCCTAAAAATAAGAACGCCACTGTGGCTACACAAGCTAAAAACCTTGTAGCCATATGGAAATTACTTCGCCTATGGCGAATTGGCGACTGGCTAGCACAAGCCCAGATTTTGGTTCAGGGTGCCTTTCACTCTGTACAAGTTACCGACTCTGGATCCAACAAAACAGCCTCAGACCATCACACTTCCTCCTCCATGTTTGACAGTTGATGTCACCCACTGAGGAATACTCCTGTCACCCACTTAACGGTGTACATAAGTCCTGCAGTATGATCCCGAGATGTCAAATTTTGATTCATCAGTCCATAACACCTTCTGCCAGTCTTCAATAGTCCACTGGCGGAGTTTAATGGTCCAGGCAAGCCTCTTTTTCTTGCCTTTTGATTAATGACACTATTTACTGATACCTTGACATTTTTGGCAATTTCTCTGTAGGAAAGACCTATGATGAGGTGAAGTCTCAAGTGTTGACGCTCGAATGCACACTGTACTTTCTGTAGTACAACACTGTTCATATTATGCTTACAATGGTATACCAAAATGTGTTCCAAAACAACTTTTACGCAGAAGGGGTTGTGAGTAATTAAGAAACATTGGGATTTTTTAAACTACCTTCTTTTTTTTTTTACCTCTGTAGTTCACCACTTAACCTTTGTACCATTTCAAGTTGTTCAATGGACTTCAAATGCTTGAATTTCATGACAAAACTAGAAAAACTGGGGTGCTTTAAAACTTTTCACCAGTCGGGTACAATCTTCTGACAAATACACATATTACCCTAAATTCCGGGTTTACCTGTGCCCTGAGTTTTTGATGTTGTACATCTGGAAAATTCAATATAGAGGAATAATGACAATGATGAAAACATAGCAATGATTCCCATTGAAAATTTCAATTTAGAACACATAAACAAGCGGTAGGCAAGAAATCCCCAAATCTATTTATGCTGATTATATTCAATTGTATGTTGTTAGGACAGAAGGGTGATGTTGTTAGGGTAGAGGTGATTTGGTAAGCAGCAAACACAGATAAAATGCTTTAATTTAAGTCTAATTTGTTCCTTTACTCACTAATTTTTTTTTTAAATTGTCAAAATTGGTGATTTATTTTCCTGCTCTCTGGTATTTAGTGCTATATAAAGTCTTACCTAATGCCAGCCTGGATTAATATTCCAACAGGTCTAATTTTGATGTTTGAATTGAACCATTATCAAACTTTTGACTTGAATCCCAATCTCAATTTGTTAGATTATCCAGACTATTTCCTCTACCACGCATTGACCGTACATTTTACTCATTTTATTTTCTAGTCATTCAATCCTTCCGTTCACTCATAAAATTACAGGCATTAGTCCATTTACGTCACACGCTGCAATCATTCCAGTGAATTATTGAATGTGTGATGTTAGGAACAGCAAGCTGTGATCACAGATGCAGCACAGCAAATGGCCTTCTAGCTTTTTTTCCCCTTCTAAACACAGACTACAGGAACACACAAAGCAATGTATGAGTTAACGCACTTCAAGACCCATATTTACCTTGGGTTGCTAGGTGATGGACACATACAGGGGGCATGAGGGATCGGGACAGAGAAAAGACACAAAAAAAAATAAACAAAATGACCAAACAAATGAAAGGAATTGATGATGGAATAACCTAATAAAACATAAAAACTTAAATGAAAAGGTCGGAATTGGTGAGGTAGAATATTTTTCGAGGAACCCACCTATGTTTGAAATGAGCAAAAACAGTCATTTCTGCAGTGTCAAAGACAGCTGCCAAGTAGTGACTAGTGGGTGTTGACAAAACCACAAGATAAGGTAAACTGAAATATAGCTTATTGATTCCAGAGTGGAAAAGCATGTTTCAGAAAGCCAAGCAGTAAATGTTCCTTTAAAACAGAAATCTGGGGCCAGATGTAATGTGACATGAAGATGCAGATATACAATTTTCTAGACTTCATGCTGATGTCTTACACTAGAAGAGCAGTATTGTTCAGAAAACCGTTATGCCATTTTGTGGTTGAAATAAAATTTGAGTGATCATGCAGTTCAAGGGCAGTTTAAGGGCAGCCCCCATTTTGTGGGGGGAGCGATGACCCAATCCCGGCACAAAGATACTGACTCTTAAGACATGGAATGTCACCTCGCTGAGGGGAAAGGATCTGTAGCTTGCTAGGAAGGTTGTGAGGTGGGCAATGACAGTGAGAACCGGAAAGGGGTGAGTTAGATCAATTGCCTCCTGATCTAAACACGGGTGGTGTTCTGTTATTGGACTTGTGCTAGTGACAGTTTGTTCATAACAAACATCTTGTTCAAACACAGGGATGTCCATAGGTACACATGGTTAAAGGACACCCTAGGCTGAAGGTCAATGATCGACTTTCTCATATCATATCTCCAACCGTGTGTCTTAGAGACTAAGGTAGAGAGAGGGCCAGAGCTGTCAAATAATCACCACCTGGTTGTGATCAGCAGGAAGGGCAAGAGCCCAGACAGACTCAGCAGGCCCAAATGTGTCTTGCGGATCTGTTGGGAATATCTGGAGGAACCTTCTGTCAATGAGGTCTTCCACTACCACCTCCAGGAGAACTTCTCCCAGACCCCACAAGAAGCAGGGAACATTGGGTCAGAGGGGACCTTGTTCTCTACCAACATTGCTACTCGGAGCTGTGGTCAGAAGGTCTCCAGTGCCTGTCTCGGTGGCAACTCCGGAACCCGGTGGTGGACGTCGGAAGTAATGGATACCGTGACACTGATGGAGAAGTCCGAGTCTTGTTAACGGTGGGACTCCGGAGGCAGATAGCAGGTACAGAGGATTGGACAGATAGGCAAAATTTAGATTCAGGAGGAAGAACAAGGTTTTCATCAAGGTTGAAGAACACTGGACCAGTCCTGCGCTCTCCATCGAGTGCTTGGGAGTTCATGGGAGTTTTCCCAACCAGACCATATGTGCTTTGTAGATTTGGAGGAGGCGTGACACAACAGTGTACCTTGTTGTGTCAAGTGGTGAGTGCCCTGGGAGTATGGGTTCGAGGCTCTGTGAAGGGCTGTCTGATCCCTGTATGACCGAAGCCGGAACTTGGTTTGCCGGCAGTAAGTCACACCTGTTTCAGGTGCATTTTTGGACTTTGGTAGGGCTGCTCTTTATCGCTGGTTCTGTTAATAATCTTTATGGAGAGAATTTCTATGGGTAGCCAGGAGCCGGAAGGTGTCTTTTTTGAGGACAAAAGGATTTCATCAGTTTCTTTCGGATGATGTTGTCCTGTTGGTCTCATCAAACCTGGAGCGGTTTGCTCCAAGTAGAACTCTAAGTAGAGCCGCTACTCCTTCATATTGAGCAGAGCCAGCTGAGGTGGCTTGGGCATCCATTTCAGACGCCTCCCAGACTCCTCCCTGAGGAGGAGTTCCGGACATGTCCTACCAGGATGCGGCCTTGGACAAGGCCCAGGACACACTGGAGAGACTCTGTCCCTCAGCTGGCCTGGTAACGCCTCGGGATTCTCCCAAAAGGGCTAGATGAAGTGTTTGGCGAGAGGGAAGTATGGGAATCCCATTTGAGATTGCTCCCTCAGTGACCGGGCTCTGGATTTAGCAGTTGAAGATGGATGGATGGATGGATGGATAATCATAAAGTGAATACCAAAGTGGTGGGAGGGAATAAATAATTAACCAACAAGTGTGAATATGTTCCTTTATAACAGAGTGCAAAATGTGAAATGTTTGAGTATCCCATTAACTATGTTCGTCCAAACAGAAACATGATGAGAATCATGAGATCAATGGAACAACACATGCCCAAGTCATCCTAAGTGAAAAAATCAGCGCGAACTGTCCCGGAATGACAAACATTAAACGAAACATTGACATAACACTTTTGACATAAATAAATAACGGTGATAATAAAGGTGAAAATAAATTACCTGGCTACTGATTGGATGACTTTGGAGGAAGTGTCTTTTATGTTGGTCAAGAAGCGCTCTGTCCCACCCCTTAGGATATCAAAGAGGCCACTGGCCGACTGATCAGGATCATACATGCCTATTGATCCAAATATGACACAGTTACAATCATTGTCACAGTTTTAATGCTAAATGAAACAGAAAAAATACTTAGGCACTACTAAAAGGTAGAATCTATAGCTCTGTGAAGTGGGAATGAAGTAAGAAAATGGTCTCTTCACTGCATTTTGTATGACACACAACTTACAAAAACATTTAATGGCATTAAATATAAGCTAAACTGCAAAATTTGCTTGACTTCGCACTGTATAACATCAGTTTGTAGAATCTATGTTGGGGCTGAAATTATGACATCACACTGACTCAGCATCATTTTTTGTTACTGATGGACAGGAAGGCAGGAGGCACTGCTTAAGGAAACCAGCTAACATATTGTGCCTTTGGACAGATGGCTGACTGGCTGTGCAGAAATCCTCTTAATGGATGCTGCACATCGATTATACATGTCTTTTCTGAATGTAGGTATGTAGTGGTTTGAGTGTATGGAACAAAAAATGTTTGGTCTACTATGCCCAATATACAGGAATACTATTTTCTCAAACAATTATTGTCAAAGACCAGCAGAAAAAAAAGACAAATATACTCAGGGTCTTGTGTGGTTAAACCACACACTGATGTGATGACACATCACTAGACACAACAACAACATAGTTATCCAAATAAACATTTACCTGCACTGTTGTGTGTGTTGTGGATCTGCATGGGTGGCTGGGCTCCACTGTTTCCAAAACCTCCGTTCTGCTCCAGCAACTGCAGACATTCATAGCCGTCATATATTGGGCGCCAACAGTAGTACGCACTCAACATCGCAATAGGTAGGTCAACAAAAACCAACACTAAGCTAACAAAAAAAATGTTTGCAAAATGCTGGAAAATGGAAGACAATTTGCAGAACCCAAAATTGTTCCAAACAAAAATAAAATTAAAGCAGAAACCAAAGAGTGGTAAACAGAAAACAGAGGAACCACCCAAAAAGACAAAGGTCCTCAAAAAGGTGCTTAAAAGAAAAAAAAATTTGTTACAAAAAAAGACATCTCAACATTGGAACCCTCAATGCTGAGCAACAGGTTTGTTCTGTTTCTATATGAATTTAAAATAATTCCAGTACAGTAAAATGCAACTGTTGAAAGAATTGAGCAAAATAAAAAGATTTTTAGATAAAAATTTGAATGTCTTGGTCGGTACTAATGCAGACAATCACAGCATCTCGCTTCCCCTCATCGAGATCTACCATATTTCCCTCAGTGTTTCACTTCCATCTCTGACCCTTCCTTCTTTCACAAGACCTCTTTTCTTTCTCGTCTCCTCAGTCTGCCTCTCCATATGTCTGTAGTGTGAAGCAACAGAGAGAGGAGGAGGATTACGTTCCTTATGCCCAGCAGGGAGACCCCTTCTTAACCCTAATCAGATCAGCGATCACCAAATCTGCCCTCACTCTGCACATCTTTATCGGCTTCATTAGGGCTCAGTTTGACAAGAAATGAGTTGGAAAAAAGAAAAACTCCTGAGCTCTCTGTTACCCTACATTCCCCTCAAAAATATTTCAAACATATTCATCTTAAAATCTGAAATAAAAACATTACTCAGGATTATTACACTAGCTAAGCCTGAAATCAGTCATGGTGACAGCAGAAAGTTGTTAAAAGAAATAATAATCTCTGTAAAACCATTGGATTTCTAAAATCAGATTTATATAGTATAAAACACAACCAAGGCTTAGGATTTGGAGATAAGTATCAGGATTTGTGGTAAGAATCGTAAGAGGCTGTGGATGCTTAGTCGTTCATGACCAACCGCAGCGCAGGAAAAGCTGCTCTATTCTAAAACCACGACTACCTCTTAAATCAGAGTGTGCTGAATTAGCAAGTGTGGGTGGTTGATAAAAAATGTTTTCTGCTATTAACACCACCAAAATTAATGGTTTACTACAGCAGTGTTGGCATCACATTGAACTTGTTTATAGTTTTAGTTTCATCCATTTTCCACCCCCCCTCCCCCATTGGACAACGCCAGCTGCACAGGCAGGAGCCTGGGAGAGAGTATACAGACTACACTGTGCTGGTGTGTGCGTGACGGGGAGCAATTTGAGCACAAGTCCGCACACACAGCGGAAGAAGCAGTGTGGTCGGCCTGTCAATAGCCTCTTCACAGGCTGGCTGCCATCGTGATGCTGGGCACCTGCAACTCAACTAATCAACTTCTTAACATGAAAATACAATAATTAGAAGTTGTCACTTTATCAAAACTGCTAAGCAAAACAGGACTCGCTCAAAGCTAAAGATAAGATTTAATAATCACACACACCATCCCTCAATCAAAATCAATTTCCAAAAGAAAGGTCATATCAAATCCTCAATGCATAAGCCTTCTTTGGATACATGTCTCTTGTCTTGTGGCTAAAACGATTAATTTGCTCCATTTCATTGGTGATAACTGGTGAAAACATAAATGTGCATTTACTTAATCCACAAACAAATGGCTTTTTCTTTTGGGATTATGTGCTGCTGTTTTGATTACCATCAAAACAGCAGCCCTGCACTGTAGAATAGGAAAAAGATTGCCAAGTTTTCTCTTCTGTATTGAAATTTGTCAAAACTCACAATACCATTATGATCATAATACCATACACAGCACAAATAAAATTATGTTCATATATACCTCTGTAATAGGAGACTTGGAGTTGACGTTACGTGCTGCTGCTATTTCCTGGAGTTGGTTGACTAACTCTGTGATGGACAGACGTTCCTCTGGGTTGATCTTCAACATGGAACCTGGGCAGCAGCAGAAGGTGGAAGAGGTCAAGGAGAACGAAGAGGTGGGTGAGGAAGAGGACCACAACTACAACTATCCATTCAGGTTGTTTGTGATGAAAAGATTTATAAAAAACAGACTTGTTTGAAGTGCCATGGTATCCGAAATTTGGTAAAACAAGAAATTGAATATATTTAATTTGTAGAAAAGTATCATAACCCACATGTACAAAAGTTTAAGTTGAACACAACAAAAAAAAGTGCATTTATTTGCGAGCAATTTCTAAAAATTCCCCAGGTAAAAGGACAAAATTCACAAGCAGGCAGCGCTGTTCTACCTCATGGTCAGCTTTACATCAGACTTGTAGGTGATAAGAGTAAAACAGAACGTTGGGTGAATAAAAAGACTGACAGAAAGCAGTGGACACAGAACATACTTACGTATGAGGTCATGATAAACAGTGTATTTGGTGTCATTCTGAGGGATGGAGTATTTTCCATTGACAATCTGAAGCTTGGCCCCGTCCTCAAAAGGGTGTTGCTTGAAACACAACAGGTAGAGGATGCATCCAAGGGCCTACATGGGAGAGAGGAAGTAATGATGACAAGAACCTTGAAACCACCTTTCTGAATGAGAGGAAAACAAATCACAAAATAGAGAGGATAACTAATTCAATAATTAGTTGAAAACTTTGTTTCTGTTGTGCTTCTTGTCACAATAAGGCATTTGTTCTATGTACATGAAATGAAATAAAACACTACAACCATAAAAACCGTGGAATTACAAGAATGTTCGATTTTTACTTAATAAGAAGTGACCAAAACCACTTCTCATTAAGTAATTGATGCTGTTTTAACTCAGTCCGCTCCGTCTTGGCTTGGGGACCGGAGGGTGGCCGGTTCAAGACCAGTGTGTGCCAAAAAATGTATGTAGTGTACGGAGGTAGCTGGAGAGATGCCAGATCACCTCCTGAGCAAGGCACCATGCTCCACAAGCTCTTACGGTGGTACGTGGCCACCCGTCACTCTACCATCTCTCTCCATAACTTTCATGCTTACAGGCCCTTGGTGTGTGTATGTGTGTGCGCGCGCTTGTGGTTTGGAAATGTGTAGAATATACTGTATATAAAGAGTGAAAAAAAAATTTCTCCATGGGATTAATAAAGCGAATTGCACTTTCTTTTTCTAACACAGCACTTAATGATTCCCTTGGCTGTAGCGATGATTCCATTGAAACTAATGAATAGGAAGTAAAAAAAGGTACCAGCTAACCCAAATGTCTTGCTTCTCATTGATGGGGAAGTTGGAGTAGAGATCAATCATCTCTGGGGTCCGGTACGCTGGAGTCGTGTTCCTTGTGATCTACACATAAAGAGGAAAACTAAAAAACTCTCAGGCCATGTCCACACGTAGCCGGGTATCTTTTTTCCCTCCGCTTAGAAAGAAATTTGCATCCACACAACATCATTTTAAAAAAAAAGATTTCGTCCCCACAAAACCGCATGAGTGGTTTTAAGTGTTAAAACATATCTTTGAATCATTTTCATCTAAGTCATTCTTCAGAGAACACTCAAAATGTGATTATTATGCATGAAAATTACACAATTCAGTGAAACAAAATTTTAATAAACAAATTAACATGGAAAAAAAAGCTGTTACAAAAGTTTTACCATTTACAAATACATAAATTATCTGTGGTGAAGCTCCTGCATCTGTGTGTGTGTGTGTGTGTGTGTGTGTGTGTGTGTGTGTGTGTGTGTGTGTGTATGGTAGAAATACAATTAACCTGATGGAACAGTGCTTCCTGGACCTCTTCCTGTTAATTTAATCAGTGATTTCTGGTTCCTGCTCAGCATTAATGACACCAGTATTGTCACTGAGTCAATGCCAATCTGAACGTGATTTTTTTTTCCTCTCCAAAAGAAAATATATTTAAATACTGCACATCCTGTAAGTTACTTCATGCTAGAAACCAAAAATGTATTAAAGTCACCTGATACAATGTATTGCAGATCAAAATCAGAGAGATGAAGAAAGTTAGCGAAATATTGTACCATTTTTGAAAATATATTAAGATAAAAATTAGTGTGAAATACCTGAATTGCATAGACTACCTCAACATTAATGGAAAAAAATAAAAAGTCATTGTTTTGAAAAAGAGAAGAAGCCAGTCAAACTAATGCTTGAGGTTGTGTTTGTATGTACCTCATCTTCCACCATTGACCTCTTCTGTGCTGACCAGCTGTAGTCTGGGTAATGTGACACTGTTGTAGCGCTGCCAAAGTCACATAGCTTGATGGTTCCCTGGTTACTAATCAAGAGGTTCTCAATCTGCATCACATTGAGAACACGTTGGATTAGCATGCTAATTAGAATACACTGAAGTAACAACAGCTCATCTAATAGCCTGAGTACTTTAAATCATGTTTCGAATTGCAGTGTCTCACTCATATGATACAACATGCAGTCCTTGGCGTGAGGGGTTTAATTCTTAAGGCTCTGACTATTGTGGATGCTTCATCCTTCAGTAGATTTTTGATTCACCCCAAAAACCTGGCAATGACTCACCTTGAGGTCTCTGTGTATGATTGGAGGCTTCTGCTTGTGCATGTGCTGAACGGCACGACACGTTTGATACAAGATTTTCAATACAGTGTCACATGACAGGGGAGCCCTCAGCTCGACTCGCTTAATAAAGTCCACCAGCTGACCTGGGGAGGAGAAATCCAAACAAATGAGACTTTGGAACACATTTGTGAAAGAATCACCTGCCAATCTACACCTGATTTTCACACTCATATTTAGTTTTTTTTACAAAGAATTTCCAGAAATTACAACGCAGCGCAGATGAAAGTCTTGAGTTGCATAAGTTCCAATGAAGGCCTAAAAAAAAAAGACAAAATGAAAGAGGTCTGCTGTAAATGAGCAGCCTTGGAAGAACTGAGGAAAGCCGATGCTGATGAGAAACCATTTTTTCAGGGGCCCATGTCAGTGAAAGTCACTGAGAATTTCTTCAAATGACAAATTTACTGGAATTTAGTCTGAAGAATGAGCAGGCAATGGGTCAGTGGTGAAGGTAGAAAGCAGGAAACAGAAGACAAAGCACAAGCACACAACACAAGTGTGTTGAAATACATTGGTTCACCTTTACACAACTCAGTGAGGATCAGGAACTCAGCTTGTCCGGTGTCTGACTCCTCCTTACTGATGGAGGCAGCAGAGCAGAACTGAACCACGTTGGGGTGACCAGACAGCTTTTTCTAGAGAGCACACAGGTCAAAGAAAGCTACGTGATGTCAAGCCTAGCCTCGGGTGATGAAGTTAATAGGATTTATTGGTAGTCTGTTGAATCCACTGACCATTCAGTCTCTGGTTGGTACAATAAAATTCATTATTAACTGATTTCAGAAGATATTTCTAACAATTTATGATTGACCAACTCATCCACTGTATTTCACAGCAGAAAAACTAAAATATGCTATTTCTATTTAAAACTGTTATGTAACTTCATGATCAAAGAGCGGTGGTGGGAGGAATTCACTGCTGACTTTTTTCTGCTTTGTCAGCATTCAAGGCAGCAGTTCCAAAACAGTGCTGTAACAGAACATAATGTTTCATCTAAAACTGTCTCAGGATTCCATAATGCGTCACACTGCAGTAAACAACTGTTGCCCATTTGTCATTGTTTGGTCCCTCGACTGATAGTTCATTCACAAAAACTGACACATGACACAAATGACACAAAATAAAATATCCAGTCATTCAATTGTAACAGGTGTCTCACTGCTCAGAAAATATTCCTCCTAGTAACCACTCATTGAAAGGAAGAAACACAATGAACGACTAAAAATTCACAAATGAAGACCTTGTGAGGACAAAGCCATGTATTGTACAGCAAGCTATGTTTGTGAAACCACAATGTTAAGTCCTGTAAATATATGTCAGCACCTGGAATGTATATTATTACAATGTGGCAGCAGAAGTGTGGCACTGCCAACAAAGTGCACTTCATAAATATGGCGGACGTATATTCCGTATTCTTGTTAAGTCATGGGTTGCAGCCAAACTTGCGCTTGTCACTCTTTGTGATAGAACACAAGTCATAAGATAAAAAAAGAATTGTCTTCATGATGGTCTGGAAATGATAAAGGATACCATGAAGCAGACTTCCTGTATGATTTCCTTGTTCTTCTCTTCTTCATTTGACAGCAATCTCTGAAAAAAAAGTGCACACACAGACCATCAGTTTGTTGTTGCTCCGTGACCAAGTCACTTAACTTTTCTTTCACCATGCTGTGACAGGATCCAGTAAACCCATGACTCGGATAAGTGGCTGAAGACGAGACAACTACGGATTATTTTGTCTTCAAGATGAATGAATGCCTCAGAGCAAACTAACATATTACATTGTTCATCAACAGAACATCTGCTTTAATAACACGACTGAATTTTAAGCCAAGGTAACCAGGATAACAAATTAAGATTCGAGATCTCCACCTGACTATGACTGTTACAAGTAAACAACCTCAGTTTGAAGTCTCAACAGCACATTGAAGCACATCAATATTTTTGTTTTTGAGAGAACAATCTTGTGTAACAGAATGCTTTGCCTCTTTCTGTAGGGCACATTTGTAGTTAATAATTTTTTATTACAACAGTGTCTCATCTCATTTGTTTAAAAAGAACAACAATCTTTCTAATGCAATTTAAAAAAAAAAAGATTTTGAGGTATGCTTAGGATGAAGCTTCAGCTTCCTCATTGATACCAAGATGTTTTCTCCTACAATTTTCTTAGAATCTATCTTGGCATCTATACTCTGCAGGTTTCTTCTGGCATAGGAAGGGAAGCAGTCTCAAAGCACCACTGAGCCACTGATCCTGTAACCCAAAAAGTTATGTGTGTCATTGCCCCACAGAACAATGTCCCAAAACACGTGTCTCATCTGGAGGGTCTGAGCTGCTAAAGCAGACTCTTCTTTTATAGGTTGGCCATTCACTTCAAAAAGCACAAGCTTTGTGATTCTGCTCCTATAGTGAGTTTCGGAAAGTTGGTAGAGTGTTTCATCATCTGAATTCTTTCCAGTGTTGAACAAATGTGTGAATGTGAAAAACAATAATTAGATTGTTTGCAAAGCTCCTAAACTTGTTATTTTAATTTGGTTATTGCAAGCTGCAGATAAACGGTATATTTTCATACAATCTTAATATACTGTGGGGTTGATTTAATATGTACACTTCATACATGGGCACTTCATACAAGGGCATATCATAAATATAAGATGAAAGAGGTAGGAAAACCTTCATCTCACCTTGAGGGCATAATCTTTACCACTGCTCATGTCCTGGGCTTCATATACAAATGCAAATCCACCTGAGAAAAAAAGTGCAAAAAGAACCTTAATTGAACACTGATGGGACATGGATGGGCGGCACGGTGGCAAAGTGGGTAGCGCTGTCGCCGCACAGCAAGGCGGGTCCGGGTTCGAGTCCTGCTCTGTGTGGAGTTTGCATGTTCTCCCCGTGTCTGCGTGGGTTCTCTCTGGGTTCTCTGACCTCCAAAAACATGCACTTCAGGTTAATTGGCCCTTCCAAATTGCCCGTAGGAGTGAGTGTTTGTGTGTTTGTATGTCTCTGTGTAGCTCTGCGATGCACTGGTGTGGCACCCAGAGTTTGACCCGCCTCACGCCCTAAACCAGCTGGATTAGGCTCCAGCTCCGTGACCCGCGCAAGCAGACAAAGCGGTCGGGAAATGAATGAATAATACATGGATGCTGAAGCTAATATAATCAGTTAATGTTGAGGTTCAGTCCAGTACTACAGTGCAACAGCTGTCTTAAATTGTCACACTTCCATGTCCGATTTGCTCTGGCAATAGTTTTATTTGTTGAAAAACAAAAGGAAAAAAAAGGGGGACTTCTCTCATCTTTAGTTGACTTTTTAAGAGTTTTTAAGAGGGACATTGCAACAGCACACCATACATCCTATTCTTTTTTATGCAGGATATAGAATTTTTGATTTTCAAATGGAGAGTTAAATTGATCTGTGAAAGGTACAGTTGTGTTCAATATAATAGCAGTCCGTTTAAAAAATTGAGTAAAGCCCAAAATCCTTATTATGGTTTTTATTTCCATGCATTGGGAACACTGCACATTATAATCTAAATCAAAACATGAAGAAAAAAGCAGAAATCCCTCCCACACACCCCGTTGCTCTCGGCGCTGCTATCTTGGACGCAGAATGTGGATCTTTGTGTCTTACTCAATTCTTTTACACTGATCCACAGTGGCTCAGTCATACTACCTCCTACTGCAATCCCAGTATACCTAGATGAGAAGTAAACAAGACAGCTGATGATAAACACACTTTTGGGGGTATGTTTCTAGGATCAAAGAATTACCCAATAGTATTCCGTTGAGCATCAAGCTGATCTGTGAAGCAAGATCATCAACAATTAAATTTAGATGGCTATGATTCCAAAATTATTATTTCAAATTTTTTCAACAAATGCATGTAAAAGTTCATCTTGTAAATATATCTGTTTTATGAGTTTCCTTTGTAAGTGGTGATACATTAAAATAACAAAAACCAAACCCTTTCAGCCACACCTTGCTTCACACACTTAAACAGTCCACTTGTGACAGCCTTATCTGCCAGCCACTAAATAGCCACATCTCAGAAGTTGGACATTAAGACAAGGTCAACTCAAGCAACCTTTTTGCCACCAGCTTTTGCCACACCTTTTCACTGACAGTGTGGCCGCAACTCCAACTGGAGACGTGTGGCCAAAGCTGACTGAACACTTAATTTGTAATTAAGAAGGAAGGAGGCTCAGCTTTTTCTCGAGATATTTCCCAATCTCTAGTTGGAAAAGAAGCCATGAAAAACTCTTCCCAACTGGATCCATGATTACTACAAATATATAAAATTTATACATCCATACACCACAATCTATTTCTTCTTCACTGACCATTATAGTGAGCATGACTTAGTCCAAACAAGCCCAAAGAAAGGTTACCATAGCGATGGGTAAATCAGCAACTAACGTTGCTTTGCATTGTAAAATAAACTAGGGGTTCACACTTTGTCTACAAAGGGCAAGGCTGGTCAGACTTCTTGTTCACTGACTTTTATTTTGGCGGTCTTTTTTAGCCTTATTGGGTATTAAAACTTGTACCACCCCCTGTGGACACAACCTCATGTCCAAAGGATGGTGCAATGGCATGTTTAACTGCATTTTGAATATATCCTTGCACATAACGCACACTATAACTGACTATAAACACTTGGACCAAAGAATGGCGAGCTACAGTATCAATTGAGTATATCCTTTACTGGGATTCAGTCATTTACAGCAACTTACAAGTATAATGATAATGAATGTTAGCTTGAAGACAAAACACCATTCCCTGTGTAGCAAATGCTATAAAAAGTGTATTGCTGGAAAAGGAAACTGCTACAACCTTAAAGGCCCACTTCATTAGCACTAATTCCATCCATCCATCTTCCACTGCTTATCCGGAATAGGGTCGCGGGGGCAGCAGCTTCAACAGGGAACCCCAAACCTCCCTTTCCCCGGTCAAATCCACCAGCTCTGACTGGGGGATCCCAAGTTCCCAGGTCAGTGTTGAGATAAAATCCCTCCACCTGGTCCTGGGGCTGCCCCGAGGTCTCCTCCCAGCTGGACTTGCCAGAAACACCTCCCTAGGGAGGCGCCCCGGATGCATCCACACCAGATGCCAAAACCACCTCAGCTGACTCCTTCGACGAGAATGAGCAGCGACTCTATTCTGAGCCCCTCGCGAGTAGCAGTGTTTCTCTAAGGGAGACACCAGCTATCGGCCTGAGAAAGCCCATTTCCGCCACTTGTATCCGTGTTCTTTTGGTCATGACCCATCACTCATGACTATAGCTGGGGATAGAAATGGAGAATGAACGGTACATGGGGAGCTTTGCCTCTCGGCTTAGCTCCCTCTTTGTGGCAACAGTGCGGTAAGCGACTGCGATACCACTCCTGCTGCCCCAATTCTCCGTCCAATCTCACGCTCCATTGTTCCCTCACTCGTGAACAGGACCCCAAGATACTTAAACTCCTTCACTTGTGGAAGGACCTCATTCCCCACTGGGAGAAGGCAATCCATCAGCTTCCTGCTAAGGACCATGACCTCAGATTGCCAGTGGTGGGTCCACAGGGGTGGGAAAAATCCAAGTTGCCTTTTCGGGCTGAGCCTGGCTGGGCCCCATGGGAGACCCGGCCACCAGGTGCTTGCTGACGGGCCCTCTCTCCAGGCCAGGCTCCGGACATGGGCCATGGGCTTCCGCCGGGCAGGGTCACATTTTCCCCTTTTTGGTTTTTCATAGAGTCTTTTGAACCATTCTTTGTCTGGCCCTTCACTGAGACCTTTTTGCCCTGGGTGACCCAAACAAAAATACAAGACTCCCGACAACATAGCTACCAGGATCCTTAGGGCACACAAACCTCTCCACCATGATAAGGTGATAGTTCCTTAGAGAGGATTAGCACTAATTACTAATCCCAAAGAAAATAAGTGTTAGGTCTTACTTGGGTACACCACTTATGCTTGAGTTAAAAATTTGGACACATACATGAGGAATAAAGTAGATCTTATCCAATCGATCTGAATAGAGGTCTCTCATCTACCGTTTCACCTGCTCAAAACTGGCTATTTAAGCCAACAGAAAAAAAAGTACAGTAATGCAGCACTGTTCCTGAAATTCTGTCTAGCCAACTAACTTGAAGCGAATAGAGTGTACAATGAATCTCAGCTCAATCAAAGATGACTGCTATTATTCCTAAGTGTATTTCCAAAGATGTGTGATAATATTTCCTCAGAGCCGGTTAAGGTTTTTACCTGTGTCAATGTGAATTGTGGGGGATTGCTGAGGGAAAGATGAATACTGATTTTTACTCTTTTTTTTAATGTATGTCTTAACTATTATGAGGAAATTGATTGCTTGGTATGTAAAGCACTGTGTGCTACTTTTTGTGTATGAAAAGTGGAATATAAAAAAAAGATGTAAAGCTCCTGAGCACTCCGCAGTGCTCGGGAGGTGAACTGACACGAGCTATCAGTCCACAGTCTGTACTTTTTGGTCCATGCCATCTGCCACCTTCCGGTTAACCCTAACCCCAGCCAAGACCTAGTGTCCCATTGTAATTGCTCATGAAATATCTTTGTTTACAACTAGAGTATATTAGCAGAAAATCAGTAATTTAGATGACTCATTTTGAAATAATTAAAAAAGTAAAACATTTCAAAAGTGTCTTGCCACTTTGCATTAGGACAAGAACTCTTATAACAAACAAATAGAAGTTTCTAATTGCAATTCAAACTCACATCTTCACCAAATGAATACATGACAATGATTAGAGGCCTGAGAAAAAAATGCAGTAAAAAAAATTACCTTCATATTGACGAATCTCGCAACGCTATTAAGATGTTTTCCTTGGCTGTTTGAACAGTTAACATGAATTGATCTGGAGTTATGTTCTATTTTACTAACAGGTTTAAAAACAAGATTTAACGTAATTTAAACACGGTGTTTTTTGCAATCCTTTCTGTACCTTCATTTAAACACGTTTTTCTGGTATCAGAGCGAGTATCGGCTGAGAGTTGGTCCACTACTAGAATACAGGTGTGCGTACATTCATGAATGTCGCTGGGACGGTGTCACACACCGGGATTGAAAGTTAGCGTTATACCCGAACATATGGAAAATGTTTTGTACTTCTTAGATACACACGAAAATCATTTATCAACCGGTGTTAATTTCGTGATGTATTTATTCTGGAGTTGCAATATTATTAATATAGTCATTTAATTAATGCTAGCCTGTTAGCATGTTCAGTATGATAGCAAGCCTAAAAGCGCATTACATGAATAACTCTCAACATGTTAAACCATCTCACCTTCAGCGATAACCCTCTTGATCCTCAGTTTCATGTCACCGAGTTCAACCACCTGTCCGACGAAATCATTCTGGTCTCGACTGGCCGCGCCGGACGAACCGGGCCCGGCTAGGAAATCCAGTGCCGACTGGAAGAGGGACATTTTAAAGCAGCGCTCTGCTTCAGACTCACAGAGGCCGGCTCCAGGTGAGGGAACGCCCAGTCTAAATCACCGCCAGCTCCGCGGAAAAAGACTCGACGTCCTAGACTCTGTTATAGAGGACTACAATCAGGTGATACTATCATAAACTGAGAGGAAACAGCCTCTTCCTGCTGCTAGGCTGACGAGGCCGCCACCATCGTCTGCGGTGACTTCCGCGAAGGGTTGTGACGTCAGAAAGCGTTTCAGTCACGTGACGTTAAAAAAAACCCGAATCAAAAAATGTTGCATGTACAGTATTGTATGTTGGTCAGTGGTACAGTCTTCCATGACACAAATATTAACATCTAGGTATGTCCAGTGTAGAATAAGGAAAGGTTTTGTTTATTTTCACAACGTAAATACGTATTAAATAAATAAGACCCAGATGCAAGTATCTTTACATGAAAAATATTATATTCTTCTTCTTTTCCTTTCGGCTTTTACCTTCAGGGGTCGCCACAGCGAATTAGTAGCCTCCATCTAACCCTGTCTTCTGCATCCTCTTCAGTCACACCAACTACCTTCATGTCCTATTTCACTACATCCATAAACCTCCTCTTTGGTCTTCCTCTAGGCCTCCTGCGTGGCAGTTCAAAACTCAGCATCCTTCTACCAATATATTCACTATCTCTCCTCTGGACATGTCCAAACCATCTCAGTCTGGCCTCTCTGACTTTATCCCCAAAACCTCTAACATGTGCTGTCCCTCTGATGTACTCATTCCTGATCCTATCCTTCTTGGTCACTCCCAAAGAGAACCTCAGCATCTTCATCTCTGCTACCTCCAGCTCTGTCTCCTGTCTTTTCATCAGGAACACTGTCTCTAGACAGAACAACATCGCTGGTCTCACCACAGTTTTGTACACCTTTCCTTTCATTTTAGCTGAAACTCTTCTATCACACATCACACCTGACACTTTTCTCCACCCGTTCCATCCTGCCTGTACACGCTTCTTCACCTCTTTTCCACACTCTCAATTGCTCTGGACTGTTGACCCTAAGTACTTAAAATCCTCCACCTTCTCCCTGTAACCTCACTCTTCCACTTGGGTCCCTCTCATTCACACACATGTACTCTGTCTTACTGCGGCTAACCTTCATTCCTCTCCTTTCCAGGACAAACCTCCACCTCTCTACCTTCTTCTCCACCTGTTCCCTGCTCTCACTGCAAATCACAATGTCATCTGCAAACATCATAGTCCATGGAGATTCCTGTCTTACCTCGTCTGTCAGCCTGTCCATCACCATAGCGAACAAGAAGGGGCTCAGAGCTGATCCCTGATGCAGTCCCACCTCCACCTTGAACTCCTCTGTCACACCTACAGCACACCTCACCACTGTCTTGCAATCCTCATACATGTTCTGCACAGCTCTAACATACTTCTCTGCCACTCCAGACTTCCTCATACAATACCACAGTTCCTCTCTGGGCACCCTGTCATAAGCTTTCTCCAGATCTACAAAAACACAATGCAGCTCTGTTTGGCCTTCTCTGTACTTCTTTATCAACATCCTCAAAGCAAATACTGCAACTGTAGTACTCTTTTTTTGGCATGAAACCATACTGCTGCTCACAATTGCTCACTTCTGCCTTTAGTCTAGCTTCCACTACTCCCAAGTCGTAGGTTTGATTTGCATGTTTGATTCGGCAAAAGTATTACGTCGAATGCCCTTCCTGACACAACCCTCTGTATTTATCCGAGCTTGGGATAAAACAAGCCCGGATAAAGACACTGGCTTGTGTCCTCTAGCGGCTACATGAAAAATATTATATTATGTTGTCAAATGACGTTTGTCTATTTAACAGTAGTTAACATACATTAGTCAATTTTTTTTTAATGAATGATGTTGTACGATTACAGGAAAACATGGTTTGCTGTAAAATATTTTTTTTAAAAACTAGTCTGGATGTTAGGACCTGTTGGTTATGTATAGGGCTGTAGGAGCGCTCACGTACGTCTATACTGGTAAACACAAGATGACTACCCCATCTGATGGCCACATACTGTATCTGTATTTCAAATTCATGAGTGCGGTCTACGATCCAGCTCCACCATCAGTGACTTAAGAGTATTGCAGTACCAAATGTGCTTAATAAGAGTTCTAGTCATATACAGTATTGTAAATTTCGATGTCTGGACTTAAAGTCCAGTGGATTGGACTTTTGATAACTGTAAATTTCTCACTTATATCAATGGGTTAGGGTTAGGGTTAAGTATTTGTATTTGCAATACTTTCAACGGTTTGTAAGCCCACAAAAAACTTGGATTTAAAAACAAACTTACAGAGGCATCTTTAGATAATCAGTGATCGCCGTTCCATTGAAAAAGCAGGCTATTTGCTGTCATTCAAATAGTCTGAATAATAAAGTAAATGTGATCGTATAAGAAACAGAATTTCATTGTCTATAAAAAACACAAAGTAACACTTAAAAGAAAAGAGAAATGTTGAACGAGTCATTATTCAAGGATACCATTAAAAAAAAAGAAGAAGGCAGGACATGCAAAGATATGGTAAACTGATTGTTGGCAAGATAAGATCCAAAAAAGAGACGCACACATGCAACAACGTTCCTCACTGGTTTTCAAGCATAAAACATCCAATACCAACCAACAATGAGGTAGCTAGGAATTATGTTTTCACCTTTCCTATCGAAACCACACTGCTTATTAATGAAATTCAACTTGCTAGTTCATTGCCAGGCCACATGAAAGACAAACGACTAATCACACACAGTCTTATTCGTGGACTATTAAGAGTAACAAATTCAATAATACCGGACATTGCATAATTTTAGTGGTGGGAGGATGCCAGGGAGAACATGCAAAGAGCAACAACTTTGAACACAGGACGTAGTTCCTATGAAGCAGCAATGCTACCCAGTAAGCCACCTTTCATCATTTTCAGTAACTATTTGTCTCATTTCATTTTGCAAAAGGTCTGGAGCCTGTCCCAGCTGACGTTGTGGGTAACAGATGAACTACACTCTGGACAAGTTGCTTTTTACGTTTGGGAAACTAAAAGACAAAAATTTTATGAACACATTCACAAAATTTAGAAACACAAATTCAACAGTTTACCCATAATTTCCGTCAATTGAAACAAAACTCTTATGCAGCTATTTGGAATTTTTTCTCTGAGGACCAGTGAAAATTTTGCAAAAATATGATCGCTTAACTAAAACTCAAAGGGAGGGTATTTAATTACATTTATTTGTTACATTTGACCCTTTGAAGACAGCCATTATGCTGATGTGGCCCTCGGTGAAAATGAGTTTGACAGTAGGTGATGGGACTGGGATTCCACTGAATGTGTTTGTACAAACAGCTCAATTTTACACAGCCTGAGTCAAAATAATAATTTTTCAAGATGTATCCTGCATACTCCAGCCAAACCAGATTCATCTTTGTCCACAAGTTATGAACAAAATGTGTTATTCAAGTTTGGAAAATGAATGAATGGATTCAACCAATATTTTAATTTATAAGAGCATGTGAGCCAATTTACCACACACACACGCACACATGCACACACGCACGCACGCACGCAGACACACACACACACGAACATGTACATGCACACTCAAGTTTATATGCAATTAGCAATCACATCCTCATTCCATTGTCAAGTCAAGTAAATCCTATTTGTATTCCCATCAAAAGCAGACCTATAGAGTCGACTCAGTCGAGACCAACTCTTTATTTCAACAGTCCAAGGTCAAGGAATGAGAGAGGGAGTGAGACACAGGAGCACAGCCATGTACAACCACAATGACAATGATAACAAACATGACAAAAAGACTGCAGTTTGTAGTGTTCAAAATAACTATTTCAGTAACAACACTGATAGTAATAATAATCATGCTACTACTTCGACCACCACCACCACCACCACCACTACCACTACTACTACTACTACTACTACTACTACTACTACTACTACTACTACTACTACTACTAATAATAATAATAATAATAATAATCTTTTCCTTTCGGCTTTTCCCTTCAGGGGTCACCACAGCGAATCAGTTGCCTCCATCTAACCCTGTCTTCTGTCACACCAGCTACCTTCATGTCCTCTTTCACTACATCCATAAACCTCCTCTTTGGTCTTCCTCTAGGCCTCCTGCCTGGCAGTTCAAAACTCAGCATCCTTCTACCAATATATTCACTATCTCTCCTGTCCAAACCATCTCAGTCTGGCCTCTCTGACTTTATCTCCAAATAATAATAACAATAATAATAATAATATGGGGCGGCAGTGGCTCAGCGGTAGAGCAGATGTCTCATAGACGGATCACCCCAGCCATCGGTGGATCGAATCCCGCTCCCGCCATGATGTCACCAGGAGTGTGAGCTGACAGTGGGAGGTGTCAGCTCACCTCCCAGCCACTGCCAAGGCGCCCTTGAGCAAGGCACCATCCCCCCTACAAGCTGCTCAAAATTGGGGCGCGTTCCGAAGCCGCTGCCCGTCACTCTGCCTCCTTGATGTGTGTAGTTTAATGTGATTGTACTAACTGCATGCTTACAGGCCCCCTTTTGTGCTGTGTTCAGGGGGCCTGTATACTTGTCAACTAACCGAGTGACTTTGTAATTTCCCCCTGAGGGATCAATAAAGTATACTTCTTCTTCTAACAATAATAATAATAATAATAAAATATTAAAATAATTGATGTTTTCTGCTCATATTTGTAAGACCTGATGTTCTACCAAAGTGCAATTGACCAGGACAAGGTCAAAACATACTGTGGCTATAGTGTTCTATATATGTGGCTATAGTGTGGATCCTCTATAATATTACTCAACAAATCAAACACACAACGTGATTACTCAAGTGTCCTTCATTGGATTTCACATTACCTGTATATATTTAAGGATGTTTACTTAGCTTTCAGGGTATAAGAGTTCAGGTTTAAGAGATAAGGCCACCATGTACAGTCTGGACTCTGGGTCTGAAAAGGCAAGTTTTGAGGGTGCGTACAGATGGATTATACTGTAGTTCCCACTACGTTTATTTGATAAATGTGAACACAAATTAGCATCTAGTTAAGAAAAAAATCTGTACACGTATGAGAGTCCAGTATAATTACTATGATGTGTAAATAACAAATAATTGATATGAAAACGAGACTAGAGGAGAAGGGTCAAAGACTAAAACATGTTCCGTTGAGTCAGACCTGAGATGACGCCACTTAGCAGTGACTACTGACCTTTCCTCTCGCTGATTGGGCACACCCCTGAAATGCTGCACATTTTTGCTCCTTGATTGGTTAATTTCCCTCCCAGAGACACTAAACCGCAGCTTACAATTGCTCAATCAACACGCCACTCCAAAACAGTCGGCACTCCCACATAGACCGATGTATCGGCTGATGTGGAACCAGTGGACGGTGGACCAATCAAAATCCTTCATGTTGACGGGCAAGTTTGTCTCGTGCACGAGAGATCCGACCAATCACCTCTATGTCGCGTTCATGTTCAGGAGCTGTTCAAGAGTTCCACTGAGTATAAATCTTGGTGCGTTGGTAAAGGAATAAAAGGAACGGATGTAATTTTTTAAAATTTGTTGTTTATATCAAGATTGTCATAGTTTCAGCTTGATATTTTGAGTTGCTACTGTGTGCACTGTAATGATAGTTACTGGAAAATTTCCTTGGGTCGGTTGCGTCATTAAATTATTTCCCCTTTTTGTTTACCGGTAACTTTTAATGATTACTTAAGTTAACCAGCAGAAAACAACAGACAAAACAAAAAAAAACCCCAATGAAAATAAAAACGCTACAATTTTTAGGTGATATAACTGGAGTACGACAATTTGTAATTCTTGCGGTAATTGGAACAGCAGAGGGTTCAACGTGCAAGTTTTAGTAGTTTTGCTCTTGAATGTAGCTCAGTGAATGACGTCATGATAAATGGGCGTATCCAGACAGTTTTCTTGTCAATACCACGCTCCCTTTTAACAGTTGCTTGCGTCGAGTACTGTCATTGCTAATCCCTTTGACAGTTGCGGCTAACTGACCATCTTTTCAAGCACGTTCCTCTACCTTTACGGACCATTACCTTTAGAAAAGCTCTCTAGATTTTCTCTAACAGGTGTTTGGAAGGAACGTAATAAAAATGTCCAAAGACACGGAAGGGAAGCGCGAGAATATTATAGACATGGAGAGCAAGGTGTTGTGGTACCCGGACTCCAAGAGGAGCACACTGATGGACGAGTTTAGGATACATGTCAACGCGGACTATGGTCTTAATCTGGGTAAGTACAGACGGAGGAGAGAGGAAGACTGACGAGCACAGACAGAAAATAGTTGTGTTGGAGCGATTTAGGATTTTTTTTTTTTAGCCTAATGAAAGCGTATTGATAGTGTGTCATTATTTTCCTTTCATGTAGAGTAAAACATCTAATCACATTTAAATTACAAAGTTACTGCTCTTCAAAGCGAAGTATCTAGCTGGGGTGTGCAGTATATGGTAATTTAAAAGGGGTACAGTAGTCCTAACGAGGTGGTGATTTAGAGAAAGGACATATCTGCGACTCAAATATATTAAATATGGCCTCTAAACTGACCACCATTGCAATTTTGATAGAATTTATCACGGTGAGGTTTTGCTTTTCGCTCATTTTCGTGCGTTTGTTACCAAATGAGGACCTGCCAAGTCTGGAAATTGCGTGGAATGAAGAAAAGCTGGATCTGCTGAGTTTTGATTGACAAGATAGATGTAAAGTCGATCAGGACAGAATCGAAAGTGACTTTAGACAACAGGATTCATGTACAGTAAATCGGAAAAAAACAAAACGAGAAGTGAGCCTAGTACATGAGATAAATCACTGGTTCTTCATCAGTGTGATTAAATAAACCGGTGGTGACTTCTTTCTGCAGGGTTTTTTTTTCTGTGGTTAATCCCATCGAACAATGGATAGATATGCAATTAACACGACCTGCGGAGCAGCCATTGTAACTTCTCTATCCTTTCCTTAAGTGAAATGCACCTGAATGTTTCATGTGCTCGTTTCATCCATGCGCCTTTCCTTGAAATGCATACGGGCCCTGCATAAATTGGACAGGGTTAAGGTTCATAACTGCTCAAGTCCATAAATTAGGGATATTATTAGTTGTGATTTTGCTTTCTGTTTTAATCTGTTAATGATTGGTGTCGCTTTGCTTACTAGTCAACTACAGTGACCTGTACCAGTGGACGGTGGACAGCTACTCAGAGTTCTGGGGAGAGGTGTGGCGCTTTTGTGGAGTCGTCAGCTCCAAACAGTATGAAGAGGTGAGTCCAGTTCTGATATACTATTCCTGCCATTGGGAATAAGAGGTGTTAGTTTTTTTTAAAATTTGTGTTGCAACTGCAGGTTAAAGAAAAAATCACAATATTCTATTCACCATTTCTGTAGTTAAAAAAATTAAAATTGGCTGTTTGATGGATTTGTATGGCTCTAGAAATAAATCACACCCTTATGAAACATTTTGAATGGATCCCAGTGTATCTACACATGACATATGGTCAAGTTTAATTATTGTACCACATTCCTTTGATTCCTTTTTTATATCACGCTTCAAAGTATTGAAGTATTGCAATTGTTCGTAAGTTCGTTCGTTTGTTTGTACACCAAATATCTTCACAACCGTTGCAGATAGAAAGATGAAACAAAAAGCACATCACTCGGGCAGCAAAGGAGATGAAAGTGAGATGATGACCTTGACCTTGAGAAAAGTAGGTCAAGGTCAAATTTCAACTTTTGTACACTCACTCAGGAACCGGATAAGATAGACAGACAAGGGAGAAGGCCAGTGTGAGTAAGAGACCATAGACGAAGACCATAGATCAAAGCTAATGCTTTGATAAATGACTGTAGGTCAGAGCACTAGCTTTGATCTTTGACCTATGCAAGTAGGTCAGGGTAAAATTTTTAATTCAGGGGTGTCATGGGATTTTGCAGTCTGTGACTGCATTGGTTCTTGTTTGAGTGTTATAATAATCGCATCTTGAACAATGCATATATGCAGGAATGGGTAGAGCATGCAAACTTATTCATGGCCACAAAATGCATAATTACTGTCCTTTTCTTAAACAGAGGTTTACTGAGATGATGACTTGTTCGAACATGTTATCATAAAACTTCTTGCTAAGAAGTTTAGATTATTATAGTTAAAACATTTTTAACTATACTATATCGAGGCTCTAAACACCTGTAGCCCACTGGATTTCAGGTTCTCTGCTCCAACATTATTACAGCACCTTCTTATCTTTGCTTGAACTTATTTCTTGTTTGTTTTTGCAGGATAGAACTTATGCCTGTACTTTACTGCCACTCGAATTCAAGAATGAATTACACCTGGTTAAATTTGCCAGATGGCTAAGTCTGGCCTCTGACTGGGTAGACAGCCAATCAAAGGACAGAAAAAGGGGGTGGCTGTTATATTCCAAGGCCACTTGCTGGAACAGCCGATGTGTTCCAATGTTTGTGTAATTTCTTTCACTGCCAGCAGGGGAAAATAAAGATTTGCACATCAGGGTCATTTTATATGACTCATCAAACATTAGTAGATAAATGAATGCCTTTAACTTCTCTATTTTTGAGGCAAAATTGAGGAGAATAATTCAAAAGTAGTACATTTGGCAAATAGTGCTTTTTTAAATGATAGTTGATCAGTTCTCACCTTTGGTGAGGTTTCTTATCAGCAACCCATTGTTTTAACTTATAGTGACAGTTTTATCAAGGCTACATGATTGTATTACTAATGCTGGTTGATAAAGGAGCTTTCACTGAAGTATTTTAATTTTCTGTTCATTTAGGTGTTGCCTAATGTGGCTTAGTGCCAGAGAACACAGTAACTATTTGGGTGTGGGAAATAATGAACTGAGCTTGAAGTGCTTCGCAGTGCTGTTGAAATACCCCTTACGTGCACACAGATAGCACATTCCACATCTTATTGACCACATGCTCTTATATAAACTATATATTTTCTGACATATTTACTCCATTTTTAAGCCCCCTTAAAAAGACATTATCACTTTGGTTGGCAGTCTTAAAGACAAAAAATGATTTTTGGAAATATGGTTCTTGAAATAATTTAAAATGGAGATAAGCAGCAGGTAATACATTAATTGAACAAAATCGTGAGGAAATGTAGTGGTAAAAGGAGACGTTAGTAAACTGAAAAGATCCTCAAGTTAAACAACTATTTGATGTGTCAGGGATGACACATTTAGAGTCAAACTCACGTGAATATTTTAGTCAACCTGTTCTAATACCTTAAACTATGCTGAGCAAACATCCCATGTCTGCTTCTGAATCCTATTTGATGAGAGGACTGAATCAGTTTGGTATTTCAGCATCATGAAATGCAACTTTTGTCAAAGTTTGTTTTACAAATATATTGTTGTGTTTTGTAAGTACTAGCCAGTTTATCAGTACCAAGCCTTATTTCAGTGTTAGTATAAGAATCTAAGTTTGCACTGCAGTGTTTGACTATCATAGTGATGTGTGTTTTATGGGTGTGTACCAGGTTGTGGATGTATCCAAACGGATCTCAGATGCTCCAGAGTGGTTTAAAGGAGCTCGACTCAACTACGCTGAGAACTTGCTCAAGCATGCAGACCAGGACAAAGTTGCTCTCTATGCTGCCAGTAAGTACACAACCCTGAAAGCATTGTGATGTGCAGTGATACGTGTGAAGTGGTGCTGCACCTTGTTTGTTAACACCAGTGTTGTCCAGCAGGAATCAAGGACCAAATCTCTGCAGTGTTAATTCAATGCAGAGGCCTGTACCATAAAGCTTGATGAACCTAGCCGGGCTTCCTCTTACTTCTCTGGCTTCACTTACCGAGACATCCGCCATCCGGATTTTTTGGTACCATAAAGCCGGCTATCAACTCACTAATTCAATTCAGTCATGTCCAGTCTAGATCTGTGCGCTCACATAAAAAGGGCAGAGGTTGCTGCATGCGACCAATCGCAAACATGCAACAAACCGGCCCGAGCCGCATATTTCACAACAGAGGAGCAAACAATAATAATTAATAAATACGAGCAATACAAATCAATAATCCAGGAAAAAAGCAACACAGTTGCAGCTGCCAAACGGCGCAAGGATCACTGGCAAAAGATCACCGACTGTCAATGCGGAAGTTAATGCCATTATAATATTACTTCCCCACTATGACTGCACTTGTATATCTGACTACAGTAACATTTGTGTGTTCCATAACTGTATGTGTATACGACATTTTTCATTATGGCATGTGATTGTAGCCCCGGCGACTTTATGAATAGCTCTACATACTGTGTTCTTCCCGAGGTTTTCGGCATCACAAGCAGAATACATTAAAGTACCTATGAATGAATGAATCAATCCATGATTTACTTAAAATGCCATTAATCAATTATTTGTTTATCTGTGGCTTGCTTGTAACCCATCCAACGAGGGATTTAAGGACATCTTAATAATTATGAACATCACTAAGAAATATATTAGCTGTGGCAAAGAACCTCAGTGCAATGCACACTGCACGACTGTCAGCGCGTGGTCGCTGTGCGTTACATTACTGATGTAAGGCTCCAGCAGCTGACAGATGTAATGTAACCCCTCTCCCCAAAACCTGTACCTTTCGTACAGTGATAGTTAAGGCAATTCGAACGGATTACAGCGATCTCTAAATATTCTCTCGCGCCTGAGCGCTCTCCGCACAAGCTGTGTACCAAGATCCACCGGGTTCTCATAAAACAGACAGCCCATTTTCCAAGAGAACTGATTGGTCATTAGGTGGGGCTGTTATACCCGCTGAGCTCTGATTGGTCAGTAGGTGGGGCTGTTATACCTGCTGAGCTCTTATCCTGAACTTATCCTGCTCCGGAGCAGGTTAGGTGTTCAGCATACGTTACTGCGACAACGTAGCCCGATAGAAAGTCAGCCACCTTTATGGTACCAAAAAGCCAGGGTTAAGCCTGAAGTTATCTCGCTAAACCGTAATCCAGCTTTATGTTACAGGCCTCAGGGCAAGTAGTGTACATGCAAAAAATCATATAACACAGCACTCCCTTTCTGTGCTAGTCTTCCTAGCACGACACATTTTTAAATGACACGCAGAAGCAAAGTAAGGAAGACATGAACAAATAGATGTGAAGGCGCTTTGGAAAAAACAATGCAGCGGTGAGCACAAGGTCACAAATGTCACTTTGTTATGAGATTAGCCAGCGCTTTATTGGTCTGTCTCTGAGGACAAGGCTTTCTATGTATTTCCATCTGTATGAATGCAAGGGACAGCGGGTCAATTATGAATACAAATACATGAACACACAACCCTCCACAAGAGCGTTAATGTAATTACAAGAAAGCTCATTGGTCATAATGTTGTGTTGTCCTTGCAACAGTACACACTTAATGAGTCAAGAGGACTGCTCCTGTCTGCTTTGCCTTATAGGCCATCTCTATCTGCAGAAAACAACATTCACTAAACCCAAAGCTAACCTATATATTCCACAAAATATTATGAGAGCCTAAAATAAAAATTGAATTGCACGTACGTACGTACTTTAAGCTTAACTTTACACATACCATACATTAAACCTGATAAAATAATATGTCTTGATATATTGGTTTTCTGCAAATACATTGAATTGTCCATGGAAGTATTATGTTCAGCAGGATTATCATCTTTTTCATAGCATGTATCCCAAAAGTTATTTGTTGCTCCAGACTCACTAAAGGAATGTTGGATGTTATTTACAGGTGCATCTGTTGCCCCCCTTTTTTTTTTGCAAGGGTTTGAAGAGTTGCTGTGAACTTAAGTCTTGTTTTTATATCTGTTTCTTTGCATGTCTCACTTTCTCTCTGTCTGTCGACCAGCGGAGGCCGATGAAGACATTGTGAAGGTGACCTTTGGCGAGCTGAGACGTGATGTGGCAGTGTTTGCTGCTGCCATGAGAAAGATGGGTGTCCAGGCTGGGGACAGAGTTGTGGGTAAGTCTATTGTTTTTTTTATCCCCATCACACAGGTGGGAAATGAGATAGTAAAAGATTGGTAAATCTTTTGAAACTGGTTGCAATTACATTATATTTTTCAAGTGCTACTCATCAAATTTACCTGAGAACCCTTAAATATCTGTAGAATGACATCCAGAATTTGTAGCTTAGACTGAGAAGAGGGCCTTTCTTGAATCCCAAGCCTACATATTTTATCAGAATACTAGGGTGTTTGTGTGTATGTGTGTTTGAGCTCACTGGTCAGGAGAGCTGACCATCTTTGCACAAGTTGCAGCTCTCTCTGAAAGTCACTGTTTCTTCTTTACCATTTATGTTTGTGCAGGAAAGGTTTGGAATGTTTTCCTGCAGAGCTCCACTGCACAGCACATTCATCCAGATCCACACATTTGAACCTGCAAACGAATGTACATTTATTCATTGCAGAGTGTGATCAGTACAGTTTTTGAAAAGAATTTCGGTGACGCATTGTAACTTTAATTGCTATAGAAGCACATTTATCATGATTTTGTTATTTATTACTTGTTTGTATTTATTACTTATTTATTACTTTATTACTACAGTCAATTCTCTTCTGAATGTCAAAAAGGTGAAACAAATGTAGCCTGTTAAAGTTTTATTTATATGTTATTTTTTAAATTTTTTTCCAGACACGTTAATATAACACACTTCACACTTCCACCACATTTACAACATCACATCCGGAATAAAAAAGGGCTGACTGGTAGAAGCCGATAGGCTTGTGAAATTCCCGTCCCCCGGTAAATAAAAATATAATTCACATTAGTAAAAACAGATCATTTTAGAGTTTTATCCAAATAACAAAAACATTTATGATAACATTTCTGACACTTTAGTTTGTTTTCTGTTGTTTGACAAACAACATCCATACATAGGTTGTCCAATAGAGCACATATGTCAATTAACCGGTCCCAAATTGACCGTAGGATAGAGTGTGTGCATAGTTTTCTGTGTCTATGTGGCTCCGCGGTGCACTAGCCCGGAGTTTACCCCGCCTCACGCCCTGAGCTGGCTGGGATAGGCTCCAGCCTCCCGTGACCCGCAGCAGCAGATAAAGCGATAATGACAATGGATAGATGGATGTTTATCAGCAGTCAGAGCAGAGGTTGAATTTAGCCACTCCCCTCCTCAAAACTGTCTAAAAGGAAGGCGGGCGTTCAGAGCAGGAGGTTTCGCATGCAATAATGTATGCACAATAATGTATTTTCAGTTTATAAAGCTTGCAATTTCATTGATCCATTTATCTTGAAATCAAGAAACATACTTTGTTTTTGAAGGACATTCACTTTTCCTGTTTGCCTGTTGAAAAGGTTTCCCCTTGAAGTTACTGACAGCCATCACAAAATACTGCTGTATTTATTTAATCATTAAATAATATACACTATATTAGCTCTTGGTTTAATAGACTATGTTCATTTCAGTGTTTGAACAGATATTGAACCAGTCCGGTCATCAGCTTTTGGCAAATTCGTTTTTTTGGCCCTCCGTGTATTTGACTTTGACACCCCTGCAGTAGAGGCATATCAGTGTCTTTTGGTGCTTTGACTCATATATTTGGCAAGTTCATAAGGATCATTATGAACTTTGTCACCCATCACTAAACTTTGTGTATTTCATATCTCCCAGTTTAGTCTTCATAAAAAGGGAGGTTTTACTAAGACTAACATAAATTAGTCTTAAAACTGTATTCTGGGTCAATGTAAACCTCTTGGATAAAGGAACATACATTCTCTTGTCCTCCAATGTTCAAAAGGTGTTTTTGAAACTTCAATATATCTGATGTCATTGGCTGTTGTCCATGAGCTCATATTAAACTCCTCTGCCAAGAATGACCAAGGTACAGTAGTACCTTGAGATATGAGCTGCTTGACTTAAAGGTGTTTTGAGATGCAAGCTGGCGCTCTGTCCATATTTTACTTAGACATACTATCAAAAATCTGAGATATGAGTCGTGCTTTGGGGCCCTGCTGCTAGTTAGTGGATGGATACAACATCAGCTGTTGAGACCTGATCTCATTCGCGTAGTAAATACGTAGCTTGTGTGTGCTCTTGACTTTTCCGTATCGTTTCATACCTTATCATTGTTTGTCTTCTTCTTTTCCTTTTGGCTTTTCCCTTCAGGGGTCACCACAGCGAATCAGTTGCTTCTATCTAACCCTGTCTTCTGCATTCTCTTCAGTCACACCAACTACCTTAATGTCCTCTTTCACTACATCCATAAACCTCCTCTTTGGTCTTCCTCTAGATCTCCTGCCTGGCAGTTCAAAACTCATCATTCTTCTACCAATATATTCACTATCTCTCCTCTGGACATGTCCAAACCATCTCAGTCTGGCCGCTCTGACTTTATCTCCAAAAGCTATAACATGTGCTGTCCCTCTGATGTACTCATTCCTGATCCTATCCTTCTTGGTCACTCCCAAAGAGAACCTCAGGATCTTCATCTCTGCTACCTTCAGCTCTCTCCTGTCTTTTCCTCAGTGACGCTGTATGTAGTCCAAACAACATCGCTGGTCTCACCACAGTTTTGTACACCTTTCCTTTCATTTTAGCTGAAACTCTTCTATCACACATCACACCTGACACTTTCCTCCACTCCATCCTGCCTGTACATGCTCTTCACCTCTTTTCCACACTCGCCATTGCTCTGGACTGTTGACCCAAAGTACTTAAAATAATTTAGCACAGGTAAAGTATGCCTGTCTATTGGTTGATAAAAATGTTTGTTTTTTTCCAAAATGTAAGGGATTTGGGGCTTCATTACAAGGCTGTAACAAATTAAAAAGCTTTTAGTTAAAAGAGGGAACATTTGTTTGAGTTATGAGCTTTTTGACCTGGGAGCTCAGTCACGGAATAAACTTCTCAAGGTATCTCAAGGTACTACTGTATATATGAAAGTGTATGTGTGTGCGCTGTCCCAGAGGAAAGATGGATATTGCGGTGGGGTAATCCATTAACTAAATGACTTAAGGGCTGTGGGAATCTCATTAGAAACACTGAAGGGATGAGTGAAGAAGACAGACATGAAGGGGAGTTAGAAAGGGAGAGGAGCCACCTATTTTATGTCTCTTTGAACAGTTTTGTTCCTGTTATATTCTGACACAAACTTGTGTGATTTCATATTAGTGCTCATTTGTGTTTGTGTTTTGTGATAGATGTTCTTGTCTTTCTGTAGCTAAAATGTCTTCTCAGTGTTTGGAAGATCTACAAGCACTTAGCTTATGAAGGCATGTGAGCTTATGAAGGCATGTGAGCTTTACAACACACACACACACGCACGCACACATACACACGCGCACACACGCACGCACGCACACACACACACACCATCACACACACACACCATCACACTACCCTGTTAAGAAGATTGTGTCCATCCTTCACTCCTACTTTCCATCCACCGAAGAATTTTTTTAAATTATATGGACAGTGCTGATGCAACTGTGGTTGGGGGGAGTGGGTGTCAATTTCTCATTGAGTTTGGAGGGAACGACCAATATTATTGTCAGAAAAAACAACCAATGACTCATACAACCCAATGACCCTTTTTCCTTGTTTCCTTTATGTTCTTGTCTATTTTTATCTATTTTTTTTATCTAGCTCCTTTTTTCTGTTTTGTATCTGTTCTTTTTTAATGTATCTGTGCCTAATGAGAGCTCCCAATTTTTTTGATGGATTTAAGAATGACAATTTAAGTGATTCTTGATTCTTGACACTCATTCAGACTTATATCAATGAATGACTTTGCTTGGAATGAGAGGTGCATTTAGTAAAGCTTTTCTCAAATAGTGGGGCGCGCCTCCCTAGGGTGCGATGCCAGGAGAGTTGCGTGTGCCCCTGGGGAACATGCTTTTTTTGCCGTACTAAAGTGTAATTGCACATCCGCTACAGTAGTTCGCGGTGGCGCTCTCATTGTCAGGTGTGCGCAGGGAGTATTAGCTCGAGGAACTATGAAGAACCATCTGCAGCGCTGGGCTTCACTGTGACTACAGTGGGAGACGAGGAGAGACCGGTGTGTTTCCGGTGTCTAATAATCCTGGCAGGGGACAGCATGAAGCTTAATAAATTAAGGCGGAACTTAAAGACATTACACCCCAATCTCGCTGATAAGCCACTGGAGTTTTTTCAGTGAAAACATGCTGAATATTGCCGGAAATTATCCCGCTTTGTGAATGCTACTTCAGCAAAGCAGCAAGCTCTGTTGCATCATATGAGGCAGTATCAAACGAGGTCATTGTAGCCATTACTCCTAACTTCCTCATTTTGATTTAAAAAAAAAATCTGCACAAATTGTGCTCCTCAGTTAATGTTACTGAACTGAATTTTTTTTGTTATTTGATTTTATTTAATTTTATTTTTCAGGATCAAATGGTGCAATAAGTTGGTCAAAAATGTTTACAGTTTAAACAGTTTTTTAATTTCAGGCAAATTGATGCACTTGAAATGTTTCAGTTTTAGACTAAAAAAAAAAAAAAAAAATTATTCTTGATTATAAATTGAACTATGTCTTTTTTCCTTGTTTTCTTAAATGTTAATAAGTATACAATGTTATGCAGAGGTGTACTTATCAATTTTATGGACAATCAATATTATTGACGCAAATTGTTTTCTTCTTGCCAGGGGGCGCGACAGAAAATAATTGAGAAGCACTGATTTAGTAGAAGTCCATGATGCCATGTTTAGACATGATGCATAGAAAGTGACCTTTTGTCTTTTACCTCTGACCACTTTTGCTTGGTCAGAATTAGTAGCTCTATTATCATTTTTTCCCAGTATATTGTGGGGTCTGTAATGTGAGTGTGTTCTTTCAGCCGATAAACATGACCATGATTGATAACAGACTGTTAGAGTGCTAGAGTGTAGTGAACAAAGAGACGTGATTTTACATTCAGTACCTCTAATATGTATTTCCCTCTTTACAGAACTTTTGTGAAATATGAATTCCTCATTCACAATTTAGGTATTGCTGAAAGATAAATCGTGTTTATTGATTTTGACTGAAATTAAAGCGGTAGTAAATCAGAGATATTAAGAAGTTAGTACTCTGTACTGATTGGTAAAAGGAGTGTGGTGTCCTTGGGTGTAATATCCCTTATTGACCAAGAAATATATCACAGCAGGAGAGTAGTTATGATCTAAGCTCTTCCTGTTAAGGATGAAATATGCTCAGTGTCCTCATTAATATTCATACCATCTCTTCAGCCATCCTTGTATTTACATTCTCATTTTTCTAATTTTAATTTTTTGCCCAGTAGATTTCTCTCTGTTCATTCCTTCCTCTTTATCATCCTCTGGTTTTCTATCAGAGGGATGGTGTTCTGTGAGTGTATCTCACAGTGATGTAGGTAACTGACATATTAGAGTAATCCCAGATACATCTGATCATTCCCAATTTTCAGAATATATTTTGACCATTAATCGGCTCAGTGGGATGGCTGTATCGCTTCAATAGTGGCTGATGGCTAAATTAAATTCTAGATGGGAACTAATGAAAAAAATTACAGCTCAAAAATTGATAGATTTTTTGCTGCTGCTTTGATCACTTCCATGTGTATTTATCAGTTTTTAAAAAAATAACTTTTTAACTTACTTTGTAGTGTGAATTGCCATGTTTTACATTAATTACAGCTTTTTCCTGTAAAACATAATTTTGTTGGCAGATGTGCTGTCATGTGTTGCACCAAATGTCATTTCTAAACGAAGCTTCCATATAGAGTGAAGGCTTCAGTGTCAGTATTTTGTGACATCATCAGGTCTCTCTAATCCTCAAGCAATAGAGTAAAAGTAAAAGGTCCCATCAGACAAAAGAAAAGGAAGAGCTCCTGCTTTTCTAAGGAACAGGGCAGCGAACAAATAATCAGTGTGATTTGGCATGGTTTGATTGCGCAAGAGACAATGAGGGTAAGCATCAGCATTGTTTAAGTTTAGAGGCAGCAATGAGGTTGAAAATCTGTCAGGCGGTAAGGAGAGTGGAAGTTAAATGGAGCTGATTAACAGAAAAACCATGCAAACAAAGGTGGAATGAAATTACTTGAGCAATTTGTCACTGAACAAATTGCTCAAGTGCAGCGGGCGGCACGTTGGCGCAGTGGTTAGCGCTGCCGCCTCACAAGTCCCGCTCTGTGCGGAGTTCGCATGCTCTCCCCGTGTCTGCGTTAGTTCTCTCCGGGTTCTTCGGCTTCTCCCACCTCCAAAAGCATACGCTTCAGGTTCAATGAGTGTGTGTGTGCATGGTTGTATGTCTTTGTGTGTGGCTCCGCGGTGCACTGGCGTCGTGCCCGGAGTGTCTCACGCCCTATGCCGCCGAGATAGGCTCCGGTTCCCCGTGACCCGCTGCGGCGGATACAGCGGTGGTAATCTGAAGATGACTGACTGACTGACATGGTGCAGCTTCACAAATCAGTTGTGTTGTCGGATTAATTGTTGTTCACCCAAAATCAAGTGTCAAGTTCAGGAGATCTCCTCTGTGAAATTGTGAAATTGCTGCTTAAACTCACACTGATATTCTTTCCATCCTTTCTCACATTTAGGCTACTTACCCAATGGCATTCATGCAGTGGAGGCCATGTTGGCAGCAGCTAGCATTGGAGCCATTTGGAGCTCCACGTCTGTCGACTTTGGGGTCAATGTGAGGACTGCACTTTATTTTTTATGACCTGTATTATTCATTTACATGTATCTTTTTTTTTTTCTTAATCCTTTTGGCTGATGTAATTGAAACTTAATTGATTCATTGGTTTGGTTTCCATATAAGAAGGCATTTAGAAATTTAATTTTGAAGTTGTGATTTTTGTTTTTTGCTAAAATCTGTCAAAATGAAATAAGTGATGATTGTGCGGTTGTAGAATAATGACCTTTCAGGGTAGGGCAAAACTATGCACTAGCATTGACCATAGATCAAAGCACTAGCCTTGATCTATGGTCATACACTGGCCTGCTCCCTCGTCTTTCTATCTTATCCGGTTCCTGAGTGTACAGAAGTTGAAATATGAAAGTGACCTGCTTTTCTCAAGGTCAAGGTCATCATCTCACTTTCATCCCCTTTGCCGCTCGAGTAATGTGTTTTTTGTTTCATCTTTCTATCTGCAAACAAACGAACGAATGAATGAACGGACCAATGGACGAACAAACGAACGCACAATCGCAATACATCACCGCTTTGAAGCAGGATGTTAAAAAAAAAAGGATTTTCACATTAAAGATAGCATGAGCCATTGAATAAATCATAGTTGACACGAACTATGGAAATCGATGACCCAAATAATCTACAAAAAATAATCAATAGATAAATTTAAAAAAAATGTTCATGACAGGCTCATTCCTGCTGACAATGTTCCTTTTCTGCCTACCTGCTAATTCCAGTGGACCAGATATATTTTATCAACGACAGTATGAAACTGAATTGGGCCACAGTTTTTACAATCTTTCTTGAGAGGAATGTAATGTGAAAATGCAAAACATGTGAAATAAAGTATATACAGGCAGTCCTCAACATATGAAAACAATTGGGTCCGCATGGTTGTTCATTAATTGAATTTTTTGTAAGTCACATTTATTAAATTTCAATCTACAATCGCAATTTGAGATCATTTAAATTTCATTATCACTGTAAGTAAGAAAGTACTAACCCCAAGACTTAACAGAACAATAACAGGACATAAACATAACACAAAATACAGGTACAAGTTGTTTCCAGTTAAGTTGTTAGAGATTTATATCTCTATCTCTCACTTAGTATAAAATATAAAAAATATATAAATTTTTATTCTGTCGTTTATTCCACAGGGTGTTCTTGACAGGTTCTCTCAAATCCAACCCAAACTGATTTTCTCTGTTGCTGCTGTGGTTTACAATGGAAAAACACATGACCACATGGAAAAGCTCATCAGTGTCGTCAAAGGTTTGCATCTACACAATGTGTCTGACGGTACAGGTTTGTATTTTGTGGTTTAAGTATGTGCTCTTGACCAGTGTGGCACATTTTTCCATCTCTGTCTAGGTCTACCTGACCTGAAGAAGGTTGTGGTCATCCCCTATGCCCGCTCCAGACAGGAGACTGACCTCTCTCAAATTCCTAACAGGTGTGTGTTTGTGAATCCGGCCACACCTCAGCATTAAGACAGAGTTGCTGGAACAGAGCAGAAGTCTCTCTTTGAAATATTTTGTGTGAATCTTTTATTGAATTCCTTGTTTAACTACTTTTGCTTGGTTTCTTATCTACAGTGTATTTATAGATGATTTCTTGTCATCTGGGCGAGGTGACGCTGGGCAGTTTCCACAGCTTGAATTTGAGCAGCTACCATTCAATCATCCTCTCTTCATCATGTACTCTTCTGGCACCACAGGGGCTCCAAAATGTATGGTCCACTCTGCTGGGGTAAGAAACACATCAGCTTCTAGTCAAAAACCAGATTTTCTGGTCACTCTGCTTGCCTTCATTTGTTGATATGCTTGGCTTGTTTGTTTGTCAGTACTCCATAAAAACTGCTAAATAGGTTTTCATGATACCAGGTGGAAGGGTTGGGCATATAACAAGGAAGAGCAAATCACATTTTGAAGTGGCCCCAGTGGAGTCAGGTATATTTTTTTTCTGTTTTTGTCAGTCACACTTAAATTAGCTGATGGATTATTCCTGTTAATTTGGGATCCTGATAAAAAGTGGATTCATGACTTTTTAATACTAGAATTTTGTCCTGAAGGCATTCAACTAAGAACGTGTAGATGTGCTTGAAACTTTATTCAAAACAAGTAATCTGTGACCTGGATTCTAATCTGGGGTGTACCCTGCCTTTGCTACAGAAGAGTCATGACTTGCAAGGTGGATAAGCATCTACACAAAAGATGATTGTGATTGTCTTGTTTACAAGAAGATGTATGGATATTGCTATGCTGTTCAACTCAACCACATAAAAAAATAAGAACTTCGAACAAGCTTAGCATACAGAAAAAGATGTTCTGGTCCCTTCCCCACTGTTGCGTGTTGTCTGCAACCTTCTGTCCCAAACGTTTTTTTTTGAGTGAAGGGCCGGTCTGGGTGCTGCTGTAATCAGGATCTTCAGCTCGCAAAGGATATGTGAGGGACTTAGCAGATGAGCCCATTCTCCTGTAGGGAATCATACATGTGAATAAGCATACAAATTCTACCAGAGAATGTCAGATGATGATGCTGGGTAGTGTTCATAAACACCAATTTGAAAAGGAAAGGAGCTCTCAGTGGAATATTTTTTTTATCAGAAGAAGGTGGATGAAAAAGAAAATGCATTTTAAATTGTTCACGTCAATTTACCTGGAATAAATATAAAATAAATAACCTTGATGAATAGCAATGAATTTATCCAGGTGACAGTAAATGTTTGTCTCTAAATCATTATGCCTTGGTATTAATTTTAAAGCTAAGGTCAGGCCTAAGATGTATTGTCTCTTTACAGTCTTTTTACCTGGATTATAGTACATTTTACATTTTCATACCATTAGATGGCAGCAAAGCTCCTTCAGTAAATCCTGCAGAGGTTATTGGCTTTCAAGTGTGCATGAATGACATTTTCTCATGGTATGTCCTACATCTGAGTAAGTGTTTCCAAGAGGATTCATTTGCTTCGGAAGCTGAAACACTCGACTTTCAAAATTGAGTAAAGGTTCAAAAATAAATGCATTAATACATTTTTGCAGAACATGAACTCTTTTCTCCCTTATACTTTTTGTTTGTATCCAGTGTTTTATGCTTTACTTTTCACATCATATTTTTTATCCTTGCATAAATCCTTTTCCTCACCTTGTCTTTGTTTTCTAGCTTTCGGTTGAAGTGGTCACAAAAATGAATGAATGAATTTCTTCTCTCTTCCACCTCCCTATCCTTCCTCTTGTCATCTCCCTCTCGGTCCCTTACTCTTTCTTATGTGAGCTCTCCTTTTCCCCATGCCCGCTTATAATTGGACAATAATGCATTGGTGAAAACATTTTGTATCATGACACTGGCAGTCCTCCCTGGCTCTACCAATTATCCCCAGTGCTGTTGTGCTTTCTGCTTTGCTACGGTTCTGTTAACATGTTGTCATTCAGTCGCAAGATTGTTTGAACCAAGGATGGCTATGGCAGCTGAATCCTTCCATTTTACATGCAGAAACACGCACACACGCACACACACACACACACACACACCTGGTTTTGCAAACTGGAACATCCACATAGGCCCCAAAATCCACAGTATCCATCCAAAATATGTTAGTAACTGTTGAATTCACTCCTAGATTAAAATTTGTCTTTGTTGTGTGTGGTGATGTTGTCTTTGAAAATGGATTACAATATTAATTTGTGATTTAAAACATTAAAAGACTATTTCCTTACTGTGCTTTGTCTTACTATTTCTGCAGGGCACGCTCATCCAACACTTGAAAGAGCACATCCTTCATGGCAATATGACCAGCAGTGATGTCATCATTTACTACACCACAGTAGGTCCATAACCTTTTCCCAATAAAAAAATGCTCCTGCTGCCTCAATTTTGAAGACCAGGCAAACTTTCCACTGCTCTCTTGTTGTCTTCATCTCTGCTACCAGCAGGGGTAGGCTGTTAAGTGTTAGGAAGTATTTTTAAGCATGAACCCCATCACAAGGACAAATGCTTACACACAAGAAACCGATCTTGTCTAATGAGCAGCATCGGGCATTGAAGGTCAAACTGTCGATAAATTTTACATGCACCTCCCAAGATTCTGAGTCCGTTTAGTGATTGGCATGGAGGAATGTGATTTATATTTGATTAAAGTTATTAAATCATTATTTGTATGTAGTGTTTCCATAATTAGTGTTAAATCCTAATTTTTGGGGAAGCAATTTAGCAGTTTTTTTTCTATAAAGTGGCAAAGTTTATTGTTTTATCCAACCGGCAGTCAGACTCACACACAACAAGTTTAAAATGATTTGAATATAAAAGAATGGCATCACATCCTCACATTTAAGATGCTTCATGCAGTAAATATTTAATATTTTGAAAAATTACATCAATGATTTATCCTATATTCATATTTTTTGATTGATTTTGTGTCAGTCATGTAATCGATTAACTGTCTAATTGAAATTGCAAAAGTGTATGACAGTACACACACAGTAGTTAACAAGGAGCCGATTGTAGCTCAGCAGTCATGTGCATAATGTACAGTCTGTACGAGGTTTGCTACCCATTAATCTGTTAATGAAAGAAGGATTTTTTTTTAAAATCTGTGAAACTGACTGTGTGTGTACGTGTGTCTTTAGACTGGTTGGATGATGTGGAACTGGCTGGTTTCCGCTTTGGCAGTTGGAGCATCTGTGGTTTTATATGATGGCTCACCACTAATACCCACACCCAACGTACTGTGGAACCTGACGGACCAGCTGGGGTGAGTTATCCATGCTACATGCACACAGACATAGGAAAGGGGAGACTAGAAACTGGGGGAAACAGTGACTGAACTACGGTGCTGTATATGTATTTATTTTATTGTTTACGTACTGGTGTTTTATTTTCCAAATCCAAATTTAAATCACTATTTGAAAATGAAAGTTATTTGGTTTTGTGTTAATATTTTCAGAATTATTAAGGGGATTGTAACTGTGTTACATCAGAAAACAGGAAAAATACACGGCTCACTATAAGCGTGATTCTGTCCAAGTATTCAAGATAGGCATGTCAAAATATCAGCATAAATCTCATACAAATAAAGTAAAAGAACAGAGACAGTTACAGCTATAGGAATCATGCAGTGCTAGGGATTTTACAAACAGTTACTTCTTTGCCCTGTTTGCTGTTTTTACCAATACCTACGAAAACCTTAATTTAGTACAGGTCATTTTCTGACGCAAACGGTGCAGTTGATGTAAAATTGCTGTAAGAGAAACTGAAGGCTCTTCTGTTTTGATATGATACTCTGGTGAATTAAGAGCAGATGGACAGACAGGACGAAAGCAGGCAATGAAAGGAAGGCGTTGATATAAAGGCAGACAGTGTGTGAGAGAGAAGAAGGTAAGGTTTTCCTGAGAGATTTTTTTTTTTAACGACAGAATTGATAATGTGTTTACCTAATTGATAACTTGCACACACAGTCAGACAAGAGCAGACTTCATGAATAAGGATTTATGCTAATTATAATGTGCACTGACAAAAGAGACCTTCTGCAACTGATCATACAACACACATTTATTATTTACTTATTTATTACTCTTTATTCAAGAGGGAAGAGTGAATGGAAACAGAGGATGGCTTTGTCCACTTCATTTTATATGCCAAGTATAATTTTATAGTGTGAAAAACAATGGAAAATAAAAGACTTTTTAAAATTGTTTTATCCAACCGCAAAGCTAATTGCATACAAGAGATTTATTGAATGTAAGTGAAGAAAATGAGCGTTGATGAGGTTTCTCACCAACGAATAATCTGTCTCAAAGGCACCCCACAATTTCTAAATGATTACTACAGTGTCCACGCTGTTTCTTTCAAATCAACAGAGTCAGTCTGTTGTTATTATGATTGACTGAGATGTTAATGTGGATGAACCCACAACCCAGGTCAAAATACAAGACAGCCGACACAGCTGAAACTGGACGCTGACATCTTGTATAGAGTTAGCTCACATTTTGTGATGGCATCATGTCTACATATCGAGAGGGTAGATTATACTGTATATGTCCTCCAATGCTGTCTTTGAATAGGATTTCCCGTTTTCCAAACGACAATTCTGTTTGCTTTAGAAGGTGTACTTTCAGGTAATGAAAATGTGAAGCGATAACAGGGGTAACAATGGGTGTGAACAATATTGAGAAAAAATCTCATGATGCCAGCAGATTGTGAGAAAGTATGTGCTTTATGAGCACTATCTTTTTCAAGGAGTAATCTCACAATTCGTTTCCGACCAAAGTAACATAGAGGATATGATCCTCTTGGAAAATGTCCAGATACTCTACTATTACCACAGGTATCGATCCTCTATTGTCTTGTGAGGACAGTAAGAAGAATGAGGAAATAGTCACACATAGCAGCGACTGAATGTATGTGCAGGCAGGTAGTTAATTGGAACATGATGAGTGGACGGTGTTTCATGGGACTCTGTTGGTAGACCTCTGATCCTTTGGAGGGATTTAAAAGTTAAATGCATCATTCAGATGCACTTTGTAAGAATAAGAGTCTGGATTATAAATAAAGTGAATGCATGAGCTGAATGTTGATGTGAGGTAATGTTCATGTTCTTGTATCCTGATTCAGATCACCAGCTATTAGGGTATGCTAGGATACATCTTTTGGGAAATGTCATGCGAATCCTTTCCTTCCATTAGTTTTAATATAATATTGTATATTATATATATATATAACATAATAATATTATATAATATATTTTAAAAAAAACCCAAAAAAATAGCAAACACAGAAACTGAACCATAAACAAAATCTCCTTGGACAAGTTAATAGTAAATGGGTCACAATCAAACTTTTTAATGCCACAAACGATAATATTTAACTCTTATCTTTGGTTCTGCTGCCTGGGTATTGGTGTCCATACAGTGACTTAGGTTAAAACAATGTAAAAAATAAGCTAATATGCTAGAATCATAGTCAATTCATTGCTTTCCATCCTTGTTGTATTTTTGATTTGTAATTGAAGCACCGCTCTGTGAATAAATAGAGTGATCTCTTGTTACTCGCGGGTAATGCGTTCCAGGACCTCCCGCAAAAAACGAAATTCCGCGATATAGTGACAAACTATTTTATTATTTATGGTAATGTAAACATTTATGAACCCTCCCGATACGGATATTAAACCACCTTCTATGTGTATTACCTTTTTCCAAATTCTTATAGACTGTTTAAAACACTTCTGTATCAAAGAAAAGTGTTTATTTAATACACGGAAGTGCTTTGTTCCGTGAGTCTTGGAATGCAGCGCACACACGGATGCTGTCAGCCAATAGCATGCGCGTATGGTGTCACATGTCACTACCTACTAAAAATCTGCGGTGTAGTGAAGCCATGTATCTTGAGGTGCAAATAAGCAAGGGATTAATGTAATAATTCCTTTTTGTCTCTGGAAAATGCCACCACTCTCATAAGTCATAAGTCTGGAGTGGCTGGTTCTCTCAGCGGTAGCTGCTGAAAAAGAAACATTTCTTAAACACGTGTTTCTAGGTGGTTTCTAGGTGGTTTACTCTCAGTTTTGTCAGACACAAAGTAAGAACACTGCAGCCAGACAGACCAGCAGACGCACTGCCTTAATACCATTTACTGGCATCAGACACGAGGGAACACATGCTTACCTGGTCCCACTTCATGTTTCATGATCATGGAGGATATTTCAAACACATCATTCTAAAGGGAGCAATATGTGTCGTTGGAATGAACATTTAACAATGCTGAACTCTGTCACTCCTGACCTTCACTACAAACGTAGTGTTCCTTTGAGCGGCCTCAGCACAAAGAGCTCTCGGTTAAACATATGCCATGTTGTTGTCTCCTGGGGCGGAGTGTTACTGAGCGGATTCAGCCAACCTATGGTAAAATCAGGAAAAAAAGAAAACACTGAAAATGTGAGGTGATTTATTTCAGCGGTACCCAACCCCCGGCCCGTGGACCGGAACCGGTCCGTGGGTCATTTGTTACTGGGCCGCACAGAAAGAAAAAATAATTTAGATCTTTTTTATTTATTTTGGAGTCTGAAAGATGTTTTATTTTTAAAAATTACCCAATTCTCTGTTACATCTGTCTATGTCAGTGGTCCCCAACCACCGGGTTGCGGGACATTAGGTACCAGGCGGCACAGAAAGTTCGGCTTTTTTAAAAAATTGATTACCTGTCTAAAGATTTTTTATTTTGAAAAGTGACGTCTGTGCGGAATGACACACAGAGGAATACATGCGTCTGTCCCGCTTGACAGGTCTCGGTCACGTGACAGGTTACCAGCTATTACCCCTAAATTAAGCCACCACAATTGCGTGAATGTTCTGTATTAAAGTCATTGCAGATTATCCTGACATTGCCCCAAAGGTATTGAAAACTCTGCTTCCATTTCCAACCTGAATCGAGTTTTTATTATAATTATTCCTTACAATTATTTTGTTTACTAAGATGTTGACTATCAATTTATGAATAAAAAGATTGTCCATTAATTAAATGTCTATTATCAGTGTCTGCGTTTTACATAAAACCAACCAACCATCCAACCATCTTCTACTGCTTATCCGGAGTTGGGTCCCGGGGGCAGCAGCTTCAACAGGGAGCCCCAAACTTCCCTTTCCCCGGCCACATCCACCAGCTCTGACTGGGGGATCCCAAGGCGTTCCCAGGCCAGTGTTGAGATATAATCCCTCTACCTGGTCCTGGGTCTGCCCCGAGGTCTCCTCCCAGCTGGATGTGCAAGAAACACCTCCTGAGGGAGGCGTTCCGGAGGCATTTGCACCAGATGCCCAAACCACCTCAACTGACTCCTTTCCACGCGAAGCAGCAGCGGCTCTACTCTCAGCCCTCCGCGAACAGCAGTGTTTCTCCCCTTATCTCTAAGGGAGACACCAGCTATCCGCCTGAGAAAGCCCATTTCAGCCGCTTGTATCTGTGATCTCGGTTTTTCGGTCATGACCCATCGCTCATGACCATAGGTGAGGGTAGGAAGGAGGATTGAACGGTAGATGGAGAGCTTTGCCTCTCGGCTTATTTCCCTCTTTGTGACAACAGTGCAGTAAAGCGACTGCCATACCGCTCCTTCTGCCCCAATTCTCCGTCCAATCTCATGCTCCATTGTTCCCTCACTCGTGTACAGGACCCCAAGATACTTAAATTCCTTCACTTGTGGAAGGACCTCATTGCCCACTCAGATGGTTCCTCTTCAAGGAACCATCACCTTATCACGGTGGAGAGGTTTGTGTGCCCTAAGGATCCTGGGAGCTATGTTGTCGGAAGTCTTGTACTCTTGGTAGGGTCACCGAAGGCAAACAGGTCTCAGGTGAAGGGCCAGACAAAGAATGGTTCAAAAGATCCAATGAAAAACCGAAAAGGGAAAAATGTGACCCTACCCGGAGGAAGCCCGGGGCCCACGTCTGGAGCCAGGCCTGGACGGAGGGCCCATCAGCGAGTGCCTGGTGGCTGGGTCTGCCACAGGGCCTGGCCAGGCTCAGCCCGAAAAGGCAACGTGGACTTTTCCCACCCCTGTGGACCCACCACCTGCAGGGCAGAACGAAGGGGTTGGGTGCGCTGCCTTATGGGTGACGGTGACGACAGAGGGTCACGACGGACCAGACCCAGGCGGCAGAAGCTGGCTTTGGGGATGTGGAATGTCACCTCACTGGGGGGGAAGGAGCCGGAGCTAATGTTGGAGGTGGAGCGTTACCAGTTGGATCTGGTGGGGCTTATCTCCACGCATAGCCTCTGTTCTGGATCCAACCTCCTGGATAGGGGTTGGACCTTGTTTTACTCCGGAGTTGCGTCAGGCATGAGGCGCAGGGCGGGTGTGGGGATACTCACAAGCTCCCAGCTGAGCGCCGCTGTGTTGGTGGATGAGAGGGTCGGCTCCCTACGCCTTAAGGCTGTGGGAGGGAGGGGCGTGATTGGGAGGAATGGCCTACCTGATCTAAACCTGAGCGGTGTTATGTTGTTGGACTTCTGTGCTAGTCACGGATTGTTCATAACTAACACCATGTTCGAACTCAAGGATGCTCATAAGTGTACCTGGTACCAGAGCACCCAGATATTGATTGATCTTGTGATTGTATCATCTGACCTTCGACCGTGTGTTTTGGACACTCAGGTGAAGAGAGGGGCAGAGCTGTCAATTGATCACCACCTGGTAGTGAGTTGGGTCTGTTGGCGGAGGAAACCTTTGGATAGACCTGGTAAGCCCAAATGAGTAGTGCGGGTGAACTGGGAACGTCTGGAGGAGGACTCGGTCTGCGAGGCCTTCAATTCACACCTCCGAAGGAGCTTCTAATGCATCCCTGTGGAGGCTGGGGGCATTGAACTGGAATGGTTGATGTTCAAAGCTTCCATTGCTGAAGCTGCAGCTGAGAGCTGTGGTCTCAAGGTCTTGGGTGCCTCAAGGGGTGGTAACCCTCGAACACCGTGGTGGACCCCAGTGGTCAGGGAAGCCATCCAACTGAAGGAGGAAGCCTTCAGGGGCATGTTGTCCCTGGGGACAAGTTCGGAGAGGCCATGGAGAAGGACTATCGGACGGCACCAAAATTGTTCTGGAGGACTGTCCGACGCCCAAGGAGGGGGAAACGGGGGACCATCCAAGCTGTATACAGCAAGGATGGGACACTGTTGACCTCAATTGAGGAGGTTGTCGGTCGGTGGAAGGAACACTTTGAGGAACTCCTGAATCCAACTACCCCAACTGACCCGTCGTCTGTTGCAGAGGCAGAGCTGGAGGATGATGGGGGATCTGAGTCAATCTCTCGGGGTGAAGTCACCGAGGTAGTTAAACAAATTCACTGTGGCAAAGCCCCGGGGGTTGATGAGATTCACCCGGAAATGCTGAAGGCTCTGGGTGTTGAGGGGCTGTCATGAATGACACGCCTCTTTAACATTGCGTGGAATTCTGGGACAGTACCGAAAGAGTGGCAGACTGGGGTGGTGGTTCCTCTTTTTAAAAAGGGGAACCAGAGGGTGTGTGCCAACTACAGGAGCATCACACTCCTCAGCCTCCCTGGGAAAGTTTACTCCAAGGTGCTGGAAAGGAGGGTCCGGTCGATTGTCGAACCTCAGATTGAGGAGGAACAATGTAGGTTCCGTCCTGGTCATGGAACAACGGACCAGCTTTTTACTCTCGCAGGGATCCTAGAGGGAGCTTGGGAGTATGCCCATACAGTCTACATGTGTTTTGTAGACTTGGAGAAGGCGTACGATCGGGTCCCCAGGGATATACTGTGGGAGGTACTGCGGGAGTAGGGGTGAGGGGGCCTCTCCTCAGGGCCATCCAATCCTTGTACGCCCAAAGTGAGAGCTGCGTTTGGGTTCTCAGCAGTAAGTCGGACTTGTTCCGAGTAGCTGTTGGCCTTCGCCAGGGCTGCGCTTTATTACCAATTCTGTTCGTGGACAGGATATCGAGGAGTAGTCGTGGTGAGGAGGGGTTACAGTTTCGTGGCCTGAGGATTGCATCGCTGCTTTTTGCAGATGATGTGGTCCTGTTTGTGTCATCGCCCTGTGACCTGCAGCACTCACTGGTCCGGTTTGCAGCCCAGTGTGAAGCGGCAGGGATGAGGATCAGCACCTCCAAATCTGAGGCCATGGTCCTCAGCAGGAAACCGGTGGACTGCCTTCTCCGAGTGGGGAATGAGGCCTTACATAAAACCACTGCAGATTATTAATTATTAAGACTACAGCGGTCCTGGTGTCATTAACGATTATCATGCAAATGAAGACCCATCTGAAAATCTTGTCTTAGATGAAACCGGTCCGTGGCACAAGAAAGGTTGGGGACCGCTGATTTATATGATCCTACATCAGCTGTTTCGTATTGCCTTCAGCAAAGAAGGGCAAAGTGGGAAGTAGAAACTGTGAACTATGAAGGTGCTTTTGCTGCAGAAACTCGGACCCATTAGTTGATCCACAATCAGCAAACAATTCAAGTCATGCAAATGATTAATTCAGGATCAGTTAATAATCTGATCCTTGTAAAGTACCTGCGAGAGTAGATTGTGCACCAGCATCTCAGACTTCTATATCTACAGTGTCATTTGTTTTGTTGTAGGTGTTTGATGGTAGAAATAATAAAAAACGGAACTGACATGTAGAACAGACAATATTACCACAAATTCTCAACTATCCGCTCACTAGACCTTAGATTTTCTTAACGTCAGCTGTGCATAAATAAGAGGTATGAACTTTTTCAAAATTAGAAAACAACAGATCTGAATAGACTAAGAGACAATATTGTGATTTGTAGTTGGAATGCTGGTTTGATTTCCCTGTGATGGCATTTAGTGGAGAGCAGCAGGCAGGACCAAAAATGGATAGAACCTCTGAGAGGAATTCTGAACCAATTAATGCTAATGGTGCCACAGACACATTTTCCAGATTCCAGTTCTATGTTGAAAAACTTTGGGAGGGGTTAACATGAAATATTTTATACTCTCATTTTCCAGAAGTTGAACATTTTAATTGGGACTACATCTGACAGACTGTTGTGAGAATCTTAAATTTATATTGAGGTTTTCCTTTTGAAACTCATTGCCTCATCATGCTTTGAATATTATATTTTACATTTTCAAAATGTCTTCATATTCATATTTTTTGTATAATTACATTTTCACATATAGTTAAGGAGTAAAATTTTACATGAGAGATTTTTCGATATGGTGAAATTTATTTATGCAGTTTTGCAACTTTGAACAAAAAGCAAAAGATAAGGAGAAACTGAAGCATGGAAGAATGTGTCTGTGCACTTATAACTTAACTCATTATTTGTTATAGTATATTTTTAGTTCCCGCATAGTTTTCTCTACTTCTGTAATGTTTATTATTATTATTACAGTGGTACCTCTACTTACAAAATTAATTGGTTCCGGAAGAAATTACATAAGTAGAAAACAATGTAAATGGAAATGCCCTAATCCGTTCCAAGCCCCCAAAAATTCAGACATAAATGTTTTATACAGCATGAAAATGCATCAAAACATGTAACAAACACATCTTACGATTACATTATTACACAATAAATGAGAGTTGTGCATAACGTAAAAAACAAAGAATATAGAATAATAATGATGGTCATTTACATTTCAACTGCTGTCCCCATTGTTTTTTGCCCTCTTTGGTTCATGCGCTCCTATCTCATGATGCCGAAAACCAACCAACCATGTGATGTCTTTAACTTCTTAAACTTCCTTTTGTTTTAATAACGTGGCGATTGTAGCTAGATTACGGCCATATTTTTTGGCGAGATCAACCAAACGCATCCCTTTTTCATGCTTTTCTATGATCTCTTGCTTTGTCTGTATGGACAAAAAAACTCTTCGTCTTTTCTTTTCCTCTTTTCTCCGTCACTTTCTTGGGTCCATAGCGAATACTCAAAAAGTTAATACAGTATATTTACGTAAAACTATCAGAACACCTCACGGGTCGAGAGCCAAATGACAGAACACAGTATAAACACCGATCTGGCTCCACACAGAGGTGGAGTGGCATCCCTCTTAGCCAATGGGATGCCAGGAAGATACTAATTAAAAGCCAATGGCAGAGCAGCTATGAGAATGTTGCGTTCAGGAACCTGTGGGAGATTCAAGTGTCAGCCAATACTACGTTTTTACATTACGTAAGTCGAAATTTCTTTCGTAAATAGAGGCAATATTTTCCTGCTGAGAAATTTCATAAGTAGAGACATTCGTGAGTAGAGATATCACTGTAAATGAAAATAAAATAATTGCTACTGAATCTGATCTCTGTTCACTGCTATTTATAGAAATATACACTTACCCTAAGTTAGTGAATCAAAATGTAGGAACTCCTATCCATTATGGTATTACGCTGTCCTTGGTGTTAGTGACATTGACCACAGTTCATAGCAGTAACTGAACATGGGACATAAACACCTACTGAGAAATCAATCCTGAAGTGAAACATTTGAATAAAATATACTTTTTTTGTTTAAAACTACACCTTTATTACCATCAAATGAAAAAAAAAATCGTATCAGAATATGTAAAAATAGTTTTTCATATTTACAGCATGGATGCTAACATCACTGCAAACGGAGGCTGTTCAGCATACATTGCCTTACAGGTACATTTCCTTCTATGAAGTCTATCTTCTAAGTTCTCTGACAACTTTGTGTGTTTATGTGAATACATTTATTGAGACTCCCCACTAAGGCTGTTGTAAAAACAAAAGAAGCAGCATGACTGGGAACAATTGAAAGGTTACAACATTTATACTTGTGACATGTACTCTTCGGGACCTGAAAGGCTGCTCTGCTTTCTCTAAGGATCATCTTGTCCCCTCCATCTTTTCTTTGTTGTGCATTTGCTAATATGTCAGAAAATCTGTCAATGCTTTTGTACCAACCACGCAAATGTTCTCTTTTGCCAGTGCCAAGCAAAGCTCTGTTATCCTCTTTGGAGGAGACTGCATCTTGCCAACTTGGTTACACTTTTAGACGATTTAAAATATCCTGTCTTCAAGCTGCATCTGAGTGTCTTGTAAACTAGTGACTCAAGTTTTCAAATCTTTTTTCTTCACAAACTTAACAACATGCCTACGTGCTGTCAAAATGCTAAATGCAGCACATCTATTTGTTCTGTATTTCCATATACAGTACATTTTGGGCCACTGTCTGCCTCTACTCTGCCCTTTTGACCATTTTCTATGGGGGAATATTGTCGCACAAAATTGGAATACTGTATATGGATTTTCTTAAATGATTGGTTTTCTACATATTTTTTGTATCAACTGGACAGTTTTTATGAAATGTTTGCAAGAGAAAATATGTAGGCGTAGGTCTTTATTCTATTATGTTTACCCTGCAGCCTGATGTGAAATAACACAGGAGACAAAACAAAGGAGTGACACACTGCTGTGACTCCCACCCACCTTAAATTTCACCTGAAAATGTTTAGCTCTTCTCCCCTCCCTGTGAGATCCCTGTCAGAATCGTACTTGAGAGAAGGCAACAGGATCCAGACTGATTTTAGAGTTGGAAAAATAGCACTGAAATACTGTTGCTGTGGTTTGGATCTACTGAACAATTCCTCTTGTGTACAAGGCAAAACACCAAAGTGCTGGAATAAATTTCACACCAATTATTTGCGAATCACCATCAAATGGCCCTTTCAGACTGTCCCTTGTAGCTTCTGGAGGAGAGCAATGATTCCCGTTTATACCAAGATTCGTCCTGTGGTGAAAAATGAGTGCCAGATGTGTAGAATGAGCTCTGCAGCTCACAAGTGGCACTTCAATTGCCGCATTATGACATGCACAGAGGCACATTAATGATAATGACAACACCACAGAGGTGTTCTTGTGTGTGGTGGGCTTTGAATTTCTCTTATTGGCTCAGCGGCTACCAGTGACATGTCTCTCTGGAAGCAGATGCACAGTTACATTTACACAAGCAGACACACAGGAAATCACAGCTTCTCAACCCCCCCCCCCCTCCATCCTAAACATCCAATTAGCAGCCACACTGGACCACCTGATTCCGATCAGGATAGAGTTAACTTCGCCACGGCAACCTAAATGCAGATATGGGTAGGGATGAGAGCAGCTGATAAACAGAGGGTAAAAGAGGGGTCCTTAGGTTCAAATTTATGGCTGGTGGAGGCAATTGATTCACTGTGGCGACCCCTGAAGGGAAAAGCTGAAAGGAAAAGAAGATTTGTCGTATCTGGTGGCTGTGAATAAACACGGAGAACAAGTCGACCAGTCATGCAGAACATGTACAACCTTGTTAAAGGGCCGGATAGACAACATATACCATCTTTTTTTTTTTCATCAGTCATTCATTCATTCTAATTCTATTTGTTTTTGTTCAGCTACAAACTATAAGTGGAATTTTAATTTCAAAGCTTGGAAGGAGGCAGCGAGAGGTACATGAGAACTAGGATAACTTCTGAAATTACAAAACGTAATACTGCAGTGTTATTATGGTTAGAAATACTACAAACTGTTATTTCTATTATATGAGCTGCATTACAATAGCTGCACATCTGTGTTTGTCTCCCCCACTCTCCTCCTATTCACGTGATTATCTTGTAATTTGGCTTTAATGAATAAACATGATTTAAAAAAATCTGTCTCTGTCTCTGTCTCTCTCTGTCTCTGTCCTTCTGTCTCTGTGACCTCTGCGCCTTTCCCCCACACACACAAACACACCAAAAAGGTAGTTTTCGCCTCACCACTGGCACCAAATGTTTAGAGTAGAGTTGCTTTAGACAGGCTCTTGTAAAATGCCTTCATTTGATTCGATATGTTGTAATTTGCCCTGACAGTAACACATTTAATTTAATTTAAAATTGTGAAGCTGAGCCTCAGAATTAAAGTTAATAAATTGGTATATTTATCTTGGGCATGGATGTGAGGTCCAGAGGTGCAGCATTCTGCAAAACACGTAATGGAAAGTTATAGTAATGGGTTGAACCAAAGTGATGATGATTTGCATAAATTTCATGTTTGTTTAGAACCATTTTATGTGTGCTTTTGTGACACTTTCTTGTTCTGCCAAGTTAATGTTTTTCATTATTAAAAATAATTGAAAGCAAATCATACAAAAAGTAGACAAAATTAAAATTCAGAAAGAATTTTTTTTTCTGATATCCTCCCTGACCATTCATAGACGCATACACCTACACCCTTTGCTTCTCTTGATCAATGACTTCTGTTACTGCAAATCAATAGATAGTCAGTTGTGTTGTGTAAGAAGCACTTTTACATTTTTTGATTGGCAGTTATTTTAGCAATAGTAGGCAATGTGATTGATTGGAAGTCAACAGAAATAACTTGAAAAGACAAAGCTACAAGCACACCCATTCACAGGCAGACTTTAAAATTCCTTTTGTTTGTTAATCTAAAACTGCAGGGAAACACGGACGTGATGTTTTGTCACTTCTTGCCTTCAACACGTTTCGCTGTTGTCAGCTGTCAGGGTAACTTCCTTTCACACAGAAGAAAATTACCTTTCAAAGTCATTGCATTTCTGGTTTGTTGTCTGCGAACATGCAGTCAATACTCTGTCTTCAGAACTGTTGCCTTTTTGAAAAGGATATGTTTTGTTCTCATCTCCTTGGCTTGACCAGTGTTGTGTTCGTTATTCATCCAGCTGAAAATCAATTCCCAATCATTTATTTTCCCTACATTGTTCTTATCTTTGGTGGTTGACTTTGCACACAAGCTTTATTTCAGTATCATGTTGCTTTACATTTACCCAGTCAGTCTCCTCTCCCAGGGGTTTCCTAGTACATCCAAGCCACTAAGTTGCTCCATTGGCGCAAATGGAATTAAGAGCAAAGCAGCTCAGTGGCTGCTGCCCTTTCTTTTTATTGTTAATTACATGCATTGTTTATTATTCTTCGTCACACACAGATTTAGGATGACAAAGTGAGATGGATACGATAAGTAATTTAACATAAATGAAGAATGTGTATTTTGGGACTGTAATTGTCAATATTGCATGAAGTACTAGACAGAGTATGATCTGGGTAGAAAGGTTGGAGTGTGTGCCGTGGAAGATAATTTTGTAGGATAATCAAACTAATGGTAAAGGTTGTCCCTAATTCCATGGGTTGGCTTGTATGGCCAAGAAGTCATGTTATCATGGTCAGAATATTGTGGGCCATTGCTTTTAGGTAAAATGTCAGAATGGGGACCTGAGCTGCTTTGCTGGAGTTTTGTGCTCTGAGTATTTTCAATTTTCACTGCAGTGCATTCATTTAGAAAAATGAACAGACTATTTTACTGGGACTACTTAGTGGTTGTTGAATATTAGGAATTAATGGACACCAAGGATACATCCAGACCATGTTATACAAAGAGGATGGTATGGTAAGCTGGAGACGTAACTTGTTCCTTTTTGATTGACACAAACCAGGATTCCTAGTGCAAATGAGGCTAGAGGATCACGAGCTCGCACAGTTGGCCAGCCTGTCCGTCCATCCAATTATCTGTCTAACACTTTGGAGTAGAGAAAGATATCTGGGGAGAAAAAAATTACCAGTCAGTTTGCCATGAATTTTGCAACAATGCTCTGAGAATCCCCAGAGGGGATGTTTGCCAATATGGCCTTGTTTTTTTTTTAGGGTTAGGGTTAGGGTTAGTTTCTTTAACTACAATGCAGAATACAGGACATCCATGGAGAAACAGGCTTTTGCAGTTGCTGTCATTATTAACATTAATTTGTTTTTCTCAAAAAGAATTTTATCTAGTTTGCTTTTTACTGATCTATTTTTTCAACAACCCTTTACTTGTTACATATTCATCCATCCATCCATTTTCTTCTCACTGCTTTTATCCACCGTCATGGGTCACGGGGAGCTGGAGCCTATCCCAGCCTGCTTAGCGCCGAGTCGATGCAACTGCACTGCAGACAACCATGCACGCTCACACTCACTCCTACAGGCAATTTGGAACGGCCAATTAATCTGAAGCACATGTTTTTGGAGGTGGGAGGAAGCCGGAGAACCCAGAGAGGACCCACGCAGACATGGAGAGAACATGCAAACTCTGGGACTCTAACCCGGAACTGCCTTGCTGTGCAGCTGTGCAGCAGGATACATCTGATATCTTTCTTGAATCATATCTATCTTTTATCCTCACCAGAATCACTATTCTGGGTACCGGGGCCAAGTGGCTATCTGTGCTGCAAGAGAGGAACCTGAAACCCGGTGAGTTGTCGTCAGTCAGAAATGTGTGCACACCTACTTGAGTACACATACATCCACAGACACACATGGATGCACGCAGATAACGAGCAGCAACTAAGAGGAAAATCCATTCACACACACACACACACACACACACACACACACACACACACACACACACACACACACACACACACACACACATGCTTCTTGAGAATAGAACTTGGAACAATGAGACCAGATGGACAAGGTAATGATTATAATAGTGATGCTTTTCGACTCTGAATACCCTTAGTGTCATTTCCTGCATGAATCAACAGTTTGCTCTGTGCTCTGGATGTTTTGACACTAAATTGAATGAAAAAAAATGCTGTAATGATAATTCATGTTAGTCATGGATAGGACCTACTAATTGCTTTTGGCATCACAGCTCTCCAGAGACAGAACCAGGTCGCTACACATAATCAGAGTTTTGCCAGTGCCTATTAGCCCTACTGCTAACCCTCACAAATCTCGTTCTCTCTCTCTGTAATTTGTTGGGCAAAAACTGTCAATTTTAAAGCACATTCTAAAATTATTACAGCTTTGTTGTTTTGCTTCTGTGTTAATTCAAACCCACTCTTCAATTCATCTTTTAATAACATGTCCACTTTCATGCCTCATTCTCACCGATAATAGAGCTTTCTATTGAGTCCTGTCTTCTAATGTTAAAGCACCACTTGTAGATGATTTCTACTGCATAAAAACTCCCTGTATGCCTTAGTTTTTAGAGGGCTATTATGATAAACTCCAATCTTTATTCATAGCTGCAGTGTGGATTCAAATTGGATAACACATCCTCAGTTTTCTGATAAAGCATGTAAACATGAAAGGTAAACATTTTTGGTTGGTCTATGTGCACCTTTTCAGTTACTTAATCTGGCATTTAAACCATTTTCTTTGTATGTGTTTGCACACTTGCATGTGTGTGTCATGTTTAGATTCTCATTAGAGAAAGAGAATGGCAGAGGGGTATGTCTTTACATGTGTGTGTTTGCGGATATGTGTGTGTGCAGTCATGTCTCCAGTGGGCTGAAAAGGGTGGGTGGGTGGTGGTGGGGAGAGCGTCTTCACCGGCTGCCCCAGCGGAGGGGGCCTTTTCCCTGGGCTGACATTTGGACCGGACACCTGGAGACATGGTGGGGGGTAGCAAGAGCTCCTATGTGTTTGTGGGGAGAGGCTCATTGCTGGAAGCTTATTAGTTTGCAGGGAGTTATTGGCTTGTGGATTGGGAATGTGTGTGTGAGACAGAATGCGAGCAAGCACGGAGCTTTTGAGGTGTGTGTGTGTGTGTGTGTGTGTGTGTGTGTGTGTGTGTGTGTGTGTGTGTGTGTGTGTGTGTTGCGAGCCTGTGGTTCTACATGTAAGCTCTTGTCACATCAGGCGGAACGCTGCATTAATACAACATGTGGGGTGCATGCAGCTACAGCTGTGCACAGGTGCATGCTCCTATTGAAAAGTGGTTTTGTGTGGAATGCTAATAATTGGAGATGATTATACCTTTGAACCCAAACCTATTTTATTGAACAAAATGCTGCTTCTTTTACACAAAGAACAATACAAGAACTTTACTGCAGTTCTTCAAACACAGACTCAAATGTTACAATTACCTGATTAATGTCACATAAGGGTGAAAGAGACGTATTAATAGTCAGCATCTAAATTAGATACCAAGGCAATGCTTATTAAATATAGTATATAATTATTTAATATTTTTACCCCTTTTTAATGTGTTTTTCTTATTCTGCAATCTTTCTACCCAAGGAGAAACCCACAACCTTCAGTCCCTCCACACCATCCTGTCAACTGGATCTCCTCTAAAACCTCAGAGCTATGACTACGTTTACCGGTGCATCAAGAACAATGTGCTGCTGGGCTCCATCTCAGGTGACTGACTGACGTTTGGACACACATTTCCTTTTTCTTTCTCACACAAAAAACTAAAGCTATTTCAAATATTGTCAGGCTCTGCTGTGTCAACAGTAGCAACTACATTCATTCTTTCGTTCATTTTCCTGACCGCTTCATCCACTTGCGTGGGTCACGGCTACATAAATATAAAAGCTTGCAACAACAAAAAACTGACACACCGACACAAAAGGACTCAAGTAAAACGGAAGCGCTGGAAAATTCTGTACAACTTAACATTTTTCTTGCCACCCACAATGCCACTTCACATATTTGCACACACCAACACCAGCCCTCTCAGCCCATTGTTATGTTGACAGGTCGATAGAATGCTATCTGTCGCTCTCCAAGTGTCCTGAAACGTTTAACATTTAGAGCAGTCTTGGTGACTGACGTGTTTTGGACACACAAACTCTCACTGAGTATCAGCTTGAAGTGTCACACATGCAGAGAAGAACCGTAGCTTGTAGCCACGAATGTGTGTAAAGCAAACTCACACAGTGACATGAAAGGCTGGGGGATTGGACTGACACATCAACTGAAATGTCACCCATGAGGTAAAAATGCAGAGCAAACACACTGTGCAAAATGATCATCACATATTTACTTAGTTATATTTGTTGTTGTTCACTTGTTAACAACCATAATGTTTCTTCTTCATCTTCTCCTTTCGGCTTTTCCCTTCAGGGGTCGCCACAGTGAATCAGTTGCCTCCATCTAACCCTGTCTTCTGCATCCTCTTCTCTCACACCAACTACCTTCATGTCCTCTTTCACTACATCCATAAACCTCCTCTTTGGTCTTCCTCTAGGCCTCCTGCCTGGCAGTTCAAAACTCGGCATCCTTCTACCAATATATTCACCATCTCTCCTCCGGATCAAAAATGTTTATGAACCATTAATAAACACAGTTAATCGACTTACTCTTAGTTTAAATCTGACTTCTTCTTTTTTTAATCACTTTTGATACAACGTGGTGTGTCACACCATGTCAGACTGTGTTCTAATCTTGGTACCCAGATTTCTTCGGTTATTTTGATCAATACTTGATCAATACAGAGATCGAGAGTCATGTTTAAAAAAGTGGAATCATTCTTTGAGGTAATTATTTTTACAAATGGGACACTAGGTGTGTAAAAAAATATGAGGCACTAGATTTGTGTGTCCATGTGTGTATTCTATAGACCAGCAGGTCCTGCCCCAGTCAGTTTCCTGTTTGTCGCCAAGGGCAACAGCAGGCTTCTACCCTGTTGGCTGCCAGCTGAACCTAACCTTGACCCCTGAGGTCAATGCTCTGTGCATGTGTGTGTGTGTTCTGAGGATTTATCATAGCATATGTGACTGACTGGTTGCCACAGTGACATATGTGATGGACCCCTTGTGCCGATGTCTCCCTGTGTGTGTGTGTGTGTGTGTGTGTGTGTGTGTGTGTGTGTGTGTGTGTGTGTGTGTGTGTGTGTGTGTGTGTGTGTGTGTGTGTGTGTGTGTGTGTGTGTGTGTTATCCTGTTTGAGGGATTTCAGCAGACCCCCGTCAATCATCATGGAGGGAAATTAACACTTTCTGTGCTGGATTTCCTCCAACTTAATATACACTAAATTGCCAAAAGTATTCACCCACCTGCCTTGACTGGCATATAGAAATGAATTAGATTTGTAAAGCTCTTTTCTAGACTCTCAAAGTGCTTCACAATGGTTCCATTATTCATTTGCTCCTTATTTATACTTGGTGATGTTAGACTACATGTGTAGCCAAAGCTGCCCTGGGACAGATTGCCGGAAACGTGGCAGTCCTTCTGCCCAAGGGAAAATACCCTTATTGGAGGCAAGGATTGCAAAGTGTCTCGCTCAAGGACACAAAGATAACTGGGGGAGTGGTATTCAAACCACCGGTCTACAATCACTGGACAACTTGTTCTACCACCACTGCCACCCCGATGAACTTGACATCCCATTCCTAATCCACAGGGTTCAATATGACGCTGGTCCACCCTTTGCAGTTATAACAGCTTCATCTCTTTTCGGAATGCCATCCACAAAGTTTAGGAGTGTGTTTATGGGAATCTTTGACCATTCTTCCCAAAGCACATTTGTGAGGTCACACACTGATGTTGGAGGAGAAGGCTTGGCTCTCAGTCTCCGCTTTAATTCAATCCAAAGGTGTTCTGTCGGGTTGAGGCCAGACAAGCTCATCCACACCAGACTCCGTCATCCATGTCTTTATGTACCTTGCTTTGCGCACTAGTGCATATTCATGGTGGAACAGGAAAGGACCACCTCCAAACTGTTCCCACATACAGTTGGGAGCATGGATTGTCCAAATTGTCTTGGTATGCTGAAGTATTTGGAGTTTCTTTCACTGTAACTACGAGGACAAGCCCAGCCCCTGAAAAACAACCCCACACCATAACACCCCCCCAACAAACTTAAAGTTGGTGCAATGTAGTCCGACAAGTATCGTTCTCCTGGCAACCACCAAACCCAGACTCATCCATCAGATTACCGGATGGAAAAGCGCGATTCGTCACTCCAGAAAACGCATCTCCACTGTTTTAGAATCCAGAGGGAGCATACAGTACTTTACAGCACTGCATCTGATGCTTTGCATTTCACTGCACTTGGTGTGATGTATGGCTTGGATGCAGCTAATTGGCCATGGAAACCCATTCCATGAAGCTCTCTGCACTCTGTTAAGTTAAGCTGAAGGCCACATGAAGTTTGGAGGTCTGTAGCGATTGACTCGGCACAAAGTTGGCGACCTCTTTGCACTACGTGCCTCAGCATCCACTGACCCTGTGCCATCAGTTTACGTGGCCTGCCACTTTGTGGCTGACTCGCTGTCCTTCCCATAGACTTCTGCTTTCTCATTATGCAGCTGACAGTTGAATGATTATTTAGGAGCAAAGAAATGTCACTGCTAGATTTGTTGCACAGGCTCCTGAGAGTGACCCAATTTTTCACAAATGTTTGTAATGTTTGATTATTTGGATGAGTGAGTGAATACTCTGCTGACTGTCCATATGTTCCGTTCTGTTCTGTTCCGTTCTGTTCTGTTCTGTTCTGTTCTGTTCTCTCCTCTCCTCTCCTCTCCTCTCTCTCCATTGTTAAACACATGCTTACATATGTAGGATAGCTATTGCCTAAACGTTTTGGTGGCTTTTGTGAACTGTGAATAAATGTCCACCGTTGACTTTGGCATACTTATGAACACAGATTTATACACACAAATTGGGGAGATACAGACATCTTTTACTTCACTTCGTTCAGAGTAGTTGAGTAGTACTGGATGCCATTAGAGACATCAGATTAGGCTGGCAGGTTTCTTTTTTGTGATTACACACACTAAATGGATGATGGTTAAGGCTTAGCAAGAAAGCAGCTGTGTCTTTTTACTTAAAATATATTGTGTACATGTGTGTGTTCCAGTGTTTGTACTCTCCTTTTAAAGTGTGTGTAATAATAACATAATTGCATGTCTTCCTACTATAAGTGTGCGTGTTTAATCAGAAGACCAAGTTTCTAACTCCTCCAGGGAGCCAATTAAAGCTCAATAAAGAACCTGCAGAAAGAGAGAGAACAAGTGTAAAGAGCAGAAAATGAAAGCAAGGTAGACAGAGAGCAGTTGAGAGGACGTGAATAAGATGGATGGACGGAGTATGTGATACAGAGGGAATGACGTAGGGAGGTAGAGATAGAACAATGAGAGAGGAGATGAATAAAATGTGCCACAGATGAGAGATGATTGGAAGCGAGAAGGAGACAAATGGATCATGCAGGTGTGTGTGTGTGTGTGTGTGTGTGTGTGTGTGTGTGCGTGCGCATGACGGTTTTAGGAATAAGTTGCAACAGCATAAAACTCCCATATAGGACAATGGAGGTGAAGCAGGGCAGCAACTATCATAATAATGTTTTCATGATGCTTTAGTTATATTTAGCATGTGTCTCAGTTTACAAATGGAAATGTAGATTCCCCATTTAGGCTACTTTTCTGTTTTGCTTTACCATTTGTGCGTGGCACCATTCTAACAAACCTCAATCTCTGAACAGTTTTCAGGTTAATAAAGCATATATTTAGTGATTAGGTCGTCATAAAGTATAGTTTTTCAGTTTTTTTGCATGCCTAAGTGTAGTTTATATGTGAAGATGAAGGTGAGCATTTATTTATTAACTTTTGGATTAATAATAGAAAAAATGTACAGCAAATTATTCAGTGTGGTTCAATGAGCACTTGTCTGCACTGGTAGGACTAATTGCTCATTAATTGTGGGGTTTGTAAGTCAAAACACCCTCTGAATCCTAAATGGATTCAGAGGGTGAGACCTTGCATGAATCAGTGACAAATTTTAAAAGCACTTTGCTTAATAGCCCTTTATAAATCTTTTAATAAATACAACCCATTTAAACAAATTGTTAGTCAACAAAGCGACATTATCATTCATTTCAAAACACACGCATATTATCATTCATTTCAAATCACATTTTGTCATCTGAAGCTTTTATTTTTTTCGCCCTTTAAAAAATTAGCACTCCTCAGATGATTTTTTTTTAAACCAGACAATTGTTTTTACTTCTGTGGCAGCTGCCATTGTTCAAATGGACATTTTAAAAACCTTCTTTCTAGAAAAGGCCTTCACGGACAGTTATTTACAGGCTTTAATAAAAGAGTAGAAATTCTTGCATAACTGAGATTCTTCAAATTTTATCCTTGTGAGCTTTTTACTTCATACACCAGCTTTCAAAATTTAATTCATCAGCCAACCTCGTCTTTTTACCCAGGTGGGACTGACATAGTTTCGTGTTTCATGGGTCAGAACCCAACAGTTCCAGTGCATCGAGGAGAGATCCAGACAAGAAACCTTGGCATGGCAGTGGAGGCCTGGAACCTTGAAGGTAGGAGTAAGCTCTGGCACATCGGCAAGTCTTGATAGTTGAATTGCGTCAAAATTAGAGCTAATGATTTATTGAAACATTAATATTGACAACTTCAATTGAATCAGATATTAGATATTTGCTAGTTTCAGTGCAAAGCTGGAGTGGTAAAATAAAAAGGTTATATTTGGCAGCTCCTTTTATGACGCTACTGGTATACTTCATTTTAGCAATTGGTGAAAAGACTCTGTCTTTAAAGCTCTTGGTTTTTCATTGATTTTTAGTCCGTTGTTCCCAGCTCCTGATCCCTGCTGCAGGCCACACTGGTGCTTCCACCACCTGGAAAGAGAGGACTGAGGGATAATTTAAGGCAGTTTGTAGGAAGATCTTGGGATTATTTTAGTCAGTCTCTAAGTCTTTAACACAGTCCAGAGGGAGGAGGAAAATTCTGTGTGAAACCACACACCAAAGTCTGTCAGGTTCTGTAGGTGTGGGATACAATATATTTACATCAGGGAATGGGTTGTGTGTTTGTGTGCCCAAATGTATGTGTGAGGTTCCAATGTGTATCAGAAAGCTCCTAACTTCATCTGCTGCCTTTGCGATGGACTTGTGTGTATTTGTATGTGGACAGGTAAACCTGTGTGGGGAGAGAGTGGGGAACTTGTCTGCTTAAAGCCAATCCCCTGCCAACCAACACACTTCTGGAATGATGAGAATGGGAACAAATATCACAAAGCATACTTCTCCACGTATCCTGGTATATATAAATATATAGTCTATCCAAGTATAGCAAAAGTCGCATGCAAATATGCATTTATCTTTCTCCTATTTGTCTCTGTCCCAGATCAAGTGCCTTACACTTTAATTTATCTACCTCTTCCTCTTTCTTCCTTTTTGTTTTGACAGTTTCCTGTCCATTTTTATGAGTATTTTTCTAGTGTGAATTAGTTCAGTTAGAGAAGATGTGACAGTGTTTCTTCCCTCTAGGGGTGTGGGCCCATGGAGACTATTGTAAGATCAACCCAAAGACAGGAGGCATTGTCATGCTGGGTAGAAGGTCAGTCGACAACCATCCCTCTGGAATGGAATATAATTCAAAATCATTTTGTTGCTGTAATTTCTAATGCTTCATTTGCTACAAATTTTTTTTAATAGGATTTAAATAGTTTTTTACAAATGGCACATACTGCACTAGGTATATTGATAATTTTAATTTCTTCTGCTTAACAAAGGAATACTGTATTTAAATTGTGATGTAAGGTAAACCAATAGCCTGGGATAATTTCCCCTTGGAGATCAATAAATGATTCTGATTCTGATATAAACATGGGGAAATAAATTAATAGATACATGTTCTGCATGTGTAAAGACATTTTTAAATTAACAATCTTACAGAAACTGGATTGTCTTTTGTATGCTGTCAGTTTGGAATGAGGAGGTTGAGGAAGTGAAATGAGGAGGTACAGGAGTATAAACAAAGAAAGGTTAGCTAAGAAGTGGGACACTGAGAGGACTGAGAAGAGTAGACAGGAGTACAGGGAAATGCAGTATAAGGTGAAGGTAGAGGTAGCAAAGACCAAACAATGTGCTTCTGATGACTTGTATGCGAGGTTGGACAGTAAGGAGGGAGAGACTGAGCTATAAAGGTTGGCAAAACAGTGACGGAGATGGGAAGGACGTGCAGCAGGTTAGGGGGATTAAGGATAGGGACGGAGGTGTATTTACAGGTGCCAGTAGTGTGATAGGAAGATGGAAAGAGTACTTTGAAGAGATGATAAACGAGGAAAATGAGAGAGAATAAGGACTAGAAAAGGTGGCTGTTGTGGACCAGGAAGTAGCAAAGATTTGTCAGGATGAATTGAGGAGGGTATTGAAGAGGATGAAGAGTGGATAGGCACTCGGTCCTGATGATATGCCTGTGGAGGTATGGAATTGTCTCGGAGAGGTGGCAGAGTTTTTGACTGGGTTGTTCAACAGGATCTTAGTGAGAAGATGCTTGAGGAATGGAGAAGTGTGCTGGTGCCCATTTTTAAGAACAAGGGAGATGTGCAGAGTTGTGGCAACTACAGAGGAGTAAAGCTGATGAGAAATACAATGAAGTTATGGGAAAGAGTAGTTGAAACTAGACTAAAGGCAGAAGTAATCATTTGTGAGCAGCAGTATGGTTTCATACCAAAAAAGAGTACTACAGATGCAGTATTTGCTTTGAGGATGTTGATAGAGAAGTACAGAGAAGGCCAGAGGGAGTTGAATTGTGTTTTTGTAGATCTGGAGAAAGCTCATGGCAGGGTGCCCAGAGAGGAACTGTGGTATTGTATGAGGAAGTCTGGAGTGGCAGAGAAGTATGTTAGAACAGTGCATGACATGTATGAGGACTGTAAGACAGTGGTGAGGTGTGCCCCTTCTTGTTCGCTATGGTGATGGACAGGCTGACAGACGAGGTTAGACAGGAATCTTCATGGACTATGATGTTCGCAAATGACTTAGTGATCTGTAGTGAGAGCAGGGAACAGGTGGGGGAGAAGCTAGAGAGGTGGAGGTTTGTCCTGGAAAGGAGAGGAATGAAGGTTAGCAGCAGTCAGACAGAGTACATGTGTGTGAATGAGAGGGATCCAAGTGGAACAGTGAGGTTACAGGGAAAAGAGATCAAGAAGGTGGGGGATTTTAAGTACTTAGGGTCAACAGTCCAGAGCAATGGAGAGTGTGGAAAGGAGGTGAAGAAGCGTGTACAGGCACAATGCAACGGGTGGAGGAAAGTTTCAGGTGTGATCGCAGAGTTTCAGCTAAAATGAAAGGAAAGGTGTACAAAACTGTGGTGAGACCAGCAATACTGTTTGATCAAGAAACGGTGTCACTGAGGAAAAGACAGAAGACAGAGCTAGAAGTAACAGAGATGAAGATGCTGAGGTTCTCTTTGGGAGTGATCAGGATGGATAGGATCAGGAATGAGTACATCAGAGGGACAGCACATGTTAGAGGAGAGATATTGAATATATTGGTAGAGGGATGCTGAGTTTTGAACTGCCAGGCGGGAGGCCTTGAGGAAGACCAAAGAGATGGTTTATGGATGTAGTGAAAGAGGACATGACGGTAGTTGGTGTGAGAGAAGAGGATGCAGAAGACAGGGTTAGATGGAGGCAACAGATTCGCTGTGGCGACCCCTGAATGGAAAAGCCGAAAGGTAAAGAAGATGTCATTGTATGTTGTGAGGAAGCTTTCTTCTAATGGAGGTTTGAATTCTGAAATTGTGTTGCAGTGATGGCACGCTGAACCCCAATGGAGTACGATTTGGCAGCTCAGAGATCTACAACATTGGTGAGTTTTCAGTCTATATTCAAATTTAGCTTGATGAACATTATTATTTTAAGAGGAACTGAGTAACAGATTTCTGCTTATTTGTAAATATAAGGTCTTCATCACACAAACATTCTGCACATCAGGTTTCAAAAGAGTCATGGTCATCTTTGTGTTGGTAAAAAGTATCCATGTTGCCATTGCATCATGTTTGCTAGCAAACATTTTTTGAAAAAGCTCATTTTACCTCCATTACTGAGAGCAGGAAAGCAGTTTTTGATCCTTTTTCGTAAGTTGTAAAGAGAAATATTTTTCTCTCCTTCCACCAATTTCAAACTCTTTCAACACTTCTTTTTCTCCTCGACTTTTTTCTGATTTTAACTGCTGCTCTTCACCTCTCACCTCCTCATCTCTCTTTGCCTCTCACCTGTTCACTTAATTTTATTTTTTCTTGTGCTTTTCTCTGTCCTCTCTTTTCCTATCCTCTGTACAGTGGAGGCCTTTGAGGAGATTTCAGACAGCCTTTGTGTTCCTCAGTACAACTCTGATGGAGACGAGCGAGTAATTTTGTTCTTGAAAATGGCACCTGGCAAACAATTCTGTCCAGAATTGCTGGCGAAGATTAAAGGAGCCATTAGAAAAGCTCTGTCTGCCCGGCACATCCCGGCTCTGATGTTGGAGATCAGAGACATTCCTGTAAGTAATCAAATGTGAATGAAATTGTCAGATTATCATGTCAGATGAGTCAAATCTGTAAAAGTCAGAACGGGCATGAATGACACCCCTTTTCTTCATTCCTTTACAGTACACTATCAGTGGTAAGAAGGTGGAAGTGGCAGTGAAACAGGTGATTGCTGGCCGGGAGGTGGCACAAAGGGGAGCTTTCTCCAACCCGGATTCACTAGATCTCTACAAGGACATTCCAGAACTACAAAACTATTAGAAATGAGAAGCTGAAGAGAAGATGTGGAAAAGAGAACACCTTCAATGTAGTTTTTAAATTCTGTTTAAATGATACATACATAGAGAGAGACATTCTGATTGCAAGGCAGAGGTAGTTTACAAACGCACCCTGAACTTTGCACATGGTTGGACAAAAAGGATATGCGTGTCAAAAAAATACAAGAAAGACTGTAGTCTTGAAAAGGTACATATTGTTGAACTGCATTCAGCTTTGTATGTCCACCGATCAGCCATAACATTATACTATTAGGTGAAGTCAAGACCATTGATCATCACTTTATAAATGGTTAGTGGGTGGGCTGTATTGGGCAGCAAGTGATAATTTTGACTTCCAACAGAGGTGCGGCTCAAATACCTGAAGACCTTAATGCTGGTTCTGATAGAAACATGTCAGACGGTGAGCCTCAGAAATGGACCAGGGAGCGATGGAAGACAGTTGCCTGGTCTGATGAATCACTTCCTTTACATCATGTGGATGGCCTGTACAGCGCTTATTTGGGGAAGTCATGGCACCAGGACGCACTATGGGAAGAAGGCATGCCAGCAGAGACAGTTTGATGTTTGAACAATGCTCTTCTGGGTGTCTTTGACACCACCACATAGGCGTTGTTGTAGACCATGTACACCTTTCCATAAAAACAGTATTCCCTGATGATAGAATAATATAATAATAATACTTCAGCAGAATGAAACTATTTCCTGGCACAAAGCAAAATTGTCTCAGAAATGCTTTGAGTAATGCAGCGAGTGTGAGGTGTTGACTCGGCCTCCAAATTTCCCCAGTCTCAATCCAATCAAACATCAATGGGCTTTACTAAATAAACAAGGCTGATCCATGGAGGTCCCACATTGTAACTTGCAGGATCTAAAGTATCTGCTGCAAACATCCTCTGTGCCAGGATGCACCTTCATAGGTCTAGTGGAGTCATTGCCTCAATGGGTCGGGGGCTGTTTTGGTAGCATAGGAGATATTACATAGATGTCCTAATGTTAAGGCTGATCGGTGTATTGTTATTTGCACAGCAACACTTGTGAATGGGCATAATATAAATCTACCAACAAAGCAGTAGCAGTAAATGTGAATCGTCTGTTCTGATATCAGCCAGTGAAGAATGTACACCCCTGCTATGGTTCATTTTACTATATAATATCATTTCTGTGTGCGTGTGTGTGTGTGTGTGTGTGTACCCTACATATTATGTGATAGTGACTCGCAGAAACACTCAGATTTGTTAAGCAAAGTGGAGGTCATGTACAGGAAAATGGCAGGAGTTTAGAAATTCATGATACAGCAAAAAAAATAGGTTTGAGTTTGAGTTCTCATTAATTTAATACTGAAATACGAGGCCCTCATTTGACTTTGTAAAGCAGAGTTCTATTTTGTTACAATCAAGAGGTCAGATTGGGAATCTCAAATGTGATTTGAAAGTAAGGAAATGCATTCCATGACAAAACGTTGAAATTTTTTTTAATGAAACATAAAATGAGAAATATATTCTCTTTAAAAATAGGTACTGGAGAGCCATGTGGTGAGTGTTGAAACCTGCCATTAAAGATGAACTACAGTCACTATTAGCTCTATTGAGCAAATGTTTACAATAAGTACGGTGTCATTTAATGTGAGTGGATTGTGAAGAAATTACTGCTGTAAATGTCAGAAACATTTGATCTTTGCTGACCTGAAAAATTAACGAAGTTACTGGAACCTGTGTTTTTTGATTTAAGTCTTTGTTTCTGTATTATTTTCATAATGCTAAAATGTTGGAGTGGAAAATCAACTGACTTTTTGCTTTGAATAAATTTCCTCAATAAAGGTACCCTTTGACAACTGAAGCCAATTAGATGTAAATTAGGTTGTAAAAAAAGCTTTAGTAGTAGGAAACATTGGTATAGTACTAATAAGAGTCAAGTTCAAAATTTTTAATATTGTTATTGTAGAAGCAGTCACAATGTAGCCACAAGAGGGCACAAGCTAGTGTCTTATTTTGCTGGTCCCAAGCCTGGGTAAATACAGAGGGTTGTGTCAGGAAGGGCATCCGACGTAAAACTTTGACCAATTCCAACATGCGAATCAAATCTATGACTTTCATTCCGAATTGGTCAAGGCCCGGGTTAACAACGACTGCCATCAGTGCTGTTGACCTACAGGGTGCCGGTGGAAATTGGACTACTGTTGGTTGAAGGAGAGGAGGAAAGTGTGTTTGCAGGAAGAGAAGAGGAACACCAAGAGTATAGGACTGAGAGTAGGAACATTGGATGCTGGAACTATGATGGGAAAAGGTAGAGAGTTGGTTGACATAATGCAGAGGAGGAAGGTAGACGTACTGTGTGTCCAGGAGACCAGGTGGAAAGGTAGCAAGGTTAGAAGTTTAGGAGCGGGGTTCAAGTTCTATCATGGTGTAGATGGGAAGAGAAATGGAGCAGGAATTATCTTGAAGGAGGAGTTTGTTAGGAATGTCCTGGAGGTACAAAAAAAAAGGTTTCAAGAGTGATGAGTCTGAAGCTAGAAATCGAAGGTGTGATGTTTAATGTTGTTAGTGGGTATGCTCCACAGGTAGGATGTGAGCTGGAGGAGAAGGAGAAATTCTGGTTGGACGTTGATGAAGTGATGCAGAGCATACCTAAAAGAGAGAGAGTTGTCATTGGTGAAGACTTCATTGAACATGTTGGTGCAGGAAACCGAGGTGATGAGGTGATGAGCCGGTTTGGTATCCAGGAGAGAAATGCAGGAGGACAGATGGTGGTTGACTTTGCAAAAAGGATTGAAATGGCTATAGTGAATACTTTCTTCCAGATATAAAAGCCAATCAGCATAGGATGGAGGTGTGAAGGATGACTCTGGTGGTGAGGAACATAAGGAGGGCAAAGAGAGAGCAGAGGACAGAATGGTGGAAGCTGAAAAGGGAAGAGTGTTGCATGACTTCTAGGAAGGAGTTAAAACAGGCTCTGGGTGGTCAGGAGGTGCTTCCAGATGACTGGACAACTACAGCTAGTGTGATCAGGGAGACAGGAGAGTACTTGGTGTGTCATCTGGAAGGAAAGTATATGAGGAGACTTGGTGGTGGAATGAGGAGGTACAGGAGTGCATACACAGAAAGAGGTTAGCTAAGAAGAAATTGGACACTGAGAGGACTGAGGTGAGTAGACAGGAATACAGGGAGATGCAGCATAAGGTGAAGGTAGAGGTATCAAAGGCCAGACCAGGGGCTTTTGATGACTTATATGCTAGGTTAGATAGTAAGGAGGGAGAGACTGATCTATACAGGTGCCAGTAGTGTGATGGGAAAATGGAAAGAGTACTTTGAAGAGCTGATTAATGAGGAAAATGAGAGTGAACAAAGACTAGAGAGGTGGCTGTTGTGGACCAGAAAGTAGCAAAGATTAGTCGGAATGAAGTGAGTAGGGCATTGAAGAGGATGAATAGTGGAAATTCACTTGGACCTCATGATATACTGTACCTGTGGAGATAAGGAATTGTCTAGGAGAGGTGGCAGTAGAGTTTCTCACAGGGTTGTTTGACACGATCTTGGATAGTGAGAAAATGCCTGAGGAATGGAGGAGAAGTTTGCTGGTGGCCATTTTTAAGAACAAGGGACATGTGCAGAGTTGTGGCAACTACAGAGGAATAAAGCTGATGAGCCATAAAATGAAGTTATATGCAAAAGTAGTCGAATATAGTAAAGGCAGAAGTGAGCATTTGTGGGCAGCAGTATGGTTTCATGCCAAAAAAGAGTACTACAGATGCAGTATTTGCTTCGATGATGTTGATAGAGAAGTACAGAGAAGGCCAGAGGGAGCTGCATTGTGTTTTTGTAAATCTGGAGAAAGCTTATGACAGGGTGCCCAGAGAGGAACTGGGGTATTGTATGAGGAAGTCTGGAGTGGCAGAGAAGTATGTTTGATCGGTGCAGGACATGTATGAGGACTGTAAGACAGTGGTGAGGTGTGCTGTAGGTGTGACAGAGGAGTTCAAGGTGGAGGTGGGACTGCTTCAGGGATTAGCTCTGAGCCCCTTCTTGTTCGCTATGGTGATGGACAGGCTGACAGACGAGGTTAGACAGACATTTCCATGGACTATGATGTTTGCAGATCCATCCATCCATTTTCTGCCGCTGTATCTGCCGCAACGGGTCACAGGGAGCCGGAGTCTATCCCAACCGGCATAGGGCGTGAGGCAGGTGACACTCCGCACGACGCCAGTGCACTGCGGAGCCACACACAAAGACAGACAACCATGCACACACACACTCACTGCTACGGATAATTTGGGACCGGCCAATCAATCTGAGGCGCATGCTTTTGGAGGTGGGAGCAAGCCAGAGAACCCACGCAGACACGGGGAGAGCATGCATACTCCGCACAGAGCAGGACTCAAACCTGAAACCGACGTGTTGTGAGGCGACAGCGCTATCCACTGCGCCACCGTGCCGCCCATGTTTGCAGATGACATTGTGATCTGTAGTGAGAGCAGAGATCAGGTGGAGGAGAAGCTAGAGAGGAGGAGGTTTGTCCTGGAAAAGAGAGGAATGAAGGTTAGCAGCAGTAAGACAGAGTACATGTGTGTGAGTGAGAGGGACCCAAGTGGAAGAGTGAGGTTACAGGGAAAAGAGTTCAAGAAGGTGGAGGATTTTAAGTACTTAGGGTCAACAGTCCAGAGCAATGGAGAGTGTGGAAAGGAGGTGAAGAAGTGTGTACAGGCACAATGTAGCGGGTGGAGAAAAGTTTCAGGTGTGATCGAAGAGTTTCAGCTAAAATGAAAGGAAAGTTGTACAAAACTGTGGTGAGACCAGCGATGTTGTTTGGTCTAGACCAGTGGGTCTTTACCTTGTTGGAGGTACCGAACCCCTCTCGGTTTCATATGCTCACTCACCGAACCCTTCCTTAGTTATAAAAAAAAATTTTTTTTTAATTAATTTAAAATTTAATTTAAGACATAAGTCTACGTTTTACTGATGTATTTAATGAATTGTGCATTAATGTCACCCTTTTCAACGAACAAAACCAAGACAGTGCATGAACTCACATGAAATGACGTACCTGCAAATCAGTGTGACTTCTGCTGTTGTTATTGAGAGACCAGTTTAGATATGCGTGGCTTCACCTTGGCAAGTGTTACTCTGATGTCATTTTCACAGCAAAGTCTGTTTCTTTTATTTTCCATGCAGCATAAGGAAGTTTTCCTTTATTTTTGCTAGTGCGAGACTATAGTTGCTCAATTTGACATTGCAAATCATGCAGAACACTGACTCCCATCACGTTCCGTTACACAGTACATGTAAATTCACGTTGCGCGTATTCGTCCGACTACTTTCTTTTTTTGCTCAACATAGTTACTGTGAATTAAAATATTAAGAAAGCAATCAGATGACGTACCATCATGAAAGGCATAAATCGACCACTGAGTGCACAAAATCCCATGTGCACAGGTAGGCTAATCTATGTAGCGTGATCACCTGCAGTCAATGATGGCTAAGGGGGGCGTGTCATTACCAATTGACACAATGTGTCAAACTTACACAGTGATTCGAGTATGTTCGGCAAAAACACCCGACACATCATGTCCAGTGTTTAAGAACCACTGGTCTAGAAACAGTGTCACTGAGGAAAAGACAGGAGACAGAGCTGGAGGTAGCAGAGATGAAGATGCTGAGGTTCTCTCTGGGAGTGACCGGGATGGATAGGATCAGGAATGAGTACGTCAGAGGGACAGCACATGTTAGAGGTTTTGGAGATAGTCAGAGAGGCCAGACTGAGATGGTTTGGACATGTCCAGAGGAGAGATAGTGAATATATTGGTAGAAGGATGCTGAGTTTTGAACTGCCAGGCAGGAGGCCTAGAGGAAGACCAAAGAGGAGGTTTATGGAAGTGGTGAAGAGGACATGAAGGTAGTTCGTGTGAGAGAAGAGGATGCAGCAGTCAGGGTTAGATGGAGGCAACGGATTCGCTGTGGTGACCCTGAAGGGAAAAGCTGAAAGTAGAAGAAGATTTCAGAAGCAGTCATATATTTAAGCTATAAATATAATTGTATATTTGTGTAATGCATTATTGTAAATAAATGGAGCCAGAGTTATTCTCTTCTCAGCCGCTGAGGGGTTTCTGCTGTTGCATTTTGTTACAGAAAGAAAATTCTGAGGCAGTCAATGAATGAACATTGAGACTGAATATTGAGTAGACTGTTTGCTGCTCGGGAACACAGACACTTTTGTTGACTACTTTGTTGGGGTCTTCTCTCTGCCGTGATGCATTCCCAAATTTCCTTCAGGATCAATACAGCAAACTTAGCTTGCTCAGAGATGGAAAGGTTTATGCTACTGATGCTGTCTGTCAATCCATCCATCCATTGGCTTTTTTATTTGACAAACAGTAATTTAGTGCAGGTTTGTTGCATGCCAAATAGTACTTCATTTGTACTTCATTCTTACATTGCACTGTTTTCCCCATGTAACCGTTACCTCCTATGAGCAATTTCACTTGCTTAAAAGTGAATTGTCTTGCAGGCCCATCCGTTTCCGGTTCTCTGTCAAGACGGTGACCGAGACGAGGACATTGATCATAATTAGTTAGACGTACAGCTTGCACTTTAATTCATTCATGTGACTTTCTTCATGGTGAAACCTCCAGTGAGACTGTTCCACTCACTCAGGCACATTATGCAGCCATTTTCCAGCATCCCATTTCTTTCAGTGTATAAAAATCTAGCTTTTTCAAAGACATTCTGACTGCGCAGGCTGTACGTTGGTTCCATTTAGGTCTTCTCCATCCATCTTCGTGAAACTACAATGCATTTGTACTTTTTTTTTTAAATTTCTGTGTAGAGAGTTTGTTTTTAGTCTTTTTACAACAGGTTTTCTGTTTTTACACAGCATGGTGATTACATGTTCATTAACTTTTTAGTGGAAAATTTGCATTAGGAACTGCTGAAGGCCCTGATCACTCAAATTTTTTCAGGTGCAGCTGCTTCAAGAATCACACTGAATAAAACAGCGTGATGTCTGTGGAGCAGGGTTGTGTGTCTAACCAGGCAATCAAATTTAATTCCTGGAAAATGCAGAGATCCTCCCTGTTCTCTCTAAACATAGTAGGGAGATATTACAGTCAACATTCATGGTTTTAAATCAACAGAATTATAATTTACTTGTTTCACGTGTGGCATTGTCTTTTCATTCTTTGTTCTTTTAAACTCTATTTTCTAAGGAAAAGTGTCACTGAGATTTAAAGCCCTTTCACAAGACCATCCAGCAGGCAGCAGTAAAGCATAAGCAGTTTTGCAACAGACATCTTACACTTACAATTTACATGGTTTTACAAAAGTCGCAAACATATTTGACACAGTAATCAATGATTAAGTCAGGGTCTACATAAGTCAGACACACCTGTTACAGACAGGTGTGTCTGAATTCTCTGAGATCTTTTTCTGATTTTCAGATGGCTTTGCAACTGGTTTCAAGCATGAGGCATCACATATGTAGATGTAGATTTTTTCTAACTTCACATTGGACTTTAGGGCCAACCTTCTAAGTGGATGGAATTTGTTTCATAAAAACCCTATCTAAATCTGTGCTTCTCAGACTGTCATTGGTTTGCTGAAATCAAGTGTGGAATAGCTCTTCTATGGCACCAATTACTTAGCTGTTATTTTAAAAAAATACACCATTTACAGTGTCTAAAACTTGATCTTTATTAGAGGAATCCATTAAAATATGTTTTGACAGAATTTCATTCATTGCTTCTATGGTAGAGAACTTCACTTTTTGGTTTCTAAATAGTCAATCAGCAGCCAGTTGTATGCATCCTCTGCTATAGGCTGAAGAATAAATTACTATGAAACAAGTGGAATAGGAACAAGCTGTCTGCTTAATGTGTGTTTTGATGTTTCTTTTTAACAAATGCTTACTTTAGATCTAAACGTGCCATTATTAAAGCTCAATGGAACATTTATTCATGTGAAAGCTAAGGCCTGCCTATCAGACAAACTTCAAAATGGAGAGGAAAATCTAAAAATAGAACACATATGGGGTGGGTCTTTCATTCAATTGTATCATTCAGTCATTTCAGTGTGAGAAAATGTTTTGTTGGTGTCCTGCTAGTTTCCAGAAGAGATAAAGATATAAGAGTTATAGTGAGAGAGAGAACAAAAAATATAGGAATTCTGACAAAAAACTGAAGTATTTATTTAAATGCACAAAATGATTATTGAGAATGAATTGTAAGAGCACACACTCCTCCGGTGAGACTTTTGTGTTTAATACCAACTGCATTGCAACAGAGCACCTTACAAAGTAGACAGTGACATGCTAATGGATTGATTGTACACTGGATTTACTTACTTTTGTGGTTAAGTAATTTGTGATGAAAGCAGTTTGAAATATAAATTCAAACAAATAATTATTTATTTTGTTATAAACTGTCATTTTGTGTTTTTTCTCTCATAGACTAGAGTATAACTTTATCCCTTAAGGATGTTCTGTCAGGGAAATAAATTTCTCTGTCGCACACAGCACGGTAAGTACACAAAACACAGAAAAAGCACACGGAAAGCACCAGCACATAGAAAGTAGTACAACACCAAATAGAAAGAGTAATAAAAAACCCATCAAGAATATACAAATAGAGAATCATAAATAGGCATCGAAATAAAAAATAAACAGGCCTGGTTAATTATGGGTATAATGAAATGTCTGTAGTGTTTGTATTGTTTTTGCTGTATTGTATGTGTCATCCCTCAGCTCTCGTGTGGACTTTATTCTTCTTCATCTCCCCCAGAGAGGAATTTAGCAGTTTAATGGCTCGGGGGATGAAGGAGTTCTTAAATCAGTTTGTCCTGTATGTTGGAAGGCGCAGCCTCTGGCTGCTCAGGCTTCTCAGGCTTCTCTGGTTATTGGTAACGGTGTGCAGAGGGTGGCTGTCATTGTCCATGATGTCCAGCAGTTTGTCCAATGTTCTCTTCTCTGCCACTGTTGCCAGAGGGTCCAGCTTCATCCCGACCACCGAGTTGGCCCGCCTGATCAGCTTCTCCAGCCTGGAGAGATCCGCCTTGGTCACGCTCCCTCCCCAACACACACACGAACGACAGGACGCTGGTGGCCAAAGACTTATAGAACATCCAAAGGAGCTTCCTGCAGATGTTGAATGCCCTCAGCCTCCTCAGAAAGTACATCCTGCTCTGTGCTTTCTTGTACAGCTGCCTCGTGTTGCTGGTCCAGCTTGTTTTCTAGCCACAGCCCAAGATATTTATAGGTCTGCACATTCTCCACCTCCTCCGTTCCTATCAGAACTGGTCTAGGTTGGGGTCTGTCCCCCCTGAAGTCAATGACCAGATCTTTAGTTTTGGAGGTGTTGAGCTCCAGGCTGTTGCTGTGACACCAGTCAACAAAGTCCTTCACCATGCATCTATACTCCTCCTCCTCATTGTCCCTGATACATCCCACGATAGCTGTGTCATCTGCGTACTTCTGGATGTGACACAGTTCTGAGTTGTAGCAGAAGTCTGCCGTGTACAGGGAGAAGAGGATTGGAGACAAGACAGTCCCCTGTGGAGCACCGATGCAGCTGACCACAGTTTCAGACGTAGCATCCTTTAGCCTGAAGAACTGTGGTCTGTCGGTGAGGTAGTCTTGGATCCAAGCAACCAGGCTGGGGTCCACTTGCATTTGTAGGAGTTTTTCCTGTAGTATACAGGGCTGGATGGTGTTAAAGGCACTTGAAAAATCCAGAAAAAGGATCCTCACAGTACCGCTTTCCTTGTCCAGGTCCGAATGGGCTTGGTGTAGCGTGTCGAGGATGGCGTCGTCCACGCTGACCTTTTCCCGGTAGGCAAACTGTAAAGAGTCCTCAGCATGTTTCACCTGAGGCCTGAGGAGATTGAGGAAGAGCCGCTCCAGAGTCTTCATCAGATACGATGTGAGCGCCACTGGTCGGAAGTCGTTCAGCTCGCTGGGCCGGTTCTTTTTGGGAACTGGAACGATGCACGACGTCTTCCAGAGGGTGGGCACCTTCCTGAGATGCAGGCTCAGGTTGAAGACCCGTTGTAGCAGCTCCCCGAGTTCATGCTGAGGATATATTAAAAAAAATGCCAAAAAAATGACAAAACATCAGCCAAAAATAGTCCATTGAAACCATATTTGGGTAAATTTCACCTATGCTACTGTCCTCATTGTCAGGTTTCCAAAAGGGTGTTTGAAGCAATGTGTAGGAGCCTAAATGCAGTTCTTTGATTTTTGGTTAAAAAAGGTTAAATAATTTAAAATTAGTTAAAATTCATAGTAATATAAGTTAATTGATTTGAAAGGACGTAAAAGGCCTATTTACAGGTATTTTCAGTTCATTTGTATGAGACTGTAATTAGTTAATCGTTTAAAAATGTATCTGGAGGGTTTATAATGGATAAAAATGTCATTTATATAATATTTGTAATGGATGGGAGCATATAAAAGTTTGGTGTTTTTAAGTTACTGCGCACCTTCAATTACTTTAATTGAGGCTCCCGTCATTCAGTCAGTCGGGCAGGTGAGAGTGGAGCCACATGGTTTTTCGACCTCTCTTTACCTCGCTAACTCTCTAACTCTCTGGATGCTTAATGCACAATTTCGATATTTTTCTGTATCACCTTTTTTCTTGTTTTGCTTAAGTAAACTGTTTAAACTTTTACGAGCAGTCCTGTGGAATTTTTTTTGGCGATGTGGATAACGAGGGGATTAATGAGAGCGTCAAGCCAAGTTCTATGGTGTGGAAACCTACACTATGGTTGACCTGGGTACTCCTGTCAGTTCCGGCCATTCCAAGAACAGATACAGATACAGATCATTTAGATCAGGTGTCGGAAGCCTTTTTGGCTAAGAGAGACAAAAACACCACATATTTTTAAACACATTTCCGTGAGAACCATAGAATATTTTTAAAAACTAAATAGAAATAAATGTGCACATTTTATGTTATTTTTTTTATTTTTTATTTATACGAACGCTGAATTCCTTTAAATAATCTTGTTATGCTGTTGCTAATCAATAATGAGTATTTCTTACCATTAATGCGACTTCTAGTGCTGCATGGTTTTGCTGATGGCTTTGAAGTCTGGTTACTTCATGGTGAGGTTAAGCTTCATGCAGGCGTTGAGACTTACACACGTCTCAACACCTGCGGGCTGAAGTTTTTTTAAATTTCTCCCCACTAGTGTTCCCTCGCCAACTCTGCTTGCTGTGGTGCAAGTCTCTCCAAATCTTCATTCAGTGAGTTGAACTTATCCACCCATATATCTGAAGCCTTCAGGTCACGAGCTTGTAACTCAAAATCGCTGATGGAGACACCGAGGATGTAATTCAAGTCAGTGCTGTCCACTGCACACTCGTGTGGTTGGGTGATGAACTTAAAAAGACGAGTGCGCTCCTGAAATTCTCCAAAGTGCGCTTTGAATGACTGCAGGACATGTGAAACCTGCTAGCTCCTGAAGATCAAGACGTTGTGCAGGGTCACATACCGTGCATGTATCTTTAAAGTCTCGGTTTTCCCCCGCAAGATATCTTGATGCAAATGTAGAATGGCGTGTGTCCAAGTGCTGCTTTATATTTGACCGTTTCATAGATGCAATTTTATCATTGTATATTAGACACACTGCAGAACCTGCTCTCTCCACAACGGCAAATTCTTCTGAAACATACGATACTCCTCGTCTTTTTACTTTTAGCCATCTCCTTAAAATGGTTTCTCAAATTAGCTTGATGTCAACGTGACTAAAGCGGGGGAAATTTATTTACTGATTTTACGATAAGCCGGTTTGCGGACCCGTTTGCACATGCGCACATCGGCCGCCATTTTTGACAGCAAAATACGGCACCACTTAAACGTGGTTAGACACAGTTTTTGAACAAAATAGACCTGCTATCAATCGGCATCTGTCCCATTTCCCAGTGAGCAGAATGCCGTATATAAAATGTACTTCTTCCAGTGAACTGGCGTTGTAGTCACCCGTTGCGCATGTGCAAAAAAAACAATGGAATAATTTTTTCATGCTTAAAAATTTGTCTGGAGCCATTATGCAGCCATCAAAAGAGCCACATTGGGCTCATGAGACATAGGTTCCCGACCCCTGATTCAAATGGTTGAACAGATACAGATAGTGGTGTACTCGCTCATCCCTATTTGAAGCCTTAACTAATCTTTACTGTCATCTTAAATAAGCCAGAAAATCCATCTTAGAGTAGCAGTCGCTGATGTGATGAGCAGAAGGTACCCATCATATGTTACACAGGGCTGTATTTAATAGTAATTTTCATTACTAACTCTTTGCCCAATCCACAGTTAAGTCTAATATCTTAAATATGACAATATCCTGAAGTTTGCTGGACCCTTCAGTCGCTTTTCATTGTCTTCATTGGCAAGTCTGTCTTCATGGTGAGAATTAACATGTTCTCATTACCAACTTTGTAAGCAGGTGTGTGTGTGTGTGGGGGGGGGGGATTTCATTTGCCACATGTTGGACAATGGCCTGCGAGAAAGTCACCTTGAGCTACAAAACATTTTCAAATTGTTATTTCCAAAATAAAAAATGACTCATCAAGCTCACAAAATGCTGTCTTTAAAATTATAGAAACTAAAACTCCTTATAATGTATGGTAAAATTTAGTATCACTGAATAAGATTAAACGTTACAATGATACGTTTAACACTGTTACAATGTTGCAATATGTATATTTTTGAAGTCACCAAGGAAAAACTGAATGTGAAGGGATGTTGGCACACACATGAACATTAATTGTGGTTGATGTTTACATTCTCACAAACACAACATATTTTATGGAGATTACATGGATTTTTTTTTTTTAGGCTCAGTGTCATTCTGCTGGGTTTCTCAAAACAAGAATCCAGAGCATCAGTTGAATCCTTTCACTAGAGTGTGGAGCATATGGAAATTACAATGCCTCACTTCTATGGATGGATTCAGTTCCTCATTTAGCCTCCCGTCTCTGAAACTGTAAACCATCCTTCTCCTGAATGTGTTATTGTTGTGTCCTGTTGTATTCTGTTTCCCTTCTACCAATTATCCTCAGGTGACGATGTATTCACTGACGCATACCTTCCTCCCTCTTACCCCCATAGGAGGCTTGTTAAATCTAAATTGGTTCCCAAAGAGCCTTTTCCATGAAAAGCTGATTACAACATCAATAGAGAGCTTCCAAGTGCTACACTTCTTCTGTGAGGGTGTTGTACTGGCAGGGATATGATGCTGACATGTTTAATCTTGAAATGAAAATGAAACGTCACCCTCATGCTGTCATATTTAAATCTCATGAAATGGATAGAAGCCGTCTTTTTAGTCTGGTCAAAGGAAAAAGAATAACCCCTGGGAGTTGAGTCAAAACAGAGAGCTATTTTTACACTGCATAGTTTTACTGGAATCAAGAAGAAAATGGCTGTTCAGGTAGAGGGTCAAGAAGGAGGGAAAGAATCTTGTTAATGCCTTGGCATGTTGAATTTCGGGTAGCCCATGGAACTGATCAGACAGGGTTCCATCCAAAAGTCTTTGATGTTACATCATGGCAGGGGTCTGTAAATTAACATGGTAAAAATAAGGACAATTTGAGTGACTTCCATGTTTTTGTTCTAGTGGTATAACCTGTTCTTTTGTCTAAATGCATGTAGAAAAGAATTATGCAGCAAATAAACATTGATGTAATTTTCATCAAATTTTGAAAGCTGTACAGGTGTATGATTATGGAACCAGCACTCATTTACAGGATATCTTTCCATTTCTTCAATTGTGCCCGTTTCTCATTAGACCTGAGAAGAATGGCATTGAAGAGGGTTGAATGCTCACCGAGTGACGACAAAGCATGATATAATGATATATACATTCCTTTGCTCTTGTGTTTCATAAATGTACCATGTCCTAGCATAGGAACATTTTGGCCCAGACACCACTGTAAGTACAGCTGTATTTCACAGACATTACTGTATTACTATTAATCTTAGTCTTAATTTTTTAAAATTCAGTTGTGCATAATTATATACTTACAGATGTGAATAATGTTTGCAGATACATTCACTGATGTTTAATATGCTTTGTCAGTAGTACAACACGGACATACAAGCAATAAAACCCACAGTCATTATAGCTTGAGAGGGAATGAGGGCAATGTAACCAGTCTGCTTGCGTGCCATCTTCATGGGAACACAATGAAAGCAGCTTTTATTTCATATTCACTGTCATCAGTTTGTTCGATATAACTCCCTTCTGCCTCAGTCCTGTATCTCTAATAGTAATTCTTTCACATCCTCCTCCAGCAAATAAAATCCAGTTCTTTTATGTGGTCATTCAACCGAGTTTGACAAGAGAAGCAGCTAAATGGAAAATAATCTCTGCTGAGACTTCTGCCCATGAAGTCCAAACAGAGTCGAACAGATGTCTAAATTACTCCCATACATTTCAGAACCCTCTATCGCAGCAGAGATTGTTTCTGTTCTCTTGGATAGCAGTTGTACTTCTATAATTCAATAAATGTGTGTTTCAAAAATTGATTATTACCTAGGGACCTTTAGCTGTTATTTGTTAAAAAATTTGTTTTGAACTGCAGGAACAAAAGTAAGGGCTGATGATGATGATTTCTTGTAAACTAAATAACTCTTTTTTTAAAAATCATCTGCTGATGGTGATCTGACTGGACTCTGGGTGTGAGCTGAAGAAACACAGCTTCTCTGAATTCTCTTAATGAGAATCTGTTGTTTAAATTAAAGAAGTAAAACTGGTTCTTATGCTCAACAAAATATGCAACACTGAGACAAGATTTTTGATCAACTTTCATGTGCAAGTTCAGATAATTCCATGAGTTGTTTTTAACTTCACTGTTCCTGGAACTGAGCTCGTTTACAGAGGATTTCCTCATACTCCAGCCATCAGCCACAGGGTTGCTATTTCAGCCTAAATTTCCATTTTTCAATTTTATGATGGATGTACGTTATGGCCATCTCTTGTTTTGGTGAACTTGTCTTCCCATTTTGTTTATTTACATTATATTTTATTTACTAGTTTAGAACATTATTCCATTTTACTGGGAATATACTGTAGTTAAAGTGAAGAGATGACCTGGATTTTTTCCCCCACTGTATGTAAGTAAAAAAACAAAGAAAAAAACCTTTTGCACATCTGATAATTGATCTCTAAAAATAAAATCCATTTTCTCCATCCATCCTATAGTTACTTATTATACAGCTATTTCTTCTTTCTATCGATTTACTTTGTATAGATAGAAACAATAGAACAATAGAAACAATTAATAAAATTATACCTTTATAAAACTTTTTGCCTTTTTGCAAAATGTAAAATTCAATTATTGTTTGTCACAGTTGCTTAATTACAGATTTTCAGCACACTGAAAATGTGAGTTTTCAAACTTAGTCTTTTCTGTATTTCTAATGTGAGCTTATTGGTTGATAAAGTTTCTGACCTCAAACTGTTTGAAAGCCAGCCGGACAAGAGTTAAATTCCACGGTGAGCTCCCATGGTGGTCGATGTTAAAACATAGAGAGACTCCCAAATTGAGCTGCAGTGAAGATATCTTGTCCCATAGTATGGTTTAATCCATTTTATATGTCAAAGTTGCAACTGAAACCATTTGTTAAGGTTGTCATAAAGAAATATAAAGGGCTACAAAAAGTTTATAAGACAAGGGAATTCAGTTACTGATAAAATCGTGAAGTGAAACGTGTAGATATTGATGGTGATGCCTGCTGGCTGCCTTTATATACTCAACGAAAATATAAACGCAACACTTTTGTTTTTGCTCCCATTTTTCATTAGATGGACTTAGATGAGATGGACACATTTCAGGGTGGCCTTTTATTGTGGGAAGTATAAGGTACACTTGTGCACTAATCATGATGTCAGATTCATCGTAAAGTGAAATTAGAGGTAGGAAAGGCCAAACAAGGGGCTTATGATGACTTGTATGCTAGGTTGGACAGTAAGGAGGGAGAGACTGATCTATACAGGTTGGCAAGACAGCGACAGATGTGGGAAGGACGTGCAGCGGGTTAGGGGGATTAAGGATAGGTATGCAAGTTTATTGACAGGTGCCAGTAGTGTGATGGTAAGATGGAAAGAGTACTTTGAAGAGTTGATGAACGAGGAAAATGAGAGAGAACAAAGACTAGAAGAGGTGGCTGTTGTGGACCAGGAAGTAGCAAAGAATAGTCAGGATGAAGTGAGGAGGGCAATGAAGAGGATGAAGAGTAGAAAGGCACTCGGTCCTTATGATATACCTGTAGAGGTATGGAAGTGTCTAGGAAAGGTGGCAGTGGAGTTTCTGTCTGGGTTGTTCAACAGGATTTTAGACAGTGAGAAGATGCCTGAGGAATGAAAGAGAAGTGTGCTGGTGCCCATTTATGAGACCTAGGGAGATGTGCAGAGTTGTGGCAACTGCAGGAGAATAAAGCTGATGAGCCATACAATGAAGTTATGGGAAAGAGTAGTTGAAGCCAGACTGATGGCAGAAGGAGAGTCTTGCTTAAATAATTTGTATCTCAATAAAGCACTGTTTGTTATTCTACAGCAATTGTCATGATCTGCTTCAACGTCTTTTTGGTTCCCGGATCCTCTCTCTTTCCCTCTCAGCAGGGATACGAGACATACCTGGCTCAGTAGCTACTTAAACCAGCCTCGACTATTCCTCATCTTCAGATTATTATATCCAGCTTCACAGAGGTGATGTGTTGTAATTGTCATTGTTCGTGTGTTCGCCCGTCCGTCCATAAGTCGGTTGGTCCACCAAATATCTTCACAACAGTTGCAGATAGAAAGATGAAAAAAAAATTGAGATAATGACCTTGATCTTGAGAAAACTAAGTCAAGGTTAAATTGAAACTTTTGTGCACTCAGGAACCGGATAAGATAGACAAGGGAAAAGGCCAGTGTAAGATCATAGATTAAAGCTGGTGCTTTGATCAATGATAGTACGTCAGGGTAAAATTTAGAATTCAGGGTTGTTGCGGGATGTCGCAATCTCTAACTGCCTTGGTTGTAGTTCCTTTTGCTTCCCATCCATGGCTTGCACTCTCAGTCCTCCTGTCTCGTATTTAGATTTTCTCGAGTAGTGTTTGTGTTTTGTTTTCATAGCAGTTAAAGTCAAAGTCTAGGATTTTCAGTTGACATTTAGTGAGTATTCACCTTTGAGGTGGTTTTTATGCTCATTTGTTTGTGGTAGTTTCTCAGTTGATAGTTTGTGTACTTTGTATTTTAACCCAAAAGTTGATGTTTTTTGTTGTACTTCATAACTACATCTGGGTTCAATTTCTACTCTGCTTGCGGGTCCTGTCTTTTGGAGAACATCCCGTAACAGCAATGTTCAGTGCTTTGGTAAAATATGGTTATAATATTATTGGGAGAATTATTCATTAACCTTTTAAATCAATTTTGCAGACTTTTTTGGGTAGTTCTATGGAATCAGTATTGTTATTTTTAAACATGTTTGGTAAATCTTTTTCTAAAGCCCATTTTGCATTAATGGCGTGTTGAGTCTCCACAATAAGACAGGGATTCTATGCTGTCAACAACAAAAAGTAATTTCTTCCGACTTTATCCGTGATAAGTTACCCTGTTTTTTTTTCCCCAGAAAAAAATAATGGTTTCTTTGTTGTCATCATGACATATAGGCAAACGAGCATTCACAACATTTAAACCTTAAAGTCTTTCTACTACAGCTGCTGGATGTTTTCAGACTGTTTTGGTGTCATTTTATGTCTTATCAGTAGATAATTACCCCAACGCAGGGGCTGTGTGTTTCAGTGTTCATTTTGGTAAAATACATTTTGTGGTTAAACTCTTGTTCTGATAATTCTTCATCTACCTCATTGTAGTATGTTAAATTATCATGTTGAAATGTATTACTTTGTATTCCATCCATCATCCGTCTTCAGTCAGCTATCTGGGGGGAGGCTCATGGAGGCAACAGTCTGAACAGTGATGTTCAGACTTTCCTGTCCCAAGACACCTCCTCTAGCTCTTCTGTGGGGATCCTGAGGCGTTTCCGAGCCAACTGAGGTACATAGTCTCGCCAGCGTGTCCTAGGTCTTCCCTGTGGCCTCCTCCTGGCAGGACATGCTACGAATGCCTCCCTAGGGAGTATGGTCACACATAAAAATAAGCGATTTCACTGAGGAGGTTAAACACCTTTTTCTAGGCATTGTATGCATGTCGCATTGTTCCCATTTGAGACTGAGCCTAGAATTGCCCGTAGTCATCTATAATACAACTCGTGATCCTTTTGAATCTGAAAAACACACAGATACATACCAAGTTTAGTCCAACAGTTCCCATTGACTTTGTTCTTGAAAATTTCAGGAGTTTTAGAGAAGCTAAAAAACTAACTTTTTTCTGTCTGTCACCAAACAAGACCCCAATGGAGAAAATTTTTCATTTTAGGTAGGAAACATCAATGCATCCCACAAGGGTTCACAAGTTGTCACTGAGGAATTAGACAACCTAATACATCACTAAATCTTTCAATAGTTTCAGCTCTCATCATGCTGTGAGTAGAGGAACCTCAAATGACTTTATTCAAGCTGCCTGCAGAACCCTGTTATAATTCTTCAGTTCTGCCCACATCTACAGTTAGTGCCACCTTTTGTTTCTATTACCGGTACTAAATGATAATTACAACTTGCTTGCCTGAATGAAAACCTAGTTACTGAAGACAGAAGTCAGTCTGTGCTACTTTCTCAACAGGAAGAACAATCATACAGATCTTCATACCCCTTCATATGTTATGTTGAACTAATATTCAAATAAGTCCCAAATGACTGTGTTTAAATTCCTTTTTTAAAATTTGGGTTTTGCCTGTCAGTGAAAGTTCCAGACACTTATATAAAGTTAACAATTTTGCAGTTAAAAACAAGTGCATGAAAATCAGACATGACTAAAATCTTTCCTGTGTCTCTGTCTGCTTTCATTAAACTGCTACAGAGAGCAGGAGACGTGGTAGGAATGAGAGAAATTGAGAAAATTAGAATTATGGAATAGCAGTGTGATAGAAACAGAAACAAAGTCTAATCATCAGTTGGAGACAGGTGAAGCCCAGCTGAGAAACAAGAAGGCAACCCAAATGGGAAGAACCAAAAGCAGAGAGGGATAGATATGAAACAGGAAGAGATGAATCATATTCGAAGTCACAAATATAAGCCAGAAGGCTGCACGCCATGAACATTTTGATTTTTCTCCAAGTCTATCTGTCAATCTTGTCATCTTTATTTGGAGGATTGTTCAGCTGTAAGCGACTCCCCGCTTTGTTGAGACATCCAATGCTCATTCTCGCATCGACACATCATTGACTTTCTCAATTCGTCATCTTGACTGCCAGAAAAATCCTGGCTTTCATAAGTGACAGCACAACCTGAGTGCGTGTTAAGTGAGAAACTAATTGGTTCAAATGTGTTGCAGAATGTAGACATGTATTTTTTTTCACATGTTTCAATTAGTTATATGAAAAACAGTTAATGAGTAGGATGCGTTTTGGCAGTTCTACTTGTCAAAAAAAAACCCCAGCACCTTCACTTCCCTAAAAACAGTTTTGTGTGTATGTGTGAGAGAAAGAGAGAGAATCTATATGTGCATGTGACACAGTGTTATAATGCGATATGCAAGACAAATATAATCTTGCCACATGCTTTGTATTTTGAAAAATTAGTGAAAAAAGTAGTGAAAACCTTTCATATTTGCTTTAAACATGATCCTAGAACCAGAGCAAAATTCCAACAAAATCATTGTCATTAATCCATTGACATATAATTACATCCTGTGCATTGCAGTGTGATGTCACCTTAATTACATTGCTTTACTACTTCAGACTAAAGTAACAGTATCATGTAATTCCTTGACCCTGGAAACCACCTAGAAGTATTTGGAATGATGTATTTGACATTGGTAGTTCACAAGTCAACAAAAACATGCTTTTCTTAAAGTAAAAAATCTATTTTTCACCTGCATTTACCTTCATACCTTGCACACACACATGAACATAACATACTTCTCTGCCACTCCAGACTTCCTCATACAATTCCACAGTTCCTCTCTGAGCACCCTGTCATAAGATTTCTCCAGATTATCAGATTATAATCCAATTGGTGATGGACTATCATAGGATTCCCCCATCTGGGTATTAGGAATACGATTTTTCTGAAAAAGTTGCAGAACATGAAAACTCACCATTTGCATTCGTATACTGATAAGCATAAAACTTAGCAAACTCTGCTGAAGATGCACAAAATCTATTCACAATCCTTTTGCAACATAGACATTTTAGATTTCTGTGCATGAACACAGGAAGGAACAAACAACTAAACAAATAAGCGTATCAAACTCTGGACTACTTTCCATTTAAAAAACACACAGTGAAACAGCTGATAAAAATGAATCAAAATCAAAATATCTGTGATTTCATTGCAGTCCTGGGGTTGTCACCATTTATAGGAAACTGGAAGGTCTACTGTTGATTATATGGAGTTCTGTGTGGGAGAGTGTGCCATGGGTATATACTTCTGAAGTTAACAGAAAGCTGTTATGTATTTTAATAGTACAATATATAATAGTAAAATCACCATACTACAACTGACTCTTCCTATTTCCCCATCACCAACTGTTTTAGTCCATGTTACTCCTCAAATCTCACTATAAGTGTGTTGTAGCCTTGTAAAAATCTGTTGCGACTTCATGATTTCTCATTTTATTGACACACATACCCCTGGATTCATCAGTGATGGACAAACAGAATTAGACAGACAAACAGATGGATGTATATTTGAATGACCGACATGAGAGAAGATAAAAAAGCTGGATAGTAATGAAAAACAAATGTTGTAATGTCAAAGAAGAAACTTTTAAAGTTTACATTTTTGGGTTGCTAGTTATTTGGCAATGGAAGAGAGCTATGATTCCTGTAGTGGCAAATACAGTGGTACCTCTACTTACGAATGTCTCTACAAGAAAAAATTGCCTCTAGTTACAAAAGAAATTTCGATTTACCAAATGTAAAAATACAGTATGGGCTGCTACTCGCAGGTCCCAAAGGTTCCTGAACGCAACATTCTTATAGCTGCTCTGCCATTGGCTATTACCTAGCATCCTGGCATCCCATTGGCAAAGACGGACCTCTGTGTGAAGCTAGATAGGTGTCTATGCAGCGTCCTCATCATTCGGACCTCGACCCATGACGTGTTCTGATAGTTTAATGTAAATATAGTAACTTTTAGAGTATTCGCTATGGACCCCAAGAACGTGACGGAGATAAGAGAAAAAGAAAAGACGAAGAAAAGAGTTTTTTTGTCCGGACAAACAAAGCAAGAGATCATAGAAAGGTATGAAAAAGGGATGTGTTTGGTTGATCGCGTCAAAGAATATGGCCGTAATGCATCTAAAAACGCCACATTATTAAAACAAGGAAGGAAGTTTAAGGAGTTTAAGGCATCGAGTGGGTGGTTGGAGAAGTTCAAAAGGAGGACTGGAATTCACTCTGTTGTTCGGCATGGTGAGGCAAGAGTGCATGAAGCAAAAAGGGCAAAAAACAATGAGGACAGCAGTTAAAAGGTAAATGACCATCATTTTTATTCTTTATTCTTTGTTTTTTACATTAATGTAGCCGCAAGAGGACACAAGCCAGTGTCTTATTGTGCCGGTCCCAAGCCCGGATAAATACAGAGGATTGCGTCAGGAATGGCATCCGGCGTAAAACTTTAGCCAAATCAAAGATGCGAATCAAACCAATGACTTCCATACCGGATCGGTCGAGGCCCGGGTTAACAACGACCGCCATCAGCGCTGTTGACTTAAAGGGTGCCGATGGAAAATGGATTACTGTTGGTCGAAGAAGGAGAGGAGGAAAGTGCGTTCGCACGAAGAAATAGAAGAGGATCGCCAAGAGTATAGTACTAAGAGTAGGGACGTTGAATGTTGTAACTATGACAGGAAAATGTAGAGAGTTGGTTGATATGATGCAGAGGAGGAAGGTAGACATACTGTGTGTCCAGGAGACCAGGTGGAAAGGTAGCAAGGCTAGAAGTTTAGGAGCAGGGTTCAAGTTGTTCTATCATGGTGTAGATGGGAAGAGAAATTGAGTTGGAGTTATCTTGAAGGAGGAGTTTGTTAGGAATGTCCTGGAGGTAAAAAGAGTGTCAGATAGAGTGATGAGTCTGAAGCTAGAAATAGAAGGTGTGATGTTCAACGTTGTTAGTGGGTATGCTCCACAGGTAGGATGTGAGCTGGAGGAGAAGGAGAAATTCTGGTTGGACTTTGATGAAGTGATGCAGAGCATGCCTAGAAGTGAGAGAGTTGTCATTAGTGCAGACTTCAATGGACATGTTGGTGCAGGTAACAGAGGTGATGAGGAAGTGATGGGCAGGTTTGGTATCCAAGAGAGGAACGCAGAAGGACAGATGGTGGTTGACTTTGAAAAAAGGATGGAAATGGCTGTAGTGAATACTTTCTTCCAGAAGAGGCAGGAACATAGGGTGACCTATAAGAGTGGTGGTAGGAGCACACAGGTAGACTACATCTTGTGTAGACGGTGTAACCTGAAGGAGATCAGTGACTGCAAAGTAGTGGTAGGCGAGAGTGCAGTCAAACAGCATAGAATGGTGGTGTGCAGGATGACTCTGGTGGTGAGGAAGATGAAGAGAGCTAAGGCAGAGCAGAAGACGAAATGGTGGAAGCTAAAAAAGGAAGAGTGTTGCATAACTTTTAGGAAGGAGTTAAGACAGGCTCTGGGAGGCCAGGAGGTGCTTCCAGATGACTGGACAACTACAGCTAATGTGATCAGGGAGACAGGTAGGAGAGTACTTGGTGTGTCATCTGGAAGGAAAGTAGATAAGGAGACTTGGTGGTGGAATGAGGAGGTACAGAAGTGTATACAGAGAAAGAGGTTAGCTAAGAGGAAGTGGGAGACTGAGAGGACTGAGGACAGTAGACAGGAGTACAGGGAGATGCAGCGTATGGTGAAGGTAGAGGTAGCAAAGGCCAAACAAGGTCTTATGATGACTTGTATGCTAGGTTGGACAGTAAGGAGGGAGAGACTGATCTATACCAGTTGGCAAGACAGAGAGATAGAGATGGGAAGGACGTGCAGCAGGCTAGGTTGATTAAGGATAGGGACAGAAGTCTATTGACAGGTGCCAGTAGTGTGATGGGAAGAAGAAGAAAGAAGAAGAAAAATATTTAATGGTTTGTATCTGTACATCAACTACACCCATCTCAAGGTTTAAGTACTACCACAAAAAGGTAATTTATTAACAAATTATAGAGTACTTAAAATTATTTAATTAGGGGATTAAAGCAGTATATAAAATGAAAATAGATAAATAAAAAAGCATACACAATGGTGTCTGCCTCTCTGTCCCTCTCTTCAGACACATGTCCACCTTCTCAGGCTCCCCAGCATAATTCTCCACCTGTCCACTGATGTCCACAGACTTTTCTACGGTCATATCTGATTCTGCTATTCCCCTCTGCTCTGTCAGGGCTAGAACACGACTGGCAAGGGGAACCCAAAAGCACTACATAGTAGAGGGCAAGTCAAGGTTTTAGAACAGCTTTAATAATACAGGCAGGGGTCATGTACCCGGTAATCAGTCCAACAAAGCAAACAACAGATGAACAGGCAGAGTCTCAAAATCGAGACAAGGTCATACACAGGAAGGCAATCCAAAACCAGGCAGACAAATCCAAAGAGGGGTCGACAAAAGGCAGGGTCCGGGAAACAGGCTGGGTCAAAAACAGGAATCAGAATAACAGGCAGGAATCAAAGGCTGGAGAGTCAGGGCGAACACTAAACAATCTGGCAGAGAGCAGAAGGCTGAGCTGGCATTTGAAGGGTGGCGACAGATTGGGGAGTGGCTGCAGGTGTGTGGAGGAAGGCAGGTACAGGGAATGAACTGATTGTAGATGAGGCAGGATCTGGAATGATATGACATGTTAGGAAAAGAAAACAGAAAAGGAAAGCTTAATTGTTCGGAGACATGAACTGCTCAGTATATACCACATTTCTCTTACATATGCTCCCTCACCCATGTCCACACCTATACCTCATTGCACCCATCTGTCACTTATTCACAAAGCTCAGAAGAACATAACTGAGAAGTAAAGGAGACTTTCGCTTTTGTGCGTGCTCTATATCACAGTCCCTGTCCTGTTATTCAAGACACATTTTTTCATTTGCAAGATGTCACTCCTTGAATACCCCCTTCTCCCTCTCTCTCTCTCTCTCTCTCTCTCTCTCTCTCTCTCTCTGTCTCTCTCTCTCTCTCTCTCTCTCTCTCTCTCTCCCTCTCTCCCCCTCTTTCTCTTGGTGATCAATTCTATTAGACAGGATCCTAATCCTGAGGATCCAACTAAATTCTCCTAACTCTCCTATCAAGAGTTCCTTTTACAAAGTCATCCTAACATCAAGCTCCACTCCTACAATCAACATCAGTCTCCACATTGGAAGGACCTAACTCATTAAATAGCTTGTCTTGGTAATTTACTTGCTGTTTACTGTTCATCTTCTCTCCTATCTCCAAACAGCTGAATACAAAATTTTGTGAATTAGTGATGGTGCTGACCAAAATATTTGAAAATGGTCTGAATGGTAAAATGTCTTAAAATTGTCCCACAGGTTTTGGCAGTACTTCCTCTACTAAAGTAAAGCAACTTGCAGCAAATATATATATATATAGTATGTATTTTCAGTGGTACCTCTAATTACGAAATTAATTGGTTCCGGAAGAAATAACGTAAGTAGAAATTTACGTAAGTAGAGACGCGTTTTCCAAGCAAATGCCCTAATCCGTTCCAAACCCAAAAAAATTCTGACATAGATAGAGAGATAGAGAGATAGATAGATACTTTAATAATCCCGGAGGAAATTGTACATATCCACTGCTCAGGCATTACATAGCGAATTAATACTGGAAAAACACCAGGAGAAAAAGGAACACTGACTTCACAGTACATACCACAAGACATACACTACACTAACAGACACATGCAGCATTAACAGGACTTATATACTAAACTATAACTAAAATATAAAATTAAATTAAAATATAAACAATATAAAATTTAATTAAAATATAAACAGTATAAAATTAAATAAAATCTGTTCAACCAGGTGCTGACCTCGCCACCTCCCCCCTGCTCCTCCTGACAGAGTCATTGTACCCTCTGATGGCACGGGGCACAAAGGAGGACCTCAGCCTCTCTGTGGAGGCGCTGTGTGACAGCAGTCTGTCGCTGAAGGTGCGTCTCTGCTGGGAGAAGGTGGTGTGCAGGGGGTGGCTGGTATTGTTCATGATAGCCTTAACTTTAGACACGGTCCTGCTCTCCAGAAGCGTCTCCACTGAGTCCAGGCTCAGACCAACCACTGAGCCCGCTCTACGGATGAGTCTGTTAAGACGATCCATATCTCTTTTCCTGGCCCCGCCACCCCAACACACAATGACGTATGACAGCACACTGGACACTACGGACTGATAGAACATGAGAAGGAGCTTAGGACAGATGTTGAAGGAGGTCAGCCTCCTCAGAAAGTACATCCTGCTCTGCGCCTTCTTGTACACACAGTCCGAGTTGAGTGACCAGGCCAGTCTGCTGTCTAGCTGCAGTCCCAGGTACTTATAGTTTTCTACCACCTCAACTTCACTGCCCTCGATGATCACTGGCTGTGGAGAAGGGGGTGCCCGCCCGATATCCAGCACCTTCTCCTTCGTCTTGGAGACGTTCAGCTGGAGCTGGTTCTGTTGGCACCACTCCACGCAGTCAGCCACTAATGCCCTGTACCCCCCCTCATCACCCTCCCGGATACATGCCACTATCGCTGTGTCATCAGAGTACTTCTGTATGTGGCATGTATCCGAGTTGTGCTTGAAGTCCGATGTGTAGAGGGTGAAGAGAATGGGGGAGAGAACGGTCCCTTGTGGCGCCCCCGTGCTGCTGGTCACCATAGAAGACAAACAGTCCCCCATACGGACGTACTGGGGTCTGTCTGTTAGGTAGTCCGTGATCCTGCTCACGAGGTAGGGGTCCACAGCCATGGAGGTCAGTTTATCCTGCAGGAGCCTCGGCTGGATGGTGTTGAAGGCACTCAAAAAGTGAAAGATGAGCACCCTGATGGCACAGCCCCCAGCGTCCAGGTAGGAGAGCACGCGGTGGAGGAGGTACAAGACAGCATCATCAACCCCAACCTTGGCCTGATAGGCAAACTGGAGAGGGTCCATAGCACCCTGCACCTATGGACGCATGAGCTCCAGGACCAATCGTTCTAGGGTCTTCATTACGTGGGAGGTAAGAGCGACCGGTCGGTGGTCGTTGAGCTCAGTAGGGCATCCTTTCTTGGGTACAGGGACGATGCAGGAGGTCTTCCACAGTGATGGGACCCTCCCCAGCTGCAGACTGAGGTTGAAAAATCGCTGCAGGGGGTCCCTCAGTTCCGAAGCACAGGCTCGGAGGAGTCTTGGGGAGACCTTATCCGGTCCAGCCGCCTTATAGGGACGGAGCCTCCTCAGCGTTGTCGTCACCAGGTCTGCAGTGATAACGGTCTCGGTCGTGGTGGGAGCAGGAGGTCGTAGCAAAGTTGGAAGTCCAGTGGTTGAGATGGGGCCGTTGAGCTTCGCAGTTCTTGGAGTGGGCTCGGGAGAAGTGGCAGGGGTGGAAGGAGAGGTAGCACAGGAGGAGGAGGGAGCATCAGTGGAGCAGTTTGCAGGACCGGGAGAGGCCTGGGACGAGGAGCCGGGAGTGGTGGGGTTGCTGAACTGATCGAAAAAGCTGTTAAGTTGATTAGCACGTTCACTGTTCCCCTCCACAGTGCTGCGCCCTTTCCCGTGTCCGGTGATGGTTCTCATCCCATTCCAGACCTCCCACACCTGGTTGCACTCCAGCTGCTTCTCCAGCTTCCTCCCGTACGCCTCCTTGGCCTTCCTCAGGCAGAGTCTCACTTCCTGCTGGGCCTTCTTCATTTCCTCCTCATTCTTGCTCCTGAACGCCCGTTTCTTTCTGTTCAGGACAGACTTGACTTCCTTTGTTACCCAGGGTTTGTTGTTGGGGTAACACCTGACTGTCCTGACAGGGGCCACGGTGTCCACACAGAAGTTCATCTAATCTGTAAAACAATGAGCTTCCCCCTCAATGTCCTCCCCATGTGAGCCCACGATGACATCCCAGTTGGTGGTCTGGAAGCAGTCCCTCAGCATTTCCTCTGCTTCCGGGGACCACCTCCTGACCTGCCGGGTTGTTGCTGGCAGCCGTTTCACCAACGGAATATAGGTGGGCTGTAGGTACACTAGGTTATGATCTGATTTACCTAGTGAGGGGAAGGTGGTGGTGGTGTATGCCTCCTTAGCATTAGTGTAGAACAGATCGATGGTTCTGTTCTTCCGTGTGGGACAGTCTACACACTGGACCATTGTGGGGAGAGATGAGTCCAAAGCGACGCAGTTAAAGTCACCGGTAATAATGACGATCGCCTCAGGGTGCCGGGTCCGAAGAGCAGAGGTGGTCCCACAGATGGTCTCTCGTGCAGTCTCAAGGTCCGCACATGGAGGTATGTAGAAGGCGAGGACAATAACGTGTGAGAATTCACGCGCCAAGTAGTAGGGTCTGATGCTAACAGCTGTTAGCTCCAGATCGCGGTTGTACAGTGTTGATTTCACCGTCACATGTCCCAGATGGCACCGTTGGTATAGATGATTAATCCACCTCCTTTCTTCTTACCGGCGGTGTTCGTGTCCCAGTCCGCTCGTACAGAGGAGAAGCTGGTTAGTCCGACGTTAGCGTCTGGCACATCACCAGTTAGCCACGTCGCCAGTTAGCCACATCGCCAGTTAGCCACGTCTCTGAGAACACAAACAAGCTGGTTTCCCGGTATAGCTGTTCAGTCCTGCACAGCGCCGTGAATTAGTCCAACTTTTTCCGTAGCGAGTTCACGTTCCCCATGATGACGGAGGGGACAGAGGGCTTGACTCGCCTCCAGTTAGCGGCTCTAGTCGTTAGTCTAGCCCTTTCAACGCGACCCGCTCGGCATCCGCGATATCTCCGTTGGAGCTCGGCGGGGATGAGAGCACTTGTTGCTGGGTCTCCTTTGACTCTCATAGACATCAACTCCTCCCTGGAGTACACTATCATATTACTATACATTATCTAAATTTATGTTAGAATTGTATACACAGAAACATAGAAAACAACGCAAAATTAAGCACAACAAACTCGCTCAGAGCAGAGGAAACTGCAGCCTGCTCGCTCATTAGCAGCGAGATATATAAATGTTACATAAATGATACATAAATGTTTTATAAAGCATAAAAATTGTAACAAATACATGTCACAATTAGATTATTACACAATAAATGAGAGTTGTGCATAACGTAAAAAACAAAGAATAGAGTAAATAATAATAATGACAGTCATTTACCTTTAAACAGCTGTCCTCATTGTTTTTTGTCCTCTTTGGTTCATGCGCTCCTATCTCACGATGCCGAACAACAGAGTGAATTCCAGTCCTTCTTTTGAACTTCTCCAACCACCCACGCGATGGCTTTAACTCCTTAAACTTCCTTTTGTTTTAATAACGTGGCAATTATAGATGCATTTGGCGATATTCTTTGGCGAGATCAACCAAACGCATCCCTTTCTCATGCTTTTCTATGATCTCTTGCTTTGTTTGTAGGGACAAAAAAACTCTTTTCTTCATCTTTTCTTTTCCTCTTTTCTCCGACACTTTCTTGGGGTCCATAGCGAATACGTACTCAAAAAGTTATTATTTTTGCGCAAAACTATCAGACTACCTCACGGGTCGAGAGCCGAATGCCGAACACTCCATAAAGTCAAGATGACCTTCACTTCCTGAACATATTCAGTTATTGACATAAAATTTGAAATATGTTGATTATGTAGAAAGTGCACTGAGAGAATCTGGTTAAAATTTCCCACAGTTTAGCCCATTCTTCAACACCTGTATCGAACTGTGTCCTTGAGCATGTGATGATATTCACAATGTAAGTATGGAAAACAGAAACACAGGGAAAATAATTAATAAAACACACAAACCTGTTTGAGATATTGCTTTCCACTTCTGTTTATCAGGGTCAGTGGATTACACAGGGATGAAGTCTGTGCTCTGTATGTGTATGTGTGTACACTTTCACATGCATAGACACACACGAGAAAACACCTTTATCAGGGTAGCTGGATTACACAGGGATAAGGCTGTTCTCTTGATATTGACCCACTGACTGAACACACACAAACACACACACACACACATACACACACACACACACACACAACACACACACACACACACACACACACACACACACACACACACACACACACACACACACACACACACACACACACACACACACACGCACAGATACACTGTATATAATGTGTGTATTCCATTTGCACTGGCCTGACAGATTCTATTCTGGTCATGTCGTTTACTTTTCTATTGCTGTATCCTCTTGTTCCTGGGAATTTCTTATATTATGTTCAGGAAAATCACTTTACTCAAATCCAGATGTTTCATAGAGATTGAGAGTAGAGTAGGGAGTCTTCCTCTGTTTTCACTTATATGTGTCCGGGTCGTGGGGGTTGCAGTCTTGCAGCAAACATGCCATTACCCTACTTTTCCCAGCCACTTCTACCAGCTTTTCTGGGAGGATAATGAGGACTTCCCAAAGCACACAAGATATATTGTCACTCTGTATTTTGTCCTGGGTATTCCCTAGGGTCTGCTCCCAGATGGACGAACGCAGAACACCTCCCAAGGCAGATGTCCAATGACATCCAGACCACATTCTGAACCACGTCACCTGGATGCATAGAAGCAGCTGCTCTACTTTGTGTCTCTCCTGGATGTTCAATCTCCTCCTCCACCTTGATGGCCGAACCCAGCCACTTTGCAGAGAAAGCTTATTTCGACCACTTGTACCTGTGATCTTCATTAACTACGTAGAGCGTGCAACTGTAGGTGACAGTCGGAACATAGAGTCATCGGCAAATTAATGTCACACAGGTATTGAGCACACCGTTCCTTCATATTATTTTTCAGAAACCTCCATGCAAAGTTTCTTTTAAAACATAGTCATCAATGGTATGAAAACGAAGTCCTTCATATAATTTTGTCTGTGAATACACTGTATATGTGTTTCCACTGTAAATGCATAATAGAACCGTCTAGGGGACCGAAGGATGTCACCTATACAGTTTATTGACAACAGCTTTCTAGAGCATACGCCACAGAAAAATACATTTTGGGTTGCAGGGACATTTTCCATTGCGATTCCTCCAATTGTGCTGGGCACAATTGGAGGTAAGGCTAAGTGACGTTGTCATATCTAGGTTTAAATAATCTGTTCATTATTTTGCACCACATGGTAGCTGCATCCACATCTGGCATCACGCTGAGCTGAACAGTATGTATAACTTGCCTCTCCTCTTCAATCTGATTATTTTCACAAGTTATCAGCTGGTACAAACATACTTGACATTAAGATCATAAATTAACATCAAAAGTACAAACACATACAAGTGATCTTTGAGCACTGTTATATACTTTCCTGTCCACTTTATTCCCTCCATTAGTCCATACATATCTTGGGGTCTCCTTATCTGTTTTGCAGGGGAAGGTGAAGGCATAGAGAGACATTCAAACTACATAGGCTTCAGTGGCAACAAAACAATTTTAGTGCAGCTTTGAAGGTCTTGTAAACTAGGCTGAGAAATCATTATTGAAGTCTAAATATGGCAGCGGTTTTAATCTACTTTATATAATGCATCAAGTCTCACTGTGGGAAGATCCTCACCTCAGCACTCTGAGTGGGATTGTGGATCGATTTCATCTCCATCTAAGATATTAAAGAGGGCTAAAGAATCATCACCCAGGACTATTTTCCCATTTAGTCAGTCTCTCCCTGGAACCTTGAAATCTTTATGGACCTCTAATATCTTGGCAGATGTTAATAAATGTGGAGCTGACAGAAACTTATTAAAGGCTCAAACTTATTAACGGCTAACAACAGTGCTGGAATCAAATTAGGTTCTTTGTTTTTGTCCTTTTTTCATTTTTGTTGGTAGCACTATTATCATTAATTTTATAGCCTTTTGCAAGATCTCATTTCTGCACAGCAACCTCTCTGTTTAGGAACACTGAGGACAATTTGAGCAAATCTGATGTTAAGTGTAAGGATTTTTTCATTGAATTAAAGATAAAAAACAAAACAATTCTCATTACATGAGAAGAGAAGTCATTGATGATTAAACCATTATAAGATTCAGGTCAGTTAAAGGAAAGGGAAAATTACACATGGAGATTATAAAACTATATGTCAGATGAACGTGCAGGGACAGTCTACAAAGTGCAAAACTGAAAATAGAAGCAATTTATCAACTTTAGTATTACGTAGTGCAGTTTTAATTATACTGTTTTCAATTGTTTGATGGTCTGGTGGTCTGTTCTCATAGCAAAGAGACAAAATTTTATTCTGCACATTTCTCCTCATATCTACGTTGTTACTCAATCTTTTACTTTGTAAAAGTTTGGTCATTATAATTGAATCCAATTTAACTGACTAACTGAGATTCCTCTCTAAGAATGGTGATGTACATTACAGTACAGACCGTCCTTGTCCCATTATTACATATTTAAATCACTGGCTAAAATAAGTACTGCATATCTGAAGGTAACAAAGCACACCTAACAGTTTCCATTGATTATCTTTATATAAACAGAAACAGAACAATTGTGTATGAAAAAATGATAAAATGTGTTATTGTGCAAAGTGTTACTAAGTAAAATGATTAATTGAACAGATATAATCAGGAACTGTTTGTCAGTAACATTTCCTTTAGGGGCTGAGCCCTCATGGAGGTCTGATCAAGAATTCTTCCTGGGTCCTTTTAACAAAAAGCTCCATTATTTCCAGACAGGATTTAGGTATATTTAGAGAATGGTATTAATGTCATGCAGATGTAGAAAAATTATCAAAGTTAGAAGAATCTGTGTAAAAAGTATGAACAGTCAGCAGAGTACTGTCTACATGTCTATTTCTGTGCCTCTAACTGTGTTTCATAGCCCTCACACATTTCTCTCTCTATTCCCTGATAGCCTGCTGTGAATTTATCCTCATCCTCCTCTCTCAAGGATTTTTTTGAAGGCCATGCATTCCATTTGGCCATCCAAAAATCGAGCAGGGGAACGGCTTTAATTGGCCCAGAAATAGCCAAAAAGAAGAGGCTGGATCTAGGGGGACAAGGAAAGGAAGCAAAGTATGAAGAGAGGGTTTAAGGTTTTTCCAGGATTTAAATGTTTAACACTGATGTTTCTATGCCTGAGGGAGAGTGGGCTCTGTCTCTTTTGTTTGCCCCTCCAGTGTCATGAATTATGTGCATTAGGATTAGGAAAGTAGATTTACATAACTAAAATACAAGTATTTTATTTACCAAGGCCACCAAATATATTTGTGTTTTCAATGGAAAATCATAAAACTAATCATGCCCTTGTTTTTAAAGTCTGCCATTTCACTGCTTATTCTCTAAACAACAAGGGGGCGTTATTGTTTGTCCTTGAATATTCAGTAGGAAGTATTAGGTAATTTTCCCCTACTACAGCTTGATTTAAATATATTTTAGTTTCTTTTGACTGCATGGCATGTAAAATAATATTCCAGGTTTCTGCTTAATAGTGCTTTATGCATGCAAAATAAAATTAGATGCATTGTGGTGCAATGTTTCCACTCTCACAAAGAAGCATATGCTGGAACTGATTACAAAATTATAATATGAAAAAAGCATATCATATGAACTTGGAACCAAACAAATCTATAGGTTGGTGTAATTTACATTGATGGATATATTTGACCGCACTCTCGTTGGGACAGATTAACTTCCTCACTGATTTATGGTGGGCCACAACGGTTTTGATATGTCGGTCAACAGAGGAGCATCCCTGGTTCATATTTTGAGAGATGCATGCCCCAAAAGTTTTTTTTTTGTGGATAAATACAGAGGGTTGTGTCAGGAAGGGCATCCGGTGTAAAGTTTTTGAATATAGTTGGCAAAACTACATTATACATATTTTCAGAAGTCCATGTACTGCTAAGCTATAATTTGAAGATATCTGTGACTTTGCAGTCTTTTTTTTCTTGAAAACAGACCAAGCACCCTTTCAACTCATACTTTTCACAAGATACATAACAATTTTTCTATAGTTAGTTGGAAATACAAAATTAAATCAAAATGCCAAGAATAATCTGCTTTCATCTGTCTGTCTGTCTGTCTGTCTGTCTGAATACAATTTAGTTACCTCAAGAACTGTTCATCTTATCTAATTAAAACTTGGCATGTGAGTTGCTGGGGGTCCAAGAAAGAGCATTTTGAATATTGTGCAATTTGGATATCCAATAATAATCGAAATGTAATACTTTTTAAACTGGTGACCAAAGCTCTGTACAGAGGCAGAGTATGAGGTTTATCAACATTAGTGATGTCATCAATCAAAATGGGAGCACCCAATCCAAAACAACCCATTCAATTAGAGAAGGAGTCATTTGTAGCCAAATCCAGCCCAAGGGGGTGTTCAATCTTGACCGTCTAGTCCTTTGACACAATGCGGAAAAGACTAATCGCTTATTTTTAATGTTTATTATCAAAGGACATTTATTTGTTGGTGATTTATCCATCCCATTTTGTTTTTCATAGTTGTACTCTATTTTTAAGTCAGCATTTTTTCTTTTTGACTTCATTTCTAACTCCAAATCTTACCAAAGCATCTAGAAGTGTTTAAAATCAGATACATCTTGTAAAAGACTAATTATGACAAAAACATGAACTCAAAAAAAACCCCAAAACATGTTCTACTTTAAATAAAAAATGTAAACTAAATAGATTTCTTCATTCTTGCAAAATGTACAATGCTGCATTTGTAGGCATCTAATTGCTAGGACCTTAGTGGAGAACAAGGTTTACTGACTGGACCTTTAGCTTGTTTTACTTGTTGAAGCATGATTTCCCAGGACAACAAACTAGTTCATCTAAAAATCCTCAAACTCCATTTTCCAAAATGCTGGAGTATGTTGGACAGAGACATAACGATATTGTACTCTGTAAGCTCTGCAAACTGGATGTGTCTTATCACAGCAGTGCAGCTGCTCTGCCCAAGCACTTGAGGTGAAAACACTAAAGTGCTTTGTCAAGACAGCAGAAAGACCAAGCTGCGTCATACTGTATGCACTGTTTACTATTTTATCACAGAATGTTTACTATAGTAGTAGTCATCACCTTTTTGGTTGAAGCAGTAAAACATTTGTTAAAACTGGCACCTGACCACTTATATTCACTTCTGCTGCTGTTTAACTGATCAAATATTAATAGCAAGCCAGTTTCACACCCAGTGGCCTCATATACAGCCGGTAAAGAATGACTGAGCAAACAAAGTTGAATGACTTCCTCTCCTTTTTGTGAAGTCTGAATTCCTTTTCATTTGCTTTGGTCTTAATATTCATGTTCATGTTTGGGGCAGCAGTGGCTAAGCAGTAGAGCGAACGTCTTATGACCAGACATCGGCCAGACAGCGGCGGATTGAGTCCCACTCCTGCCAGACATCATCAGAGTGTGTGAGCTGACTGTGGGAGGTGTCAGCTCTCCTCCTGGCCACTGCCAGAGTTCCCTTGAGCAAGGCACCGTCCCCTTACAAGCTGTCCAACTGGGGTGCCACCCCGTCCTCCCCATGTACTGTTTGTGTTACTAACTGCATGCTCACAGGCCCCTTGTGTGTGTTGTGGTTGTGTTTCAGGGGCCTGTACAAAAAAAAAATCCCTGTATCTAACACAAAAAGATATGTAGAGTGTAAAGAGTAAATTCCCCGTCAGGGGATTAATAAAGTAGATCTTCTTCTTCTCTTCTTCTACTTCTTCAGTACTTGTGTGCAATATTATGTGCAATTATGTGCAATTAGCAGATTAAGATGCTGAGGTTCTCTTTGGGAGTGACCAGGATGGATAGGATCAGGAATGAGTACATCAGAGGGACAGCACATGTCAGAGGTTTTGGAGATAAAGTCAGAGAGGCCAGACTGAGATGGTTTGGACATGTCCAGAGGAGAGATAGTGAATATATTGGTAGAAGGATGCTGAGTTTTGAACTGACAGGCAGGAGACCTAGAGGAAGACCAAAGAGGAGGTTTATGGATGTAGTGAAAGAGGACATGAAGGTAGTTGGGGTGAGAGAAGATGATGCAGAAGACAGGATTAGATGGAGGCAACTGATTCGCTGTGGCGAACACTGAAGGGAAAAGCCAAAAGGAAAAGAAGAAGACAGCAAAAGCCCATATTGGAAATCTTTACTTAATGAGCAGGATTTAAACACTTTCCATTGATTTTTTTATCATCACGCTCAGATTTGATGGTTATTCTTCAGGTATACAGGCTTGTTATTTAAGCTTAATTCAAAACACATCTTGAACCCTCAATGCCAATTAGTTTTGGTAAATCTCTCAAGGGCACAGAAATTGAAAGTGTGTCACTGACGAGCTAACCAGATCATGAACTCAAAGATTGACTGAATTATAGGCCAGCTGACTACTTGCTGATGAATCAAATGATCACACAACATCCCACTGTCAATTTATCCAATCATGTCTCATCAGCTCATTAATCACCTGATTTGTTATCTGCTCCAAACATCGTCTGAAACTACGCACATCTAATTAGAGACACAAATGCTTCCTGAAGTTTCCTAACAAAGACTGATGAACACGTTGTTGCATCCGTGCACGATCACTACACCCAGTTTCTCAACATATCTGTCTGCTTTACTATGTTGCCTAATTTTGAAATTTAAAAAAAAAGTTTTCAAGAGGCATTTCAGGAAATAATGCACAATGCTTGTTTGTAAAATTATACAATTGGCAGAGATATTAAACAAGACGATTTAGTCATATTCTGACTAAAAACTAAAAGTGTAGTGCACAGTAGAGCCATGCCACACCACGTGGCCACAATTCTTTTCTTCACTCAATGTATATTACAAACACACGCACGCACGCATGCACACACACAAACACACACACACACACGCACACACACGGCCTGTAATCATGCAAAAGGGAGAGAGATGATGGAAAAATCATCAATGTTGAATAATATCTACTGGACTTGTAGGAAAAGTTTGAAGACATTTTGCCTGCCATCAAAGAGGCTTCTTCAGTTCTGACGAGCAGCCAGGCAGTTCTAGATATTTAACCGAGTCGGACTGGTCAAGATTGTTAAGTTGGAAAGAAAGCCATTGAAATTCATTTGTTGAAATGTCTTCAAGCTTTTTGTACAGGTTCAGTTCACTTTATTCAACACAAACATACAGTATAGCATGACCTGTATGACTGAGAGTCTTCACAGAATACAAAGACATTTTATTTTAAAGGAGGGAATGAACTGGCTGACTGGCTTTTCCCTTCGTAGTCCTGACAATCACAGCTTGCACTGGTATATCATGTCTTGCCTTTATCTTTTTTTTCTTGTTGTTACAAAGGAAAGCCAGGCTTACCTTTCCCTATGGTCAACATGGTATGCAAAAGGGAATACACACTGACCCCAGTTAGCGTGGCGCTGACCAATGAGGATAAGTGGAGAGAAGATCTTATGGTAGCATAAACAAAAACAAAACTGATGAAAAAAGGGATTTTATTAAAAAGACATTAAGTAGATGAATGGCAAACAGTAAAATGTCTGCTTTAAAAAAACAAAAATCTCTGACTAACAATGAAAATACAACAAAGAAGTAGAAAAGGTGGAATGGTATTGTGTTTGCCTTTTGGTAGGATGTATATTTGTGTTTATTTGTCTTTCCACTAGTGTGGCATGAGTCCAACTAGCTTCAGATGACAGCTTGCCTGCCACAGCTGTGGTGGTTTAAGGGCTCTTGATGGAGGATTACTGGCTCAGTATGAGCTAGGCTAGCATTCTTGTTAGTGGAGAACCTGCCATAGCGTCAGGCAAATGACAGAATGGCCTGTCTTACTCCAGCAAACATTCAGAGAAACAAAATTAAATAATAAAAATTAACAAGTTCCTCTATATCTTGACAGAAAAGTTTTACCAAGTTCAATGAAAAGCAAGCAAGGAAGTGGAAATGGAAATATGAAATGTGTTTCTTTATTGATATACTCACCTTCATTTCCATAGTCCTGTCTCCTAGAAATGAATGAGCAAATTATGAGCAACGCAGACAAATTATTTACAGTAAGTGAGGTCATGGTCTGTTTTACTACTGAAAGTGAGTCCTTTGGCTATAAGACTTTTCATCAGTAAGTAACCAATCCCATAATCTTATTCGCAAGGCTCTTGTTGCCTATATGTGTTACAGACAGGAGTCAGCATGCCATTCATCTATTCTGGTGGTACATTCACACACCTTGCTGCAACTCCATTTTATAAAAAAAATCCATATTTCATTTACTCATAAATGCACATCTGTTTCAGACTTTGATTATGGTTCACCACAATGTAATTAAAACTTTTAAATTATGCGGTAAAACTGTCCATTTGCTTTGAATTTTGAGCAGTATATTGTCATGTTTATATCACAGTTCCAGAATACATCCACTGGCATTGCATGTACATGTCTGCAGTGATAAACCTGGGGTCATAGGTTGTTTCAGATTTGGAAGCGCTGTAGTGACCCCTGCTTTTTTAGCGCTGTGCACCCCTCAGTCCTTTGTTTACCTGGTTGTCAACATACTCTGATTTTACGCCGATTTCAGTTGTAATCCTGGATAAATAAAAGTGACACTGATATTAATGTTTTCTTACCATGCTGCAGGACAGGACAGAGCCACTCGGGTCGATGATGTAGCTGTATGTCAAACATCTGTACTGCAGTGTTGCTCTTTCTAAGTCAGTAGCTAAATATACAGGTATAAATAAATTCAAGTTACTGATGTTATAGCTGAAACTTTCACACCCTTATGAACCTTGGTAAGCCCTTTGACTCAGTCATTCATAGGATCCTCCTACATATGTTTGGCAGCATTGGTTTGTCCTTGACCTTGTGACTTGTTTGCCAGCTATCTCACTAACTCTGTCCAGCAGCTGAAGACTTAAAATATCTTGTCAGAACCACTTGCCATCTCCAAAGATGTGCCTCAGGGCAACATCTTGGACTTGACCTTATTCTCTGTCAACATTAATGGTGGAGTAAATGCTGCTGGCAGTTCCCAGACCCATCTGTACGGCTATCTTGGCTCGATTCAGCTTGTGCTGTTTTTCTCTCTGCACCTTCTACTCTTAAACTCAGCCTAATCTCCGTAGAGCAGTCTTTGCACAAGTCCTTTCTGTGCACAGCTTTTTTGTTCTCCACGTGTCTGTGTGGGTTCTTTCTGGGTTCCCTGGCTTCCTCCCACATCCACAAACACACACTTCTGATGAATTGATTGGCTCCACAGTGCACCAGCGTTGCACCTGGAGCGTGGTCCACCTCTCACCCGTAGTCTGCTGGGATAGGCTCCAACAACTGCCATGAGCCATGAAAAGAAGAAATGTCAAGGAAGATAAATGCATGACTAAATAAATTTGCTTGAGATGCAAGTATATTGACTTATAAGCTAAGTAACAGAACAACTAAACTTGTATCTCAAAGTACTATTGTACTATGGGACTTTTCTGGGACTCGAGCTGCCTTCCTGGATCAACTCACAGCACTAGTCCTGCGAAGTGGCAAGAAACCCAGCCTTGGCTGGTGTTGTACCTTATTCTTTACTGTGATAAACGAGTGAAAGGTTTGGGGATTTGCTAGTTCTTCCTTTTCTGAATTACAGTACTGATCAAGAGAACCTTAACAATTTGTCATGGCACAGACATTATCCCAACACTTAGAGAAGAAACTTAGGATATGATCCAAGGTTAATTGATCCAATCAGAAATCTGAAGTACAATGGTTCATCTTCCCAATGCTCTGGCCAGGTGATTTTTTTTATTTTTTAGATTAGATATGCTCCCTTTGATTTGAAGAACTTTATCTGCACATACCGACCATCATGCTGCAATGCTCTTCTTACACCTCCACATACATTTCATCCTGAACCAGGTGATGTTTCTCCTGTCATCATATTTTAGCTTGGGAAGACTTTCATGTACAGCTTGCCATTCTGCCATCATAAACACCAAGATCTTGTGCTACAAATGTGCCTATGTTCCGTTCACAGCTTACCGTGCCTGTGTGCAAGAATCACAAGGATTCTTGCTGATATGACTTTTAGTGTCTCACAATAATGTTAATTCTCATAATGTTCCTGGCTTGAGTGACTTTGAACTCCACTGATGGGGAACTGCATCTTAAAAGGGGCGGCAGTGGCTCAGTGGTAAAGCGGGCGGTAGAGCGGGTCGTCCTATGATTAAGATCGGCGGTTCCATTCCCGCTCCCGCCCCCCCAAAGAAAAATACCCGGAGGTGAGCTGACAGTGGGAGGTGTCAGCTCATCTCCGGAGCACTGCCGAGGCACCCTTGAGCAAGGTGCCGTCCCCTTTACAAATTGCTCATTTGAGGCACACCAAGAAGGAGCTGCCTGCCACTCTACATCCCTTGCATGCCTACAGGCCCCTTTGTGTGTGTGTGTGATACAGGGGCCTGTACTCACAAACATATATGTATGCATGTGTTTGTAATCAGTAGCTAGAGTGTGCGTTCTTAATTTCCCTTTGGGGATCAAACCAGTATAAAAAATTAAAAATTAAAAAAAAAAGAAGAAAAAAAAGTAATGTTGATTAGAGACAAGAGGATTCCCCAACCTCTCCAGATATGCTGAGAGATAACCTTCATAGTACCTCCACTTTTGTTAGTGGCATGCTGTCGACCAGGAAGAGCCAATGTGCAGCTGGAAGGATTTTGGTCTAGACTAGGGCTCCAAGGTCTCTTCTAATTTATTTTTAAGTTTCTCACAAATCAACTCAAAATCACCTTTACGGTGTGAACTGGACATAATGGTTCTACTTTGTGGAAGCCCCTATGTGTTGAGGTGTCTATCTTTAGAAAATCTAGGAGGAACTCAGCAGCACAGACTGATGATACAGTAGTGCTTGATGTTCCTTGAATCCTCTGCTCTTGGTATTCAGATCCCCGCTGCAGGCTACCACTACCAGTCACATATAACTCAAAGCCATGAGAAAATAATGGAAGATGAGACAAGAAATTAAAGCAGGATCATTATTTGTTTTAATTAATTCAAATACAACATATCAAAGAATGGTATTAGATATGGCCGTCAGTACATCAGTATTGTTAGTGGATATTCCTGCTTGTCAAATTAATGAGTAGTCTTCTTCCTTTCCTTTCAGCTTCTCCCTTCAGGGGTCGCCACAGCGAATCAGTTTGCCCCTATTTAACCCTTTCTTCTACATCCTCTTCTCTCACATCAACTACCTTCATGTCCTCTTTCACTACATCCATAAATCTCCTGTTTGGTCTTCCTCTAGGCCTCCTGCCTTGCAGTTCAAAACTCAGCATCCTTCTACCAATATATTCACTATCTCTCCTCTGAACATGTCCAAACCATCTCGGTCTTGCCTCTTTGACTTTATCTCCAAAACCTCTAACATGTGCTGTCCCTCTGATGTACTCATTCCTGGTCCTATCCATCCTGGTCACTCACAAAGAGAACCCCAGCATCTTCATCTCTGCTACCTCCAGCTCTGTCTCCTGTCTTTTCCTCAGTGACACTGTCTCTAGACCAAACAACATCGCTGGTCTCACCACAGTTTTGTACACCTTTCCTTTCATTTTAATTGAAACTCTTTATCACAATTGACACTTATAGTCAGTAGAGATTGCTGTCTAACCTCGTCTGTCATCACCACTACTCACGGCTCACCATAGTGAGTCGTGAGTAGTGGTGATGGTAGTGAGTGGTGATAGCAGTGAGTCATAAAAAGACAAATAAGCAAAAGAAGGAGAATGGAGAGAACAGAGCAGTTTTCCTTGTTCTCTCTCTCTCTCTCTCTCTCTCTCTCTCTCTCTCTCTCTCTCTCTCTCTCTCCCTCTCTCTCCTTCTCTCTCTTTCTATCTGCAGAGCAAATGAGGTGTGATCTTATAGGTGGGAACACCAGACCTAGACAATACAAAAAGAAAGATATCACCAGCCCAACAGCCACAAAAGGCGTTGCCCATCACAGCAATCTTTCCCCTATGACAAATTACCTTTACGAAATTCTATAGTCAAATCAGGTGTCTTGATTTCAAATCAGGTGCCAATGATTTCAGACCTTATAAAACAATCCATTGTGCCCAGAGTTGAAGTCTCATCTTTTGGTTACAGCTGCTTCTTCTCTTATGACGGACTGCTTCTAGAGGCATTACTAGCACATCATATATGTATATCAGAGTTTTGGAATCTTAACGTGTCACTAATGTTCATGGTGAGATGATGGTTGATCTAACCTTTGGAACATGTACTGCCTATCTTCTTCCCTTGCAAGACTGCAATGGTCAAACTGAAAGAATTGGAAATGAATGGGCTGAATTTTTCAACCATAGCTGTCCTTGTCCTGACTTTGGTACCACTTTGCTTGTCTGGATGTGATGATCCTCCTCCTCATGATGCCTGTGAGTTCTGACAGAGTTTATTTCTCCTCCTCCTTAGATATCTTATATTGATTACATATAACTAATGGTTGGATTGTTGAGGTTTTTAGATCATTTGTAAAATGTAAGAATCACTCAGGACGAAGATAATGACAAAATAATTCAATAGAAGAGCTTCCAAACATGAAACACATTACATGTTGACAGTCAGTGTTACTTCTGTAGGTTTCTGCATATATTTTTACAAAATAGATGGAAAACGGCACTCCTGATGGTATAATCCATTACTTTCAAATGTGTTCATGTAGGCTGGTATTTTTTATTCTGCTCTCTGCAAAGAGCAGAATTCTTCAGATCACCATAATGTTGAAGGTGAGTATTTTTTTTATTTTTTATTTTGGATCCCTAAATTCATATTACTCTCTGAAAGAATGAGAGAGCGAGAAGAGGAATATATGACGACAAGGACAGGATGGCATATGGTGGCAAAAGCTGTGACCCACACACCACTGTACATTAAACAGACACATGCACACAAACCAAACAATTGTATTCAAAACCATACTGAAGAGGCAGTCATTTTCCTGGTTGTGTGCTTATAATTTTCGTGTCTCAATCACATTAAGCTGCCAATCCTCTTTTCACCTTTGAGGTCTCCCTGGGTGCACACATAGAATTTATTATGACTTTATATTTACAGCAATCTCAACAGATTAACTTTATTCTTGAATAAATAGATAAAGAATGGCTTTCACCCTAACATATTGTGCAAATTTTGAAAAGCACAAAATGATTTATACAGGACAAACATTAGGTTTATGACTTGCAATGATAAGAAAATCACTGTATAGGGTTGACTTAATGAATGGAGTTTTACCTCTTAAGTCTGAACCGGGATTAAAAAACTTGTGTGTATATAATTGTAGTCAAACTGAAAGAACTCACTCACTTAATCTAATCATTTCGAAAAGTTCCAGCCATCTAGTTTGATGGAACCAGTTTACATAACTAATGCTGCAATGAGGTGAAATCAAAAATTAAGGAACAACTGCTCAATTAATGCATGTTCGAACAGACTACTTTTTACATAAGTTTTATTTATTTAAATTCTAGATTAAAAAAAAGGCAATCAAAAAAATATAAAGCAGAACAGAACATCTGGTGCCTGGCACCTTGTTTTCTATGGTTGCCTGACGAGCTGTGACCAGGCGCCACCATAATGACAGACACCAACACCTCGTTAGGCCCTCGCTAAGCTTGTTAACATCCCACTCATTATGTTTTCTGCTAATGAGGCTGCTTGGCAGTGACTGAGCCTTGGAGTGATCTGGGGATGTGTGGCTTGTTTTGGAAATGCAATAAGCAAGGCATTGAAAGGATAACAGGTGGTGAGGTCATTTCAAGATAGAGGAAGAGAGGTACCTTCGTGTAAAGACACGTGAAGAAGTGGGGAAGAAGAGAATTCTGTATGCATGCGTTTGGTCCTTTTTAAATTTGAGCAGAGGTTTGAAGAACCTGTTGTTGCTATCAGCTTTAGTCTGAGGGAATGTTTTTTTTTTTTTTTTTACATTTAACAGTCTTCTTGTCCTCTTCAGAGAGCTGTGCTTCTTCTTCATCATGGTATGGCTCAAAATCTCTGATAGAACATCCATTGCTGTATTTCACACGCGACCTGCTACCCTGAAATTTTCCAGACGTTACTTGGCTAGGCTGCATGTGCAAATGTAAAATTTAAATCAGCTGAAGGAGACTTAATCCTGTCAGGTTTCTATTATGAAATCTGTGTAATGTCCGATTGCGTCCATTGCAATCACTTGTCAGCTTTGGAATGGTTTTCAGTTTGGTACTGTATTATTTATTTTTATAAAATGAAGTTGAATATTTATTTGGAAAGGATAGATTATTACTGTGTATGTGTGTGTTTTACTGTTGCAGGTCAAACGAAAATGGTGCTTTTTCAAATGATGGAAATTTTGTTTCACACAGGACAAAGTTTTTGCAATCTGGTGTCTTTCAGCATTTGTGTCAAGCATGGCTATTCATTTACATTGTGCTTTTTTGATTTTTTTAGCGTTTACCCTGTTGCGTGTATAATGTAGCCACGAGAGGGCACAAGCCAGTGTCTTCTTGTGCCGGTCCCAAGCCTGGAAAAATACTAAGGGTTGTGTCAGGAAGGCCATCCGACGTAAAACTTTTGCCAAATCAAATGTGAAAATCAAATCTATGACTTACATACGGGATCTGTGAGGCCTGGGTTAACAACAACCGCCATCGATGCAGCTCACCTACAAGGTGCTGGTGGAAATTGGACTACTGTTGGTCAGAGAAGGAGAGGAGGAAAGTGTGTTCGTAGGAAGCGAGGGAAGAAGAATGCCAAGACTATAGGACTGAGAATAGTGATGTTGAATGCTGGAACTATGTCAGGAAAAGGTAGATAGTTGGTTGACATGATGCAGAGGAGGAAGGTGACATACTGTGTGTCCAGATGACCAGATAGACAGGTAGCAAGGTTAGAAGTTTAGGAGCAGGGTTCAAGTTGTTCTATCATGGTGTAGATGGGAAGAGACATGGAGCAGGAGTTATCTTGAAGGAGGAGTTTGTTAGGAATGTCCTGGAGGTAAAAAGAGTGTCAGATAGAGTGATGACTCTGAAGATAGAAATCAAAGGTGTGATGTTCAATGTTAGTTGGTATGCTCCACAGGTAGGATGTGAGCTGGAGGAAAAGGTGAAATTTTGGTTGGACTTTGACAAAGTGATGCAGAGCATACCTAGAAGGGAGAGGGTTGTCATTGGTGACTTTTAGTGGACATGTTGGTGCAGGAAACAGAGATGATTAGGAGGTGATGGGCAGGTTTGGTATCCAGGAGAGGAATGCAGATGGAACAGATGGTGGTTGACTTTGCAAAAAGGATGGAAATGGCTATAGTGAATACTTTCTTCCAGAAGAGTCAAGAACATAGAGTGACCTATAAGAGTGGAGGTAGGAGCACACTGGTAGACTACATCTTGTGTAGACAGTGCAATCCTGAAGGGAAAAGCTGAAAGGAAAAGAAGTTCACCCCGTTGTGTGTATAGCGGTGTGTTTCCATTACTGTTTGTTCATGCTTCTATGTGGCATTGGTAAATTGTTTTTGTTGGTGTTTGGTGTGTATGTTTCTTTTGTGTGTGTGTGGATCTATGTGTGGGTGAAGCTGAACAAATAAAGCTAGTTTCCCCGTCGATTGTGTTCACAGTGTCAAGCACTCAGTCTGTAATTAGCACACAGACAGCCATCTGTCCAAACAAGCGGCTCAAAACAACTCCTGTCCTGCTCACTTTCACCACTATCATAGCATCCATCCGTAGCTAACTCTCTCTTATTTGCTCACTCTTCTATCCATCTGCCTGTCTGCCTCTGTTACTATCTTTATACCTTCATTAGACTCTGTCTCCTTATCCTTTTACCTTTTATATTGTTTACTTGTCTTTTGACGCTATCTTCCCTTCCCTTCCCATCCCATCCCTTCCCTCCCATCCCGTTGTCATAGAGGTAATAGTGATTAATGATCGTCCTACTCTTAATTTTACCCAATCAGTATAATGCAAGCCAACATTAACAACTTTATGGTCTCTTACATTTCATTGGCCTAAAAACCATAATGTGTCCACAGTGGCGCTGCATCGGTTGGCTTTGCCACCAAATGATTCAAAACACTGACTTCAACAGATGCTCATTGAGAGATATACAGTTGGTGGCACGGAAGGCTAATTTAATTCTCCACTTATAGCAGAGTAAATGCAATGAGATGATGTCATTCATGAACACCAGTCTGACATCAAATGTGTTAAAATTCCATGAAAACACTGATGGCAATATTTTACCCATCTGGTTTAACATAGATAAATGTGTGGTTTCTTTCCACATTCATCTGTTTCAGCAGCATTTTTCCTGGATGCTGCTCTATTTCAGCTGCATCAAAACTACTGTGTTAAAACATTTTTTTTGTGTCTGGCCTTAAGTCTACAATATTCTGCTTACGGTTTTACTCAGACAAAGACTGACAGCTGGCTTAAACAACCAGGCCAAGTGCATGTCAGAGGTCCATATTATAAGACTTTATAAAATTGATTAATCCTCACTATTCTGTTTTTATTGGGTCATCTATGAATGTCTGGTCATGGATTGCTTCTCCCAATCGTCCTCTCTTGAAATGGTCTGCCTTGTGCAACTGTCGCCAGATGAAGCACTGTGTATTGATATCTTAGTTCAGGGATTGGGGAGACAAGTGGGATGATTTCTTCTGCAGATGAAGAAAGATTTAGGCAGAGACAAAGCAATCATCAGTAACCTAAAGAACAAGTTATCTGAGAATGCCATGCCCCCTACCATCATAAAAATGCATGACAAATGCTCCAGTATATTAGATATCACTGTTAGTTATGTATTGTATAGAGACCAACTTTCAGAGTCACCATAAATTTATAAAAACTCAAAAAATACACAATAGCTGATTTTGCAGTGTTTTTTGGCAAAGCTCTTCATGTTTACGGTTTGCCAGATATGCTCTGTGTATAAACAGATAAATCATTTCATTTCATTTTCAGGGAATGAACATAAAAAGACATACAATACATTTTAAAGCTATGATTATGATTTCTTTTGACTTTCTGCACGAGGTTACATGGCATGGTTTCACTTAGTACTCACCAACATACACAAAAAATATACCAAATGTACATAGAGCAATTCCTTACTCCTGTTGTTAGCATAAGGGCGAAGTTATGTACAGGGCAGGAGCAAAACGAATAACAGATGCGTCACTGACGAAAGGATTCAGTTTGATAATAATTCTAATTCAGAGCGTTAGGGCCAAATGATCTCAGCAGACGGTTTGTCGCTGTGTGTTTCCGTGTTCATGTGGGGGACAATCACAATAAAATGAGTGTAATTATGTTGCCTGTTGCAGCAGGTTACTGTTGAGAATTAATATTTAACAGACCTTTGTGTTTATATGTTTGTGTGTGTGTGTGTGTGTGTGTGTGTGTGTGTGTGTGTGTGTGTGTGTGTGTGTGTGTGTGTGTGTGTGTGTGTGTGTGTGTGTGTGTGTGTAAAAATTGATATTAGCATCTTTCTGATGAGTCGCCTTCAATCTACTCTCAGGTGGCAAACAGCGAGACCCTTGGGTAATATGCCCAGTAAATTGGATGTTTGTTTGAATCACTACCCATGCCGCTCAGGATACTGTGTGTGTGTGTGTGTGTGTGTGTGTGTGTGTGTGTGTGTGTGTGTGTGTGTGTGTGTGTGTGTGTGTGTGTCTGAGTGGGACGCATGTGTTTGGATAAGTGAAAGCTATCTAGTTGAATGTGTACATCTGTGATACGTTGAAATGTGTGATATGTCTCTCTTCCAATCTCATTTTCTCAGCCTGTCTCTGAGTCCCTTTTTCAGTTATGTGATCAGAATTGTTGGAGGTTATGCATTTATGAACAGATTATTATTAACACACAGTTTTGTTTTGTCGTTATGATCATGATTGCTTTTGCTCTACGAACTTCCCCTTTGTTTGATATACTGTAATGCAAGATCAAACTTGTACATTTAATAATAAGTTTAATAAACTTGTACATTAATAATTCTCTTCCCTCTGATTTTTTGTGTTCTTGTTCAGCCAGGGTTATATAATACATTTTCATAGTATAATTCTCAACCTGAATCAACCACATGAAGATCAATTTTGGTCTTCAAGCAAACATCAATGTTGATTAACAAGGGTTAAAGGCTGACATTTCTTACTTTATTAGGGTCCGTAGTGAATACTGAAAAAGTTAATATATTTGTGCAAACCTATCAGAAGTACTGCTTTCCTACTTACGTAAATAGAGACATTCGTAAGTAGAGGTTTTTGTTATTTTTGCATCTTTGAATAAAAATTAAGGGATGTTATACTGTACCTGTTGATATGACCTTAGTCTTATTAATATTTAAAAAAAAACCCAAAGTATCAATCATTCATCCATTCATTTTCCAAACTGCTTCTTCCACTGTTTTGGGTCACAGGGATTGCTGGAGCCTATCCCAGTGGACTTACTTGCGAGAGGCGGGGACATGCTCTGAACACAATGCCACAGAGCCACCAAAGTATCATGATAAACAAAATCTTGTACATTTCGGTAGGTAATAAAAAGTTAAATAACAAAAATAACACACAATAAGTTTCATATTACAGTATATATGTGGTGTCACTTTACATCGAATGCTTACAATTTTAAATCAAGCAGAACGACGGATCAAAGTCCAATAAACTTGACTTAAACAATTGCAGCTTTTAAGTAGTGATAGTGCTTTGAAAAAAAAGTGACGTACAGCTTCAGATAAGGAAGGCAACTCTGAAATGCCCGATTCTGTAGTGAAGAGAAGAATTATTCCAATATAGGAATATGTCTTTTTCTCATTCCCTCTGTGTTCTGTCTAATAGAAATATAGAGGCAGAAAGTGTGTCTGTGTGGAGGGATGAAGAATGCTTGAGTAATCATTGGGAACCTTATCACTAATCTACCTTCAATCCCTTGTCCAACAACAACACTTTATTCTGTCTTTCTCTCTCTTTCACACACACACACACACACACACACACACACACACACACACACACACACACACACACACACACACACACACACACACAAACTAAACACAGGTAGCAGCAGCTTGAAGTCAGACACCAACAAGGTTTATTATTAACATCTCCTTACAGTGAGTAAGTCCAGCAATGTCTCTTAAAACAATATTGTGGATCGGGGGGGGGGGTTGTTCATTGAATCAGAAACAGCAAACTGCTGAATCCATATGAACTGAGCTGATGCTGGAGTCAGATCGACGGTGTGATGGTTTGAAGACCACGTTTTAGAAGTCAAGGATTTGGTGTTCAATGGAGTAATGTAATGGTGTCCCTGGTGCAATGAATGGTGTTTTACATTTATTTTGCCTGCTTAGACCTCTTCTCCACAACCTATTCTGTCCTTTATCTCTTATCTGTTTCTTACATGAACAAAAGGAAAATCAAAATTGTTTTCTTTTCTGTCTTTGGCTGATATTGAGACCCTTATTCAGAATATTGTTTCATCCAGACTTGAATAATGCAATGGTTTGCTTTCTGGTCTGGTGCATGGTGGTTTGATAGGTTGTTGCATTTTGATGACTGGTTGCCCCATCACCTTGAGACGCCAGTGGTCATCTCATTCAAAGTTCTTCTCTGCCTTTGTTCTGCAGCAACCTCAGTGCAGTTTTTTGAGCTGTGTGTAACAGGGTTCGTGTGTGTTCAAATTGGGGATGTTGGAAAATTTCACCATGATAAAGATTAATCAAAGGATTATTTTCAACGCTTTTTCATTGCAATGCCTGCAAAGTTCTCTGTTTTTATGAGCTACACTCTGTTCGTTTGTGATTGTTACCTTTGCTTTCCAAAATTGCTTTTCTGCAGTGTTTGGATTTGACTTCTTTTGTGCAGTGTCATCTTCACTGCAGGCAAAATGTGTCCAAATGTCAGACAAACATTTTTTTTTAATGGACAGTCTACTTTTTGAGATCCATCCTTTGAGTCAGTGTCATCACTCTTGTCATTGGTGGCCAAATCGTTCACTGGACAGGATGGAGACGCTTCATGATCGTGTCATGTTTTGTTTCCCTTATTTCAAAAAGTATTAATCAGTTAACTGCTATGAGCAAGACAATGACATTCAGTGGTTTAAAATGTTGTTTTAAAGAACATTTTACATTTATTTTGGGTATTTTTGTTATTCTTTTGTTCCTACAGAGTTATGCTTAGTCAGCTATCTAAATCAGGCACTGTAAATGTGAAGTAAAAAACATTAGCCAATGAGATAGAAAATATTTTGCCTTTTGCCTAATGATTTATTATTTTTGACAGGTTTGTGCTCAATAGACTAGATTCCAAACCCTTGCTCACACTCAGATGGGCCAGTTCTATACAAAAAATAAATCAATCCAGACTTTACCCTGCTTCCGTTCCATCACCTTCCTCCTCCCGTCTCCTCCCTCTGACTCCTGATCTCTGTCCATTCCCAGCCTTCCCTCTGTCACTTCTTAATCTTTTTGAACCACTCTCAGCACCCCATTTCCTCCCTTGTCCTCTCCCTTTCCTGCTTGAGTCTCCCGCCCTCCTCTCTCACAGTAATTGATAGCACCTAGTGCTGTTATTTCATCCAAAGGACCCTGTAAACAAAATCATCTCTGACAGAACCAATATGGAAATCTCAGGCAGTGGAACTACGAGTTATGGCTTGTGTCTTACCATGTGTGTATGTCGCCACAGGCATGAAAGACTGCTTTTGTGTGTGTGTGTGTGTGTGTGTGTGTGTGTGTGTGTGTGTGTGTGTGTGTGTGTGTGTGTGTGTGTGTGTGCGTGTGCGCGTGAGTGCGCTAATGAGACTGAAAGGTGGTTCTCTGTTCTGCGTAATAAACTCTAGTGGAGATGGTCATTAAGTGAAGTGCAAGTGTGTGTGAGCGAGTGAGTTTGTGTGTGTGATGGGGAGGGGTCAAGGCCAAATTGACATCAAATGGTCTAAATTAGCCCCACTTGTCTCCATTGATTTACGGTGAGCCAGTAAATTGCATCTGTACAGGGGATGTGTGTGTGTGTGTGTGTGTGTGTGTGTGTGTGTGTGTGTGTGTGTGTGTGTGTGTGTGTGTGTGTGTGTTAGAGAGAGATAAATTAGAGAACATATATAGATAGATTTGGTTGATGGATTCTACAAAGAGCTGGTCTTTTCATGTTTTTAATAATCATCATTCATGAAGTTGATGGTTTTGCAGCATTTATGCATGGTCATGGTCACGTGTGAATGGATAATATGAAAATAAAATCATCGATTTTTGATCAAAACATTCATGTGCATGTTATCGTGAATGTAATGCAAGATACAAGCAAACCTTGTTTTTAGAACACTTTAGACATTGAACAAATCGGAATTCAACTAAAAAATTCGGAATTTTTTTGTCTTAGAAGTCGAACGTGAAACAAACGCAGTAACATCCATCCTCGTCCTCCTCTCCAACATTCACGTATGCCCACTGCTCACCACCACAAAGGTAAAAATTCTTATCTTTATTGTTCTTATGCTTTAACTGTAATGTGCTTTTTATTTTAGTTTACTGTATTCAATAATTTTTCACTTAATTTGTGTTCCATTGCCTATGGTCCGAGTTACGGTACCATAAATTCTGTTTATTTCTGTATATTTTCTGTTTATATTCTGTGTATTCTGTATATTTATTAATGTTCCGTAACAGAATCGGAACAAAAAATAATTGTAAACCGGTTAATATTGTTTTTTTTTCATTCTAGAAAAATTTTTTTGACCTCATGTTTCATTTCCTGTCATTCACTGGACGGGGGATGAGAGCAGAGAAGTAGCAGGAACGAAAACGAGACCGAAAACTTTATATTTTTTAATGTTCCGGAACAGAATCAGAACAGAAAATAATTGTAAACCGGTTAATACCTGGGGTTTTTTCGTTCTTGACAAAAATATTTTGCCTCATGTTTCACTTCCTGTCATTCACTGGACGCGGGATGAGAGCAGAGGGAAGTAGCGGCTATCAGCAGCAGTTAAGAAAAGGGCAGTCTCCCAGTCACTATTTAATCATAACAGGTAAACAGTGCAGTGTGTCAATCTTAAAAATGTATGATTTAGACATTAACCCATTGGCTGAAGTCATTTTCAGAGCAGTGTGTTCCCGTACTGCCAGCGTTATGTAGCAATACTGAGCTATGGGAGAAGAACAATGAAGATCTGTTGTTCAGCAATAAATGACATGGTGGAAATTATTCTTGTCTTATTTCATGTAGTGTCTAAGTAGGAGGCATAAGCCTTAACTACAGTGATTTAACTTGCATAAAGCAGTGGTGTAGTAATGTGGGACTGTTTAATGTAGGGTAGGGGCATATCTATAATTATAGTATATAGTAAATAAACTAATTGCTTTATTTGCCAATTTAAAAGTCCTTCAGTTACTGTATTTTGTGCACCATTCGGCTCATTATATAAAGAGGTGCAGTCTAAATAACTGAGTTTAGTTCTGTACTTCAACCGGACACTCGGTGAATGCTAGCTAACAGAAGCAAAAAGGTGACTGTGGTTGAAATGTGTTGTACTATGTATTTAAATGTAAAAAAAATACACCGACATTATTTTTTAAATATGTTTTTATTTCTTTATTTTTTGATAAATCTGTGCTAAATCCTTCCAAGTCCTCATCTTTGGTCTGTATTGAATATGTCGGCAATTTCACTATCGCTGACCGTCACATTTCCGGGTGTCTGTCTGGTAATGATGCCGGCTTTTGTGAAACATCGGACAAAAGTCGAAGCAGACACGGTAGTCCAGGATCCGCAATCCACGCACATATTGTGGGGGTGTAACTCGCTCGGCACTGCCTCCAGTCCTGGTAAACATGTGTCCACAGTCTCTCAGCGATCACTCCACGACTTTAAAGGCTCTGTTTACACCGATGTCCAGCGGTTGGAGTTCTTTTGTTAATCCTCCAGGATGATGACAAGCTCAGAATTCAGCCACTTGACGTGGTTTTTGACAGAAGCGGTGGTGTGGGCGTGCATGGAGTCACAGATCAAGAGAGATGGCAAAGCGTGAAAAAAGCCCCCTGGTCTCTTTACGTGAACCGGAACAACCAGAACTGATAGCCTGGAGTTTACATGTTGCGTCATAAGCGTGTCTCTTCGGCGACGCCATAGTCGGGGGTCTTTAGCCAAACAAATGCGGTTATGCAGCATACCTACTGTACAGTACCGGCATATACCGTACACCGGTACCTACCGGAGGTGTGCCGGACGTAGCCTCGCGTCATGTTCTCTAATCGGTCCATCGCTGCCGGCGTACGTAGTGACGTAATACGTCCTATGTCGGTTGACAATGGCCAATCTGGCGGATCGCTGACTAAAGTCACAGAAAAACATTTTTACAGATTTTGGAACTCAGTGTACACATAAGACGCTAAATGTTAAAAGGAGCAGCATTGATTTTTGAGAAATTTTAAGGCTTTTAAGCGCATCTTATGGTGTGCAAAATACGGCACCTACATATTAAATTGGTTATTAACTGGTTCAGGAACTTTATTTTTTTTTGTTCTAACTAGTTCAGGAACGTCAGTTTATGGGTGGAACGCAAAACCGGAAACGTTATAATTCCGTTTCTGTTCGGAACAAACCAATTGGCAAAAAATTCTTGTTCAAAGCCCAACCACTTCCGGGTAAAACAGGAAGTTTTACTTAACACTTTCTTTCTCGTGTTGGCTTCTTTCTTTTACATTTCTTTGATATACAGTATTTCCTTACTATACAATTTGATATATGAATGACATTATGAAATAACATATAGTGCGCGGATACAGCGGCAGAAAATGGATGGATATTATGTTGAAAAGGTAGTTTTGTAGCGTCTTGGAACGGATTGAGACCATTTATTAGCTGGAGGTAGCAGAGATGAAGATGCTGAGGTTCTCTCTGGGAGTGAGCAGGATGGATAGGATCAGGAATGAGTACATCAGAGGGACAGCACATGTTAGAGGTTTTGGAGATAAAGTCTGAGAGGCCAGACTGAGATGGTTTGGACATGTCCAGAGGAGAGATAGTGAATACATTGGTAGAAGGATGCTGAGTTTTGAACTGCCAGGCAGGAGGCCTAGAGGAAGACCAAAGAGGAGGTTTATGGATGTAGTGAAAGAGGACATGAAGGTAGTTGGTGTGGGAGAAGTAGATGCAGAAGACAGGGTTAGATGGAGGGAACAGATTCACTGTGGCGACCCCTGAAGGTAAAAGCCAAAAGGAAAAGAAGAAGAATAACAAGAAGTAATGGGAAAAAATGTATTTGGAATTCGAACAAATCGATATTTAAACAGCCTTCCGGAACGAATTGTGGTCGGAAACCGTGGTTTGCCTGTACATTCTACTTTGTCACATTGGTCACTTTGTAAAGATACACAGAGGGGATTCAAAATGTTACCACTCTCCATTAAAGCTACGCATAGATACAATGCACAGAGCAAAGTTGCTTTATGAAAACTATGTGTACATATCAAGAACGGTAGAGAACCCCTTAAAACACTCCCAGTCCTTATTTGGATAGGCGTGCTTCATTTAAATCTAATATCCATGAATCCATAAGAGGAACATTAAGAGACTATTGCTGGCAGGGAGATGTTGAGAAGGAGGAGGAGGTGAAAGGAAAGCAAAAGGCCAAGAGGGAGAGATAAATGAAAGAAGAAATCAGTGAACTCAAATATGATTGTTCAATTATGTATATGTGCAGCAGAGTGGCATTTCAAGTGCTTTGTAGTCTGTTAGCCATGTGTGTTTATGGATTCTGCACAGCCATTAAAACTTATATTAATGCCATATATAGTACATGAAAGTCTGTCTGGGTTTGTAAAACTTTATCCCTACACCTTCATATGTTCATTGGAAATACCTTCAGCTGTGGTCAATCTCATTCCTGATATGTTTTATTTTTCAAAGTGTCTGAAAAATATCTCCAGCCCCACTTTCAAATTGAACAAGGACAGTGGGCAGAGATATTGATTCCCTCTACTGGACCTGATGGAGGTCTCTCTTTTATAACAGAAATCAGAAAGGCCTTTGCCACTGACTGACTCAGTGACCTATGACAAGCACTGGCAATAGAAACACATGGACACACAATTATGAACACACATGCACACGCACAGCATTGTGCACGATTTATGTCGACACACAACTGTCGCTCAAAAAAAACCTGACATAGTGTTGCATTATGTTTTTATCTTGTTCAATCTGAAATTATCACACCCCATCCATAAACACATGCACCTGCTTCACACACTGACGAAATCTATTCGAACATGATATGCGCGCACACACACACACACACACACACACACACACACACACACACACACACGCGCATGCGACTGCACACAAGTTTGAGCTGTTCACCAGTCTTAATTGGATTCTAATGTATTCGGTTTGCTCCACTGAGCAAAGAGATGTCTGTGGTTTTTCAAGTGGAGAGAGTGTAAATAGGAAGATGGCGGTCATCTTCCTCCTGTCTCTGAGAGGAATGTGTTGTATGAACAAGTTGTCAACAGAATTTCTGTGAGAGCCATTTTGACCTGAGTGAGAGGAACACTTTTCTGTATCGCTCTCCATTCTTTCATACTTTATATTAATTACGGCTTACAAAGAGTCGTTCTGTACAGCTATGATCTGGTACGACTGAAAAAAATACATTGTCATTATCATTATCATTATCATAATCGTTATCAAGTCATGATGTGTACCTTCTCTTTGTCTAGCCACTTTTTGCCCTCCTGACTGCTTACAAATGGATGAACTGTATGTAAACCTCTGCTGTAGTGCTCACTTTGGTGGGTCTATCACAAAACTTCACATCTGGCTTTCTGAGTGGAGTTCAAATTACATCTCGGCACATCTAGATAGACGTGATATGATTGTTTAATTTATACAAGCAACCACTGTTAAATAGTCAAAGATTAAATGTAATTATCTCTAATGTAAGATAGGAACCAAATGCGCAACAGTATTTATCATTTTGCACAAATGTATGTCGTAAAATGGCTGTATTCAGTGGTTTTAGTCAACTATATCATGCTTGCTGACACAAGGAATATTATTTGAAGGTTCCAATTCAGCCCCTTCAGTCTGACTGAGTCATCTATAGGGCTTGAAAGTTGACATACTTTATATGTACTTCAAATTACTAATTTCTGAGTTTGTTATAATAAACTTGTATAAAATGTAGAAAAAACCTACTTACATTTCCATTTATATCTGTGGAAGTGTCCTCTTATTAGACATAACATTATTTTACAATGACAGTAATGTCAAAGATCCAGTGGTTTTAAGCTTAAAGGTCCCATATTATGTATTTTTAACTTAATGTCATTCAGCTGCCAGATGTCCAACTAGACTGTATTCCAAATATTTTGACCTAAAGTGATCTGTGGTCCTAAATATCAGCTTTTCAAAATCGCTCATCTGAGCTACTCACAAAACGCTTCGTTTCAGGCCTCCGGCTGTAGTATGTTAATGAGCTCCGCTGGTCCACGCCTCCTTCACCTGGGCCACGCCCCTCTGAAGGAGAGCGTTAGGCTAACGGGACACTGACCGGCATTACATTTGTTATCATTATGGCGTTTGGAGGACCCATCGTGTCGGTGTACATTTATGACCCTGAGTCGGACCCAGAAGCGGAGGCTCCTGAAGAAACACCGACTGTGCAGCTGCAGCAGGACGTTTCTGAATGGTTAGTAGGTGTGAACGTTACCTAGTTGGTTCTGTGTTGTGTTTTGTAACCTACGTCCTCACAGGACCGGAGCATCGTCCGATAGCTACTTTTTGTTCTACTCCCGCCTCTTATCGCACAGTAATAATGTCATATCTGTCTTATTATGTATTTTGTATATGTACAGATTTGTTGACTGCTAAAATGTTGCTGTACTTCTATAAGTGACAGTAAAGTCTGATGGTGGTTCTGATAGTTATTACCATGTGGCTAATGCTAGCTTCTGCTCACGGCTAAGTTACTTTATTTTTATATCATATTGATTTAATCCGTTACTGAGCTGCTAAATATTTGAAGCAGTCTTCTGTGACCATACACACGGAGCTGACACTTGCCACCATCACACCAGGTTAATTGTGAAATGATGCAACCATTTTGCAGTAATGCCTTTATCTGCTCTATTTTGAGATGTCTTCACCTTCTGTTTATTGTACAGGTGTTCCTGTGGACACAGAAGCAGAAAACATCTGCTGCTTGGAGATACCACAGGTAGCATGCTCACAGCTAAACCACAAAGTTATGTCTCTATTTGGCTACTTTTACAATTATAAATTCAAATGACCTTTACCACGTTTTTCACTGTAGGTTAGGAGCCATCTGCAGGAGGTTGATGAGGTTCTGTGCATGACTCAACATCCTGGGTTTCAGCCTGTGTGCCTAAACGTGTACACCCTACAAATGGCCGGTCACGTACTGAGGGCTGAGTATGGCCCTTCACATCTGAGACAAATACATCGGTAAGTCGTTCTTTGAAAAATTTCAGAATAAAAACTACAGTTATGTCTTATTTTGCTTCATCAGACATTCCTTCATTAATGCAGTAACACATTACAAATATAGGTACAACAAAGTCTAATATATTGTATTTGCAACACCTTGATTTTTGTCTTATTAATAGACATGTTGAACCTTTTTTGGTATTCACAATCCCATTCTTTGATCAATTTGACCTACACACAGTGAAATAATTTTTATGGCACCGTTCACATTTCAAAATAAAGAATTGCATATTTCACTTCTAGAATTTTGGCCAAATAGGAATTGCTGAGCCCTTTTTCCAGGTTTATGTCTGATTTTATCTGGCCGATTTAGTTCTTTAAGTTCCTACAATTTTTTTTTTTTTTTATATTTGAAACACATTTCCCCTGTAGTTTTTTAGTCTTACTTATCATTTATAAAGGAACTATTGATACTATTCCTGCCATTTCATATGAGCGGTTTTTCTCATTGTCAAATTGAAAATGTGATGCTTTGAAGGGATCCTACATGATATGTGCATAAAAAAACTGACAATTGGCAGGACACACTCCTATTTAAAATAATTTTTGCAAATTTAGACTGTCATTGGAAAGTTTTTGACTCATTAATTTTAGCTCTACAAATCTTTCTGATTCAGGGCTCCCACAACACATTTCCTTTAACACATCTACAGTATATTTGAGCTTTTTTCAGAAATGTGCATTTTGACAATCACTCCCTTTCAGCTGATCCTGGCTTCTAACTTTCTAAATAAAAAAGTCAATGATTCCTCAAAGGAATGAGGAAACTGATTCTTTCTGTCAGTAGTTACAAAACATTTTTTATAAGAATAACACATTTTAGAAAATTAAATGCATTAGCAATAGATGTGGTTTTGAAAGAAACATTCTTCATCTTCAGGCATTATCTATGTGGATCCTAGCTTTTACCACAGTACATGGCAATAAAAGGGATATGACGTACTTTCTTTTAACAGATGAGCTTTTAGTCTGTGCCAGAGATGTGGTGTGATTGAAAGGTCATCAGAAAGGTCATGTCACCACTGAGGAGCCATAGACAGAGAAACAGACGGATACAGTGATGGCCACCATGACCTCAGAATAGGTCCAGCACAGCAGCACACTGACAGTACTGAAAGGGTGTTAACATTATTGTGCTGATCTCCTGCTCACGGCTGAAGTGTGAATCAGTGAGGAGTGAGGAGTGGTGAGGAGTAAAAAGCCATTTTCATTCTCAGTCTGTCTTTCTTGCTTCCTCCACCCAGATCTGTTGTGCTCTTCCTTTGTGTTTGCAGTACGTTTTACAGTTTCACAGTGAATTTTGAAGTGAAAAGAGTCAAGAGTTTTGGTAGAGGCCGAAAAAATAGAATCAGCTGAAACATCCTCTACTGGGTGACTGGGCTCAATCTTACCCTAAACTGGATGAGCCCAGACATCTGGAGGAAGCTGGAACAATAGTTGCAATTTTTTTGCATTGAAAGGAGTCAGTTGGAGTTGCTTGGGCATCTCAGCCTCCTTGGTACCTCCCTTTGGAGGCCAGAGGCAATTTCTCTAAGACTGGGAAGCTCAGCTTCCTCCTGGAATATCAAAAATTAAATGGTCAAACACGTAACTTCCGCATGCTGTGAGCCAGTCACGGTATCACGTGACTACTAAAAATCTGCAATGTAGTGAAGCTGTGCATCTTGAAGAACGAAAAACGATGGATTATAAGCGAGCAAAATCCCATATTTGCAAGTGAAGTAAAAAGGAAAACTGCAACCCATTTGGTGTTTGCACAGCAAAATTGCTTGAACATTTACACTACTCACTTCTAACACTGTAGGTAAAACACATTCATAGTATTTCCTTGTTTCAGTTTCACAAAAATTAAAATAAGGAAATATTGAAATTAATATCCTTTTTTTTGCTGGTTCAGTCATTGACACTGTTGGCTAGGTTGAAGTGAACTAGCCAGCTAGCAAGGACAATGGAAAACAATGCTAATATTGTCTTATTGTCATCCTGATTTTGGAAAGCCATTTCATAGTCTTCTGAAAGAGGAGAATCTCAGAATTAAAGGGCAGGGATGATGAACACCTATGTTTGATTTGGTGCAAAAAGTAGGTAAATGTAGCAGGTCTATATTAACTCTCATGGTATGACAAAGTTGGCTGGCTTTCTGAAATGCTGTGACAAAGTAAATGCACCGTTGACCATGCTTCTTGACAAAACATGATCTCAAGGATATCTTGCCTGGTCAATATTGGGTTTTGGGGATCTGTCTAACTTTGGCCAGGCATCTAAAAGGCAAGAAAAGAGCAATGAACATGTGAGTGCATGCGCAAAATTAAGTTGCCTGGACTGGGTTGGGGTTAAATATCCAGTCTGTGAAGGTTCTCACATTTAGGTGGGAAAACATAATGAAACAGGCAAACAAAACAGGGCCTTCCTAAACTGCCTCACTGATATCACTTCCTTGCTTGGCTGACAGGAGCTATCATTTGGGGGGCATGACGAGGGAGGTGAATCATCCAACAAAGGGAATTATTGGGACTTCACAGAAACACTACAAAAACATTACCTAAATATGGTCACACAATTCTAGTCATCAGCTGTGCTTTTTAGTATGTATCATTCTATCCAAAATTACTTGATCTCTTTATTTCCAGTTAGTGTTTCCAATGAGATCAGAGATTAAATTCAGGCCATTCCCTTTTTTGGATAGTAGATGGATTAAACAAATGATATTGCTTGCCATGTCCAACTCTGTCATTGTTTGTTATGTTGATAGTGCAGGTAAAATTCAGGAGTGCTTTATTGTTGTTGTTTTTTTGTTTGTTTGTTGATTTGTTTCTGACGGGTGAGATGCTCAGTCTGTTTTTGAAGTATTAAATGAAAATATGCAGGGATAGAATTTCATGGACAAACTTTTGGAACAGACATAGGATGGGGCTGCTGTCATGCTTCAGCTCTCAGAGGTCTGCATGCCAAAGTGAAGGCAATTGTCCTCAGTGCAATGTTTGTGCATTACTATGCACGCAGACTTAATCTGGCGTTGTCACAAGGGGTTCAATGCTTGTCTGAATGCAGAATATTTTTTTGCTTTGCTCTCTGGGATTGCCACATTTTTCTCCAAATCCACAAAGAAGACCTCTTTTCTGGATTCTTCAGGCTGTTCAACGTTGCCCAGAAATGCTTCTAACTCAATTGAGTTTCACATCACGGCTGGCGAGCACTATGGCAAATGAATATATTGCCCCCCTGCAGACTTTTGATAACATCATTGCAGATGAGCCAATGCATGATGACACACTGGATTGTGCCAAAGGTTTTGTGAAGAAATGAGATGATTTTGAGTTTGAAGTCATGCTGTACCTTTATGAACCAAACCTTCTCTGAGACTGCTGTGGTTTTTGATACTATCCAGCAGACCAGCATGGACCCTCCATACTGCAAGAAAAGAAATGACTCTCTTCTCATTTTTTGTCAAAGAGAAGAGGTCAGAGGGGGCTTTCCAAGCTGTTTATGCCAAAGCAGTAGGTTGCATCTGACCCATGAGATGGGCCCATGAGAAAGTGTCATCTCTCCCAATTCTAGGATACCTAGAGTTACAGAAATCTGTATATGGCCATCCTTGATGATATTATTGAGCAGATCCCTCTGTGTTTTTCAAATTTTAAAAGACTGTGCTTCTTACAATTAGTCAATTCTGGCAAGTTTAATGACATGAGAGAGGTTTTTCCAGAGGAGGCATTCCAGACTGTCCTGAAATGTTACGGCCAATGCTTTGATTCAGAGAGACTGAGGTCTGAAAGTCAAGTTCTTTATTCAGATTGGGACTTGCAGGGTAACGGGAAAGTTGTGTGATTTCTTGGCTTTCCTAAAAGAAATGGAGTTGGAACAGCGCAATGCCTCAGCTGTGGAAATCGTTGTCATTAGTGTCAACAATTAGAGCCACATCAGTGGGAGGAGAAAGCAGCTTCTCCTTTTTAAAAAGACCTAAGTCTCACAACTGCAACACAATAGGCTAAGGCCGTTTAGACAGCACTGGGTACTATTCAATTCCCTGGAAAAGAGGCCCACTTGGTAAAACAGGATCACACACTATTTTCTTGAACAGGGACGGAGGGCAGAATTTACATATAAATAAATTCACAAACTTTGTGATGTTGGTCGATAATGAGACCAGCAGTCGCCTATGCTGGAGAGATTGCCTTGTCTCACCTGTGGACACCTTGTGATGAGCTGGAATGTGTGGCTCTGAAGAGAGATGTCTGAGATTCCTTCCCCATGCTGCTGTCACAGCAGAAGAGACCTTAAAATGAGAACAACACTTTTGAATGGTGTCTCCTGAGAATGAAAGAGCAGTAAAGTCCAGTAACTATGCAGTAAAAAGTGGGACTTCTATAATTAAGGAATTTTTGCTGCATGGGAATCATTTTGATTTGAAGTGGAAAAGTAGAACAGGTCAGTGACTCTGGTCAGTCTGGCAGTGAATAAGCACAGCAACCAGGCCACATGACATTAAGAAACTGCTATAGAAAGCATAGTCTCTTCATTTATCACATAACATCTAACATCTATTGAAGACTTCCTGACAATGCAGTTTTTGTGACAAATGCCTTTCTTGTTTTGAAACAACTATTTTCAATCCTTGAACAGGGGGAAGTGTAATTATGGCCAATACTTTGAAAAGACGAAACATATCAGTTTGCCTTTGGACTGTCTTGAGTAAAGGAGGGCGATTATCTAATTTTTTTTATCTCCAAACATCCAGAGGAGCCTTTTTTGTATACAGATGTTTATACGAATATAACTTGTTGCTGCCTGCTTGTTAACCTAAAGCCTTACCTTGATTACAACCTCATAAAAAGGTGTAGTTTAAAAAAGGTGCTTCAAGATTAAATCCCAGGAAATGTTTGCGTTGAGAGAGAGAGAAAAGCCACTGAGGGAAATTAGAATAATACTTTAAACATTGATTAGGTTTTCTGCCCCCATCGCACAGACGGATGACTGTCGAGATAGGAGTCTAGACGGGGGGGGGGTGGGCTTGTGGCTGGCAGGTCAGAAAAATATCTTAGGGAAAAGTAACTAAACAACTAAAACAGGACAAGTGGAAAAGGAGCGTGCAGGCGCAGTCGGGTTCAGACAGAAGGATCACAATGACGAGCGCGCAAAGAAGCGACGGGAGAATAAAGTAGGAAACACGTTAGATAAATGCACCAAGGCAGGGGCAATGACACACACACACACACACACACACACACACACACACACACACACACACACACACACACACACACACACCTAATTGAGCACAGATTACAAATGATGGTTCCTGCAATGCAAGCGTTAAGTCTTTTTATTGAAGGTGACACTAGGTGGCGCTGCCGCTCCTTCTTTGCCTCTTTTTCATGAAGCCATGAAGTCCAACAGACAGGCAGAGAGCAAGACAGGATCAGGTTTCTCCATCTCCGGAAATCCTCCCATCCCTCCGCCGACAGACTGATTTGCAATTCAATAAGTCACAATGTCATCTCTTTAGCTTTTACACATTTAGCTGACAAAGGAAACCAGGAGCTCTGCCTTATGAAATACGTGTCGAACTCAAAGAAGACCTTAATGTTCTCCTCCTTTCTCTCACCCCCCCGCCCCCCCCCCCCATCCCGCTTTCTCTTGCGTCCCATCAATAGAAAGTGAATGAGTTTTATCACAAGTTGCCCGGTAGCCTGTATCACATTTAGCTGATGTACGTGTTGTCAGCGCGCCTGAAACGGATAGGTTGTGTGTGGGCGCGCCAAATTTGCGCCTATCGATTACAGAGAGAACAGGTGTAGCATGTGTCTCTTTATGAATTATGCAGAGAGAGGCTTTGAAAGGATGAGCACCCCCCCCCCACCCCCAATAGGCCGACACATACACACTCACACCTGCCACCTGAACACACAGAAACCACAAAAAAAACATTTATCCACGAGTACTTTAAGTATCTAATCTTGTTGCAGTATTTCCAGCATCCAGCACGCAGGAACATCCCGTAAACCAGCTTTTATAGACTGAACCTACAAGTGCTTCACTTTCAGTTGTTGACTTTTAAATCACAATTTATTGTTATTTTTATATATGTATTTAAAAAACAAACTATTACTTTTCGTTTTGCACGATTAACCTGCGCATGTTTCCTCGAAATGTATTTGTCTCTGTACAGACATGAATATGTAACAATAAAAATGATAATAAAAAACAAAATCTAAAGGATTAGAGACATGGCAAAGAAAATCCAAAGGAATATTTGGACCCACCATTGGCTGCTTCGCTTGTCACTCAAATCTCCAAATCCCGCCCTCTCCCCCAACCCTCCGGCTCAGATTCACGGGCTCCGCTGGTCCTCCTTATTCCTCTCCTGTGTTTTGCTGGTGGAGGCATCAGACCTCCTCCTCTTGTGTCCTCTCCTCTCCTCTCCTCCCTCCATCCCGGTGACTGAGTGTATACAGCTTCTCAAGTTGAGCCCTGGCGCGCACACACACACAACACGCACTGAAAGAGGAGGATAGACAAAAGCGGAGCGAGGAGCGAGCGGCTGGCGGGCGAGTTGGATTTAATTAGGATTTTATTTAATGCATTATCAATAAGTGACAGAGTTTCCCTGGGTGTTGTCGTTTCATAGCGACACCAGTTCAGTAGACTTTTTTTTTATTTTTTTTTTTTAGTTCGTTGGGAGAGTTCTCTGTCCACTCGAAACTTAAACTTTTAATGAAAGAAAAAAAGTGACTGAGGGAGAGGAGCAGAGGTTTTCTCGTCTATTCGGTTTGGATGAATGAAGCAGATGAGAACACTCACGGAAAAAAAAAAAAAAAACTCACCACGGGCGGAAACGGGTTGAATCTTCGATTCCGTCTCTAGAAGGAGGCGCACAGCAGAGTTTTTTTTTGGGGGAGGAAAAAAAGGATGAGCTCGCATACGCCGGAATTTCCCATCGGGGATTTCTTTTTTTTAAATTACTGACTCCAGAAGGATTTATAGTTAAGTCCAAACCTCGTCTGTGCGGTGCGTTAAGTCAAGTGCAGCGGGAGCGCAGTCCGGTTCGTTTTGATATAGTTGCCATAGATGCCGCAGTGATCTGTCTGGGGAAAAGCAGACTTGACTGAACATTTGAACATTCTCCTGTCCGCGAACTGTTTCTTACTATTTTTCAACTGTCGGGAGGGATGGAGACGGTCTGTGGACGAGGCGCGCCGGTCGTCTGTCGCCTCTGGAAGACGGTGCTTCTCCTTCTGCTGTGGCACGGTAAGAGACGCAAATGAAGTCGTAAACTTGTTGCCAGTTGGATACACAGTGTTTTTATTCAAACAAAAGAAAACAGATGGGGACACCATCAAAGCAAATGAAACCTGTTTATCTTGGGGTTATATTAAAATATTCTCTATCGTATGCGTTTGATATTTTATTGTTTTTAGGCTTGAAATCAGGAGTGTCAGACCAACTGTTCTTTCTTTATTTCTCTCTCTTTTTTATTTATTTACTTGTTTCGCTTTCCTATTGAATAAGAAATTGTGACCTTTATTGACGATGGCACTCTGGCACAGCGTTGCGCAATAATTGCAAGAATCGTATGACTTTTTGATGCATAAATGTGCGCGTTTAAAAAAAAAAAGTGGCTTGGGATAAAAGAAAACCAAACTTAGTTTACCCACCGCTTCTCCTTCACTTTCCATCCATCGTGAGAGTGGGTTAATAGTTGTGTAAACTCTCACAGTGTCAAATAAGAGCAGTTTCCACGAATTCATTATATTTCCAGAGACTTTGTCATGTGGCGACCACAGATTAAACGTCAGGTTCTGCGTTGAACACAGAATCACATTAAATTAAGGATTCATTGTTGAGGCAAATGACAATCGATTAGCTCATATTCACCTTGACACCTCCCGTATCCGTGCGTGTGTGGAATAGTAAGTAATCGCGTAATGCGAGGCGTCAAATGACAGACACAAAGTAGTCCGTATTTTAAGGTCTGAAAGAGGAATACTTGTTCAAGTCTTTCTAAGAATAATAAAGTTTGAATGCTCTTGTCTTGTAGAGTACGAAAGAATTAAACCCATCGATGCTCATGGTTTTCACTGTAGGGACGGGTGTCCCACTACAGTGGAAGGGGGGTTCTTTTCAATAATGAATTACAGTGATAAGAGCTGCTCATTTCAACTCTAATTATGAGAAGCCCCTTTAAAAGGAAGGTCAAGAGTTCTGTGTGGTCACCGTTGAGACGCACTGACGACTTATTTACTGGAGCATTTTTTGAAAAGCTGTATTGATCAGAGAACGTGCCGTACGACTTCTAAAACCCATAAAACAGAGTTTATCTTGAAGACCCCTGCCTTCCCACAACTCCCATCCAGGGATTATACGTTCCCATTTACCACTAACTAAAAGTAAAAAAAAAAGTAAACGAAACAAAAAAAGACCAATAAACATAAAACGTTTAAAATATGGGTTTGCTGCTCTCTGTACTTGTTTTTTTTTTTTTTTCCCACGCAATTTATACTCTTCCTGCGTTAGAATCCCACTCTCGTGATGAGTGTGTCTGTGTGCTGAGTGGGTTTTAATCAGCTCCGGGCACTGACGGCTCACTGAGCTTCGCTGGTTTGTTCGCTCCGGAGCGCTGTGGCCGCGGCGCACGGCGCACCAACAGGAGACCGAGAGGAGAGTGACGACCAGGGGCGACGTCCCGGAAAACAGCTGTGCCCGCCAAAACGGATGAGTAACCAAATCAGGCAGAAATCAGCAGTCTCTCTTCTCTTCTCTTCTCTTCTCTTCTCTTCTCTTCTCTTCTCTTCTCTTCTCTTCTCTTCTTTCATTTTTTCTTTTCTTTTCTTTTCTTTTCTTTTCTTTTCTTTTCTTTTCTATCTGACAGTGCATGTTGTTCTTGACTGCTCCCTAGGTAGTTAGGAAAATGCCCGTACCAAGCTTTGGATGTGGTTGAACGGTTTTGTTATTGGGCATTGGAGAGCTCTGGCTCTGATGGTGTAATAGCCACCTAAGGCCATTTAAAAAAGAAAAACACCAAACCCCCCCCCCCCTCTCTCTGTATTTTGACTTTTATGAATAAACGTGATGTTAAAATCAAAAATCAAATCTGGCTCTCTTTCTCTCTCTCTTCCTCTCTCTGTGTATAAACGTGATTTTACAAATCAATCTCTCTGTCTCTCTTTCTCTCTATCTCTGTGGCCAGTCTATCCATGATCCAATTCTTTCAGTTTCCCCAGTGCTTGCGTGCAATTGCATTTAGGTGTATGTCCCAGTCGTCCGTCTTTTGTGAGTATACACAGCTGCCTGTCTGTACTTTCAAGCTATCATTGCTTATATATCAAATAGTCTGTACAGCCACAAGAATACACAACCTTTTAAAACACTTTGGACCAAAAATTCTGTGTGTTGTGTTCCTGCTACATTGTGATGAATGCCTGGGCTTCCAAACAAAAAATAATTATTTGTTAGCATTTTATGTCCCCAGTTCTTATTTTCATCATTGTATTTTCAGGACACCCCATTTCATTGTGATTACAACATGTCGTTATTTCATCATCCACATTGCCTTCCTGCTTGTCCTAGTCATTTTATTCCGTATTCCAGCGTCAGCAAAACACTTTCGTAAAGGAGCTATTTAGTGTCCTCTTTAAGGTTCAGAGGCTTAGTCATGACCCTGCTGTTGGATATCTGTGTCCTCAGCAGTAAGCCTCTGTATTTTCAGCAGGATGACTGCAGTCAGGTGGAGTGGAGCATTCCTTGGAATCAGGCAAAATCAATGATAAAGAAAATAATTAAAGTTTTTATTCATAATTGATCAAATGTACTTGTAGATGTAAATGTTTTAGGACCACAGTTTGATATTCCGAAGTTCTCCTCAAGCTTGCATGTACTAACAAAAAAACAACCAAAAACATAAAACAGATTTACATAGTATGTCCACCAGAGAGCACTGTAAATATTTTTTTGATAAGTTAATTATCCTGTATTGCAAAAAAATTAAAGTAATCATGTAATAACACTGGCCAAAATTACTACAGTGCGCCCTCGCACATTCGCGCATCAACACTCACGATTTTTGGTAGGCAGTTACATGATACCGTACGTGCATTCTATTGGCTGATGGCATGGAGAACTGCTACGTTCCGTGAGTCTTGCACTTCTATGAGACACAAAAGGGCTTTAAACAGTCGATAAGAGTGTGGGAAAAAGTAATACAGATAGAAGGTGGTTTAATATCAGTATGGGGAGGGTTCATAAACGTTTAAATTACTGTAAATAATAAGATAAATTGTTTGTCACTACATTGCAGAATTTGTGATTTGCGTGTGGTTCCTGGAACGCATTAACCTCGAGTTACGGGGGTGCACTGTATTACGGCCTTCATTTACACTCACAAATATTAGTATTGCTATGTGGTTTAAGTCTTGAAACGAGTCTTACAGCAAAACTTGTTTCTGATTGGCTGGCTAGTGTCATTTATAAGTCAACCAAATCACTGACCTTTTAAGTCAGAATGCCGCGTTGTTGTTCATCTATTAATGTTGTGTGTGTTGAATAATCATGTGACTGAGACTATAGTGCACCTGTCGATGCTGGAAAACATAAACTACGGATGAATTGTGTGTTACAGTGTTTACAGTACACTCTTAATCTGAATTTCAGCACATCTTTACTCATGAAATATAGAAAATAAATAAATACTATTGTGCGTGCGCGTGCACACACATGCACACACGCACACACACACACACACACACACACACACACACACACACACACACACACACACACACACACACACACACACACACACACACACACACACACACACACACACACACACACAGACATTATGCATCTGTCCATTCTATTTCCCGCTCTGTTTTTCTTTTTATTTTGACTCATTAATTTGCACACACTCATTTTTTTCTGAAAAATAAATAAGAGGATTTTAATTCGTAAATGGCATTTTAACATCAACTTGGGAAGGAGTTGAGGAGCTTGTGTATCTCCTAATTATCATGATGTCAGAAAGTCACATCTTGTATGTCCTTTTATGTCCTTCCTCTTTATGTGCTTGTATTATCAAAACTTTTCCATGGTTGAATTATTTTTTTCCAGGGTATTGTGAATAGAAAAATACAAAAACACTCAAAAACTTTCATCAAGATGCTCAATATTTCAGAAAAGAAATATCACTTCCATTTCAACCCGCATATAATGTACAACACCATGCTAAGAAGAGGATTGATTTTGCCAGTTGGCAAATGTGAGCGCTATTCATCTTGAAATTTTTCCAACGAGAAATGAAAACACTGCTAGTCTTGTTACACTGTATGCTTATAAAATTGGAACTCAAGTCTTGTAAATCATTGTTTTCATGCCCTTGTGAGCTTCATCCTGTGCTTTTTACTCCCTTGAACCATATGTCATTTTTGTATTTTCTTAATTTGGTCTGTTAGGAAATGTAATATATTTGTCGATTTGGTGGCATTCATCTTTCTTGCTGTAATTTTTTCCATTGTGGAAAGATCTTGATTCCCATCCTACTTGATGGGCAGAAAGACTGTATCCACTCATGGACACTCATGCACACACAGAGATGCACACATGGAGACTCAAGTACAGTTCGCCCTCGTTACTTGCGGTTAATGCATTCCAGGAACCACATGCGAATCAAGAATTCCGCGATATAGTGACAAACTATTTATCTTATTATTTACGGTGATTTAAACGTTTATGAACCCTCCCCATACTTATATTAAACCACCTTCTTTCTGTATTACCTTTTCCCACACTCTTATTGACTGTTTAAAGCACTTTTGTGTCTCAAGGAAGTGTGAGTCTCACGGAACGTCTCGCACTTCCGGATGCCGTCAGTCAATAGAATGTGAGTACACATTCACATGACTGCCTACCAAAAATCCGAGATGAGGTGACGTCGCGAGCATTGATGCGCGAATACGCGAGGGCGCACTGTACCTGGATAAGGAAAATAATTGGATCTCATTGACACAAGGAGACCAGCTTTTCTTCTCATTGCATTGGGAAGGAGGAAATGACAGAGATTGAGAGATTTTAAGACAGAGGAAGGATAGAGAGCTTTTCACATCCCTTGAGAGCGTATTCATCCCTCCATATCCCCTCCTTCCATTTAAGTAAATCTCATCTACAAGGATATGGTTTGCTGCAGGGTCTGAATGTGTTTACACATACATAACATACACACACCTTACACATAAACAAATACACATACACACACACACACACGCACACACGCACACACAGTACACAGTTAGGCATATGCATGCTCTCAGTCTCCATCATACACACTCTCATTTGTGCATTGTTTTGAAAACTACAACAGAAGTTGAATTTTCAACATCATGTTGGTTCTTCAAGGAATTAATTTAGAGACAGTTTTTTTTACAAATCACCAGCCCTGATGGTGAAGCTGCAATCATTTCTACCAGACTCATCTTTTCAGAAACTTGATGTCTTTTGCTTTAGTGCTGCAGTGTCTCTTTGTGAAGCCATGTACACAGAAACATAAAACAAACTATTACAGTACAGCTCATAAACCACCAATCGTTGACTTTGTGTTAAGGGTTGCTTTTGTGATGGTCCCAGAGGCAGGCAGGGGCATCATCAGCAGAGCATCAAAGAGAACTCACTCCGAGTCAATTTCAGTCTAACATTATCATGTTACGCTTGGTAGAACTCACAAAAAGTGACCACAATTGTGCACATAATGAAAAAACAAGCTTTGGAAAGAGATGAAAATCTTTTTTTAAAAAACTTTTACACCCTGATTGCCATCAGGATGTAAAAGGTATTTATATTTCAGATTATATTTCAGATTGACTTAAATTCATGCACATCTGGTGGACTCCATTTTAACTTAAATTGCATCTTTTTCATTTCATGTAAGGCTTAAAACCCACTTTGACAATCTCGTGAATTTTTGATTTGAAGTTATCTTATGATTGCTAAACATGATATGGTTGTGTCTTATTAGTTGATTGTGCTCTTGAGGAAAATGCAGAGCTGATGTTCTGGAGGTGAAGGAGTGTGTGTGTGTGTGTGTGTGTGTGTGTGTGTGTGTGTGTGTGTGTGTGTGTGTGTGTGTGTGTGTGTGTGTGTGTATGTGCGTGCGTGCGTGCCTGTGGGAGAGGGAAAAACAGATGGTTATCATTAACACGACACAATGACTCGCAGGAGACTAGCAAAGGTTTAACCTTAATTTTAATTTTCTTATTAAATTTTTTTTAAAAATTTCATTTATAAAAACAGAGGAGTGTGTATGTGTGTTTGCCTCTATAACAGATAGTAAAGATATCTGAAGAATGATACAAAGATATCTTGGATGGAATGTTGGAAGAGTTATCTACGCAGCAACAATTTTAGTTCTTCATTTGTGTGAAAAATTCTCCAAAAAGGTAACACCACAAACATGAGCAGGAGCACAGGTTCAGTGACTTGAATTAGCTCCAGTGAACCACGGCGCATAGAGTTAACAGCTGGTTGTCACTTGGGACTCGTGCCCTTATTATTCATTACTTTATGCTTTAATGAAATTTAAACAGGTGGGTCTTTTAAAGTACTGTTGTACTGTGCTCGAACAGGGAAATTAGCTAAAGGGAAATTAGGGACTTAAGCTAAAGAGACTGAAATCTTTTTAGTCACCAGGATATAAACAGATTTATTTAGCGTATAGGTTGTTTGACCTACCACATGAAAACAACAAGGTCAAACCGCAACACTAAAGCCAATCAACGGAGGCAGCGTCATATTACTAACCTACATGTTCTGTTTCTGCAATAACACAGGTGGCGTAGTGGGTAGCGCTGCCGCCTCACAACACGGCGGACCCGGGTTCAAGTCCTGCTCTGTGCAGAGTTTGCATGCTCTTCTCGTGTCTGCGTGGGTTCTCTCCAGGTTCTCCGGCTTCCTCCAACCTCCAAAAGCATGCGCTTCAGGTTGATTGGCCATTCCAAATTGCCCGTAGGAATGAGTGTGTGTGTGCATGGTTGTATGTCTTCGTGTGTGGCTATGCGGTGCACTGCCGTCGTGCCTGGAGTGTCCCCCGCCTCACGCCCTATGCCGCCGAGATAGGCTCCGGTTCCCCGTGACCCGCTGCGGCGGATACAGCGGTGGTAATCTGAATATGACTGACTGACAAACACAAGGTTAAGTCATACAGCCTCTATTTCACTTCCAAAAACTGCTCCTTTAATGGCACGTCCAGGATAGAAATACTACATCTACCTTATCATAGACGTCCCTAACAAAATGCTCTGTTTTGTCTTGTTCATTTTTATTGTAAAAATGCTAAAAAAGTGGCTTTTGAAAAGCCAAATTTCCTTTTTTTTTCAATTTCCCCTAGGCATTTCTTTAATAATTTTATCACAGTTTTCATTTGTATTATGACTTGCATATATCTGCAAATGTTAGACCGTTGTGAGCAACAATGGACTGCTTTATGTTTCTGTTGTTTGAAAGTAATGCCTTAAATAATGTCATCACAGCAATAAACTCTGTAAATGTAGCAATACAACAAGTTTGCCTGAAAAATAAAATACATTTGAAAAATTCACCAAACTATGACTTATGAGTTACGGATGAGAGTAATAATTCTCAGAATTGATGCGGTCTCATTTAATCTTGTAACTGATACAGGTATGGCCATTCTTCATTAATCTACCTATTTATTACAGCTCCTATTGTTGTTTCTACCTCCCTACATGTTTGTCCTGCATTCATTTGTGTCTGGCTTGCTAGTTTTTCTCATCAAAGTATTAATATTTAGTGATCTGCTGCCTGGCTGAGTCTTTTGATGGCTAATTGTTTATTTATGTTTTTTTTTTATCACAACACAATTTTTCTCTGACAAACATCTGAGGAGCAATTAAAAGGGTTTAATGGGCCAATGCTTAGCAAACAAGGTCTCTGTCTTATTTCTTCCTCTTCCTCATCTCCTGTTTCTTCTCAGTCTTTGTTGTGACATTTTTGCTCATTTAATAATTTTCCTTCTCATCAATCATTCTTATATTTACATTTCTTTTTTCTGTCCATTTTCTCCAGGTATTGTTATTTCCTTTCATTCAACACATTTGTCTTGTTTACTTTCTATTTTTAAAAAAAATATTTGCCATCCCTGTTACATTTTCTTATTCCATCGTTTTCTCTCCTGCCATCATGTATCAAATTATTACCCCATCTCTTTCTTCCTTTTTCTAAAATACAATTTTTCTCCCTGTCATTTTTGTCTTTTTTCAAAGTCCTCCTATCTCCCCTGTTCACATCTAATCTCCATGTTTCTTGCCGTCTCTCAACAATTTTTTCCCACCTCTGCCTCCTTCCTTCTCTCAATCTCTCCATCTTTATCTCTCCCTCTTTGAGCAGCACTTAGCTGATGCTTCAGCTACTCAGCCTAAATTATTTCCTATTACCACCGACTGTTAACAGCGCTTCATTTGATCAAGCTAATGAAATTGAAAACTTTCAACTTGGCCAAATGGATTTCAAACCTGAAACTTCATGCAGCCAAATAAAGAGAGGGAGTTCTAGACTGCCGGTTGACCACGACATTCTCTACAGACACATTGAGAAATCAGTCAGTTAGTAAGTTTACATTTGTTAATAAAGTGTTTCAAGGTTTAGCATAAGCATAATGGGTCCAAATAATAATAATGCTAATACCGTGCACCCTCCTAATTTGCAGTTAATGCGTTCCAGGAACCACAATGAATAACGAATTCCGCAATATAGCGACAAACTATTTATCTTATTATTTACAGTATTTTAAACGTTTATGAACCCTCCCCATACTGATATTAAACCACCTTCTATCTGTATTACCTTTTGCCACACTCTTGTCGACTGTTTAAAGCAGTGGTCCCCAACCCCCGGGCCGCGGACTGGTACCGGTCCGTAGGTCATTTGGAACCAGGCCGCACAGAAAGAAAAAGTAATTTACATTCTTCAGTTTTATTTATTTTGGAGTCTGAAAGATGGTTTAATTTGAAAAATTACCCAATTCTCTGTTACTAGTACATTTGTCTATATCAGTGGTTCCCAACCACCGGGTCACGACCAGGTACTGTACCTGGTCGCGGAACATTGGATACCGGACATTAGATACTGTAATTATTATTATTTGATTGACTACTTCACCGTTTTAATGGGAATGATCAATATTTCTCCTACGTTGAATGCACTGTTTGTAAGTCGCTGTATTTCAAAATAAACCTCATCAGTGCAGTCACTTCAATTGAGTTTTTAATATAATTATTTCTTACAATTATTTCGTTTACAGAGATATTGATTATCAATTTAAAAAAAAAAAAGGTTGTTTATTGTCTGTTGATGTCTGCATTTTACATAAAACCGCTGCAGTCTATTATTAGACTACAGCTGTCCTGGCATCATTAACGATTATCGAACTGGTCCGTGAAAATATTGTCTTAGGTGACAGCGGTCCGTGGCGCAAAAAAGGTTGGGGACCGCTGGTTTAAAGCAGTTTTGTGTCTCATGGAAGTCCGAGACTCACGGAACGTAGGGCACTTCCGGATGCCATCATCCAAATGATTGCGCATACGGTATCACGTGACTGCCTACCAAAAATCTGCGATGAGGTGAAGTCGTGAGTGATGATGCGTGAATATGCGAGGGCACACTGCATATAATAAATAAAACAATACAATTTCAAATGCTTGATTTTACTTTGTTCTCAAACAACAAAAATTATGAAACAGCAAAACAGCTCACTGTCAGGTTCACTCTGTAAACCTGAAAGTGATGCTTTTTGCAAGTCTGGAATAATAGGCTTGAATAAAAGAACAGTAATCTTCTGACAACCAGCACACATCTGCTTTCAGTGACACCTTCCATTACTGAAGAACTGTGCTTATCATAGATCTCACGTGTTGGAAAACTGTTGCTTGACTCCAGCAAATGACATAGGCCAAAAATTGAACAAGTATTTAAAGTGTGCTCTCTCCCACAGTGCAAGTGTTTAAACAGCAGAAACTTTTCCCCTAAGGTCATCATTAGTATTAAACAGAGCCTCAAACGCACATATTATCATTTTCAGTGAGCATAATTGGGTTGAGTGTACATTTCCAGAGCCTTGAAGTCCAAAATTAAAAAAAAATTTTTTTTTGGAAATGTGTGTTTTTAAGTTTGTCCGCATCATCAGGTGTGTGTAAACGGTGTTTGTGTCAGTTTTGCCTTTTCCACCAGATGCGGGTTCCGTGTTTCTTTATTTATATGTGTGTATAAACTGTATATATATGTGTGTGTGTGTTGCAATAAATTGCAACACATACAAGCAATTGCTTTATTTACTTCCTACTTGTGTGTGTGCTGTGTGTACTTCAGCGACGTTGACTGTTTGGCTCAGCACTGTCACAATCACTTGAGAGCATTAGCTCCAGTCTGAGAACGAGCCAATGTGAATGAGTAGAAACAGTTAAGAGGAGGGAGAAGCAGTGGGACACATTAAAAGGCCAGACCAGGCCACGATTCAGGCACTGTGAAAAAAGATGGGAAGAAGCGTTGGTGAAAGTGAGAGAGATGGATGAAGAGACGATGAAAAAGTACTTGTGAGAAATGAGGCTTTGGTCAATGGGGGGAAGAGGGTAAGATTGGAAAACGATGAGTGAGAAAGCAAAACAGAAGGAAAAGAAAGGCACTTAAGAGGGGATGATGAGAGGTAAAAGAAAAGATTTCAGCGGAAGCTGAAAGAAGGAACCAACAAAAGAGAAAAAAAAAAGACAAAGCCAAATGAGAACATTCCAAATAGAAAGAAGTATGTTGGATGAGTATTTGGTGAAAGAAAAAGCTGTAGAGAGATGGTCAGGGACAGCAAGAGATTTAGCATTTCATTCCAGTTGCTTTTACCCTCTAGGTTAGCATTTCAATAAAGAAATCCACTATTTACAAAGCTCCCTGTGCCTTCAGGACTCTATCTACATAATGTTTAACATGCTCAACTCAGCTGCAGTCTGCTTTTCAAGGGAGGTGGTGTAAGGATTTTGGGCCTCAATCCCTGCGGCTTGCCAAAGGTCCAGGGAAGGGGGCATCTGAGATGTGCAATAGCCAGACTCAACACACTAACTTAATTAAAATGCTTGCAATAAGTCATCGAAAATAAAGTGTGACCCAGTTATGCATTAACTGCTATCATATCTTGGTTATCTTTCTCACTATTTACATCCTGCTTCAAAGCAGTGATGTATTGTAATTGTCAGTGTTGGTGTGTTCATTCATTTGCTTGTTAGTTCGTTTGTTAGTCTGTCCGTCCGTCTGTCTGTCCGTTAGTATGTTCACCAAATATCTTTGTAACCGTTGCAGATAGAAAGATGAAACAAAAACCACATTACTCGGGCGGCAAAGGGGACGGAAATGAGATAATGACCTTGACCTTGAGAAAACTAGGTCAAGGTCAAATTTCAACTTTGCACACTCAGGAACTGGATAAAATAGAAAGACGAGGGAGGCCAGCGTGAGGAAGACCATTGATCAAAGCACTAGCTTTGATCAATGACAGTAGGTCAGAGCACAAGCTTTGATCTTTGACTTATGCAAGTAGTTTACAGTAAATTTCTGAATTCAGGTGTGTCGTGGGATGTTGCAGTCTGTTACTGCATTGGTTTTATTTCTTATTAGAATTGAGCACCAGACCATATTACAGTAGGTTTTCCTAGGTATTAATTATCTACAAGCATATTGCCTCAGATTATCAGATTAAACGCTTCTGTTTACAGTTTAACATCCATGAACTTGAAAATGCCAGACAGGAAAAAGAAATGTAGCTGCTTTTAGAGGCTAATAACCTCCATCTGCATTTTAGAGCAGCTGAACCTGCTCTCCCTCTCACTATTTCTTACTGAAGCAGAAGTTTAAAAGCACTGTTAAATTACCTCTGATAGAACAGAGTCCATGCTCTTGGAGATGCTAAACATGCACATAATTTGGTTGAAAGAAGCAGCTCTGAGATGACAGATGAGAACATTGACGTCTCAGCGAGAACTGGCATCAGTCTGCACTTAAGAAATGAACAACTAAAGCCGCATCTGCTGTCGATCAGAGCAACGGCCTGATGATTAGAGACAGTGAGAAATTACCCCGCAATCATAGGCTTGTCTTGTCTCGTTCGGTCTTTTCCTATTTGATGTGGGAAATGGTGTTGCTGTTTTGGCCTTACATGAATATCGGTTTCCCAATAATATCAGCGACACAACCCGGTTACATTAATGTATTATTTTATGGTGCAGTTCTCATCACTGTTACAGAACATGACATGAGGAAATGAAGTCTAGTGACAGTTCTGTTTGTGTTCATTTGTACAAGTTGCATTTACTAAATAAATGAATGAACAGGTTGTTTCATTCAGTTTTATGTTTTTTCTTTTTCCGATAATTAACTATTTTGTTTTTACTGTCTGTGGTTATTGTCTTAGTTGTTTCTAAAGCAGTTAAATGTAATGTCTTGGACATCAAAGATAAGATATGAGCTAAAGTTTGGCAATTCAGGTTTAAATTGTCACAAACACATTAGCTTGTGGGGAGTGCTGCATTGCTTTGTGTTTATTTAAGATCATACAATGATTCTTGAAAACTTCTGAAAAAATGTTTACTGAAGATTCAAGTCACATTCAATCATTGTTTTTTTTTTGCTCTTTCTGGTTTACCTTGATTTACTCTGACTTTGGTGACTGACAACCGATGTATGTAGTATGAAGCCTTGTTTTTTCTTCTAAGCATATTTTCTGTTGACAATTAGTCTTACAAAAATTGTTAGGATACAAAATTGAAGTGGTAAGAATAAGCATAAGAGGATGAGTCATTAACAGCTGAATGGTTGATAATTAGCTGAATACATCTACCCAGTTTGCCTTGCAGGAAGATCTGACCCTGGATAAATTCTTTTAGCAATTTATTCCACAGTAATGTTTGGCTTTCAATACGCTAAAGATGTCTACTTCTAGTCTGAAGTAGACTAGATGGTCAGTTTTTTTGATTGCATTCTAATACAGGAGTGCAATATCTCTAACCTCAAACGTTTATTTATGTATTTATTTATTTTTTGGTTCCCATTTCCGTGGAACAACCTTGTGACTCCCTAGGAAACATAATGCTAACGCACTCTGGCTAAATATACCATGTTTATTGTAACAAATGGGTGGCCTATATGTGGTGACAAGTGCGCTTTCAGTGATGTGTGAACAATGTATGTTTCATTAAAGGTCGGGTACAGTAATCGATTGAGATTTGTTAGTTTAGCTCTTTAATTGTGAGTCATGCAAAACAAAGGTGTAAATACAACAAATATTCAGCGGTTATCCTCGTCAATTGATTTACTCAGTTTGACACAGATAACAAATGCATTTTCATTATTTTTCTTCTGTATGTGATATGGAGGCACCTTGTTAATTAATGAACCTGTAAGATTAAATATCCTGACTGTTTTCTTATGTGGGCAAATACGATGGAGTGTTAGTATGGTGTATTTGCTCCCAAAGACTTGACAGTACTTAATCATTCATATGTATGTATGCCTGGGTAGAGATTGCCAGTGTACTTTTTACAGATCAGTACCACAGACAAAGATCAGGCACAGCAAATCTAGACTGGAGGAGCGTCAATAAACAAAACAGGATAACCTGACATTGCTTTTGCTGTTCAGTCCACATAGGCGAATAAGGCTGGAACCGTAGTCATGGGCATACTGGGGGTGTGATGACATCATTTCCAGAGAAGCTTCATTTTACATTTTAAATGGAGAGAGTAAGGTGGTATTTTCAGAAAATTACACTTTGGATTCTGATTTCAAAATATAACATTTTCAGGCCCTGAAAAATGAAATGGCTGTGATGCAAACAGATCCTTAGAAAGGACATTTCATGTTTGAGGAATTATTTGTCAGTTGAAATTTGCATCGACACTGCTAGATTAACACAATCCTGCATACCGTACTATTAATTGCACAGAGCACCAAATAGCCTAGTCCTTCTTCACCATGTGCACATTTGTGTGTGCTTTAGTGTGTTTTTCCTGGAAGGATACTGAAGTGATTAAAGAAAATATCTTGGATTCAATAACGTTTGCTTTTATCCCTTGAGTACTTAATGCAAAGAGAAGGACGTTGTGTGCTCACGGGAGTGTGTAATGTGTGTGTAATGTGTGTGTGCCTCTGTGTTTCCATGTGGCGTCTTTAAACCAACATTGCTGTGTGCTTCATGTGAGTGTTTTCAGGACTTTCAGACTCAGGTTTTTGTTAAAGAGGGAGGAAGCGATTAGCTGCCTGTTAACAAACCTCTTACCGAAACCCCACTAATGAACCCTGAGGGCAGCTCTGGGATGGCCTCAGTATGCCAGCATAATTAGACTGGCAAATAAGAGCTCGTTATGCAAACGACTTCGAGTTAGTCTGCATATCTTTACCTGAGACGTTCACGTATCATTGACAAATGTTTACCCAAAGGCAATGAGGAGGAGAAGAGGACAAGGTGGAGAGGTGAACGAGGAACGTTGAGAACAGTTGCAGGTACAATGAACTATAACAACAAACAGATGAACCATTTCAACAGAATGTGGGGAAAAAAAGATCCTGGATGAGGGAATGAATGGAATGGAAGCTGGAAAGAGGGTAGAAAAGAACATCAATGCTTTGTATCCTCTTGTTTATATTTTAGCCAATGTGCTGCTTATCGCGAGTTATGATCAGGTTGTGCAAAGCATTCTTGTTCAAAGAAAGTGTTTCTGGCTGATAGCTTGCCCAGATTCCCCAAGGAGCAACTGTGTACATCTTTGACATTGTGATTACATTTTTAAACCCTGTGTGCTGTGGAAATGCTAATTGGTTAAACAGCAGAATGTGTTTGGTGGCCATCGCCCAGCTGCTATCTGAGGAAGTGAAATGTTTGGATACCAGTTCTGCTGTATTCTAAGTTTTTATGTACTGGTATTTCTTGTCTATAAAAGTGTTTTTAATTCTTGCACAGGGGTTAGTAAATGTTTTACAGTACATCCATCCACTGTAGGACTGTATTTTGGTTTGTGTAGAAAGTATATTAAAACGTACATTCAAGTGGTTCTGTTTTGGCAGCATTGCTTCAGGATAAATGATAATGTAATTATCTGTAATGTCAGTGAACATAGTGACGTTCAACAGGTGTTTATGAAAATGTTTATAATTTTCACAGTGTTCTATCAATTTTAAGAAACGCCTAATCTGATTGATATTTCATCATTTTATGGTGTTGGATACACCAGACTTTTGGCCGGATAGTATTTAAGCTGAAATGTTATTTACACTTCTGGAGAACAGGCATGAGTGTTGTCTTTTTATACCACACAAGAGAATTTTTTTTACATGCTTGAGTTCAGAGGTATCTGAGAACAGAAGTTTCTCTGTGATCCGATGATACGGCAGCAGGAATTTCTGTATCATTTGCCAGATGGCAGCAGGATGTAAGGGCTGTATTGCAGATGAGCATTGTCTTTTGGTGTACTCTGGGCACCACGCAGACACTTGACCTCACCCCTATAAATCATGCTCTGTCGTTTGGTACCAATAAGGCTTAGGACTTGGCACATCTCATTCCAATTTAAAATGCAAGGAATCAGGATGCTTTCTTTTGCTCCTTTGTACTTGGCTCAGGAATTTTGCCTGTTTCGTCAGGGTAGAAACATGTGATGTCTGTGACATGTTCTGTGCAGCTCTGATTCCCAGCAACCTTACCCTTTTCATCTACCGCACCTCCCCACCATTTATGACATCAGGGGCATGTCTTTTTGCCTCAGTTTTTGCAAAATCAACCATCACCTCTCTGCGTACTTTCCTTTCACTATGAATCTTCTTGCCAAACGTGTCTAAGAGTCTTAAGTTAAGCCAGCTGCTTATACCTAGCCTCAAGTTATGATCGAAAATATATTCAAAAGAATATCAGAATACAGAATGTGGATTCTGTACACTTTGCCTGACTAGTGGTAAGGACCAAATATTACAGGAGATGACTCCTTAAATTTGGGACAGTATTTGTCTTCTCCATCTGATTAAGGACACTGCAATTGCAATGAGTTTAAGGAGACATCGAGGATCTGCTTGCTGCTTAACTTTCTCTGCAGCACTGTCATGTTGGCTGTCGGACTGAGATATTATTTTTTTCTTTGAAAATGAGCTTATGAGTCCAAACTCCATCCTCTCCTGTGGTGGGATGACCTATGGTGTGCTGTGAAGTGTGAGAGACTTGTTGAGATTGCTTCTTGGCTGAAGTGTGTATCCTCCTGGCAACGTCTGCAGGGTTGATGGGTTTGAACTCTCTGTGGCAGTGGGGGGTTCCTGATGGATCACTTGCCACAACGAACATACACCAAGTGGTCTGCTACTGATATAGATAATGTTTATGCTGGTCTATGGCAGAGTTCTCTGCCTCTGTGAAGGAAAGTTTCAGACGGTCTGCTCTGGAGCTTGATGTATGTCCCTGTGTGTGTCAGTTGTCAATTCAGTGCTTTAATGTCATTTATCTGTCTGTTCTAGTAGTTTAAAGAATAAATCTATGGTAGGTATGAACGAGCGTTTGTGTTTGAGTGTGTGTGTGTGTGTGTGTGTGTGTGTGTGTGTGTGTGTGTGTGTGTGTGTGTGTGTGTGTGTGTGTGTGTGTGTGTGTGTGTGTGTGTGTGTGTGTGTGTGTGTGTGTGTGGTTGTGCGTACATGTGTTTGGCTCATTAGTAAAGTCTTTCAGAGGTGATTATTTATCATTGTGTTGCCCATCCTGCTGAGTTGTGGCACAGTCAGCAGCCATCTTTATTTCACACACACACACACACACACACACACACACACACACACACACACACACACACACACACACACACACACACACACACACACACACACACACACACACACACACACACACAGAGACACACACACACACACACACACACATACAAACACACAGAGCTACGGGAGATGTGGCAGTTATTACACACCCCCTGTGCTTGGTACATGCATACACAAAGAGTCACATCAACATACACAACTTTATACCTTATCATAAAACCCCTTATACCATAAAACAAACATGCTGCAAACGTACTTTCTCACACACGCACGCACACACACACACACACACACACACACACACACACACACACACACACACACACACACACACACACACACACACACGGCTCTCTGCCTCTCTCCTCCTCTCCTCTACCCCTGACTTTGTCCCTGTGACCTTGGGCAAGTGTTGCCAGTGGCTGCTGCTGAGATTTCTATGTAGGGGGTTGGAGGACGGATGGAGAAAGGCTTGGCCAGGGATCACACAACTTTCACTCCTCTATCTATCGTGAGTCCAGCTGATGAACGAGGGAAAAGTTTTCTCCTCTCCATTGACAGATGGCTGTGGAATTTTTGGGGCCTCATGAGGAGCTCATTTATAATGAAGTTCCTTTTTGGATTCCAGCTTCATCAGCAGCATTATTCATTTTCAAACAGCGCGTAAATACAGTTCTTAGAAAGTGACTATGAATGATAACAGAGAAAGAAATGGTTGGATTTCCAATTTTTACTGCCTGCCCACTGTGTTTAAACTCTTTCTGCAGGAAAAATTGAAAATCTCTTTCAACTTTTTGCTGTTTAATGTCACAGAGAATAGTTGGGGAAGTTAGATTTGGAGAAGTTCGGAGTACTGGAGAATAAACTGAAACATTAAAGGGTGAACGGTTACATCCTCCATCTACAATATAAGCACTTATCAGAATGACTACATGCATAAATATTCTGCAGTATTTCACACAGAAACATTTTAAGAACATATTTCATCAGTTAGATAATCAGGTGGTAAAACAGAAGACTTCATGTTGATGGCTTCTTTCAGCCTTCGTTTTTGCATGTAGTTTTACAGCATCATTGCAAGGTCTTATGTGGAATATCCTGCAGGGCAAGAAAAACCCCTTATGGTTGCCATCTTAGAACAATAATTTATTTTTATTGCGGCTGATGTTATTTGGTTGTCGCAGACTGTCCTGTCTGAATAGCTGAGGAGTAAAAGAGGTGGATGACATGACGAATGGCAATTTCATGCTATGTCGCTATGATGACCAGCTTTGGCAAATAAAAGTTGTGGTTAATGCTATAGCTGAGCTCATGGAAAATAATTTGTGCTGTGAAGCCATAAACCAGATCTTCATCAGTATGAAGCAGAGCCTCATTGTTATTTTGTCAAATTGAATATGTTTGTTGATTTATTGACTTAAATATGTCCTGCTGCACGTACGATAGTTCTTAGAGATAGATTATCTGTTGTGTGTCGAGAATCCTGCCTTTCAACAGCTGCTGGCTGCCATTTTGAGGAACAGCTGACATTTGCCTCTTTCTCCATCAGATACATTACTGGGCATGGGCCTCTGACATTTCTGACTGTGTGTGTGTGTGTGTGTGTGTGTGTGTGTGTGTGTGTGTGTGTGTGTGTGTGTGTGTGTGTGTGTGTGTGTGTGTGTGTGTGTGTGTGTGTGTGTGTGTGTGTGTGTTTGTGTGTGTGTGTCTGTGTGTGTGTGTCTGTGTGTGTGTGTGTGTGTGTGTTACATGGGCATGCCCCTCTGACATTTTATTGGATGCTAATGGAATTCATTGCCATGGCAGCTGGAATGGAGGAAGGAATCACTGTTTGTGTGTCAATGGCTTCTGTCACATCGTGTGTGTGTGTGTGTGTGTGTGTGTGTGTGTGTGTGTGTGTGTGTGAGTGTGTGTGTGTGTTTGTTGTTACAATGGTATGAAGCTTCAGTGGCACACTGACAGCAGTGGATGGAGTCACCATTGTGTGTGAGTGGAAGTGTGTTTTGTCTGTTGACAGGAGATTGTGTGCTTGCGCTTTACTGGTGTTTGCACTTTTGATGTGTGTGAGTGTGCAGTTGTGCGTTTGTGCACGTGTTTGTATGTGTGGGCAGTCAGTGGTCTTCTGTCCTGTGTGTCTGGAGGGCAGGCAGATAAAGGTACCTGTTTTTTCTGATAAGGACTCCCACCTGCATGTCTCTATCACTCCAATGTTTTACCTCTCTTCTCTACACCATTCTACCATTTCCTTTCTATTTTTACTGGTAGTGACACCACTGTCTCTCTCGCTCTCTCTTTCTCTCTGTTTTGGTAGTGTATCTCTCTCTATCAATCTTCCTGTCTGTATTATTTCCTGCAGAGTGATCTTATTGTACAATGTAGCCGCAAGAGGGCACAAGCCAGTGTCTTATTGTGCCGGGTAACTACAGAGGGCTGTATCAGGAAGGGCATTTGATGTAAAACTTTTGTCAAATCAAACATGCAAATCAAATCTATGACTTCCATACTTTATCGGTCGAGGCCCGGCCACCATCGGTGCTGTTCACCTACAGGGTGTCAGTGGAGATTGGACTACTGTTGGTCGAAGAACAAGAGGAGGAACGTGTGTTTATAGGAAGAGAGAGAAGAGGAACGGCAAGAGTATAGGACTGAGAGTAGGGACGTTGAATGTTGAAACTATGACAGGAAAAGGTAGAGAGTTGGTTGACATGATGCAGAGGAGGAAGGTAGACATACTATGTCCAGGAGACCAGGTGGAAAGGTTAGAAGTTTAGGAGAGGGTTCAAGTTGTTTTATCATGGTGTAGATATGAAGAGGAATGGAGTAGCAGTTACCTTGAAGGATGAGTTTGTTAGGAATGTCCTGGAGGTAAAAGAAGGTCAGATAGAGTGATGAGTCTGAAGCTAGAAAAAAGAAGTTGTGATGTTCAATGTTGTAAGTGGGTATGCTCCACAGGTAGGATGTGAGCTGGAGGAGAAGGAGAAATTTTGGTTGGACTTTGATGAAGGGATACAGAGCATACTGAGAAGTGAGAGAGTTGTCATTGGTTCAGACTTCAATGGGCATGTTGGTGCAGGAAACAGACGTCATGAGGAGGTGATGTGCAGGTTTGGTATCCAGGAGAAGAATGCAGAAGGACAGATGGTGGTTGACTTTGCGAAAAGAATGGAAAAGGATAGTGAATACTTTCTTCCACAAGAGTCAGGAATATAGGATGACCTATAAGAGTGGAGGTAGGAGCACACAGGTAGACTACATCCCGTGTAGACAGTGTAATCTGAAGGATATCAGTGACTGCAAAGTAGTGGGAGGCAAGAGTGTAGCCAAACAGCATAGGGTGGTGGTGTGTAGGATGACTATTGTGGTGAGGAAGAGGGAAAATGCAGAGCAGAGGATGAAATGGTGGAAGCTGAAAAAGGAAGAATGTTGCATGACTTTTAGGAAGGAGATAAGACAGGCTCTGGGTGGTCAGGAGGTGCTTCCAGATGACTGGACAACTACAGCTAATGTGATCAAGGAGACAGATGGGGGAGTACTTGGTGTGTCAATTGTAAGGAAACTAGATAAGGAGACTTGGTGGAATGAGGAAGTACAGAAGTGTATACAGAGAAAGAGGTTAGCTAAGAAGAAGTGGGACACTGAGTGGACTGAGGAGAGTAGATAGGAGTACAGGGAGATGCAGCGTAAGCGAAGGTAGAGGTAGCAAAGGCAAAACAAGGGGCTTATGATGACTTTTACGCTACGTTGGACAGTAAAGAGGGAGAGACTGATCTATACCGGTTGGCAAGACAGACATGCAGAGATGGGAAGACGTGCAGCAGGTTAAGGTGATTAAGGGGGCGGCAGTGGCTCAGCAATAGAGCAGATGTTTCGTAGACAGATCGCCCCAGCCATTGGTGGATCGAATCCCGCTCCCACCATGATGTCACCAGGAGTATGAGCTGACGGTGGGAAGTGTCAGCTCACCTCCCAGCCACTGTCCCCCCTACAAGCTGCTCAATTTGGGCGCGTTCCAGAAGCCGCTGCCCATCACTCTGCCTCCTAATATGTCTAGTTTGATGTGGATGTATTAAGTGCATGCTTACAGGCCCCCTTGTGTGCTGTGTTCAGGGGGCCTGTATACTGTTAAATATACTAACCTGAGTGACCATGTAATTTCCCCTTGCGGGATCAATAAAGTATCATTCTTCTTCTTCTTAAGGATAGGGATGGAAGTGTATTGACAGGTGCCAGTAGTGTGATGGAAAGATGGAAAGAGTACTTTGAAGAGTTGATGAATGAGAGCGAATAATGATTAGAAGAGGTGGCTGTTATGGACAAGGAAGTAGCAAAGATTAGTCAGGATGAAGTGATGAGGGCATTGAAGAGAATGAAGAGTGGAAAGACACTCGGTCCTGATGATATACTTGTACTTCCGTACCTGGAGGTATGGAACTACAGGTATATGAATAGCACTGACCACACCCCACAGGGGTAATAAGCTGGGACATGACCAGCCACCTTAAGAACTGAAGAAGTCTCTTGGATGAGAGACGAAACGTCTTCAAGAACTTTCTTAACTTCCAGTGGATTGACTTAAACAGCTTTGGATAACCATGACCTGGATAACTGAGAACCTACACAGACATCGAGGATGCTGAGAAGTACAGAGAAGTACAAAGGATACCATAGGGAGCTGCATTGCGTTTTTGTAGATCTGACGAAAGCTTATCACAGGATGCCCAGAGAGGAACTGTGGTGGTGTATGAAGAAGTTTGGAGTGGCGGAAAAGTATGTTAGAGCAGTGCAGGACATGTATGAGGACTGTAAGACAGTGGTGAGGTGTGCTGTAGGTGTGACAGAGGAGTTCAAGGTGGAGGTGGGACTGCATCAGGTATCAGCTTCTTGTTCGATATGGTGATGGACAGGTTGACTGACGAGGTTTGACAGGAATCTCAGTAGACTGTGATGTTTGTAAAAGATATTGTGATCTGTAGTGAGAGCAGGGAACAGGTGGGGGAGAAGCTAGAGAGGTAGATGTTTGTCCTGGAAAGGAGAGGAATGAAGGTTAGATAGAGTATGTGTGTGAATGGGAGGGACCCGAGTGGAAGAGTGAGGTTACAGGGAGAAGAGATCAAGAAGGGAGAGAATTTTAAGTACTTAGGGTCAACAGTCCAGGGCAATGGAGAATGTGGAAAGAGATGGAGAAGCGTGTACAGTCAGGATGGAACGGGTGGAGAAAAGTGTCAGGTATGATGTCTGATATAAAAGTTTCAGGTAAAATGAAAGGAAAGGTGTACAAAACTGTGGTGAGAGCATCAATGTTGTTTGGTCGAGAGACAGTGTCACTGAGGAAAAGACAGGAGACAGAGCTGGAGGTAGCAGAGATGAAGATGGTCGAGAGACAGTGTCACTGAGGAAAAGACAGGAGACAGAGCTGGAGGTAGCAGAGATGAAGATGCTGAGATCCTCTTTGGGAGTGACCATGGATGGATAGGATCAGGAATGAGTACATCACAGGGACAGCAAATGTTATAGGTTTCGGAGATAAAGGCAGAGAGGCCAGACTGAGATGGCTTGGGCATGTCCAGAGGATAGTGAATATATTGGTAGAAGGATACTGAGTTTTGAACTACCAGGCAGGAGGCCTAGAGGAAGACCAAAGAGGAGGTTTATGGATGTAGTGAAAGAGGACATGAAGATAGTTGGTGTGAGAGAAGAGGATGCAGAAGACAGGGTTAGATGGAGACAACTGATTCGCAGTGGTGACCTTGAAGGGAAAAAACGGAAAGGAGAAGAGTGATCTTACAGTACAACTCACGACTCACAGTATTTATTTGGACACTTTTTGTAATCAATTCTAAAGTAATGTAACAGCAAAATTTCTAAAGGCTAGATTAATAAGACACCTTTTTTTTTACACCATTTTATTTTATGGGGCTGTGTTGTGACATGATTAGAATTGTAACTTATTGTAAGATGGAATACTGTGGTGCTTGTGCCATTTTATGATCTCCATGTTGAATAGCAGAGCTTTTTTCAGTTTTTTGCCTAAAGTGTAATTGATTTTTGTTAGAGAAACAAATCATTCAAAATTGTACTTTGTCCATGCAACCATTATGCCAATCTCCACTGCATTTGAACATTATGCTGCTTACATTAGGCCATAATGTATAAGAATGGATCTCTATCTGATTTGTAACGCTATAAGACAGAGACATCTAATGTCATTAAGCCTGAAATAGTGTCAGACTTTTTTCATCTCCATGAGAACACTTTTTTCCTTGAGGTTAGCATCAGCTGCTATGAAATCTCAACCATACAGCTGGATTTGAACCGAGACCTTCCACTCAATAGAAAGGTTTTCTGTTGTGCCCTTTCACCCAGCTAATAATTGTCAATCTAGCATATATACTGCTCACAAAAATTAAAGGAACACTTTTTTAACTGGGCCTGGCATGAAATCAATTAAACTTGTATGATAATTTTCTGGTTGGTTAAGCAGCTGAGGGCATTGTTAATCACTTTCATCTGTATTGGTGTTCATGGAATTAACAACAGGTGCACTACAATGGCAACAATTAGAAAACCCTCAAAACAGGACTGGTTTCACATGTGGAGGTCATGTCAAGATTCTCCCTCTTGATCTTTTCCACTCGTGCTGGTTTTGGCTTGAGTAGTTATCTCTACTGGCAGTATGAGGCGATTCCTTAACCCTACACAGGTTGTCCAACTTCTCCAGGATGGCACATCCACACGTGCTGCAGCTAGAAGGGTTAATGTGTCTTCCAGCACAATCTCCAGAGCATGGAGGAGATTTCAGGAGACTGGTGGTTATTCTCGGAGAGCTGGACAGGGCCGTAGAAGGTCTTCAACCCATCAGCAGGACCGATACTTGCTCCTTTGTGCAAGGCAGAACAGGCTGAGCACTGCTCGTGCCCTACAGAATGACCTCCAGAGGGCCACTGGTGTGAATGTCTCTACCCAAACAATCAGGAACAGACTTCATGAAGGTGGCCTGAGGGCCCGACGTCCTGTAGTGGGCCCTGTGCTCACTGCCCAGCACCGTGGAGCTGGACTGGCATTTGCTCAAGAACACCAGAATTGGCAAGTCCGCCACTGGCGCCCTGTACTTTTCACAGATGAGAGCATATTCACCCTGAGCACCTGTGATGGACGTGAAAGAGTCTGGAGAAGACAAGGGGAACGTTATGCTGCCTGCCACGTCGTTCAACATGACAGGTTTGGTGGTTGGTCAGTGATGGTCTGGGGAGGCATATCCATGGAGGGACACACAGACCTCTACTGCCAAGGAAATGGTACTCCGACTGCCATAAGGTATCGAGATGAAATCGTTGAACCCATTGTCAGACCCTACGCTGGTGCAGTAGGTCCTGGTTTCCTCCTAATGCACGATAATGCCCGGCCTCATGTGGCAAGAGTATGCAGGCAGTACCTTGAGGATGAAGGAATTGAAACAATTGAATGGCCTTCATGATCCCCTGACTTGAATCCAATAGAACATCTGTGGGACATTATGTTTAGGTCCATTAGGTGTCGTCAGGTTGCTCCTCAGACTGTGCAACAGCTCAGGGATGCAATCATACAGATCTGGGAGGAAATTCCACAAGACACCATCCGTCGTCTCATTAGGGGCATGCCATGACATTGTCAAGCATGCATACAAGCTCGTGTGGGCCACACAAGATGCTGAAAAGCATTTTGAGTTGCAGAAATAAAGTTTTTGAAAAAATGGACTAGCCTGACACATCTTCATTTCACTCTGATTTTAAGGTATCGACACAAATAAGCCCTCTGTAGGCTGAAAACTTTAATACCCATTAAATACTTGGCATCCTTTAGTTCCTAAGACATTGCCCTGTCGTTATTTGTAGAGATATCCAACTTCATATTGAGATCTGATGGATCTAATGTGTTTCTTGTGTACCTTTAATTTTTGTGAGCGGTGTGTATACATAGAACATTGAGGGATTAGCCTGTAAGTAGCACTCAGCAAGAAACCAGACACAGCCCGTGGCACTATGCCCTAATATTGTTTTTTGTATGAACTCTTCACTCTTTGTGACGTCTCTCCCTTAAGGTCAAGAAATGCATGCAAACAGTTACAGAAAACAGTGAGAAAACAAGCAGATTCTATGAGCTTATGCTTTACCACAATATGTAATGCATAAATCTGTGAAAAGATATTCTCAAAATAACATTTTATTTTGAAGGGACAGGGATTTTGTTTAAATTTCCCTCTGCTCTGCACATGTATCTTATTGTGTTTAAGTAGCACAGGTACTTTTGAAATGACTGGAACATTTTGCATTACCTACTTTAACTGTGTGTGGTTTAGAATGCATTACTTTTACATTAATTTTCTCACACAATTATCGGGATTATCCATCCATGTCACCCTGACAGCTGACATTAGGCAAGAAGTGTGGTACATCCCGGACAAGTCACCAGTTTATTGGTAGGCCACATAAAAGGCAAACAACCAATGATGTTACTCACATTCATGTGAGTCTTATTCCAGTTAGAGTCACCCGTGCCTGTTTTTGATGGTGGGAGTTAGTCCACAGGGAAAACAAAACTTAAAAAAAAGTTAAATAAAAGAAAAAAACATCATATAAGATTGCAGAAGTCTCGAGTATGCAAGATGCACATTCTGACTATATACATGGAAAGATTCTTTGGAATAATTATGTGAAATACAATTTTACATCCAGGCATTATGAGTCTGGAAGCATTTGGATTGTGAACATTTTGGGCAAATGGGTCTCACAATATTTCGTAATGCTTTAATCTTTCTGAGTTTGGGATGATGGTTAATCATTGCTAAGTAAGCAATTCAAAATATTAATATCCATCCATTTTCTTGAAGACAAGCTAACCGTATTTGTGTCATCTTCAGCTTCTTAAGGTTACACAACTTCCGAGGCTATCCCAGCCGGCTATGGGCAACATGTTTTTGGAGGTGGGATGAAGTTGGGGAAAACAGAAAGAACCCATACTGACATGGGGACAACGTACAAGTGCCGCACATTAAAGAATCAAACCTGGAACCTTCTTACTGTGAGGAGACAGCACTACCCACAGTGCCATAATGCCGCCCCTGGCTGCGTCTTAATTTTCTTAATTTCAAGAGATAATCCTTTGTCACTGATTCTGTGTCCTGTGGTTGACATTACTGTGCCTTGGATGTGAATTCCTCACCAGAGAGTGGTTGCAACTTCAGGTGCTGGGCAGGTTTCTTTGTAGGTTGCTACAAGGCTTGGCTGTCTCCTTTATACCTAATCCATGAGTTGGTGATTGTCAAAGTAGAACATGGAATAAACAGTTCACATCTTGATGTGGAAAGATATCCTGTAGGAAGTGAACATGCTAACACACAAATACAATGTAAGGATCTATTTTCTTTAAGACATCCGTATTTCAGGAAAACCTAAAACCTGGTTTTGGCCCATAACAATAACCGTCTACTTGATACTGTACAACATCTTGGTCCTTCTCATCTTACTCTGGCATCCATTTTCAAGACAGGTAAACGTACTGTAGTTGGCAAGGTAACAACTGCCCACACATACTGTCATATTCAGCTGGTTACAGTGGGAATGATGCACTTGAACTCTATACATCTGTCTCTCCTGGATAACCCTGAGGTCTCTGCATACAAAAACACCAATGTTGCATGCGTTTGGGAGGAATTATAAATGCATATATCTCACCCAGTTCTTTTTTTTGGTTAGAGCTACGAAAACACATTTCTCTCACAGTTCTCTTTTTGCTTGTTCAGTGTCTCTAACTTCAGTTTACTCAATGCCTTTTATGCATCGTGATATTTATTCCCCCCTCTCTCCTCCATTGGACATCTGTTCATTTGCTACTCATCGCTGGAGGAGAGAAAGATCTCTCCATATGTACCTTCCCTCTTCTTCCCTCTGTCTCTTGCCCTACATACAGCATTCCTTTTTTCCCTTCCCTCTCAGTTTGCTCACTAACTTTTACTCCTTCTGATATGTGTGCCATCCTTCACATCAAGCATTAGCTTTCTCCTCATTTCTCTTTTTTCCATCATTTTATCGATTTACCCTCTTTACAGCTGTCTTTTTTTTATTTTGCGGTGCATGCTGGGGAAATGGGTGAGGAAGTTTCAGGAACATGTGCTGCATCATTTCGCTATTTTCTTTCTGTTTTCCTCTTTTATTCCAGTTTAAAATATGGATTAATCACAATCATATTTGATAGTTGTTACTGGGTTTAGGGGGCAGGAGGCGGACTGTCCGTCCAAGAAGGCCACATGTCTGTGCGGGCTCTGCTTTTATTTAAAGAACCCAAAAGGAATCAATCAATCAATCAGTCATTACTGACAATAGGTTTTAGACTGAAAAAAACAATGATAAAAGAAAAAAATCAGATTATGGAGAATGAATAGCTGTTTTTTTAACTGTGCTTAAGTACTTATTTGTTTTTAGCTCCATTTTTAACATGTGCAATTTAAAACTGGGCAAACTGAATATTAATGGTTTGAGAGACATGGAAAAAGAGCCTTTGTTTTTAGTTTGATAAATGTTAAAAAGTTAGTTGTTTTATTTGTCCAGGAAACACACAGCACTGTTGAAAATGAAGTTGTTTGGAAGTGAGAATGGAACAGAGAAATATATGTAGCTACAAAACCAGCAACAGAGTTGGAGTGGCTTTTATTTACTTATACAGGTAGTCGCCGACTTACGACCGCGATTGGGACCGACAGATCGGTCGTAACTCGACTTGGTCGTAAATCGACTCTTACGTAAAAATTAAATCCAGCAGCGCTGGTTCTTGGCTGGGGGTCGTCCGGATCGTCAGCTGGGGCAGCGTGTGGGTTGGTGGGAGCGGGAGACGATCTTTTCATAATCATTGTGAGCTTTGTCTGAATTGTTCGTTTCTTTTTCTCCTCATAAATTTCACGATATGGACGGAAAGTGTCGTTTGCCATCCGTTCAATCCTTGCAAATGTTTTTATGTTCTATGTCCATTTCTTCAAAGTGTGCACGGAGTTTATTTAACATGGAAAAGCCTTATGACAAGCCTTTGGTGGTGAACATTTTTTCTGTTTCCTCCTCTTCTTTCTCTGCTTCTCTTCTCTCTTCTTCTTCCACTCTTTCTTCTTCCAGCGCGATCAGTTCTTCATACAGCGCGATCATTCGTAAGTTCTCCAAGGAGAGGTTTTTTGCCAGTTTCACTATTTTCTCCCGAATCTGATCAAGTTCTTCGTCACTTTCAAATCCAGCAGAAGAGTTCACGTAACGCTTGACAGTTTTTCCATACGCCATTCATACATTTCTCCGTCACAGCCTCCTAAGCAGCCCAGCCCATCAGTAGTGGGCTGGGCTATTGATCTCAGTGTGACTGAACAGCGTGTGTGCGCCGTGGGGACTGAAGAGAGCGCGGGAGCCTCAGAGCGGGAGTACTGTGGCTGGAGGGAATGCCCGCGTTACCCGGACATTGTGGTCGTAAAGTCGGTCGGTTGTAAGTTGCACAGGTCGTAAGTCGGCGACTACCTGTACTTTTAAACCATGTTCTGTTTTAGAAGACATCATGTCAGCCGCATATTAAAAATAAGGGCAGGATTTGAAAGGAAGGCTATCTATAGGCATATTGGAGTATTTTTCCCCCCACCAATATACAGTGGTACCTCTACTTACAAAATTAATTGGTTGTGGAAGAAATTTCGGAAGTAGAAAATTTCGTAAGTAGAGACACGTTTTGCATGCAAATGCCCTAATCCATTCCAAGCCCCCAAAAATTCAGACGTAAATGTTTTATAAAGCATAAAAATGCATCAAAACATGTATGAACAAAAACAACTCTTTTCTTCTTTTAATTTCCTCTTGGGGTCTTTAGTGAATACTCTAAAAGTTAATATACTTACGTAAAACTATCAGAACACGTCATGGTTCGAGAGCCGAATGACGAGGACGCTGCATAGTCACCTATCTAGCTACACACAGAGGTCCCTCTTAGCCAATGGGATGCCAGGATGGTAGGTAATAGCCAATGGCAGAGCAGCTATTTGAATGTTGCGTTCAGGAACCTATGGGAGCAGCGAGTAGCAGCCCATACTGTATTTTTACCTTTCATAACTCGAAATTTCTTTCGTAACAAGAGCCAATATTTTCCTGTTGAGACATTTCGTAAGTAGAAAATTTTGTATGTAGAGACATTCGAAGTAGAGGCACCACCGTGTTTAAAGAAAGATAGTAAAGAAATGTAGCAGAAGTGAGTACCTGTTTTTAGAGTTTAACTGCACAGAAAACCCAATTTTAGACAAAAACCAAAAGGAAACTTATGCTGCAACAACACAAAAACTGAATGATTTAATAGAAACCAACAAGTTGACTGATATATGGAGAAATTTTAATGGGATATGTAAGCAGTATACATGGGTAGGGTATGGAGAAAAAAAGCTATGTCACAACTGGACAGATTTTAATGTTTTAAAAACTGTTTGTGTTTTTAAAAACTGTTCCATTTTGTCAGCCTGTTTAACATACCATGCTTTAGTTAATTGTTGTGTTTTTATGGATGAAATAAAAGCAGGAAGTACTTTCTGACATTTTAATACTGCATTTTGTCTGACAAATACATTAAAACTGCTTTTAGCACTTTTTGAAATGGTTAAAATAAAGATTCAGTTATTTGCAGCAATAGGTACAAGCCAGATCAGAAATCTGTGTCTACAGTACACTCACAACATCTCTGGTGACTTGGCCAGATCTATCAGAGGTTGTCAGGCAGGGCTGCCCCCTTTCAGACATGCTCTATTCTCTTGCCCTGGAGTCTTTATTAATGGAGCGGGCCTCTCTGGTTTTAATATTCCCTGTTCTATTTGTAGTTTTAAATGTCTACATATGCTGACAATATTGTTGTTGCAATTACAAAACAAAAATATGTAGGCTTTTTAGATCATACTGTACAGCTTTGTAGTGAGATCTTCTCTGCCAAAGTCAACTGGGCGAAGAGCGAGGGTCTTATAGTGTTAGGTAGGCTGGAGGAGATCAGGCTCCCAGATAAACTCAAGATGAAAATAAGTTTATCTGGGAGACTAGACTCTTGTAGAAAAGGACTGGGGAAATATTTTAGAAAATGTGGAAGGGAGGCTGAAACACTGGAAATGGATTTTATCAAAAGTGTCTTTTAGAGGTGGAGTTTTAATTATAAACAATTTAGTTGTATCTATGTTGTGCACCAGCTATCCTGCATTGATCACCCATGAAAATTGATAGCAAAAATCCAGGTAATGATGGTGGACGTTTTTCTGTGACTGCCGTCACTGGGTCCTTCAGAGTGTCCTCTTTCTATCTGGAAAGGAAGAAGGGCAGGGACTCATCATTCTGGCCAGCAAGGGTGCTACATTCCGGCTACAATTCATCCAGCTGTTCCTGACTGGCCCTGAGAACTGGCTGGTGGTCCACAATGCAGGCGGTACTGGCCCAGCGCTGGGGTCTGGGGCTCGATCACTTGTTGTTCTTTATGGACGCGATAAATGACAGACTAAAAAATCCTCCATGTTTTTATCAGAGTGGTGTTAAAGTCTGTGTGTGTGTGTGTGTGTGGGGGGGGGGGGTTAAGAAAGAAAAGACTATTGGTTTTTAAAATAATCTGTAATCACAGGACTTTTTAATGTACAGAATGTTGCAGAGGTGTCAGTGGAGACCAAGTTCATGATGGCAAAAATTTCCACCTTTTAACCCGATCATCATCAATGACAATGGTGATAAAAGATAGTACAAATATATTTAAAGTTTTAAAGAAAGACAAACTTAATGATTGTTGACACGCTATGGACGGTTCACCTTGGTCTAGTACCAGGTTTGAACCCTTCATAGGAGTCTTCCTACAAGCCACCGTTAACAAAGAAGGTTGGAGATCTGCAATGGATGATTTTACACGGTGCTGTGGTTGCAAACCGTTTTTTTTTTATTTTAAATCCAAATGTCTCGGAAAACTGTCCGGTTTGTTCTCGCAGAGAAACTGTTTTTCACTGCTTCCTGGACTGTCAGAGGCGCAAAACTCCTGTTTTGAGTTTTTAGGAACTGCTGATCCTGTTTTTAGAGAGAACCCTTCTCTCATTCGGTCTTGTTTAAAACAAACAGGTATAAATTTTTGGTTTTAAATGCAGGAAGAATCAAAAAACGGAATGGCAGATTTTACATTTCCTTCTGGGTCTGGCAATTTATTTAAGCAGGAAGAAAAAGGTTGAAGGATCATCAGAGTGCAACACAGAAGTCATTTTAAGAAGAATGGTTAAAAACAAGAATAAGAATTGAATTTAATTATTTCAGAGTTATGAATGATTTGGATGCTTTTAAAAACTATAAAATATATAAAAGTCTTATGTCTTATGTTCTTGGTGGAGTGAGAAGCTTGTGTTCAGTCATAGGTTGGTTTAAGTGATGTATATTTTTTAGTTTGTTGATTATTATTATTATTATTATCTATTTTTGTATGTGAATTGCTTTTTGCGTGAATCTCTTCTTTAGTTTTTGTATGACTGATTAATTCGCAAATTTGTGTTCTGTGAACAGACATGCTTTTTTTTTTTTTATAAAAAAAGAAAAATCTTTCTTTCTCTACTGTTTTTACTTCTATCCTTCCCCTGTCTCTCTTTCCCTCTCCCAGCTGGGTGTTTAAAAGCTGTTTGCCATCTGATATTCCTATGAGAGGTAATTAAAGTTTGAATCACAGACTTTGTGTGTGTTGGTGTGTGTGTTAGTGTGTGTGTGTGTGTGTGTGTGTGTGTGTGTGTGTGTGTGTGTGTGTGTGTGTGTGTATGTGTGTGTGTGCGTGCATGTGTCTGTGTGTGCATGTGTTTGTGTACATATCTGTGTGTGTTTGAAGGAATTGATTCATTTCATAACAGTTTTCAGTGGGTTAGGTGGAAAACATTTGGGACATCCCCAAAGCCCTGATGCCATTGCACAACAGCTCCATCAAAGGGTTTCCAGGTATCGTATTTTAGCTAATCATTATCCTTTCAAATAAAGATATATCTCTTCTGTTGTTCCTACACCGTTTTAAACACATGTGTATTGTAAATTTATGTGAAAGTAGATTAATATCAGCGGCAGGTAAATTGCTTATAGGTTGCTGTTATGAAAGTTGCAGTTTAGCTGTGTGGGCTTTTCAATGCGTACCACCTTTCCCAGTGAGAATAATTAGATAAGGAGTTAAGATGAAACCATGGGTGCTCCCTTGTTAAATTATTTGTGGCACCACAGTTACAATGTACAACAATAACTTTGCAGCAAAGTCTACAAAAATTAATAACTTTGATATAGTTGCCAGCCATATCAATCATTTATGCATTCATTTACTGTAACCTTGTCATTGGGGATTGGAGACTATCCAACTTTGGGCATGAGGTGGGGTACACAAGGCCACACTGAAAAACAAACAACTAATCATACTGACATCCATGCCTGCTGTCAATTTAATGTAGTCAGGTAACCTATATTACATGTTTCTCAACACCGTGGCACAGAAGCTGATAACAAGGAATTTCTCTGGAGGAGACAATGCCAAAACGAGTTCTCTTCCTTCCCTGGACATCTGTTGTTGACTCTATGTCAGTGTCATCTAGAGTTTAGATGACTTGGTCTAGATTCTAGACCAAGGACATCCAACAGAACATACATATACAGTATAAACATTGGACTTACGATGTAGCTCACACACACATCAGCCCTCTGCTCTTTACCCATCCTATGATTGGTGTGATGTATGTTCTAATATTCATTGCAAATAAGGGCCGCTCTGAGAAAAACACACAGATATATCCAAACTCCATACAGAAAAGTCTGTAGGTGGAACCCATGAGCACCCACCCACCCAATTGATCAATCCTTGAACTAAGAGACTGATTTTCCATATCAACTCCATACTGTCTCTTTGGGCCTCCTTTAACGATTAAGCCAGAACTGTCTCACATAGTTATACCTCAATTCTACTGTACGGAAAGCAGCCGTTGGAACCCCACACACCCGATGATTTTACTCTGTTTTAGTAATGAAGATTAGCTTCAGCCTGAACAAACATTACAGGCTTCATTTCATCTCTATGCTGTCATTTTTTATCTCTGTCTGCCTGTTTCCATTTATCTGTCCTTGTTTTTTTTCCTCTGTATTCCCATTCCTGTTGCTCATTTCTTGTTTCCGAACAAGTTTTCTTGTTTTTTCATGCAATTGCTTTTCTTTCATTAATTCCATTTCAGCCACACACAAAACTCTTGTCCTCATCTGTTAGTCCTCACTTTCAGTTTTCTTTCTAAGTGTGTGTGTATGTATGTCTGTGTGTGTGTTTGTCTGTGTCTGTGTGTAGTGTATATACATACATATATACGTATATGTGTGTATATATATCTCCCCACCTATACATTTGAATAAGCTCACTTGAAAACCTCATGGTGTCACGCTTTTCTATACATCCACTGCCTGTCAATCAAGTGCCCAACCAATCATGTTGCATCTGCCAGAAGGAATCAAGTGAATTTTTAACATCACGTTTCAAAAAGTAAAATTACAAAATAATCACGTTGATACAAAATCAGAAAGAGAATCACGTAAAGAAGATTTTCAATAGCACTGTGTGTTTTCTGAACAAAGAACCTAACTTTTTAACATTTAGCAGTATTACTGTATTGTTATTATAATGTATTTTTGCTACCTTTTTAAATCGAAGTTTTAGTTGGTTCATGATCAAATATCTACAATCTGAAATCTGGACTACATGGAAATGCTGAGAAACGCTCTTTAACTCCCTCAGAAATCACCAGTGATGTATCCTCCAGCACAGCAATTAACCCCCAATTGTTCCACTGGAGCTGTTCTTTGGTGAACAGTCAAAGACTGTGATTGTACAGGGCAGCTCCCAGGTGTGAACATGTGTAATTGGATAAATGAGAAATGCAGCAGATAAAAACCTGTTCATCCACCGAGCAATAAATAGTGAATGAGAGCATTAGACAAAACACTCATTTATTCCTTAACTTTTAGTTTTTAGATTTAAGGTGTTTTTCAAAAATAAACTTGAAGTCCATCAGGCCGTCTTTTGGAGGAGCACTTCACACAAATGCCTCTTTTCTTCCAAGTCCTCTCTCATCGCAAAGTAAGCATAAAATGCAGAAACAACAGCTCCAACACAAAAGACAGCAAATAAAGAGAGAGCCATTGTGTCAGTCCAGTCCTCTCTCTCTCTCTCTCTCTCTCTCTCTCTCTCTCTCTCTCTCTCTCTCTCTCTCTCTCTCTCTCTCTCTCTCTCTTTCTCTCTCAGGCGGTTGTGAGTGGGGTGGTGATTAGGAATACCCTCATCCCTGTCCACCCCCTAGCTAGCCCGATTAAAACAGTGATCGTATCGAACGCACCGCCGTACCTCAGCAATGAGCTCCTGGAGAAGGAGCTGTCGTGACATGGTTGGCTCCTGGGTCCTATCAATATGTTCCCGGCAAAACCACTCAGGCACGTTATGTCTTCCGGAGACAAGTTATGATGATCCCAAATCGGTCCAATGAAGAGCTGAATTTCATGCTCATGTTTAAAATTGATCAGTATGACTACATGGTTCACGTCACTAGTGAGAGCATTAAATGTTTCAAGTGTAGATGGGAGAGACATCTCATGCGTAATTGTCCGAATGGAGAGGATGAGCACTGGCTGTTCTGATTTCACAATTGAAGTCTTGTGAGTTTCCAACTCCACCCGGAATCACCTGGCATCAACCCAGAGGTCACAGTTGACAGCGCTACGGTTAGACAGTCGCTGGCCATCAACCCGGAGCTACAGAATAACACAGAGGCTGAGGGGGCCGGAAAAACAGCCGTCAGGATGGTTAAACAGTCTCCAGCCGCCAACCCGGAGCCACAGAATAACATCACAGAATAATTTCAGGTTAATTTTTTTAGGAAATTAACCTGAAACTTTGTTATCCACTCCAAAAGGCTTAACCTGTTTTTGGTTTTCAAAGAAGAATGTCACACTCTAGATCGTACTCCCCCAAGACCAAAAAATTCTATGTTTGTTTATTTGTCTGCATGTCGAGGTGGGATGTAGCATGTCTGACTTTCATGCAGGAGATAGGACTTATTGTTCTGTGACATAACTGCAATAAAAGTTTGACCCTTTCAAAAGCCTTAGCTAAATGATTTATGTTACCAAAAACTATGCTATACAGGTGTTAGAAATCAAAAGTGTTTATAGTTGTTCTGGACTGCCACACTGCTGGTCCGCCATAAAGCTGGGCAGTCATGATATCCTTCATATATGGAGATAAAGGTCTTCCAGGATGTCTGGAAGACCTTCATAAAGTTCTTCATGTGAAAACTGCCAAGAATGATAAAAGACTGAATTTTGTAGCAACTTTTAAAATAAAATAACCAGCTTAATCTTATCCACACCTGAGTATGTTTTATTTGCAACAGGCATAATCCTTAACCTAACCTCAAGCTGACATTATTGCTGAATGCATCTTATTGAGGTCAGATACTTTGATAATGCTTCTGGTCTGGTATTTGTTTTTCTGTTGTTTGTTTATGTCTTGTTGAAATTTCAGACATCCACCTTACATGATAAAGTGTTTGTGTGCCTGTCTATTAGCAGAGCTACGTAAAAGTTAGCACAGATTTAGATTAAAACTTTGAAGAAGTAAAACTTCACTGATCCAGTTTTGTGGCAAAAGTTCTAGGATTTAGGTAAAATGACAAATGTAGAGACTAAGCTGCCTTTTTCGAGAGCTGCACACTCTATATACCTATATTTTGATGTAGATTTATGAAGCACATCATCATTTACATTCACAGTGCGGGTAAGGATATGTGTAAATAAAGTGCATGCACTTTATTTATGACTCCTTATTCAGTAGTTGTTCATGTCTCAACCTTTTGCTCTTTTTTGAAATAAGTGGTTCCTCTGATTTTCATTGTCATGTCAATATATATTTTCTGTGTCTTTGTGTATACAGTAGTTTAATTTTTTAAAATTTAAATAGAGCCAAGTGTCCTTACAAAGTTAAAAGCATTTCACTTCAAAGAATGGCTGGAATACCATCAGTAGTGTAATGCTCTATTATGGGATTAAATCAAGCATCCATTGCGGTGTAGAGAGGAGCAGAGTCCAAGATTGGTTTTGCCAAGATGATAATGGGCCACTCAGTCTGAACCACAATATGAAACACAAAGCCTAATATTTTCTTATCTGGTAAAGAAAACACAACAACACCTGCAGACATGTGTGGATGTGTGGAAAACATACCTGCAAGAGGGGAGCTCTTTGGGTTACACTTCTATTGCAACAGTTTGATTGACTTTTGGGTATGCATGACAATGATGCAGCTTGAGGATTTTCCTCACTGCAGATAGTAAAATCCTTGGGTGAAATACTCTATCAACATGATATTTCAATACATAAATGTTTAAAAGTTTTAGAAATGTACAAAAAACTGGCAACTGTAATTTGTCAAGCCCCGGTTGGAAAGAGTTTAAAATCGATAAGGACTGGCACAGAGAGAGGAATGAAGGAGCCAGGCAGAAAAGGGAAAAAAAATAAAGAAAAATAAAGAAAAAGACAGTATAGACTTGAAAAAATGTGTCAAACACAGTGGAAAGCAGGGGATGAGAGGAGAAGAGCTGAACAGATCACAGTTTATTGATTGTAGGTTTCTGTATTTGTTGGCAATGTTTTTGGATTAAAACACCCTTGCATCTACAAGGAGAGGGGGACATAAAGCTGCCAACTGTACAGACAACCACATGATCTGAGATCTGAGTGGAAGGCAGCATGTGAAAGAAATAGGAATTTGGAATGAACCAGTGGATTATCAAAGCAGGAGAAAGGAGAAACATAAAACCATTGACACTGTTAGATCTCATTCAGCGATTTTGGGTGTCATATTTGCTTGTATTGTGATACTGTGGGTGGTGCTGGGCCTAGCCTTTTATTAAGATATGATAAATGATTATTGGAAATAATCAGTAGCCAATAATTTCTGGTTTGTGTTATGTTTAATTATTCCACAATGTATCAGTTATTTCGATTGATGAAGCATAAATTTGGTTGCAGTTAAAACAATCATGATTATTATGATTATGACGATGATTAATCTGTAAGCAATTTTAAAATATTAATATCCATCCATATTTTTTTTATTTTTTTTGGATGGATGGATGGATATCCATCCATCCATCCATCCATCCATCCATCCATCCATCCATCCATCCATCTATCCATTTTCTTCGAGTTGAGATGATCACAATTGTCTTGTCTACAGTTGCTTTTCCACCTTCAGGGTCACAGGCAATATTAAACTAATCATAAATATGGGGCACTACCCTGGAAATAGGAAATAAGTAAATAAGTAATGAGTGCAATCGGTCACATGTTGAAGTCAAAGTTTGAGTGCTGACCCTTGTAACCATTCTTTATAACAGTAATTATGAGCAATGATACAATTTAGGTTAGGACTTCTGGACTTCACTTGGTAATGTACACCAATATCTGTGTGTGTGTGTGTGCGTGTGTGTGTGTGTGTGTGTGTGTGTGTGTGTGTGTGTGTGTGTGTGTGTGTGTGTGTGTGTGTGTGTGTGTGTGTGTGTGTGTGTATGACCCAAGAAGAAGAAGAGGGGAAATAAAGAGCATCTTTTAGGGGTTAGGGTTTTTAATCCCTGGGTAACCCTACAGGTGGGAGAGGGGACCCTGTGGATTTTAGAGTCTCTCACCCAATGAGAGCAGATGGTCTCTGTAGAAAAATGTACACTCATGTGTATTGTTGCCCTCTGGAAAATTAATTCTCCTTTGTGCTCCCATTGTTCTTGATTTCTGGCCTTAACAAGCTTTAGGTCTTACATATATCCGTTTTTTAGCCAAATGCAGATTGATATCTGATGTCTCTTTTGTTGCCTGAACAATCCCATACCACATGATATCCCATTTTTGAGGGACTGATTGAAATCACATTTGGGAGGTAGTTTTGTGTCGGATATGGACAGATTGTCTTCAGTCTGAACAGCTCCAAACATTCCGATTGGATATGGCAGACCGTGATGTCATATCCGCAAAGCGAGAGCATGGTGCCAGAAAGACGTCGCACATTACAGAGCGGTAAAAAATGGAAAAAAAAGAAGTTGACAATGTCTGGTGTATGACATTTTCTCCACCTCTACCAGACAGTGATATCACCAATACACTAAGTTAACAAAACTTTGTGTTCGTCGTTGTTGCCGCTGTCGCAATTATATGACCTCACACATTACACGCACTTAACGATGCCTCCACCCCGACATTGTTGTTATGGCAACCTGTCAGATCGGCTGATAATGTGGCCCAGTCTGAACAGACAAGATCGCATTCGGATACTTGCTAAAAACAGTGTGAACGGTCAGGCCTAAAAATCTGAACGCAGACTCAGACCCAGTGAAACAGTTTAGACCTCTCTTTGTTTTTCAAACTTTCGACCATGTGTCCCTACAGTGGTATGGTTGCATTCTTGGGTGTAAAACTCTAGGAACATACTTTAAAACATGTGGTTTCTATTGAATCCTATTAAAATGAAATGCAGTGTGCATTAAGTTAGTAATATCGGCACCAACACATACATTAAGTTCAAGATATGCTGATAACAGTTCGGTGATCACCTGATGAGCCAATTACTGAATCTTCCTCTTGTTCTCCTTTTGGGTTTTCCCTTCAGGGGGTCGCCACAGTGAATCAGTTGCCTCCATCTAACCCCGTCTTCTGCATCCTCTTTTCTCACACCAACTACCTTTGTGTCCACTTTCACTACATCCATAAACCTCCTCTTTGCTCTTCCTCTCGGCCTTTTTACTGAATATTATGCTAACATATTTAGCCTCCTCTACAACTTTGACAAGCACAGTGAATTGGGGTGATGACAGTGCTAAATCACACTGATAAAAACAGTAGTTTTCTGTTGGCCTTCTCAGACCACCTTTGGTGTGAACGAGATGAGCACTATGGACAGTTCCTGCATCTCTGCTGCCACCAGGATCAGCATGTAGGCATTGGTTAACAGAGTTTGGGGGCTGGACTGTTTAGGAATCACATATTACTGTATATTGCATAGTGTAATTGAAGAAATCAAATAGAAATATGAATACAGATATTTTTGAATGGAAAATCTTCTACATAGTATATTATTGCTATTATGCTATTTCAGTACCCTTAGAGAGACTGACATCCAGTGCCAGCTTTAAGGATTGGATTTTATGCTCTGAATGCGACTTACACCACCAAAAATCTATCCTCTGGATAACTTTATTCATGTATGTGAGAGGACAGAATGTATTTCTGTGTGTAGGAAGCTCAGATTTTCACAATTTTTATTATAGAATTTTTGCTGGAATGTTTGTTTACATGTATCCCGGAAATGAACTGGTGACCTGCCTTAGTTGTAGCCCAGATCTTGTCCAGTGTCAGCGGGGCTCAGATCCAACTTCACACCAAAAATCTGCGAAGGCAAAGAGATCATACATAATTGGTTTAAATAAATAAAAGAATTAAACTTCCACAGAACAGTGTTTGTCCCTGTGTGATTGGTTTAAACCATCAATTGCTTTTTTATCATTGTCAGCCAGTAATTAATACACCGATTAATTTAAAAGGAATTATGCTAGCTATGATTAGTTACCATAAATATTTATCATTTTAACAGACTTAACATATAGCTGTAATTAATATAAATCATTTATCATATTTATAAAATATATGTTACATGCTAACATTAAAGTTACCTGAAAAAAAAATATAATGGCAGCACGCTGGTTTGATTTTGTGATTTTGCCTCATTTTCCTTTCCGATGGGCTGCCTCTGCTCTCTGTGAATCACTATTATCTCATCCTGGATGTTTTTAATCTCCACCATCATTTTTGCATCAATAAATGACCACAATGTTGTGCATTAATATTGTGAGCCAAACACCATGCATTGTATGTGGTTATATAGTGTAATCAGTAATTGTTGTTACTATATTGCTCAAGAAAATGTCTCAGTCAAACTGATTTTAGTGCACAATGCCCTCAGAAGGATGCATCTTTCTCAAGTTTAAGAGGACATGTGATCCTATCAGTTTTAAATGTATGCAGCAGGTGGGTATTGAGGCATTAATATTTTTTTTAAAGATTCCTGTGTTTCTTTATGGTCTATTGTAGGACATTATGTTGAGAATTCCCCAGTTTTGCGCTACTGTTAATACATTCTGTGTTGTGGAAATGGAATAAAGTACAGTTTAATGCAATAGAATAATTCTGGTCACTTAAGTGATCACTTAAGAAAAGACATGGGTCTTTTGTTGTGTGGAATTTGCAAGTAATATAGAATGAATACAAAAAACTAGCAACTTATCCAGGATGTGCCCTGCCTCCCACCCAAAGTCAGCTGAGATGGGTTCCAGCCCCTTGCAACTCTACACAGGATGAGTAGTTGCAGAAAATTAATAAAAGAGAATATAGAGTCGGTTAAAATATAACACAGAAAATCTATTTGACTTATTCATATCATCTGTAGAGCTATGGCACCAATTCTAATCCTGGTTCCACTTCTAATTTACATTTCTTTTTATAATGTTTGCAGTAATAGATGCTGATCTATCAATGGGCTATGAGGTAGCTGTGTTGTTCTTTTTATCCTGCTTCAATTCTTTGTGAAGAATTCACTCTGTGTTCTACTATCATAGTTCACTTTTTCACTGAACTGACGTCAAAATCAAAACCCTAAAAGTTACAACCAAACTGTTACATGTTAGCGAAACTGCGTTCTATTAATATATCATAAAATGTCACAGTAGCACAGCACAGTATTCCATTGAAAATGTAAATTTATCTATCTATCTATCTATCTATCTATCTATCTATCTATCTATCTATCTATCTATCTATCTATCTATCTATCTATCTATCTATCTATCTATCTATCTATCTATATATATATATATATATATATATATATATATATATATATATATATATATATATATATATATATAAAAACATAATATAAAGTATCACAAACTGCAGGGGGAAGTGTTGCAGATGGGGAGATGAAGAGGAGGACAAATAGAGACAAGAGTAAAGGGGACGAGGAAATAAGAGGGATAAAAGGGAGAATAAGATTAAGGGGGACAGAAAAAGTTGTTGAGATATACCCAAGAATCATGCGAGTGATATTAGCTGGGGGGAAAGTGAGGACGAGTACTTTTTCTTTCTATCCTTCTGTCGTTTACTTGGCAGAGCAGCTCCTGTGATTGTTCCAGTTTGGCAGTATCACTTTGTTCTCAACCTCTCATTTTCACTCCCTCTTCAAGTTAATATGGAAAAATAAAAGACCACTTAGTGATTTAAATTTATGATCACACAAGAAAACACTTTTTAATGCTTCTGCCAAATAGAGCATATATTGTTACCCTTGCCCATCCATGTAGGTATTTAACAATCCTGCTGCACAGAATTCACTGGAAATTCACACATTCACACACATTTGTAAACCTTAAAGGTGTGCATCTAATGTTCCACATTTTGCTCATTCTTATATTTTATGCACAGTTAAATGTACATAAAATAAACTGTAGGCAGTTTTAATCTCAATTGTACTCATGGCCCATCAACATATTATCCATAACTGAAATTGTAAAATGTCAGCAGACATTATGTTGGAATTCACTTTTTATCACTGTTTTTGTAGATTTTAACTTTTTTATTTCAAAATTCAGAAGACAGTGTGGTGGCAATAATACCGTTGTCTAGACTTACAAGTCCAAAATGAAGAGTGAGAATGAGGAAATGGTTTTTGTGAGTTTTATTAAAACATTTTTTATCAAATATATTGGAAAGCTCAGATGAAAATAGTAGTTAGTCATCGTAGAACTGGTGGAAGTCTCTCCTTATCATATGAAATATAAAATAAATAAAATAAATCGTTCCAATAAACATTCACAACAAAACAGCAAATAGCAGGTAGCAATGAAATGTAGAAGGCCAAATACTCACGCCGAAGCCAAATACCCCTCGACTGAAATCAGACATCAGTTAGTACAATCAAACAAGACAAGTAAAGTCATATTGGTATAAAGTTGCCATAAAAACCATTAAGAACATTGATTCAAATTTCATGGTGGACCTCACTCCACAGTGAATTTCATTTTACAACATGAAAATACATTTCACCAAAACTTAAATCAGAATAAATTAAGGTAATGTAATACCCCATTATCAGTGCACAGTGCCTGTGTTTCAACAATTCGGCAGACTGCTGTCACACAGCGCCTCCACAGAGAGGCTGAGGTCCTCCTTCATGCCCGTGCCATCAGGGGTTACAATGACTCTGTCAGGAGGAGCGGGGGGGAGGTGGCGAGGTCAGCACGGGGTTGAACAGATTTAATTTAATTTTATACTGTTTATATTTTAATTTAATTTTATTCTGTTTATATTTTAATTTCATACTGTTTATATTTTAATTTAATTTAATTCTGTTTATATTTTAATTTCATACTGTTTATATTTTAGTTATAGTTTAGTATATACAGGTAAGTCCTGTTAATGATGCATGTGTCTGTTAGTGTTGTGTATGTCTTGTGGTATGTCCTGTGATGTCAGTGTTTCTTTTTCTCCTGGTGTTTTTCGAGTATTTATTCATTATGTAATGCCTGAGCAGTGGATATGTACAATTTATTAAATTATTAAAGTATCTATCTATCTGTCTATCTATCTATCTATCTATCTATCTATCTATCTATCTATCTATCTATCTATCTATCTATCTATCTATCTATCTATCTATCTATCTATCTATCTATCTATCTATCTATCTATCTATCTATCTATCTATCTATCTATCTATCTATCTATCTATCTATCTCCATTCAGTATTGACCTGGCAAATTGTCTGGAGTGACAGAGAGAGAAGACAAGAGGACTGTGGATATATAGGGCATATTATATCGTTTTTGTAATTTTATTTCCCTTTGTAAAATCATCCTTACTATGAAGCTGAGTTTATTTTTTTCAAATAGACACAGACAATGCTGTTGAGGTAGCTTGGGAACATGAATTTAGCCCTGCTACTTTATTCTTGCCAAAAGTGTTTAGCTGATGGACGGTATTATTGAGGCAGTGAGGTTGGAACGAGCTGAAATAGTGGGGTTAAACCTAACTGGAACAAGAAGCAAGAGTTCAAGCTGGAACTTTCAAATAAAAGTGATGTAGAGAGAAGGAGAAATAAGAGTCAAAAGCTGCTGGACTGGGAGGCTGGAGAGAGCGATTGCTTGTGATAGTGGTGGGGTGCTGTGTGCCAGACACAGGTGAAGTTTGGTCTGCAGCTTGTCTTGCAGAATAACGTGGACAAAACTGAGGCTTCTCCTCCATCATGACACATTTGTCTGCTTTTATGAACAGATTTCTGCTGTAGATTAGTTCTTTTAATTAGGATAGTACAAATCCCATAGCAAAGTGTTTTCACATGTTAATGCCCATATATGACATTAGACATCTTCTATAGTGACAAATATGCATGAGAAAAGATCCTGAAAAGATACGGCATTCAAGACTAATTATAACACACATCACAATGGCTGTGGCCTTGTGCTCGGGTCTGCTATGCACCATTAATATATTTGCATATTGTGTCATTTGTGCTACATTACGTTTGCAAGCTAACTGGTGAAACTGGTGAAATGGACTCACAAGGTAAAATGTTACACTTCACTCTGCTGATGTACAAAAACAATCCAGCAGAATGTCTTTCTAAATGGTCATTTCAGATGCCACCGACGTTGATGTTAGTGTTAAACATATTTTTTAAATTATATTTGTAAACATATACTGTGTGAATGTGTGTGTACATTGACCTCTCCAGTGATCGATCTGCTGTGCTGTGACACAGGGAGGGTGTATGTATGCTGGAATACCACTGTAGGGGGTAATTATGGCAATTCATTGCTGTCCTGTGTGTGTGTGTGTGTGTGTGCGTGCATGCGTTCGTGCGTGCGTGTGTGTGCGTGTGTGTGTGTAATGGTTTGAGATGCTTGCTAATGCATCAGGTTCCAATCTCTTATCTATAAGCTGTGGGGTGCTTCAAGATTTGTGTGTGTGTGTGTGTGTGTGTGTGTGTGTGTGTGTGTTTGTGTGTGTGTGTGTGTGTGTGTGTGTGTGTGTGTGTGTGTGTGTGTGTGTGTGTGTGTGTGTGTTTGTGTGTGTGTGTGTGTGTGTGTGTGTGTGTGTGTGTGTGTGTGTGTGTGTGTGTGTGTGTGTGTGCGTGTGTGTGTGTAATGGTTTGAGATGCTTGCTAATGCATCAGGTTCCAATCTCTTATCTATAAGCTGTGGGGTGCTTCAAGATTTGTGTGTGTGTGTGTGTGTGTGTGTGTGTGTTTGTGTGTGTGTGTGTGTGTGTGTGTGTGTGTGTGTGTGTGTGTGTGTGTGTGTGTGTGTGTGTGTGTGTGTGTGTGTGTGTGTGTATACAGTGTGAGAGTTTCATAGCCTTGAATTTGACAGTCTGTCAGAAAATCTTTCTAATTGTGGTTAAAAGATGGCAGGTCAGAGTCAGCCTAATTTTTCATTCACCTAGCACACACACGCATGCGCACACCCGCGCGTGCGCACACACACACATACAGTAAAGTAGGTTATGTGGTTTGGCAGTTTGTCTGAGGTGACTGACTTATAGAAACACATTAAATGTATCTAAATTAGAATTACTGGGTGGATTTTCAATCAGAGGGGTTTTTTGGCTCAGAAAAAAAAGAGAGGTCAGAGAACAGAGGAAAGACAAATGTAAATTAACATTTTCAAAATGGGAGAAAAGAAAGGATGAGTGAGAGACCATCAAGAAGAAAGAAAAAGAGGGAGGGATAAAATGTAATTGAGGGGTTAAAACAACAATATTAAAAGCCAAATAAAAACGATTACAGGACTACATAGGAGAGGTGTAAAGAGAGAACAATGAGCAGCACAGTCTGAAATAGAGAGGAAGAATGGAGTAATGGAAAAAGAGTAAAGAAAGAAAAAAGAGGAAAGGGGGAAAATGCATTTGTCTGTTCTGACAGGCAGCAGAAGGAAATGACATTTCGCTGATTTGTTCCCTGACTGCCCATCTGCTGTTTTGTCTAGTTTGTCTGCATTCATACAGTCTTGTCTGGTTGTGTTGGCTTTATGGGCCTGTTTATTACATGTATGTATTATTTTGTGTTCTCCCTTGTTTTGTATGGTCAATAAAAATGTACAACACTTTTGCTAATACAAGCAACATGCAACTTTCTTTCTGATGGTTTAGTGACAATAAAATGTCACTCAGAAATGCTTATTGAGGATATTTATTTAATTTATTCACAGTCAGAATCTGGCTTGACGTGGTCATATTCTCATGCTATGGCAACCAGTCCAGACCCAGAGCATTCCAAACATGTTCAATGGAAGTCATGTCTATGTATGAATGCTATGCTAGAAATGAGGCGTTTAAAACATCCCAGAATTGCATTTAGATCCTTGCATCAAGGGTCCATGCATCATGTGCTGACGGACAAAGAAGAATGACATGAAAATGGGACTTTAGATCTTGTCTCTGTACGTCTGTGAATTCAAATTGCGATCCTCCCGTGATCATTATCTACATAATCTGCATTCCTGCCCATAAAATAACCCCATCTCCCGGTGGAGCTCTCGTCAACATCAGCTAACACCATAGAATGTGCCGTTTTGCCATCTTCCCGATTCAATTCTTGTACTGAGATCTCAACACATTTGCTTTCCTGTCTTGAAATCCAGTTTTTGAAGTATTAATCCAAATTCAGTTTCCTTCCCAAAATGGGTATGTCAGGAACACCCACACACCTGAACACATGCATAAACTCACAGTTATAGAGATTGCCAGCACATGTTTGTGGGTCATCAGTCCTCCATGGGTCAAGATTAAAGGATTCCTTCCAGGAGAGTTACTCATCCCCTAGCAGGGAGGAGAAGAGAGACAGGGAGATTTATGGAAGAGTTCCTTTTAAGTCCAGGCAGTGGAGAGCTCCACAGGCCTGTCTGGGTACCTGCTTGGAACAGCTAACTAATGCTGCTGGCTGTCTGTTATCACTGATAACAAATGTGTCTTAAGGTGACATCACCGAACAAAATATCCTGCTGACTTTTAGCCTCCTAATCAGTGGTGTGTGTGTATATGTGTGAGTGTATGTGTGTGTTAAGTGTGAGCCTAGTAGTACAACCATCAGGCTGCTTATTTATTCAGGTCTGAGATGTTAATCTCATTAAAGCCTCCACCTCAACTCAGCGGAGATGAATGGTGTACATATCAAATGAAATTTACATTTAAAAATGAGTAGTGGAAGCTGTTTGCTTGGGGTTTCTTTTGTCTAATCTATGGACTTAACAGCTATTAGTTTCAACTGTGACTGTTGTGATGTGTTCAGTATTTAATTGTGTCACAACGGGGAAGAGTGATCTCCCACATGGCAAAACAAATTTGTGGCTGCCATATAGATGGCTGGGGCAGCAAACAAGTAATCACCTTCAACATGATATAGCTGAAAGTTTAAACCAATAACGGAGACACAATTGATGGACTTTATTTACCAGCATTCATATCTTTCTATTTGGATCCAAAAGATGCTGAATGGAAATTACCAAATATCTCCACAAATACACATCTGTGCATTGAAAAAGAGGGAAAACTGTGGGTCACTGCAAGATGACGTAGAAACCGCAAGAATGAAGTGAAGATACATATAAGAGAAAAGAAAGGAAAATATAGGGATGTCAGCTATGGGAGAAATATCCTGGAGTTGAAGGAGAGCAGAGACAATGAAAGGTATGAATGTCTGTTTTGTGCACATGGGCTGGAAATGATTGACAAAAACTGTGGTTGTGTCTTGGAGGTCTGCAGAGCTCTTACCAATGTGTGTCTTTATATGTGTGTGTGTGTGTGTGTGTGCGTGCGTGCGTGCGTGCGTGCGTGCGTGTGTGCACTCGGACTACAGGAGTGCTGCTGGACATGCTGGTGGACTGTTGTACTTAGCCACCGGAGGAGGTTAACTAATCCCTTGAGTGTCTGCTGTGTGTGTGTGTGTGTGTGTGTGTGTGTGTGTGTGTGTGTGTGTGTGTGTGTGTGTGTGTGTGTGTGTGTGTGTGTGTGTGTGTGTGTGTGCGCGCGCGCGCGTGTGTGTGTGCATGTCAGACATGCAGCACTGTAGGGTATCACCTTGGCAGAGGTATTAAATCTTTTTCATCCTCTCTACAGGAAGCACCAGGAGACACATGCCCCCATACCCACTGCTCCAAACACACATATACGCAAGGCTTCTTTGCAGGATACACACTGTAATGCTGAACCAGAAAGAAACTTTTTGTGCAATATGATTACCACAATTGTCTAATTAACACACTGTAATCACATTATTACTGTCACACACACAGATCTTGTCTAACAGTCGGTTGGGCTTTAACTTTACATGCTCCCCAAGCTGACACTTTCTCACTGAATCATTCCGTCTTACTCACTTCAATAGGCTAACCTGACATGTGCCACATAAGCAATATGAGCAGTGACACCACTTGGTTTGAAAAGTGTCAATTTTTTATGTAATTGTTCATCACATTTCATATTTCTCCCCCTGCTGATGAGTGTCATAATAAACTGATCCACAGTTTTTTTCTAATGTTTTCCTGAATTTTATGCTGAACTTTAGCTGTGTGGTATTTTCATTCTGTATTCAGCTGTGAAACATTACAAAGGCTGTCCCACCCAGTTTACACTTTTAAAATTGTTTTGTTGTTTTTCTACATTGCTCACAGGTATAACTGCTGCATTCAGTCCCTGAACAGTCAGGAATATCACAAAGTAACAGAAATACTCAAGTGTGCAGAATAGCTTGTGATGTTTTCATGCAAAACATGAGGAATAACTGGCAAGCAGTGTGCAAGATCCATAGTAAATACATCAAATGTAACCTCCATTTCCTGATCTCTATAGGTTCATAAGCATTGCATTCTTCAATAACCAGCTATATGATGGCCTAGAAAATGCTTTGCAAATGAATTGTTGTTTGCAAAGTCAGTGAGAAAAGAGTTACATCTGTTGACCACTTACTAAAAAGCTGGCATGAGGTTATTTGTCCCATTGTGGCTTATGACGAAACTAGGTCTTTTATTTAACTTTACTGCCTCCCTCTTTTATCTCGTAGTTTTTAAGAAATGATCCAGCTGTCTAATAATAAAACCAAATATGTCGCTGCAGGATGAATAAATAGAAGCTTAAGCTGGTCAACAAAGATAAACAGGAAATACATGAATATGTGTACTAGATGGTCAAAATACGTGTTGCACATGTGAGCCGATGTAGTCATTTAAACCTTGGTGCGTGAGTGTTTTATCACTTCTTAGATTACTGTTCACTCAAAAAGGTGAAAAATGGACTTTGTGAGTTGTTAAGATCAATAAATTTCATTATATAAAGTGACCAGGTTGGTTATGTATTGTTATTATTGTGTTTCATTGGCAAGAAATGAACATAAATGAAAAACAGAAACGGAGTACTTGTATTGAATTTACTGACCTACAACGTGTGAAAATAGTTGACAATCAGGTTTAGTAAATCCACTCAACAGTACTACCATTTTAAAAATAAGAAACAGCTAGTTAAAAGAAAATACAGTGGATGCCTCATGTATTTAAGTAAGTTGCTTTGATGATGTTGATAAAGAAGTACAGAGGAGGCCAGACGGAGCTGCATTGTGTTTTTATAGATCTGTAGAAAGCTTATGGCAGGGTGCCCAGAGAGGAACTGTGGTATTCTATGAGGAAGTCTGGAGTGGCAGAGAAGTATGTTAGAGCTGTGCAGGACATGTATGAGGACTGTAAGACAGTGGTGAGGTGTGCTGTAGGTGTGACAGAGGAGTTCAAGATGGAGGTGGGACTGCATCAGGGATCAGCTCTGAGCCCCTTCTTGTTGCTATGGTGATGGACAGGCTGACAGATGAGGTTAGACAGGAATCTCCATGGACTATGATGTTTGAGATGATATTGTGATCTGTAGTGAGAACAGGGAACAGAGATGAAGATGCTGAGGTTCTCTTTGGGAGTGACCAGGAAGGATAGGATCAGGAATGAGTACATCAGAGGGACAGCACATGTTAGAGGTTTTGGAGATAAAGTCAGAGAGACCGGACTGAGATGATGTGGACATGTCTAGAGGAGAGATAGTGAATATATTGGTAGAAGGATGCTGAGTTTTAAACTGCCAGGCAGGAGGCCTAGAGGAAGACCAAAGAGGAGGTTTATGGATGTAGTGAAAGAGGACATGAAGGTAGTTGGTGTTTGAGAAGAGGATGCAGGAGACAGGGTTAGATGGAGGCAACTGATTCGCTATGGCGACCCCTGTTGCCTTCTTGGCCCAGGTCCCTCTTGAAAAATAGATTCTTAATCTCAATGAGGCTAACCTGGATAAATAAAGGTTAAATAAAAAAGATGAAAGGAGCAGAAGAATTATTTAATTATATCTAACACAAAACTTACTTTAATGGAAATTGTTGACATAGCTGGGTTGAGTAAATCCAATAATTTATTTTTTTTAGTGCAAAATCTGTTTGTGAGTGACTATAAGATGACATGATACTGGAAATAAGCTTAAGGGAAGATTGTGTCTTGTATTTACACATATCAAGATAATTCCAAGATATTTAAAGTCATGTTATCTGCTGGAACAGGTCCATCTTTGTCACTTTTACTTACAGAAAAAAAAACAAAAACAAAATAATAACAAGTCAGAGGCAGTCAGAGACTGCAGCATCCTGCGACACCCTTGAATCCAAAATTTTACCCTGACCTAGTTTCAGGGTAGGTCAGAGTAAGTTGCGGAATGTTGCAATCTTCTTCTTCTCATTTCGGATTTTCCCTTCGGGGGTTGCCCAAGCAATCAGTTGCCTCAGTCTCTGAATTCAAAATTTTACTCTGACCTACTTTCATAGGTCAGGGTAACTAACGACCGTTGTGGACCAGCGGACGGATAGACTGACGGACGGACGAACACACAAACACTGACAATGACAATACATCACCGGTTTGAAGCGAGATGTAATAAAACATCATGTTTACTAATATTAATGCAAATCTGAACTTTTTGTTGTCAATGCAGTTTTAGGGATGACAGGCCACTGAGGTGAACTGAATCCTCCTGTGCTAGCCTATCATTCTATGAATCAGTTTATTGACTTGTTATTAGCTCTAAAGAACATTTAAGCAATGATATCAACCTTCACACATCCTGTAAACACTCTGCAGCTGTATTTCAAACATTTTTCTAAGTCAGATATTTTCGTGTTCATCAGTCTGAACTGAATTATACTGTCTTGTTGTATTACAGGAACATGCTGTGAACTGCAATCCATTTTGGGAGAACACATGATTAAAGCTTGAATGCTTGAATGTTACCATTTATCAACATCATAAAATAAGATATCCGCATTTAGCATGAAAGTGCACAAAGGCTGTGTGGTAAAGATGTTTAAATTTAGTTGGCAGCTGTGTTCATCCTTTTGAAGTATTCTTTTTTTCTATCATTTATTGTTCAGCATCCTTGCTGCTTTACATCCCCTCAATTTTACCCATTTTCTCTCCTCTTCTCCTTACCTTGATCCCATTTACTCTGTGCACAAGTTTTGGCATGCTAACAAGTGTGTGTGTGTGTGTGTGTGTGTGTGTGTGGGGGTGGTGGTTGTGTGTGTGTGTGTATGTGTGGGGGTGGTTGGGGGGTGGGGGGAGCTACACAGAAATTAAAAGATGAGAAAAAAAAAACATTGGAGGCAGTTCTGTATGCTGAGCTTCCTACTGTGTTAACCAGTCTGGGCTCTTGTCTCCTTTCTTCTCTGTTGTTTTTCCTCTCTTCTTCTCTTTGTTTCCTTCTGTCTCCTTTTTTCCAAATTTTCTTTCATCTTTCTTCATCAATCTTTTAATTTAGTTTCATTTCCTTTCTTTTCGTTGCCTCCTGTCTACTGCTTTTCTTTTATCTTCCTCTACATTCACTTTTTTCGCTCCTTTCCGTTATTCTTCCCCTCTTCCATAATTTCCTCCCAAGCCAAGCAACACTTACAAAAAAAGTAAGGAAACAGTGATTGTGATTGTGCTTGTTGCTGCTGATGTGCCTGTTTTCTAATAATGTGGAGATGCACAGAAGGTGATGGATACTCAGTTGGCATCATTTGGTCTGTAGACGCAGGACTAAAACCCAGATGGGACTGTTTGATTTCAAGCCACTAAGCACTGCAGTCTTAGGCAGTATTGAGCCATCGATGGTGGCCCCTGCCCAAATCAGTGTTGTTGACTTACTGCACATGCTTGAGAACTGCTCCATTAAAGTTGAAGAATTATTTGGACATACATTAAGTGGAACTCGCCATCCTGCTGCTTTTGCTCAGAAAGATTGTAGGGGATTTTTAGAAAATTAACTGCATCGTGGAAGGGGAGGAGCTTAAAAGCTAGGCAAAACCAAAGACAGACACTTTTAAAAAGTGTCTCTTCATGCTGAAGTCTTTCTACTCTTGACTGCAAGCAGCAGTTTGGTGTCAAGCATAACAATTGTTGTCAAAGGTGTGTTCAGGAATACAGTATTAGGATTTAATTATCCAGCTCAGTGTATGCGTGGTTAAAGTCATATACAGTAGTAATCCATGTACACCTCAGCTGACATGCAAAGAGAACACATTTTGAACAATATTAAAACAATAATAATTGGTCTGTCATTGTAGTCATGAAAAAATGCTAAATATTTATTACTCAATTTTTCCAGTCCATCTTTTTCAACTACTGTAAAATTAAAATATATTTCATATTTATATTATTGTGACAAAAACAAGTAATCTGAAGATCTTCATAGCTGTTGTCTGGTATTTTATAGTGTTGTTAATCCAATTGAGAATTAATTTAATTTATAATGAAGATTGTCATTTGTTGGAGCCCTACTTGTTTAGACGCATGACAGTTAAAGATGGACAGCCCTTAATGAAAGCTGCAGTGAACACTGACTGACGAACTCGGCAAGATTTTGAAGAGAGATCGTGGGTAGGAAGGGAATGAGGTCCTGAGAGAGACAGATATGTGAATGCAAACGCTGAACAACTTATCTCCAAAAACAGAGATAGAGACAGTACGAGAGACGGAATCAGATGAGAAAAAGAACGTCAGACCCAGATGAGAACAGCCAGAGCAATATGAAATAGTTTAAAAAACACACAAATATAAGGACGTGAGATAGATGAAGACAGAGAACTAATCAGATGAAGCATGTCGTTAATGTGTCCTGTGTTTACAGTGTGTGTTTGTGTGTGTATGTGTGTGTGTGTGTGTGTGTGTTCATATGTATATTTCTAGCCAAAAATGATGAAGCTCAGTACACCTGGTAAGCTATAGCTTGACAGAGGACAGAGCAAGGCGCTGTCCCGTTTTACAAGTTGACCATTTGGGGGGACTATGTAGGAGCTGCCCGCCACTCTACCTCCCATTGCATGCCTGCATGCCCACTTGTGTGTGTGCATGTGCTACAAGGGCTTGTACACACTAACATGTATGCATGCGTTTGAAGACTTTAATAACTAGAGTGTGTTCTTAATTTACGTTCGGGGATCAGACTAGTATATAAAATTAACAACAAAAATTAATTGACCTATAATGAGTCATCCCTGACTGTCAATCCAGATATGGGCGTGGTCCGCGAGGTGGAGTTTGTTCAGGCTTCAGTAGCGCTGTGTGTGGTACTGACCTGGCTCAGAGCTACCTACCAGAAAGTTACTCACACGCTGTTGAAGCCAGCTAGCATTTGGCTAACTAGTTAGGTCCACTTCAGTCATGTGTGTGTGTATGTGTGTGTGTGGTTTGCGTTCAGGCTATGGTGGCAGTGTGTGGTAATGACCTGGCTCAGGGCTACACACTGAAAGTTCCTCATAAGCTGTTGAAGTCAGTCAACATTTGGCTAACTGGTTAGGGCCACTCCAGTATGTGTATGTGTTTGTGTGTGTGTGTATCCTCAGCGTCATTGCGAACACTGCTGCGTATATCCAATGTGACTATACCACTCATTAACAAACAGCCCCAGCCTTTATTTACAGCCTAACAGATATTCATTGTCACCAGTCAAGGGTTACGTTCAACTGACCAAAACCCTGCATATGAAATAATTTAGGCAGAAATCAAGAGGTGATTTTATCACTCATTCCGAGCCTTAGGAGAGACAAAGGGTGAAAAAGTACAACAGTCCACCAGCATGTCCACCAGCACGTCCAGCAGCACTCCTGTAGTCCGAGTGCACACACACACACACGCACGCACGCACGCACGCACGCACGCACACACACACACACACACACACGCACAAAGAGAGAGAAAGCACATTTTTATTTTATTTACAGTTTCTTATGAGTATGAGTAAAGTGCTATATCGATATATTCGTACTCTTCCTCAGGTTAATGGACGGAGATAAAGTAGGGACGGCGCCCAACAGCCAACAGTTCAATATATCTCACGTATACAACACGCTTTGACTTATTTTTCTGGTAACTGCGTTATCTTAGCTCCCCGGTTTTGTTAGCAAACAATCTGTCATTGTCCGTGACGATTGTCAGGAAACAGTTTTAATTACATTCTGCCTGTAAACATCTGTTGTCGTCTCCACTGATTATTTGTCCCATTTGCAAACACTATGTCTTTTAAATGCTGATCTCAGGTGGATCAGCCCATGCAATGTTTACACAATGAGCCATGGAGTCACTTTTGGTTGACTGAGAAAGCAGCTCTACTCATCCTACAGAGAAATCAACAGTTATTAACAAGAGAGAAAAACACAAGAAAAATACTAGCGAAATACGTGGTAACAAATTTACTGAAAGAAAAGTTCCAGACTATGGTGATCGATCCAAAGCTAGGTTGTGCATGTTCACGTGGTGCATGTAAACAAAACGCATGCGAACCCGAGGGTGGAGGGATTTGTTGAAAGAGAGCTCAGAGGCACGCCCATTATCACTGAGCGTTTCGGGGAGGAAGTGATTGTATCAATATTCAAGAACAGCATTTAATTGGCTAATTAAAACTGAAGCTTTTACCGCTTCTGTAAAGTGTGATTCTTTTTACCACCTTAATCAGCCTGTCAGGCTTTTATAAATGGCTTTTTCAACATTTGAAATCAGGCCATTGTGTTGACGACTGAATCATTCTAATCACTGTATTTTGCATAGTTTACGGAAACATTTTGACATAAAGCATGAGAGAAAAGCAGTGAAGGCTCAGCAGGGGTGCATGGATCTCCTTTTTTTCTTTTACCTGTGGCTTTATGTTGTGGAACATTGGATAAAAGTTTTGTATTGATTTTAAGCGCATACAAATATAGTCTTCCTGACACAAAAACATGCAGTACCGTATGCTGTATTGTCTGTTTCTTCTCCTTCTTCTGAGGGAGTCTTTCTCTCGTTCTCATTTTGTTTTTGGCCTGGGCAGGAAACATAAATCTCTGTACGAGGTTGATATATAATAAAGAAAAGGTCATTAAAGGCTCTCAAATATTGTGCACCATCCCTCAGCATCTCTTTGAGTCCCCCCATCCTCTTTTCCTCCAGCATTGTGTCCTGTGATATCTCTCCTTGCGTCAGTATTTCTTACTTTTGGCCGCTAGTGACATCCCAGAGGGAGCAATGAGAGAGAGACAGAGAGAGAGAGACAGAGAGAGAGAGAGAGAGAGAGAGAGAGAGAGAGAGAGAGAGAGAGAGAGAGAGAGAGAGAGAGAGAGAGAGATGAGAGAGACGAGAGAGAGAGAGAGAGAGAGAGAGAGAGAGAGAGAGAGAGAGAGAGAGAGAAGAGAGAGAGAGAGAGAGAGAGAGAGAGAGAGAGAGAGAGAGAGAGAGAGAGAGAGGTAGAGAAGGATGAGGAGAGTGAGAGAGAGGAGAGAACCGAGAGGTCGATGCGAGAAAGATGAGAGAAGCCAGAGAAGAAGCAGCAGAAGACGAGATGAAGAGAGAGTGAGAAGAAGACGACGGAGAGAAGAGACTCTGAGAGGGAGACCGAGAGAGAAGAGACGAGATGAGAGAGTGAGCAGAGATCGAGAGAGAGAGAGAGAGAGATGAAAACATAAAGCAGCATAAAGCAGGTATGTGATTTTCAGAACAATATTAAATCTACTGTTATATCTCGAGAATCACAAAATTATATCTATCATTCTTGCTGCCACCAACACAGAAGAGTTGTGTCTGAGACATATAGAATCCATCCATCCATCCATCCATCCATCCATCCATCCATCCATCCATACATCCATCCATCCATCCAATCAATTTTATTTAATATAAAGGCGGCACGGTGGCGCAGTGGTTAGCGCTGCTGCCTCACAACACGGCGGACCCGGGTTCGAGTCCCGCTCTGTGCGGAGTTCGCATGCTCTCCCCGTGTCTGCGTGGGTTCTCTCCGGGTTCTCCGGCTTCCTCCCACCTCCAAAAGCGTGCGCTTCAGGTTGATTGGCCGGTCCCAAATTGACCATAGGAGTGAGTGTGTGAGTGAATGATTTGTTTGTTTCTATGTGGCTCCGCGGTACACTGGCGTCGTGCCCGGAGTGTCCCCCGCCTCACGCCCTGAGACTGCCAGGATAGGCACTGGCTACCCCGCGACCTGCGTTAGCGGATTAAGCGGATTTGGAAAATGAATGAATGAATGAATAAACCATTAAAACCATCATATACTGTAGGTACTAGAGTTAAAAAAAACACCAACTTCAAAACATGAGACAAAAATTCACTGTTGTACTCAGAGACCCAGTCTTTATAACATGCAACAACATGCAACATATAAGCCTGTGCAGTTATTTGTGTGTGTGTGAGTGTGTGTGTGTGAGAGAGAGAGAGAGAGAGAGATAAAGAGAAAGTTTATCCAAGCATCCACTTGTGGTTTTTCTTTATATTTCCATTGCTGTACGTCTGTGGGGTCATGTTTGTCAGAATTTCTGTTTGGACCGATGTCTCAGCTGGCAAAGCAGAGCAACATCACAGATGAGTCGGACAGGGCTGAGTTGGTTTTGACAGGCAGACAAAGGGGTGAGGGTGGAGGAGCAGTGAAATTACTGAGTGGGATGGAGCCATAAAACATTTTTTTGCATATCGGTCTGAACAGCAGTAATAATAAATGAAGAGGAGTCATATAAACCAAAAATATTGTCCTGAATGATAGTTGAGATACTAATTAACTATTATCCTTCAGGTGGGACAGAAAATGAAGTAATTGTCCTCTCACACATTTCTAGCAGACATAAAAATGTCAGTTTTTGCTGCATGTTTATTCAACTTCTGCTACACTTTGGGTTTATCCCTCAGAGATGCTGCTTGGAAAAGTAATTTTGCTTCCTCTCAGTTGTCACAAGTTATAAAAAATATTTGGGTAACTAGTTCACCGGCAGATCCAAGGATTTCTTTTTAAAACACCAGCTTCCTTCTGCAGACTGTTTAAAACAGTCTTGCCTGCTGCATTAATGGAGGACAGACGCAGGATAAATGTAGGGGACCTCTACAACAAGAAATACTTGAAGTCAGGGATACACTTTTTCTGAAGGTTAAAATAATGCACATTTAACAAAACATTTAAGTATATAATGGCATTCCTATGCAGAAGTTAAAGTTTGCCTTGGTCTTATAGTTGGCAGTATTCCATGTAGGGATTAATGTGGCCAGATGTCAAAACAAATTCAAGCAAAAACTTTGTTAAAAATGTTTGAGAGTCAGGGTTAAAAAGGTTTGTCTCATTGTATGAGCTCACAGGGGAATGCAAGTATAAATACCATACATTATCACAAATGTGTGCTGGGTCAAAACAGTTACATCCAGGAATGCTTACGGAAATAAAGTATTACATCCATCAAACTATGCTCTGGAGCCTTGACGGGTGATTTCAGTAAAATAATAAATCATCAGATGAGGAGTTCTTAACTAACGCTCAACTAATTCATTCTTGACCTAAAACTAATTTGCAATGTATAAATGAGCCCAAAATTACCAGAAGACAAAATAGTTGACAAAAAACAACAACAGAAAACCAACGTTCTGTATGATGTAAAAGCTTGAAATATACTTACCTGTGTGTTTTCTAACCTGGTCATTTGGTTAACATCGTTAGATGTGTTTGCCAAGATTATGACTTTGGGATGTTGTGAAAGCTTTTAGTCCAATCCTGTTGTCCTCATTAAACAGTCTTTTAAGGTAGTAGCTTTCATTCTGAAGAAGACTCTAGTATATTTTTTAGGTTGGTGTTGAAACAAAGAGGTTAATGTTTTAGGTATTTATGGGGAGTTGGGTACACCTTAAAATACTTGCACTTTGCACTTCAGACCATCTGCTACTAAAATTCTTATAGACCTTTCACTTCAGAAAATAAATAGAATAAATGGCGCAGACGTGTTAGCATAATAACCTAATGATTTTTGCAGAAACATTCATTTATTTATTCATCTTTAGCCACTGTCACGGGTTGTAGGGTGCTGGAGCCTATCCCAGCTGACTGGGGGCGTGAGGCAGGGGACACAGTGGGCTCCAGTGCATAGTGGAGCCACGTATATACTCACTGTGTCACCATGCTGCGCTTTTGCAGAAACATACGAAATAATATTAATTTAGCCTTCAGATGAATTCTAACATCATTTCTGGAATAAGCCCTGATTAATAGATGGATGAACAAAAATTTGATAGTGTACATCATACAATTTACAAACAGGGTTTTGAATTTTTTAACCAATAAGCAAGTATACTGATGAAGAGCAATGAAAGCAATGAAAACTACATATCTTTACCAACATTTCAAAATAAAAATTAAAAAATGTTACTGAAATCTAAATCTAATTGTTCTCCCCATTATCATTACAATGAATAGCATTTGACAAAATGCATATATCATATCAACATGGCCACTCGTCCCATCTTACCCGATTGAAAAAACTATTTGTATATCTGCATCTTCTATAAATGGATGTATTTTTTTTATAATAAGCATCATTTGAATTGTGTGTTTGTGTGTGTGTGTTTTTGTGTGTGTGCATATGCGTGTGCACGTGTGTGTGTGTGTGTGTGTGTGTGTGTGTGTGTGTGTGTGTGTCTGTGCACGCATGTGAGTGCGCATGTGTGTTGGAGATTTGCTGTAATTGGATGAAGTGTTTGATTTATAGTGGCTGTATGTTTCAAAGGAAGTCTCTTTCATCTCTTTATCACTCATCGAGTACATCCCTTCTCTTTTATTTTCCGTCATTCTTTTGTTTTCTTCTCTCAGTTCTTATCACCCCCTTTGCTCTCTCCCATCTGCTTCCCCTCAATCTGTAGTTTTTGTTTTTTTCTTCATTTCACCACCTCCATCGCTCTGTTTGCAGCTTGCCTATCTGCATGTCTGTGTTTTGGCTGTGTGGGCGCGATCCTGTCAAAACCTGCTGCTTGTCGTGTGTTTGCCTCAAAAAATTTATCTTTGCGTTGCTTGTGGATCTGAGTGTTTGTTAGTTGTGTGTACCAGTGTGTGTAGGTTTGTGTGGTTCTGGTGATCTCTATTCTTTGTCTGTGTGTGTGTGTGTGTGTGTGTGTGTGTGTGTGTGTGTGTGTGTGTGTTTGTGTATGTGTGTGTTTACTCTTTTCCTCTTTAGTTCCCTCCATCTGTCAGGCTTGAGAAAAATTCATTTTTCTATAATAAACAAATGTTCTTTTCTTTGGAGGAGCAAATAAAACAAGGAGGAGAAAAAAAGTCAGCTTGTTTGATCGATTGCAAACTCAAAGCTCAGCTTTGATTTTTCCATGCCTAATCAATGCATTCCTGCATCCGCGCACACACACGTACACACAGAAGCATCGCAAAAGAAAATAGCACTGAGATTTTTCTCAGCTGCAGGTTCAGATTTTCAGAGAGAAGTCAGGAATGTGGAGCCAAGTGCCTCTCACCCAGCTCATGACTGAATTCTCCTCTCTGTGATGGAAAACTCTCAGAGAAGCACTTGACTTGATTTCTCTTTTATAAGGGCTTTTTAAAAGTTATTTGATTACTTATGCGTTTGCATTATCTTGTCTCTCTTGCATTTTAAATCACAATCTCTTAAACTTTATAGGCCCCGGTATGCTGCTTTATTACTTAGGTAATGTGCAGACTGGGCACAGTTGTCTCACATAACACAGTTCATGTTTCAGACGTTTTAATTCACTTTGTTTCTTTTCAAAGTGGTTTATATTTGCAAATTCAGAGGTGTCATTTTGTAAACACAGAGAAGGAATTCTTGTATTCAAGGAAACATATACGTATGTAAACCTTTCTCATAAATTAGCAGACAGGGTGGCTCAAATACGTTTTGCGGGTTATTGTGTGTTCATTTGAACATATTGAATAGTCAATACTGATATAAATCTCTTTTTACCCTTTATGACAAGATGGTCAGCGGGTTTTAATTATTATCATGGCAAGTAAATTCATCCCTGAATGTTTTAAGTAGAAATTATTTTTCTTACATTATTTCCCAGTATCACAGTTTTTTATTTTATTTTTTGGTAGTTTTTGATTTTGCTTGTTAAAGTGCATCAGGAGGATTTGAATGTTAATTTTCAGACACACTAAGATTTGGTGTTTCACTATCCCGGTTCGGTTGTGCATTCACTGAAGGAGATTGTACCCATACAAATATGGCCCTGACTTAAGTTGTTCTCTTTCTTCTCCTTTTTTTTTTCAATGACTGTCTGCTTGAAGCCAACACTACTGAATACAGCATGAAGCACTACAAAAGAGCAAGAATAGTTTAAGCTTGAAATATTTTTAAACTCTAATTTTAAAACATATAATGGATGAAAAAAATATTTTTGAATGTGTGCTGCAGGTGTGACATAGGAGTTCAAGGTAGAGATGGGACTGATCAGGGATCAGCTCTCAGCCCCTTCCTTTTTGCATTGGTGATGGAATGGCTGACAGATAAAGTTATACTGGAATCCTGATGACCCATGATGTTCATGGATGACATTATGATCTGCAGTAAAAAAATGTGCATAAATTGTCATGAACGTAGTGCAGAGAGGCAGGACTCAAGAGCATGACACTGAGCGGTAAAATCAGAAAACAAAGTTTATTCCAGGCGAGGTTCCGTACACATGTAAGGCAGTCAATCCAGGCAGAGGTATCGAAGGCGATAGGCAAAAAGGCAAGGTCAAAATACAAGCAAGGTTCAAACACGATAACGAGAACAAGAGCAATGAAACAAGGCTGGAAAGTGAGCTATGAACGACGAGGCAAGACACAAAGGGGGAATATATGCAAGACTGATGGGTGGTGATTGGAGACAGGTGGGGGAAAAACAATCAGGGATCAGTTGCACGCAGATGGGGAAGGGGCAGGGCAGACAGGAACCTGGAACAGAGACAGGGGTAAGTGATCACAAAATAAAACAGGAAGACAAGACATGAAACATAGGGAAGCAAATAAAACACTAAATAAACAGGATCATGACATAAATGAGAGGAGGGGAGAAGGAAGAGTGAGGCTACAAGGAGAAGACATAACAAAGGTCAAGGACTTTAAATTCCTGGGGTCAACCTTCCAGAGCAACACTGAGTGTGGTAAGGAGGTGAAGAACCAGATATAAGTAGGATGAAACAGTTGGAAGAAAGTGTCAGGTGTCTTATGTGACAGAAGATTCTGCTGGAATAAATAACAAAGACTATAAGGCAGTAGTGAGGCCAGCCATGATGTATGGATTAGAGTGCCACTGAAAAGAAGACAGGAAGCTAAGCTGGAGGTGGAGGAAATGAAGATGTTCTCTCTAGGAGTGACCAGGTTGGATAGGATCAGAAATTGGTTCATCAGAAGAACAGCCAAGGTGAGACATTTTGGAGACAAAGTTAGAGAGAGAGCAGACATCGATGGTTTGGGCATATCTCGAGGAGTTATAATTAGTATATTTATAAAAAGGTGTTGAGGGTGGAGCTAATAGGAAAGAGGAAGACCAAAGAGAAAGTGGATGGATGTAGTGAGGGAGGAGGGAAGACATAAGGGCAGTTGGTGTTAGAGAGGAGGATGCAGATGATAGGCTGATATGGAACAGAATGACATGCTTTGGGGACCCCTAATGGGACAAGCTGAAGGGATAAGAAGAAGAATCGATCAAAAATTCTGGGAATTTTAAGATCTTGCAGGGTCTTGTTTTTGATGTCCCAGCTCCACCCAGTTGGGGAAAGAAAAAGTAAAGACAAGAAGGGCTGACACAGGAATGCTTATCTGGTGGTATGTGATTCTCGTCCAGTGGGGATTCCGACACCTGGGACTTTAGTTACTATCTTTAGGTACAGAAGTCCCATTTTTAACAGTGTGCTAGCTGAACAGCTGCTACATCCCAGACAAATCCTGAGGAGAGGTGTAGAAAGCTTGGGTTTTTCTCTCTTTCTAACAACTTCACATGATAAACAATTGTTGACTTCTGTCTTATCCAGGTTGGCTGCATAACGTTATCTAGAGTCTTGTATGGATGTATATACAGCTTCTACAGAGATTAGTGGCGTGTAGCTAGTGTGGTGACACATAAAGCATGTACTGTAACTGCACTGTTATTCAGGACAATAATTCATGATCTTATTACTTACAGTGGCTCTCCTACAATTCTTTTGCAGCTGAACAAGTGCCTGAATTCTCAGATCAGAGCATTTAAAGGATGCATTTGAAACATCAACATTCACAACCATTTCTCCACCGCTCAATGTGCCCTTTTTTGGTCACTCGCCACCTTTAAAGCTCTCATCCCTTCTTTTCTTCTTTTACTTGACTCCTAATCTATGTGACTCAAAGTATTTTCAGATTGAGAATGCTTCTGTCTGTCTATTTGTCTGTCTGTCTGTCTGTCTGGCCGTCCGTCCGTCCGTCCGTCCTTCTGTCTGTCTGTCTGGCAGGATGAGACCCAGTCTAAATCCAGATAGGAAGAGGTGGAGAAAACAGAACACAAGTAGTTTCCTAAATCTATATCTGACATAATTATGTTAAGACCTATTAGAATACCAAGTTTAACTTTCCTGCACGAAAGCAATGACTTCATGACAGAAGAGGAGACAAAACTTGGTATGAGGAGGATTGCAATGAAAGAGTCGAGAAATTGGTGAAAATGGTGGGAGCAAGTAGAGACATGTCAAAGGCACTAGTAATTTGGAGATTTGGTCAAAAGAAAAGTTGGAGACATATGGGTGACAGGTACATGGTGTGACAAATTTAACAAAGAGACAGAATGAGGAAGATGAGTTGACATAGAAGTCATGACAGAAGGGAATGGGAAGAGTTGCAATAAAGAAAGAATGTAGGTTTGTCAAATTGAGGCTGACTTCAATGGGACTAGAAAGTGCTGAGCTGAGGGTTTTTACAGAGAGGAATATGGTGAAGGAGAGAAGGGAGACATGAAAAGGGTGAATGAGGAAGAATGAAAGTCACTGC